>NC_139219.1:264143368-264765368 GCF_055691185.1 Crinia signifera | reverse complement strand
GAATCCCTCAGCCTTAGCCAAGTCCAGCTGCATTACCAGGGGGGAGTGGTCTGATATGCCCCGGGCCATATACCCAATTTGTGTTACCTTATTAATTACTGTATCTGAGACAAAAATCATATCTAGTCTTGAAAATGCACAGTATGATGCTGAATAACACGAAAACTGAATAAGGGTCGGGTATCTTATACGCCATGGGTCCAGCCAACCAATACCTTCCAAAAACTCTGCAAAGTTCCTCCCTCCCCTGTTGGTATCGTTATTTGCCCTGGACCATCTGTCTAGCTGGGGGGAGACTACGTTGTTAAAGTCTCCGAGGCAAATTAAATGGTTTGTTGGATAAGATAATGAAAAGTCTACTGCAGCCCTCAGAACGTCGAAGGAAAACGGGGGAGGGATATATATACTTATCAATGTAATGTCTACATGATTTATACTGCAATCCATAAATATGTATCTTCCCCCGGGATCGATCTTGATATTTCGACCTTCAAATACCACTGACTTCCTTACCAGGATTGAAACCCCTCTAGCGAGGGAAGTAAATGGAGCGTGTACCAGTGTACCAATCCACGGCCGTCTCAGGGCCGCCAATTTGTCCCCGCATAGGTGGGTTTCTTGGAGACATATAATGTCGGCCTCTAGAGATTTACAATGGTTCAGGACCAGCGATCTTTTCACTTTATCGTTAAGTCCTCTAACGTTCCATGTTAAGAATTTAACCATCGCCTTTTGGAATGTAACATCTACCTCTCTTCCTCCTCCCCCTGTTCCCTACTTTTGATAAGATTTTGGGTTTGCAATTCCCACAAAGACAACATATACACACAACACACAAACACACCCCTCCCCCCCTCCCCCACCCTGTACTACCTGGAACACCTGGCGTACCTAATTCCCATCCCATTCCCCTCATGTCCCTAAGAGCACTTAATAAATGGCCACCATTTGCGTGGCCGACTCTCCAGTAGTTCCCCAAATGGATTTGAATAAGTTTTCACATTATGACCCCCCCCCTCCCCCCCTACACGCACAGTCGCGTCTGATTTAACTTATACCTGACCTAACCTGTGTGTCCTCCGGTCCTGCTGGAATAGTATATATTGGAAGATCAATGCTGGATTTTCTTAGTGGGAGAGTGAGAAATTAAGGAATCACCCTTACATACAGCCTGACATTGTCATTACTACCAACTTATGATCCCCACTTGAGTCGACATGCTTAATAATTGTTACTAACATATTGGACACCTTGCTTCCAGGGGATAACCCGATTTTAATTTTGTTATTTTTTTTTTTTTTTTTTCCCCCTTCCCTCGGCATAGCAATTATTACTAACTCCACACTGACTTTACACACAGCTATAACCCATTATGCAGCTAAAAATCTATGCAGGCCGACGATGGCCTAAATTGCTGTCATAACAGCGGGGGACCCGGAGGTTCTAGCAATAAGAGAAGAAAAGACATAGGAAAGACAAAAGAAAGGAAAAAAGAACCCCTGGAAGCTTCCCAGCCTATCAGTTATTACACCTCATTTCTGACTTTTCAAATGATTAATACCCATTAAAGAGAACACCAGCAAATGGCCTAGCATTGCCATGACCACCCGCTATTATCACACCAGTAGGCCACCCTGATTGGCACTTATCAACAAGATATTCCTAGCATATCGCTAGGGGTTGGCCAGTTGTTTCTTTCCCGGATGGGACCCATCTAGCCAGCCGGCAACATCACCTGGAGAAAAGAAAAATTTAGTGGTCCCGTTTGCTTCCACTCTTAATTTGGAGGGGTAAAGCATCGAGTACTTTAGGCCTAGTTCTCTGAGCCTTGCTTTTACCTCTCTGAATTTGAATCTTTCACGCTGTATTTCAGCCGGAAAGTCTGGGAAGGCGGATATCTTTTTGCCGTTGTAGCCAAAATCTTCTTTATTCCTTATCAAACGAAGCAAACAGTCTCGATCTTTGTAATTCAGGAATTTAGCAATAAGTGTGCGTGGGGGACCCCCAGGAGGGGCAGGACGGGTCGGCACTCGATGCGCTCTCTCTATTGCGAATTGCTGAGAGAAAGCTTCTCTGCCGAAGGCCTGTATGAGCCATTCCTCCAGAAATTTCTCTGGGTGGCCCCCCTCTGCTCGTTCTTCCAGGCCAATAAATCTAACGTTGTTCCGACGGAGTCGCCCCTCGATGTCCGACATTTTAAGTCTCATGTCGGCCAACTGGCCCGACATCACCTTGACTTGCTCCTGTATCGGGGTAACTGCATCTTCAAGAGAGGAGACCCGGTTTTCAACTTCCGTGACTCTTTCTCTGATTTTTTGATTGTCACATCTCAGCAGCGTTATATCGGATTGGATTTTGTTGATTTGCTCTAACAGGCGGGATTCACAGGTGTTAACCGCCTCCAACACCTGTTGGAGAGTTACCTCTGTGGGGCGCGGATCACCAGACCCCTTAGAAGGAGTTGTTTGTGGGGTATTGGGCTGGGAGTTGGAGGCTGCATTACCCTGTGTTCTGGCATATTTCTCTAAACGAGCTGCTGCGGTATTTTGCCCCGTCTTGCCCATTATCCTCAATGAGGCTCTCACGGACGCCAGAGATGATTTTTATAGTAAAGATTTTATAATTTTGCTATAAAGTCAAGGGCAGAGTCCTTTTAAATTGAGGATGTGAGCTAGGTGTTCACAGGAGGATCAGGGTGCCGGCTGCTGAGGCCTTTTAGGCAGGGGGATATGAGCCAAGTGTTCACAAGAGGGTCAGGGATCTTTGGGCTGGTAGCAGCAGTGTATTAGCTCTTCTGTATCTGGGGTGACTGGCAAGTCCCAATAGATTCAGTAGGTTCCACACCCCCTACCGCATTCCCCGTGCAGAAGTATCACAACCGCAAGTACAACAGTGTCCTATCTGGATTTCCCAGTACTTTCAGACTATTATTTAAGAGTTTCCAATACTACACCTGCCTCTTGCAGACGGGATCCACTGCTTCCCCTGTTGATTGTACAGGTTCCTCCGACTTTTAAGTGTAAGTCCTTGGGCCTCCTGCACTGCTGCCCTCCACGAACCTGCTGGCCGGGATTCACTTTGCTGGCCAGGAGATGTAGCGTCTGTGACTGTGGCTATGCGTGCATCGTAAGGGTGGCGGGGACCGCAGTTTTTTGTTTGTGCGCTCAGCCCCCTCTTACTTGGTGCTCAGGTTTCAGCAGAGTACTGCAGCATCCTCAGCCTGTTCTTGAATAGCAGAGACTCTGGCAGGGAAGTCAGGCACAGAGACCTGTATTATGTCCCGGCAGGGGATGCAGCAGTGAATCACTAGTGCACGACCTCAGCTACTGTCCTCCGTCAGCTGCAGGTCAAGGAGAGGGCACAGGGGGGAGAGCCAGTATCAGGGACCCAGCGTGTGAAACGGCATGTATACACACTCTTGCTGGCGCAGGACCTCAGCTACTGTCCTCCGTCAGCTGCAGGTCAAGGAAAGGGCACAGGAGGGAGAGCCAGTATCAGGAACCCGGCATGTGAAACAGCGTGTATACACGCTCCTGCTGGCGTCCTTCAGTCTCCGTCTACAGTGCCTGCTACCCGGAAGGAGAATCCAGCGGGGGTCAGGCGGGGGTCAGGCAGGGTCTGCTCTCTGCTGGAGGATGACGCTGAAGGATAACACAAGCTGCTGCCGCTGTACACAGATTTCCCTGTACAAGGTCAGTCTGAGTGCCGGGCAGGGGAGCCGGAGGGAGACCCAGGCTCTAATAGGAATGTGTCCAGGCTGGGGCTGTATTTACCAACTGCACGTGTACTGAGACATGGAGGGGGCCATAATAGACAGGAGAGCCGGCGCTAACCTCCCTCACTCACACGCCGCCGTGGCCACGCCCCCCCACCAGCTCTATCAATGCTAAACAAACTTGGTAGAACAGACAATCAACAGTCAGAAGCCCATGCTCACAAACTTACAATCTATATAGGCAGTGATTCACAAACGGATGACAATTGGACTCAATCCGGAGGGCAAAACAGAGGTCCCAAGGACACCTGGTAATTATAACAAGGTATGCTCCATTTGTCTACAGTTATTGTAGCCCCACTCACATGGTGAGGGTCCATTTCTGTTTCCCCCCTGAACTTTTTATGATGTTTTTATGGCTGACATATTTAGAAATAACTTACATGGGGGTACCCCAATATTCTCCAAGACAGCACTGAGTCTTTCCTGTCTGGATAACATTTCCCTATCAATCATCTGTTTCAGTCTATAAACTTATTATTCTAATGTCCATCACTTTCTTCTACGCACGTAATTTTCTTTACAATAAAATCTCTAAATCTTCAAAAAGGCGTAACATCCATCCAACTTTAAATAAGCCCCTGTGTTTTACTGGTGAAAACTATTCAAACCGCTCCGTTCCACTGAAAGCATTTTAGGTTTATTACTTTTCAATTAAATTTCTGACTTTAGCAACAATACAAGTCATAAAACTCCAACTCTTGAGGGCTCATGGGTTTTCCTAACAGCCTACTTGTCTATTTAATTATTACCACTCATTAAGCCGTGACTCTTGAATTGAGCCACAAAGACAGTGACAGCAAAAAGAAACCAGTCAATGTTAACTAATGAAACTTTGTGAGACCAAATTTACTAAAACATTGGCCCTTATTCTGGTTGGTGCGGTAATATCCGCGTGCGTTCGTGCCGCCGATGTTTTGTGTCTGCGCATGTGCAGAGGCGTCTCTGCGCATGTGCGAGCGGGGCGTACGGCCAAATCCCGCATGAAATGTGAACACTCCGAACAGGGGGTGGAGAGGGGCGTGAAGGGCTATTTGGGCTCATTACCATATGCATACGCCCCGCGTTTCATGGGCGTTCCCATGCAAACGCTGGGCGTACGTATGGAAATGCGGCCGTGTCGCTTGTGTAGGGGGCGGACATATGACATTGCCGAATGTCAGCTGCCCGCCCAGATCCCTGCTTTTGCACGGAGAAATGCCCGTGTGGTCTGAGGTTGCCGGAGCTGGTGGACCACTCGAATGACTGCGACCATCGAATGATGGGGGAGGTTCCCTGAGATGGAGGAGGCGTATTCCATGAAAAATACACGTGCGGTCCGTTCGGCCAGCTTCTTACCGCGTACGGACGGAGTTGGCGATCCGTATGGAAGGCGGGGTTTCGCACGCACGGTCCTGGCCGCATATTCGGATCTGGCTGCACCGATCAGAATAAGGGCCATTGTGAGGAGTGTAGTTGATTGTAAGGAGTGTAGTTGATTGTAAGGAGTGTAGTTGATTGTAAGGTTAACAATGAAATAAAATAGCGCAAAGAGTTGTTCAAAAAAAAGTTGCGAGCTATATAAACTCCCTAGGGCTGATACACATGACCTAAATATGGGCCTAATTCAGACCTGATTGTAGGGCAAATTTGTTCGGTACTTGTGTATTATCTGGGCACCCAAGATTTCCATCATACGACATAGTTTTGGTCGCATCGCATGCATTCCGATTGCATGCGATGTGACCAAATTGGACCCGATTTTTAATTGTACAGGCACCCTGATGGGTGATTACTATGTTAAATTACTATGTTAGATGGCGTGGCAAGAGCAGCGAGCCCCGCGAGGGGCCACGGATTACTTCACATGTAATCCGCGGCCGCTCGCCACGCTTCGGGCTCGGTGGCTTGCTGCGCTCGCCACACTATCTAAAATCAACTCCACGCTGACGTGTATAGTGGGGGTATGAAAAGGTCAGAGGACGCATACCGCCGCCCCTCGCGCGCTCGCTGCGCTCGCCACGCTTCAGGTGGGTGTTGATAGAGGAGGTGGCATTAACAATGGGCGTGCATTTAACATAGTAATCACCCATCAGGGTGGCTGTACAATTTAATATTGCATGCCATTTGTAATGGCATGCGATGCAATATTTTATCAGGTCCCATCGCATACCTTAATTAGTGGTATGCGATGCGATGGGCGCCCAGATAATACACAAGTACCATTTGTTCTCACTCTATCTGCACATGGTATATCTACCCCACCTGCAGTGCACATGGTTTTGTCCATATTGAGAATAAACTTGTCCTGCTCTCAGGTCTGAATTAGGCCCAATATCTGAGCATAAATAATACAATTAAACATACTTAAGGATGCAAGTATGGTGGTATGGGCTGTTATGGCATTATATTAAAAAAATGAATTACAAACAAACTGTGCCGCAAAGCTAAATCCACGGGGCATGAAGAGGATCATCTTGAATAAATTAGCATGGCCTAAATATGATAGGTGGAGGTGTTGCTATATTTCAGTATCTTCTCGCATTCCTTGCATAATAGTTTTCAAACTGAGCTCATACAGGCTGTGCAAATTCTTCAGAAGTCGTATTCCGAGATAAGTTATACATTTCGTAGCCCAATTAATGGGGATTTCCCTGAACCAAGCCGAACGGGCATACCCAGGTTTCAAATATAGCAATATAGATTTCTCAAAATGAACCTCAAAACCCAATATCGAACCTCAAACATATTTTTTAACATTTAAAACATAATAAAAAACACAACAAAAAGATCGTTAGGCGCTGGCACCACGAGGGGTGCGTTAAGTCATTCAATAAGTATAATATCGTAGAAAGAAAGAAGGATTTGTGGACAGTGCTTGGTATCATTGAATCATGCAGCACCAAATCAAAATATATATAAATTTTTATTCTAAATAATGATATAAATCAGGGGTGGATTGGTAATTAAATAACTGGAAGCAGCCCGGGGGGGGGGGAGGGGGGGTTGGTGGTCACACTAATGACCGGGGGAGGGGGTGCGGGGTGGAACCGCTACCTCCCGGGGGTGGGCTGAGGTGGAATCGCTAATGACCCGGGGAGGGGACGGGGCGGTACCGCTACTGCCCGGGGGGTGGAGGTAGTATCGCTAATGACCGGGGGAGGGTGCGTTGTGGTACCGCTACTTTACCGATGATGGTACTGACAAGGCTTCAGATGCCACTTCCGTCTGCTGCACCGCCACGCTGATGTCCGTTCATGGGTGACTTCACCCGACAGTGACCAGCGGCCATCTTCAAAGCTGCAGCCTGGACACAAAGAGGGGCAACATAGCCCAAAACAAATATGGCGCCAGCACCGCTCACAACTGAATTCCCAGCACCGGCCCTGGTAGCACGGTTGGCGGCCCAACCAGGGGGAAATCTAGACCGGCCCAACGGGAAATGGCCTGGTTTCCGGCAGGCCAATCCGTCCCTGATATAATACACATAAAAAATGTAATCTTATCAACAGACAATTTAAAACAATAATAATAATAATATATTTGCCAATATAGATCAATAAGTAACCATTTGGTGTATTCAATTCCTGATCAGAAAAATAGAAGGTGTGATCAGCATTAATGAGGTAGCTGCAAATTTTAAGGAAAAATCAGATAACCACTCTCTTAGATGATAAGAAGGAGATGGATGTTATAATAACCTGTTAGGATGGTCCTATCTGGAGATGATATGTGCTTTAGTGTCCAGTCTGTCTATTGAATGTCCTTGATTTTTAGCAAGGCCTCCTCACAAAGGAAGGCAGCACAGTGACGGTGGTGAAGTAGTCTTTCTCTCAAGATGTAGGTCCGGTATCAAATGTGTTGTAGGCTCAATATATTTCGGTGTAACATACATCTTCTTCAGGTGCTTGAAATTTTTAACATGCTTAATTTACCTAATACTCAGATAAACCAATGATCATTGTTGGCCACCGATTGTGCAGACATGTCACAGGACTTAAAGATCATGCTCTCAGATGTATGGGGGGGGCTTTAGGGGAGGCTGAGAGACATAGGGTGAGGGGGAGGCTAAGAAACACAGAGGAGAGATAATGGTGTGGCTTTTAGATGCAGGGGCGATCAAAGTTTGGCTGAAAAATGCAGGTAGAAGATGGTGTGGCTGAGAGATGCAGGGAAGAGAGGATAATGTGTTTGAGAGATGCAAGGGAGCAGATGATGGTATGGCTGAGAGATACAGAGGGGCAGGTAATGATATGGCCAAGAGATGAAGTCAGGAAACAATGGTGTGTCTGAGACATACAGGGGGGGGGGGGGAGCAGATGATGACCCCTCCCCTCCCTTCCCCCCCCCCCCCCCAAATGCTGCCAAATATCACCAGCTAGGACATAAGGGAAGTTGGTGTAGCTGCCCATCTGGAACTGCCACTGTTGATCAAATTTACATACACATTGTGATTATTAGGCCGGGTGCAAATGTATTCCCAGCTAACTGACCGAAATATCATATTGGTGATATACACCGGAACATATTATTGAACTACGGAATGATTCTGTCTTTCATTGAACTGCTCCATGTCATACTGTATGTGATATCATCTCATTGGCCAAGCAGCATTGCCAACCATAAGATATTGAATGTGACCCGTGGGAGTGAGTAATCGGCATAAACATTGCCCACTATGCACAATGTGATGTTTTGGTTTGGCCAGAACAAACATATAGTGCTAATATCGGTGTAGGGTATACCCACCCATAGTCTTTAGACATTCTTTGGTGCTTCCCTTGTTGCTGACCTTAAACTGTTAAAGAGCCCTTTCAGGTCTAGTTTAACTGAAAATATTAATTCTATATGTTCTGTCTTGAGCAACAGCTGGGGTGCTAAAGAAAGTCCATTTTTTTTTGCTATTTCCTGATCTTTCGGCCACTTCTTCAGAGCATAAATACAAAGCAAACGTCATGATTATTGTTGCTAGTGCCGGAAGAGCATGCAGGAAGCATTGATACCTATTACAGTATTATTGTGCACTAGCATACAGAGGAAAAGGTGCACATATATCAAGTGCAATGATCCTGGTGCCAGATTTCATTATTGTGCACTGATCCCTCTGCCTGATCCTTTTATACAGATCAGGCCATCCAACGTGCAGGCCAGACAGATCACATGACACTGTTCTTGTCCAATTGCCAAATGTCTGCACACATACAGTACAGTAGGAATCACTGGCAACTAGCTGGCTGCATTTTCATCTAGGAAGAATTAAAATCATAAAATAATTTGTTTTCTATAATAATTTAGTAGCCTGCGGGGCCCATGTACGCCCGCCCGTATGGTGTCAATCAGCCCCCATATTTGCTGAAGAAATACCCACATGTATAGTCCGCTGTATAGCAATCCTGAAGAGTTCTATGCATATGCAAATGAAGATTGACACCCAAAATGCATTTCTTCTGTGAAAATCATTTCTGCTATAGTGGAGTAATATATTTATCTGATGTAGCACTTTGGAATAAGAGTCTAAAATGTTATTAACACATTGGCTTTGAAGGTCACTTAACACTTCAACATGACAGTCTTTATGACTGGCAATATAAAAACTTCTAAAATTAACTGGTGCCTAATACATTTCGATCTTTAACCCATTGAGACCTTTATCTTGGCACTTATCTAGGACTTCCATCGTAAGACACAATGATGATGAATAATTAATCAGCGGCAAGAACACTGGGTGAAATACAGCTTAACTCAAGCATTGACACTCCTCATATAGAGCTGAACAACTATAAACTGAATTCATACAGGATGGGATTTGCTCATTGTCCCCAGTGCTCATTAAAATCGGGACATTAATAGACTGTGTGGTATAACGGCAGTAAAAACTGTTGCTTCCTACTGCTTGTGTGTTTTTATGCAGCAGGTATGAAATTTATTTTCTATATAAATTTCTCTGATTACCAACAATCTCCATTATGGTTTAGCAGACCATGAAATAGACTTTGCAAGATCGAGAAATGTTCAATGCTAAAAGGCTCGGAAAACATTATTTGGGTTTTCCAGCTTTTGAAATTATGGACAAAACAAAGCAGTCGATCACAGTCTGAAGCACACACTCTCTAAACCGTTCCAGTGCTGTGCATTGCTGGCTGTACTATGCTGTTTGCCTAATGCACTATTAACATTGCATTGTGCTTATCGCGCTGTAGAAAACTGCCCACCTACAGTATATTTCAGAACTATAGTAAAATACAAATCCTCAGGTTTCCATTAAGTAACATTCAACTGTATAGTATGGCCCTTATTCTGGTTCACTCACTCGCAAAGGCAAATTCCTTCCGAAATGGACAAAACCATGTGCACTGCGGGGGGGGGGGGCAGATGTAACAGATTTGGGTGGGGTTTTACTTCAAAGTGAGATCTATATTGCAGTGTAATAATAAAGCAGTTCGTATTTTCCCAGAACAGAAACAAAATAACTCGTCCAAATGTATCTCTCTCTGCACAAGTAACATCTGCCCCACCTGCAGACCTGCAGTGCACATGCTTTTGTCCATTTGAGAATGAATTTGCCTTTGCGAGTGAACCAGAATAAGGGCCAAATCTGCTTACAGAACTGTTATATAAAACTTTATTTATTTGTGTTAAGCAATACAACTGGCCTAATTTTACCTGGCCAGTACCGTGCCTCTTCATCAGCCATTTTTAAATAGTTCCTGAGGGAGAGCCGTTAGTGGATTCAAACAAGGCAATGTTGAGTGTATTCATTGCTGACAATAGCATAATAGCTGGTAAGGAACATTGGAATTCATGTGAAGTGCAGCCCAGCTGCCAATCTAAACATCAAGTTCTGTCTTTCCCTTTGCAAACTGTGTCAGCGGGGTTGTTTGTCTCAGTATTATTTAAATACAAGGCATTGATAACCCTACACCAAAAATGCAGACTGAAAGCAGGAACGTGAAATACTACAGTGGAAGCTTATTGCCCCTGGGCTTGATTCAGAGTTGTACGCAAATGCAGTCGCGTTTTTTTAGACTACGGAACTGCTAAGGTTAGCAAGTGAAGCCGCTGCGCAGAAATGAAAAGAGAAGCCCACCGAAACCATTGCAACTGCGTACACATTCGCAGCCTATATGCAAAAACGAGAAACGTCGAACGTAAGAGTAGCCCTATGGCTACACAGACTGAAAGTAACCAGTTATTATTATGAGTTATTTAGTAACCAATGCTGTTAACACATAGGCAAACGCAGGGGGGGGGGGGGGTTTCTGGTTGATCAGAAATATTGCCCGGGAATATGTTGAGAGTGGCAGCAGTGGGCCCTTTAGCTCTCAGATGCCCCGGAGCACTGCACCTGCTGCACCAATGGTAGTTCCACCTCTGGCTGGGGTGGTTTGTGTCAGGGTGCCAGGAAAAGGGTGTTCCACTCAATTGAAGTATTTTACTGTGACATAGGGCCAGATGTATCAAGCTTCAAAAAGTGATAAAGTGGAGAGTGATAAACAACCAACCAATCAGCTTCTGTCAATCCCATCTGTCATTTTTCAAACCCAACCTGTAACATGGCAGCTAGGAGCTGATTGGCTTGCTGTTTATCACTCTCCATTGAAGCTTGATACATCTGGCCTTAAAGATGTTAACTCCCTGCTCTGTTTGCTGCCACTTTGGCGAGGTAGAATTATGAGTTCGGCTGGCATCCCGTACAGTCGCCGGACTAGCTTCACGATACATCTGGCCCTGTAACTATATGTTCTGAATATTGCTTTGGAAACTATCAATGAGATGGAATTTAAAATACTCATCAACTGTGCAATGATTACAAACCACTGCTGCCCTGCTGATCCTGTCTCCAGCCCAGGTGCAGCCAAATCCGTAGCCATGCAAAACAGCTCCAGCCTCTTTATAAGGTAGACTGTTATCTTTCTCTCCAGGCCAAGATCAACCCTGCTTAGCTTCACATCATTCAAGTTTGACTTCAGTGTTCCCCTTTGTGAATGGCTGTTCTTTTTTTTTTAATGACGTGCCAAGCTAGAGTAAGAATATAATAATGCCACCAACAACCGAATCGACTTTATCGTTTATTTTTTACATCATAATAAACCCACTTTTATCACCTTCTTTTGTCCCTGTTGTTTTTTATCCATGGGAAGTACAATTTTCCTTGGCTCAACTATTCACGTTAACTTGAAAAGTGTGTTTTTTATGTTCCCATCTGAATTCAAACAGTGCCCCAGTTTCATTTATCCGAGCTGGCAATATTTGAGATTAGACTTCAAAGCTCTCACTTTGTTTTGTGAAGCAGTAAAAGGAAATCGCACCAACAGTTGTCTGAATTGACTCTGCTTCATATCCCCTTTTTCATTTTGTTTTGCCAATCAAACCTAACTCGTTTATACAGGAGGAAACAGTCTTGTGTTTTGGGCAGCTGCCAGTTTACAAACCCAGCAATGAAAATGTTCTGTCTTCTGCAAAATTTGTACTATTGCCTTCCCACCGAGCTAAAGCCCTCTATCAAAGCTTGAGCTGTTTAATGTTACATTCTGCTTCTCGTTAATATTTTCTTTCAGCACCAATTAACATCCTGGGACATTCCATTTTTGGTAAACAGGTTTTGGCATTGGTTGTATTTACCAATCGGCTGCATTCAAAGAAAATTGAAAATTAATTTGTAATGTACAATTCAACAACAACATCGTCATGTAATAAATGCAGCTGGGAATAATTTAACACGATACATATGAATGCGGTTACCAAAATATCATAACAATAGAATCAGTGCACGATCCTTAAATAGTCCCTGTATGCTAGTGTGCCCGTGTGTTTGGGAGGAATTGGTGTAGATCAGTCACAACTCTATAAAGCACTTTCATTAATTATTGAAGAGTTTTATATCTACAATACAACTAGTGATTATTTATATCACTCACATACCATTTCCCCTAACTGCTATTCAGATTCCACAAACACTATAAATCACTTATAGAGGAAATCTGAAAAAGCTTAGCTTGAATATATGACATACTGTAGATACTGATGTGTTTTCCATTGTAAAATCATATATTTTACTTTCACTGTGATAAAACAAACAAAGAAAAAAAAAAGAATAAGTGAAATATGGGCCTAGAATCAGACTATGATGCATTTGTAGCACTGGGGTTAATACCCCTTTCAGACATACTACCCAGGATTTCACTCCCGGGTTCGATCCTGGGATTTTAGTGACCCGTGTCAATTGCAGGTGCTTAGGATCAGGGAGTAAAATCCCAGGAAGACCCTTTCAGACATACCTTAGTCCCAGGTTGATGGGTGTTCATGTGGAAAAAAACAGGATTTTCGCGTATGTCTGAAAGGAGTATAATTTAGATGTGGAGCGGGATGTACTAGGGCAGTGATGGCTAACCTTGACACTCCAGCTGTTGTTGAACTACACATCCCAGCATGCCCTGAATCAGCTTTAGCATGGCCATAAAGTAAAACTGTGGCAGGGCATGCTGGGATGTGTAGTTCAGAAACAGCTGTCAAGGTTAGCCATCACTGTACTTGGGTGTACATTTTTTTAGATAGCCAAAAAATCGAATCAAATCACACATGCCCAATATTGCACATGTAATAGGGTCATAATTCACTTGCGGTTTCCGACGATTTTCTTTTGTAACAGGAATGTGCGATTTTTTAGTAAAGGTGCGATTTTTAGTAACAGGAGTATGCAATTTTTCTTTGGTAAAATAAAAAAAAAGAAATGGCCTGGGTTCCCTCCCCCCACCCACCTGAGCACCTGGGTTCCCTCCCCCCACAAACCAAGACCGGCTTTTAAACAGTTTTTTCCACAGAAGCATGCACAGATCTCACTGATCAGTACATGGTTCTGTCAAACTCGCCTGCCAGAAGCAGGCCTATTGCTCTTGCAATTTTTGGTCATGTTTAAACCTATTACATTTGTGATTTTGTTTACTTACAAGACCCGCAGTCCAAAAGTACTCACAGTCTAACAGTTTAGCTGAAAGATCCAGCCAGTAAAGTGCATTTTAGAGATGGGTCTGACCTCTACTTGGCACTTCTTAAATTGAGAATCCTACCAGAAATCTGCACAGCATTTGCTATCAGGGTGCACTCATACAGTAATTCCCATTACCAAGTGCAAACTCCAACCATGTGGAAATGGTTAGGGCATTGTAAGTGTAGGTAGATACAGTAAAGCATGGAGGTGGTGGCATTATGCCGTGGGGCTGTTTTAGCTGGTTTAACAGAAAATGCTGTAACCTGGAAGAGTCCAGTTCTTAACACCATTGCGAACCATTGGAGCTACGTGTGTGTTGAGGCCAACTCAACCTTCTTCATTGTTAAAGTTGGTCACTGTACTTAAGGTAGAATGGCAAAACATACCACCTTCTTTTGCAACAACAACAAAAAAGAACAAAGTAGGATTCCTATTACACTATTGCAAAGCTGCATAATTTTGTGTTACATTCCAAAATACATGCAAATACAGGTAGAAAAGGGATGGCTCTATAAATCCCATCAATGTAAATACATTGTTTGATTCTGGAAACCTTGTTCACATGCTTACTTCTTTTTCTTCTGGGATTTTTACTCCATGTTCTTGGCCATAAAAGAGAAGACACAAAAACAAACATACAATGTATAGAACAGTATTCAAGTCGAAAATATGCTACTGTATGTAAATATTGTTCCCAGTGATGTTGAGATAGAGGCCGGGAAGTATTAAAATACATCGCCACCCCGCCACAGCGATGCTAGTGCGTATGTATTATATTACTGGCGGACAGCAATGGGAAGGCGGCAGGGACCAGCGGGGAGTGTCTCATGCATGTGCGTCCCCTTCCGGCGGCTGGCGATCCCAGCTGAATGAGAGTGGCTCCATCTGTATGTAACTTCACAAAGGTGTAGATCCTCCACCGCTGTTACAGATGAGCCCACTTTGGTGTATATGAACCCCAAAGGCAAGATGTCATAGGGTGCAATTTTTTTGAACGTGAAATTTCTTTGGCTAAAATCGTCAGATGTTTTCTAATTGAAAACATCAAAATCACAAATGTAATAGGTTGCAATTATTCAAATCACACACTAAACATGGCCAAAAATTGCAAGAAAAATAGAGACCTGCTTCTGGCAGGTGAGATTGACAGAACCATGCACAAATCAGTGAGGTTCTGTCCAAAAAAGTGTATGAAAGTTTACATAAAAAAAGAGCATAACCAGCTCTGGGCACTTTGAGACAGTCCTTGTTTTCAAAATACGGGGGGGGGGGGGGGGGAATTAACTAGGGTCCCCCTGTATTTAAGAAATCAACACAGGGCACTTGTGCTGGTCCTGGTTCCAAAAATACAGGGGACAAAAAGAATAGGGGTCCCCGTGTTTTGGAACCAGCACAGGCTCCAACAGCCAGCAGTGGTGTAATGCCACAGCTGGGGAACACTTTTTATAGTAGACCATCACATTTACACCCTAGCTGGTCAGCCCTGGATGGGGTCCCTGGGGAAGTGGGTTCCCCCAATAAAGGGGTCCTTCCCCCAGGCTTCACCCATCCAGGGCTGAAGCTGAAAACCTGTCCCTCGCACCACCGGATGATTTTATTTGGTGTAAAAATTAGAAAATAATTATAATATTGGGTTGTGCTGTGGAACAACAATCCCAGCAAGCTTCACCTGCATGACGGGACTTGCAGTCCTACAGCATGTTCAATTAAAAATACACACACACACCCAGAGCGAAAGAACTTTAATAACATACATGCATATACACATTCACACACACAATACTCACCTTGCCACCTGCTCCCCTGCAAGTTGGTCCTCTCGTCCAGTAGTGCTCTAAGGGATCTTAAGAAAATGCTCTTTATGACACTCAGACTCGATGAGCCTCATCTGTGTATACTCAGATACTGATAGGAATTTTAGTGATGTCAGTCACTGGGACTCCCCTCAACTAATGAGATGTGTGAGGTCTGTGTGAGGTCTGTATTATGTCACCATTTTTATATGACAAAAATGTTTGTATGTATATGTATGTATATATATATATATATATATATATATATATATATATATATATATATATATATATATATATATATATAAAAATAACAGGTGTGTGAGCGGCGCTTCAATATTAAAGTCCAAATGAGTCCAGGAAAAAATACCCTTATACAAAGTCCAATGTAGCAGACTGCAGCTCCTTTTTAGCAGCAACCGGGGTCAGGATGAACAAATCTAGAAAATATAAAGAACAAAGGGGCGCTCCATGGTGCATGTAAACAATATTTAATAAGGAGATAAAACTCCTGTGTAAAAGCAAATGCTTGTACCAATAAAATCAACACTGTGGGCTGGCTACCACATGATACAAGAGTAAATACCCGGGGCACACTGCTCCAATGTACGCTCCACGACCATCCGATCCATGGGAACCAGCACGTTATACACTGTTCTGCTTTCTTCCTTGCAGGCTCAGTGTCTGCTTTCCTTGATATTTGCCTTCATTCTTGGTTATCTGGACACATGAGCAAAACAAATATTAAACAAAGAACAGTAAAAACTGGTAAGGAATCCATTACTTGGTTTCATACATGTCAAATATGATTACTGTGAAAAGTGTACCACTTGCGTTATATAATTTTTGTTTAAATTCCTCCCATAACTATTTATTTTAATTTTATATATTTACAGTTTCTTATATAGCGCAGCAGATTCCGTTGCGCTTTCCAATTGTAAACAGAGATAAAACAAATTTGGCAACAACAGACAGACTTGGAGGTAAGAGGGCCCTGCTGCAAGCTTACAATCTATAGGGATATAGGAGGGAAACATGAGGACACCAGTACCAGCACCAGTAATAGAATAGCTTGTAGGTCCAGAAGGGAAACTATATGATACATAAGTGCCTCAGAGGGTTATGCATATGGAACTTAAATATGATAGTCTTGCCTGAAGAGGTGAGTCTTCAGGGAACGCTTGAAAGTTTGGAGGCTATTAGAGAGTCTTATTGTGCGTGGAAGGGTATTCCATAGGGTGGGAGCAGCCCGATAAAAGTCCTGTAATAGCGAATGGGAGCTGGTGATCTGTGCAGAAGAGAGACGCAGATCTTGTGCTAGGATCTTGTGATAAGTAAAGAGATATATGCTGGTGCAGAATGGTTAATAGCTTTATATGCTAGCACTAGGGTTTTATATTGAACACGGTAAAACACAGATAACCAATGGGAGGATTGGTAGAGCGGATCAGCAGACGATGAGCGTCTTGCTAGGAAGATCAGCCTAGCAGCAGCATTTTGAATGGATTGCAGTGGCTAGAGTCTGTTCTTGGGAAGATCAGTTAGGAGATTATTGCAATAATCAATGCGGGATATGATGAGTGCATGGATAAGACATTTAGTAGTATCTTGAGTGAGATGGGGTTGTATTTTGGATATGTTTTTTTAGATGCATGTAACATGATTTGGTGACAGATAGAATGTGGGTATAGACTGAGCCTTGCGGAACTCCGAATGACAGAGGAAGTGAAGAGGAAGTAGAGTCAGAGAAACGAAGACTGAAAGAGTGACCAGATAGGTAAGATGTGAACCAGGAAAGGGCTGTATCATTAAGACCTAGGGAGTGCAGTGTTAAGAGAAGAGTATGATCAACAGTGTTAAATGCAGCAGAAAGATCTAGAAGAATAAGTAGAGAGTAATGGCCTTTAGACTTGGCAATTACCAGATCAATCACAACTTTAGTCAGTGCTGTCTCAGAGGGAACTGTTCACTTTTTGTCTGTTTTCCAGTGGAAGCCATTAAGCTCACTGCTGTCAAATCTCTGGATGATATATTTAGTATTCATTTTTTTTTTAACTAATCCTTTCATTAGACTTGCAGTTTTTGTATAGTCCTTGTTTTTTTAATAAATATATATTTTGGTCTATGCTATTTACAAAAAGGAAGGGGAGGTAGTTACAATTAGTGATAGTGTCAGTGATAAGCAAGGAAAGCTGCGTGTGACAACAAGCAAGCAGCTTGTAAAGGGTGAAGAAAACAATGATACCCCTTTCACACCAGAAATTGCAGGGACTTACCCGGGAATATGGTCCCTGGATCTTGCAGGGAGATTTCCCGGGTTGGCCCCTATTACACCATCCTAGTGATCAAATTTGTGAGCGCTCTCTCCACAAATGGACAGGAGCACGGTCTCTGAAACTTCCAAACTAATATATGCAGATTATGAATGCCTGGAGACAACTGAATAAAAGTCGAGCCGCTGAGTTTGCAATACCCCATAGCGAGGCTTGAAGCGCACTTCCCGATTCAATCAATGTGGCTGAATAAGAGCGTGTCAATGCCAGTAAGAGACGTGGAACGCACAAGGGGGCGGTAAATGCGCCCACAAGACATACCACTACATCGAGGCGCATAACGCAAGAAGGCATGACGCACCCACTAAGGGACGGGCCCCGGATTGGCCAGACCTGGCAAACCCCCGCAAGGATTGGTTGATCAAGGCGCATAATGTAAGAAGGCATGACGCACCCACTAAGGGACGAGCCCCGGATTGGCCAGACCCGGCAAACCCCCGCAAGGAATGGTTGATCACACGCTGAGAGACGGCACCACAGCTGCTAAACAATTAAGAGATCTACAAACACTCCCTATTTAAACCAGCTTATACACATCATCTGAATATCTGATGAAGCCGCTGATACCTACACAGGAGGCGGAGAAACGCGTCATACAGCTTTTAAATACCCCCTCTACACTTTCTGGAGCTCCAGAACTGGATCCCTCATCTGCCTGTCAATTATCCAAAAAGCAAGTACTGGTTTACTTTTAAAATCGATTACTGCCTCAAATATAGCAGTAGGACAGCAGCAGCTTGGGACCCACAAGCTATAACTTTATAATTGACTATTATTTTTATTTTAATTTTTTGCTCGTTTTTTTTTTGCATTTTAAATTTCTTATTTTTGTCTGGCCAGACATCAGTTAATAAGAACTGCTCTGGAGTCATCTAAATAAGTCTGCCTGGATATAATTGCCCTGTTTTTTAACTATTGCAGCCTTTAATGTGTTTTGTACTTATTGTTAATTTTTATCATATCCAATTGTTATTTTAAATAATTGATTGCCACTGGCTAGTGCAATACATACATATAATACATTTTCTATCTTATTCTATATACATTGTTTCTAGCTCGTGTACCCCCTTTTTGTCTTTTGTTCTCACACTAGGAATTGGCTATTCCTTTTCACGCTGCCTGAACCCTGTACACATGGGGGATAAACTCTAGACAAAGTGTCTTATAACCCTTTTCCCTCTGTGTGTATCTTGGTATAAAACTAAAATCTGACTACCAAACAGATTGATATAAGTAATTTTGGGACAAATAGAGCAGAGCGCCATTTGTTTTCTTTACCTAGTGGTGTAAAAGGGGTATTAGAAAACTGTCACAGTGCAGACACTTGCACATATAGTTAAATTATTAATTATATATTATATCGCGGGTCCACCTTTTCAATAATGACACCAGATGCAATCTAGTAAAATATCAAAAATATTTCTAAACACATCATAATGAAAGAATTATACAAAAATATATCTACATATAGAAATAAAATATATTATAATAAAGCAATATAATTGGAAAAGGCTGGTGTCCAAGCTATTTAAAATAATTAATGTGGTATTCTTTCTAAAAGTAGCAGAAGCAGAGTTAATGCAGACATAAAGTTAGTATTAGGTTGAAATGCTCCTCCAATGCACCTATAATAGGGCTTCAGCATATGCAGAATTAATAGTGGTACAGCGATTGACCGGCTTTGAATTGTACTGCACACAATGAGCTCACCTGCATGGAGGATCAGAGCCACCTGGGATTTGATTTATTAACTGAGTGTCCCATGTACAAGCGGTAGATGAATTCACTGGCGGCTTTAGCCAGTCATGCAGTGGGGCTGCGGACACCTACTATGTATGTCTCTTATCGGTGACAGGCGGTGTTCGTTAATCATTAACAAACACGTTTCTGACAGCATTGAAGGCAGATTCTGACAAAACAGATCCAACTTTATAACAAGTTAGATCTGTTTTGTCGGAAACGGCCGCTGATTGTGAAATTCACGGCCATTTTTCAACAATCCGTGGCTGTTTTTGCCAACACTCCCAAAAAGCAGGGTAGTAAAAAGTAAAACTTTTTATAAAAACATAAGCATATTAAATATACATAGACACAATTAAAACATAAAATAGACCTCACTATCAGGTGAAGCTTTGGGAGCATTAAAGATTTGGGGTGAAAAATTCTCTTTTTCTTTAATATCTGTGCGTAATATACTTTTCACTTGCTGTCTTTGACACTTTGGGTGACATTTAATGGGATGCGAATTTGTGGTTTTTGCGATTTTGTGTCAAGAAACCGCCGAATTTGCAAATTTTTCCAAATTCGCCAACTTAATGGATGCAAATTGCGCTAAAAATCCACACATTGTGAACTGGCGATTAAGCATCCAGATATTTTCCCATTAAAAAGTATCAAATTTGCAAATGTAATGGGATGCGGTTTCCAGAAAACATTACGAAAAATCGCCACACAAACAGACCAGGGGCGAAATGTAATAGGGTGCGATTTTTGGACTAGTCCATAAATCGCACCATATCGCACAAAATCGCACCTTTCCAAATCGCATTTTTTGCCGCAAATTCGCATATGTAATGAGATGCGAATTCACGGTAAAAAAGTGCGATGTGGTGCGATTTCGGGCGAGTTTTAGTAATGAAAATATGCGCATTTTCAGTCATGAAAATGTGCGCATTTTCAAATGTGCGATAAAAAAAAAAAAACGGCGTGGGGTCCCCCTCCCAATCATAACCAGCCCCGGGCGCAAAAAGCCGGTGCTGGTATCATAAAATCAGAGGGACAAACAAATAGGGGTCCCCTTGATTTAATGAAACCAGCACCAGGCTCAAGGTCCGGCGCTGGTTCCCAAAATACGGGGGACAAAATGACTAGGGGTCCCCCCCGTATCAAAAGCTTTGACCGCATCGAGCGACACTACCACTGGGCACGGATCCTGTTCTCTGGGAATCTGCAGATGTACAAAGAGTTTACGCAGATTCAGGGAGGTTGATTTTCCTGGCATAAAGCCCGTCTGATCACTATGCACAATTTCTGCAATGTGACGGTTTAGTCTTGTTGCCAGGACCTTGGCCAAAATTTTAGCTTCCACCGAGATTAATGATATTGGGCGGTAGGAGTCCACTAACATGGGGTTTTTACCTTCTTTTAAGATCACAACTATCTTTTGCCTCCTGCATAGACGCAGGGAGCTTATCTTCTTTAAAGCTATAATTTAGTGTATCCAATAGCATTGGGGCCAATACCTCAGCATATTTCTTATAGATCTCCCCAGGTATACCGTCCAGACTAGGAGCTTTGCCATTTGGCAGGGAGTTAATTGCCTCTTTAATCTCCTGTAATGTTATTAGGGCATCCAAATCCTCTTTGCCCTCGGCAGATATCGTAGGGAGATTTATATTCTTAATAAAGTTAACAGTATCTACTGGGTTATGAAGTGGGCTGGATTCGTAAGTTTTTGCAAAATAATCTCTGAAGACATTTAATATATCCCCCCCTTCATTGACCATTTTCCCCGAGGCGTCCACTATTCTCGTGATTGTTGTTAAGGGGCTATCGGCCTGCGCGAGATACGCCAAAAACCTCCCAGATCTATCCGAGCTAATATAGGTTGTAAATGAGTTATATCGTAGCCTTCTAACGTTTTCTTCCTTTAGCCCGTCTAACCACTCCCCCTGAGCTATTAACCATGCATTTTTATTATCTTCTGTGGTATTACCCAGATACACTATCTCCAGCTCTCTACATTTTTTTTCTAATTCAGTTAGTTTACCCCTACCTTTCCTTTTTACACCGCTGATTTCTTTCTTTAGTAACCCTCTCAAATATGCCTTAAAGGCATCCCATACCACATGCAAGGGAGCTGAGCCCTTGTTTATTTCCCAGAACTCAAGCCATTTCTCCTTCAAGCCATCCAAGATATCTATTTTCTCCAGCCACCTGGTGTCAAATCTCCAGAAAACAGTGCCCACTTCTTTATCATCGTTCAAGTCTAACATTATTGGAGAATGATCTGATATCCCTCTTGTCAAGTATTCAACAGTTTTAACTCTGGTCATTAATCTTCTAGAGACCAGTGCCAGGTCGATCCTTGAGAAAGAATGATATGAAGCGGAGAAGCATGAGAACTGCTTATCTCCTGGATGTTTTTCTCTCCATGCTTCTACCCAGCCTAAATTTTGTATATATGAATCAAAGCCTCCATTCCCCCTACCCGTCCCCACCGGTGATCTGCTCCACCTATCCAGGTGTATATCCATAATGTTGTTAAAATCTCCAATGCAGATCACCGGTAGGTCCGGGGAGACGGAAATGAAGTCCACTGCTTCGGACATCACGTCATAAGAAAACGGGGGGGGGGGGGAACATACACTGCTAGCAAATACAATTGTAAAGAGTGAACCACACATTCCAGAAATATATAGCGACCCAAAACATCAATTTTAACTCTGTTCATAACAAAGGGAAGAGATCTCTTAATCAGAATCGATACACCCCTTGACCCTGTGGAGAAGGGGGCATGAAAAGTCTGGCCAACCCACGTTTTTTTAAGTGATTTTAATTTATTGCCCACTAAATGGGTTTCTACCAGACATGTGATGTCAGGATTGTATTGTTTTACCTGGTTCATGATCAGAGATCTCTTTATCTTGTCATTTGCACCTCTAATATTCCATGCAAGTATTTTCACCATATTTGCGCTTTTTTTTTTATTTTCCTCCTCCTATATTTTCTTTTCAGCACTGGACACATACACACACTTAACATATAACTACCCATCCCCCCTCCCCCCCCACCCCCCACCCTGTATACCATCCCCTTTTGTGGCATACCTATTCCCTTACCCTCTACCCTTCCTTCTATTTGGGCTCTAATTCCAGACCACCATCGTGCGTTGAGCTCCCTGGAGTTTTAGTATTATTTTTCCAACTCCGAGCCCGCAAGCTGTTGTGCCCCCGGTACCCATTTATCCACCCATCTCGCGGCCTCTTGTGGGTTGGAAAAGAATAATGTTTCCCCTCTCTCCACCACCCTCAACTTTGCTGGGTACATCATGGAATACTTCAGTTCATGCTCCCGTAACCTTCGCTTCACTTCAGAGTATTTAGCCCTTTCCTTTTGTACATCTATTGCGAAGTCGGGAAAAATTGAGATCCTTGTCCCATTATGCTCCAGTGGGCCTTTTACTCGTGCTGCCTGCAGAAGATTGTCCCGATCAGAAAAGTGCAGCATTTTTATTATTATTGTACGGGGAGGGGCACCCGGAGGCAAGGGTCTTGAAGGGACTCTGTGTGCTCGCTCAATGAAGAAAAATGGGGTGAAAGTATCCCTTCCAAGTTTTTCCTTAAACCATTTCTCCATAAACATTAGAGGATTAGCTCCCTCTTCCCGCTCCGGCATACCCACCACCCTTACATTATTTCTTCGACACCTCCCTTCCAAATCTGATATTTTATTTTTCATATCTCGTACTTGGGCGGAGATGCCATCCACTTTTGTTACCAGAACATTATTACTGTCCTCGAGTTTAGAGATACGGTCTTCAGCTTCACTGATTTGACCTTGCACCACCTTTAGATCTTGTCTTAGGCAGGTCACATCTGTCTGTATGTCCATTATTTTATCTGTTAATCTCTGCTCGCTTCCTCTAATTGCCTCCAGTACCTGCTGCAGTGTGATATCAGGAGGGTCTTGGTGTTCACTGCATTTTACTGGAGTTGTAACAGGAGTACTAGTCGGGGTTTGTGCCCTAGTGGTGGTTTGGGAACGGGAGAATTTTTCCAGCCTAGCTGCGGCTGCCGCGTTGCCTGTCTTACCCATTTTACTCATGAGATGTTTTTTATTTTTTTTTATATATTTTTTTATTATTATTTTTTTTTTTTCCCAACAGTGTCCAGGACTCTCTCGGGCCGGGGAGTGAACTTACACTTATAAAGGGGCGAGAGAAGCAGCTTTTATTGAGAGTAGTCAGAGCCACAGAATGAGTCTGAGTTTATCAGCAGTTCCTACTGTTTCTTACTGACTGCTATACAAAAGGAATTTCGGAGCCAACAGTTTTCCTTTTCTACCAAGGCCGTTCAGAGGGCAGTTTATGGATTATCCACTATCTTTAATCAACACAAGTCACATCAGAGGGGCAAGTCTGTATTTGACCTGGAGAACCTTAGTTTCATACAGTCAGTTATATCCAGTTTAGGCAGATCTCACCTTGTACACCGTCGGGGTTCTCCCGGAGATCACAGGCTCACCTGGTCTATTGGAGCCTTCAAGAGGCGCCTTGTGGATAATTGTCAGCAATGCTGAACTGACCTCAATCCAGCACAGGCCATCTCTTCACCCAGTCTGCAACCATGGATCACCCCACTGCTGGTTCTGCTGGATTATGCTGGGCTCTCCTCCTCAGCATCTGCGCACAGGTAGCCGGCCGTCTCCTCACCCGGCCTGCAATGCTGGCGTGCGCCGCTTCTAGCACTCTCCTCTCCTGTGACTATGCGCTCTCTAGGCGTTTCTGGGCTCACCCCCGCAGCCTTGTCTTCGGCGTCCGGCCGTCTCTTCACCCGGCAGGCGCCTCAGACTCGCGTCGGTACCTCGAGCTTCTCCCCCGTATCCGTGGCACTGGCGTCCAGCCGCCTCTTCACCCGGCTGGCGCCTCAGGCTCTCGTCAGCAGCTCGGGCTTCTCCCCCGTATCAGCAGCGCTGGCGTCTGTCCGCCTCGTCACACGGCAGGCGCCACGCAATTGCACCGTGTCACCGCCTGTGCCTTCACTGCCGGCGTCCAGCGTCTCAGCCTCTCTCGCTCCCCGCCGCCACAGGATCTCCTCGTTACCGCAGCCCCCAGCAAGAGGACAGAGGAGGGGAGGTAAGGAACTAAACTTGTGGTTCTCCCGGTGGGCAATAATCAAGCAGGCAGGTCCAGGCTCATATTACATGCAGGATTTTCTCCAGGGAGCTCATCTGCTACCTCCTCACTCCCGCGCTGCCGTGGTCCCGAGGGAAAAATGGGAGGAAGATATTGGTCCTATGGAGGATACAGAATGGGATAGTGCATTGTCGGCAGTCTATCAGTGTACAAACTCAATCAGGGTACATCAAGTCCAATTGTATATATTACATAGAGTGTATTTAACTGCGGTGAAGTTGGTGAAATTCGGGGGAAGAACCTCGGACAACTGTCCGAAATGTAATAACGCTGTTGGGACATTCTATCATTTGATATGGGAATGCTGCACTGTACAGGGGTTTTGGGATAGAGTAAAAAATACCCTGGTGAACTTGGGGATAAACGAGAACAGTCTCACGCCTGGATGTTGTTTGATAAACATAAACACTGCTAGTATAACAAAATGGGAGGATAGGGTGTTTGTCATGAACTCCTGTGCAATAGCCAAAGTCATAATAGCTAGAACATGGATGGCTAAGGAAGCTCCGGAGTATGAGAAATGGAAGGCATTGATGGATTATACGGTATTACACGAGAAGCACCTTTACAACAATAGAAACACAATAAATAAATTTTATAAAATATGGCACAGATGGTTGATGAAGTGATCTATTAATATGATCCATACCTGTTCACTGAGTGGAGAGAAAACGGAATGGGATTTGTCACTTTTCCTTTTTTTTTTTAATTAGGAGTAGGCACTAGGGAAGTGGGGGGGGGGGTGGGGGGGGGGATGTGAGAGAAGAATAGGGAAGGCGGTTTTGAGGTTGGGAAATAGGCTTAGGATTAAGGAGTGAGGGGGAATGGGTAGGGAGGGTAGGGAAGGGCGGGTAAGGGAGGGGGGTAAGGTACGGTTAAAGGGGGTATGTGGGGTAACGCTTAGAAGGGCACTGGGATTGAGGGTGGTAATGGAGGGGATGAAACCGAGAAATAATTATCTATAGAATATAAGAGGAAGATATAAATGCACTTTTGAATGATAAAAGAAAAGATCACTTTCGTTATTAAGTAGTATTAAGTCTGTATAATCCAATGTGAAGCGAAGGGGTAGATGGAGGAGAAAGGGAAAAGGGAAAAGGAAGGAAAAGAAAAGGGAAAGAAAGGAGAAAAAGGAGAGAAGAATGGTTTCCGAACATGTTCTATAAAGTTATCGAAAATGTTCATGCTATAGGAGAAGGAATAAATAATGGCTATCAGATAAAGGGAAAAAAGAAATAGGGGTATAATAGATCAGTACTGGACGCGTAGTGTTGTATGTGTGTCTGATTTTACTGCGAAATGTAGGATACAGAAATATTGGATGGATAAGAATCGAAATTCCGTGGAGCGGATACAGTAAATTATAGCTGTGGAAAAAACGGTTAATATCCATTGTTATTTTTTTGTCTTTTGGCATATGGCAACCACTGTATCAAATGTATGTGTAAATGTATGAATTGTATGTTTGTATTGTATGTAAATGTTTATCTCTTTTGCAAAATTTAATAAAAAAATAAAGAAGTTAAAAAAAAAAACTTTTATTTAAAATGTGTGTCAGTGTGTGTTTTGTGTACTATTTTTTTAACAGTAGAACTACAAGTTACAGCGGGCCCTTTAATGCCCTGCAGGCTGGGACTTGTGGTTCTCCAAGTCCCAGCTTGCAGGGGAGGCTTGCTGGCACTTGTAGTACCACTGTTAAAAACAATAGATTTAACTTGATTTTACACAAAATCAGCTCCATGCCCACAGCCCAGGGGCATGGAGGACAGCCCCGGGCTTCAGCATGGGCAGGTAAGTTCTGGAGGGGGGGGAACCCTTCTTTGGGGGGGTCCCCACTTCCACAGGACCCCTGCCCATGCTGACCAGCCACAGGGCTAAATGCTTTGGCCGGGGGGACTTGTATAAAAAGTCTCCCCCCGGCTGTGGCATTACCCTGCTGGCTGTTTGGGTCCGGTGCTGGTTCTTTAAATACGGGGGACCCCTAGTCATTTTGTCCCCCGTATTTTGGGAACCAGCGCCGGACCTTGAGCCTGGTGCTGGTTTCATTAAATCAAGGGGACCCCTATTTGTTTGTCCCTCTGATTTTATGATACCAGCACCGGCTTTTTGAGCCCGGGGCTGGTAATGCTTAGGAGGGGGACCGCACGCCAGTTTTTTATTTAAATTTCTTTTTTAACTATTTTTTTACAGCAGAAGCATGCACAGATCTCAATGATCTGTGCATGTTTCTGCCTAAATCGCCAGTCAGAAGCTGGTCTATTTTTTTTGCGATTTTTTTGAAGCTCCCATATGCGACTTTAGAACTCGCATCCTATTACATATGCGAGTTCTATAGTTTACTATGGGAAAACATCTGGATGCGATTTTCAGTGTGCCTGAAAATCGCATCTTTAAAATGTGCGATTTCGCGGTAAAAAATTCGATTTTTACCGCGACTCGCATCCTATTACATGTGCGATTTTTAGAAAAAATGCGATTTTGGTCAATTTTGACCAAAAATCGCAAAAGTCTAAAAATCGCACCCTATTACATTTCGCCCAAGGTTCTGATAGGCGATTTTGACTGAACCATGCACAGACCAGTGCAATCTGTGCATGGTTCTTTACAATAAAATGTGTAAAATAAAAAAAAAATGAAGATCCCCCCTCCTGAGCATAACCAGCCCTGGGCTCAAATAGACGGTCCTAGTATCAAAAAATCAAGGAGCAAACCGACTAGGGGTCCCCTGGATTTTTTTTAAACCAGCACAAGGCTCAAGGGCCAGTCCTGGTTCCCAAAATACGGGGAAAAAAATGAGTAGGGATCCCCCGTATTTCGAGAACCAGCACCAGGCGCTGGTATAAGGAAAATGTATCTTGAGGAGTTAAAATAAGAAAATGATACAAAGCTGCCTGGAGATACCAGTTGGCAGGTATCAGCATACAGTTCTCCTCCAAGATACATAAATATTGGGCTGGACACTGCCACTGCCTTGGAATTATGATTCAAAAAATGCATTTTTTCTATTTATATACGTCATGCCATCCTGAAATAGAGGTAAGTTCAGAAGGATTGCAGTGGTGGCTGTACTAGGGCATTCATTCTGAAATAGACGTCCCAATTTTTTTTCTCTCTGTGAAATTCTTCCCCATCGAGTTCTATGGTGGGTGATAACACAGCATTAGCCCTTAGTAAACATAAAACATGGGTGTTTCATCAGTAAATACGTACCAGGAAAGACTAAAAGACCTTAATATGTATACTTTAGAGCAGAGAAGGGAAAGGGGGGAATGATAGAAACTTTCAATTATATCAAGGGCTTTAACAACGTACAGGTGGGAGACATTCTTCACAGGAAGAGGAGCAACAGAACACGAGGACATGCACTGAAACTAGAGGGAGGAAGATTTAGAGGAAATTTGAGGAAGAATAACTTAACAGAAAGAGAAGTAGATAAGTGGAATAGCCTCCCATCAGAGGTGGTAGTCGCAAATACAGCAGTACAATTTAAACATGCTTGGGATTGTCATATTGATATCCTTACAAAAAATAAGGATATAATATGGTTTGAGGTAACATGTTTTAAAAAGGGGCAGACTAGATGGGCCAAGTGGTTCTTATATGCCGTCAAATTCTATGTTTCTATGTAAAAATCTTTTTCCTTTTGTGTTATTGCACAGAAACTAGTTGTACGAATTATACAAACTGGAAAGTCTATCATTGGGGAACATCTGTGTGGTCAATTAACTTTACAAAATATGCACACATGCTTATGATTTATATGCCAACTTAAATCTCAGTTTTGAGTATGACCATCTTAACTAGGGGGTCATTTTGTTTGACTCGGTAAGCTACGAAGCTCACAGTTTCCCGAGTCCCTGTGACCTCGCCCTGCCGAATACCCGGCCCCTGACACCGTATCCCCTCACAACTTTTAGGAAGACACATCCCCTCACATGTGCCCACAGCAGGAGAAATTATTTCATGGTCGCTGACCATCAAATGTTTTCCCCTGCCTTCACAAATAAAAGTCAGCTGAGACTGACTTATATTTTTTGCGGCTGCTGGGATGAAGACAGGAAGGGTGGCTGCCCAACCCCAGCGGGCATCGGCCCAACCGCGTACCCATGGGAACATCAAGCAACACAACTGCTTCCAACCACCCCGTCCCTCCCTCCCTGCTGCGAACTGCCCGGTGAGTGAGCCACGGCCGTTGGCAGTCAGGGTTTTCACATGAGTGATAAACAGCCAGCTAATCAGCTCCTGCCTGACATTTTTCAAACACAGTCTGTGACATGGCAGGTAGGAGCTGATTGGCTGGCTGCTTATCATTCTCCATTATATCACTTTTGAAGCTTAGAGAATCTGGCCCTATGAGTGAACCAGAATCTGCCCCCTACTGCCGTAGTGCCATTATTAGATAAATGTTCAAATTGAACATATTTTTGATCTATGTAAATAATGATTATAAAATGCATACAATAGTGTTTTTTTGTTGTCTTGCTTAATTTTAAATAGAGATAACTTCCTAAATTAGCAAACTATGCCAACGTCAACACTATTAAGCTGTGACAACACAAGAAGCGAGGTGTGAAAACAGATTTGCTAAAATGTATCTTAATCAACTACTTTATATAAATAGAATATCATGGTTATTAATGGTTTATGACAGATTCCCCTCAAGTATGTCAAGCTGTAATCTTATTTATATGCTAACTTTCTTGATTTTATGAAATACTTACTTAATAAGTCCCGTCTCTGCGCTCATATTGAGCCTGCGGTAATTTTTTTATGTTTCTAGGAAATTCTGTGCTAGGTTCAGTTTTTGTTAATTAGTTTTAGGTATTGACTTAAAGAGACCCTTAGGTATACAGTCTTAACAGATAATCATGGTAGCAAGCTAGCCTTGGGGGTTTGAGACAAGATTTTATATTAAACTGTGTGCTAATTTCTCTGCCTCGCAGGAAAGTTAAACTAGTCAGGTGGATAGTAATAAACCATTTTCCCATTAAACCATTCTCCAAACCAAAGGCAGTATAATAATGCAATGGAAGAATGAATATATTTTCTCAAGGGATATGCGACTTAAAAAGGTAGGCTAATAAGGAAATATACTGTACATTGAAAGTGTGGTTTGCTTTTTTTTTTTAAATGAATGCCTATTAAAACATGCAGGTATAAAATGTACCGCTCAGAGGACAGTGTTTTTATCTCTGATTACAAGTGATTGGCTTGTTAGCAATTGCTTATTATAGGATAAATTAACCCTTGGAGCGCCAAGGAAATTCGTAAAAATAGGTGTGAAAATTGACAAGCAAATCTTTTTATACAGGTTTGAGTGTCAATATTGCTGTGAGAGATCGTCAACATATCCATTTAAATTACAGCGCCGCCCACAGCGACTGTTCTTTATTTTTTATGCAATATTTAACTAAACGTTAATTAGTTGAAGTTTAGTTAAATATTGCTTAAAAAATAAAGAACAGTCGCTGTGGGCGGCGCTGTCATTTTGTATTTATACTAAAAGGAACAGTCACTGTGAGCGATGCTGACATTTTTTGTGGATATTTTGAGAATAGCTCACAGCAATGTTGGCACTCAAAGGGTTAAAGAGAATGAAATCTCATTTCCTCCCTGGCCGCCACTCCCTCGGACAGCTCCGATTCCTCCCCAGTCAGTGGCCGGCATCCTGGATGTTACCCACTGCCGCAACACGGAAGGGGGGAGGGGGGGTCGCGCTGAAGAGGCGCACAGAAGTTTTGCCTAGAGTGCCACAAACCCTTGCACCGGCCCTGTCAACAGGAGATCTGTGTGTATTAGTGGTGTAGTGGGCTGTGTTAATCACACATTGTGGTGGGTGGAGTTTTAGGGGGTGGGAAGTACTCCCATCTGAATTTCTACATAATCAATACCTCATAATCAATACCTCTGTGGCTGGGAAGTCTGTTAGGTGGGAAGTATGGTAGTGTAAAGTATATGGATTATATTAATATGACCAGCAGAGATATTCTGGAGATAAACAGGAGAGATACAGAAGGACAGAGAACCGTTCCACCTCCCCCAAAGTTCATCAATCAACACACTGCAATGAATTACCTAATCCACCAACACCTGCAGACTGCACACCCTGACTCTGACCTCCCTGTAACCTTTCTCTGTAATCGTTTCAGTGTGCATGATTCCACATCAATTCTCTCTGTAGTGTATATGTTCCTCTACACCCAGGGCCGGAGCTACCACTAGGCAGCCTTAGGCAGCTGCCTAGGGCGCTGGCCACTAGAGGGCGCCCCTATACTGTCATCATAAAAATTAAGTATTTTAGTGGACTTATCGGGTCCTAGGATAGCCTAGCACTTCCCCCAGCACATTCAAATGCTGTTACCCCGGCCAGGCAGGGTGCAGGTACTGCAGGAAATTGCTGGGCTCAGCTTCCAGCAGCAGCCAGCAGTCGTGATGCTTGTGTCTGTGTCCCTGCTCTTCAATCTGATCTGAAGTTCTGCTTCAGTGCTTCCTTCCTGCTGCTGCTCTTCACACAGAGATCGTCTTGTAGCTCCGCCACCCCCAAGAACACTCTCCTAGAGACCATGCCAGACATACACAAAAGGTAACTGTATGCATATGAGGGAGGTGTCTGGGTGCAGGGTTGGTTTGACATGTGTGTTGGGGAGAGTAGTGGGCTGGGGGACATGTGTGTTGGGGAGAGTAGTGGGCTGGGGGACGTGTGTTGGGGAAAGTGCAGGGCTGGGGGACATGCTGGGGAAAGTGCAGGGCTGGGGGACATGTGTGTTGGGGAAAGTGCAGGGCTGGGGGACATGTGTGTTGGGGAAAGCGCAGGGCTGGGGGGACATGTGTGTTGGGGAAAGCGCAGGGCTGGGGGACATGTGTGTTGGGGAAAGCGCAGGGCTGGGGGAATGTGTGTTGGGGAAAGCACAGGGCTGGGGGGACATGTGTGTTGGGGAAAGTGCAGGGCTGGGGGACATGCTGGGGAAAGCGCAGGGCTGGGGGACATGTGTGTTGGGGAAAGTGCAGGGCTGGGGGACATGCTGGGGAAAGCGCAGGGCTGGGGGGACATGTGTATTGGGAAAGCGCAGGGCTGGGGGACATGTGTGTTGGGGAAAGTGCAGGGCTGGGGGGACATGTGTGTTGGGGAAAGTGCAGGGCTGGGGGGACATGTGTGTTGGGGAAAGCGCAGGGCTGGGGGACATGTGTGTTGGGGAAAGTGCAGGGCTGGGGGACATGTGTGTTGGGGAAAGCGCAGGGCTGGGGGACATGTGTGTTGGGGAAAGCGCAGGGCTGGGGGACATGTGTGTTGGGGAAAGTGCAGGGCTGGGGGACATGTGTGTTGGGGAAAGCGCAGGGCTGGGGGACATGTGTGTTGGGGAAGGTGCAGGGCTGGGGGACATGTGTGTTGGGGAAAGTGCAGGGCTGGGGGGACATGTGTGTTGGGGAAAGCGCAGGGCTGGGGGACATGTGTGTTGGGGAAAGGGCAGGGCTGGGGGGACATGTGTGTTGGGGAAAGTGCAGGGCTGGGGGACATGTGTGTTGGGGAAAGCGCAGGGCTGGGGGACATGTGTGTTGGGGAAAGTGCAGGGCTGGGGGACATGTGTGTTGGGGAAAGCGCAGGGCTGGGGGACATGTGTGTTGGGGAAATGGCAGGGCTGGGGGGACATGTGTGTTGGGGAAAGTGCAGGGCTGGGGGACATGTGTGTTGGGGAAAGCGCAGGGCTGGGGGACATGTGTGTTGGGGAAAGGGCAGGGCTGGGGGGACATGTGTGTTGGGGAAAGTGCAGGGCTGGGGGACATGTGTGTTGGGGAAAGTAAGGGGGGGGGGGGGCGCAGTATTTGATGTTTTGCCTAGGGTGCCAAACCTCCTTGCACCGGCCCTGTCTACACCTGCTTCCATCTCTGCACTGTAAATATCCCTCTACACCTGATTCCATCTCTGCACTGTATATGTCCTTCTACACCTGCTTCTTTCTCTGTACTGTACATATGTCCCTCTACACCTGCTTCTTTCTCTGTGTTGTATATATCCCTCTACACCTGCTTCTTTCTCTGTACTGTACATATGTCCCTCTACACCTGCTTCTTTCTCTGTGTTGTATATATCCCTCTACACCTGCTTCTAACACTACTTACCCTAACTGTATTTATTTTTCTTCTACCAATTTTGACACAATCTTTCTGAGCTACACTATTGTACAAGAGCCATGGTGGCTCGATCCTGTACTATTCCTACACACGCTGCATGCTTTCTGCCCCCTGGCATGGTGTGTTGTGGCATGGACCACAGTGCAGGGCTGTTAGGGGTCAAGGGTGCAAACAGAGGGAGAGAGGAGGATAAGAGGAGGGAGAAGTACACTGTCCGTCCACTCTCTCTACCTGCTGCCTCATGTCCTGACCATCCCTGCCATGCTCACTTCTTGCCTTCAGGTCTCCTTACCTGCACCTCATGCCACTTGTCTGTCTCCCCTTCCCTCTAGACCATGGGTCAGGGAACAGGGGTAAATTACCCCAAATGGGGTAAAAGTGTAATTTAATTGCACATATAATCTATCTATAGATTCTATATGCATGCCTGGCTGTGTGTGTTACAATACTGTTGTGTACAAGGACCTAATGCAGTGCAGTGCATCAGTCCCTTTTGTATAACAGGCTTACCTGCATGATGTCCCGAGTCCACCTCCAAGTCCGCCCGCTTCTTCAGTAGAGTCGACAAGTTGCTGTGCCATCTCAGCAGCGCCGCCAAGTTGCTTTGCCTGGTTAAAGGCTCCTGTCAAGGTTTACCAAACTCTAGTCTATGGAAAAAAATTAGCACAGACTGTCACTATATCATCTTGAAATACTGACACTTATAGTTGCCTGGACGTCACATAATCAATGGCTTTACCACACACTTGATAAGGATGATGATTACCATTTATGGTTGGGTGTGGTCCAAATTTTGGACCACACCCAGCAATACATGGTAATCATCATCATCAATGGCTGCCAGGCTGTGTACCGTACTAGCAGGATATAACATCAATTCCTGGGGGTACAGTGTGTATTACAAGTATATGATTGCCTTCCTTTCAAATCAAGGAGGTAATGTTGTGTATCTAAATATATATTTGGGGTAAAAAGTTCCCTAACCCCTGCTCTAGACTGTAAGCTCCTTGGAGCAGGGCCCTCTTCCCTCCTGTTTTCATAGCACTCTTCTTGCATTTCAATTACAGCTCTCTTACTCCCCCACCATCTAGACCTACAGCTCTTCTCCCTCGCTGCCCTACATCTCAGCTGTATTGTGTACTAAGAATTAAGCTGCTAATTGTTACTTGTGCTCTGTTTTAGTTCTGTTGCTGTTATGTTTATTTCTGTGTACCCTGTACTGTTCTAGTGTGTGCTATATGTACTGTTCTAGTGTGTGCTATATGTACGGCGTTGCGTACCACTTGTGGCACCTTATAAATAAAAATTTCATAATAATAATACCATGTGATAATGTTAGTCCATTGTTGTGAATTTTCTTTTTTCTTTTATTTGACTCCAATAAATTAATTCCTAGGCTGTTTTGACTTGTCCTTCTCTAATAGTGGCTAGCCAGGATGAAGTTTAGGTGGATTAAGCTATTCTATGGATATGCCAACATTTGCTTATAACATACAGAACCTTTTTGACCTCTGGGTTCACAGTCTGATGAATCAATGTTATGGCATATATAGTATTGGAGTACAAAATTGGAAATATAATTATTGTCATTTTCCTTTCCTTGACTGGAATGTTCCTCTTTTGAAGTGAAGAATTGGAAAAGAAAAGTCTAAAAACATTACCTCCTTTACTTTCTGAAAGTTAAAGGCTTAAACAAAATCAAAGGTTAGAGAAGAAAGTATTTCACTCAGTTTCATGTCCTAATACAGTTAAGAAAAAAGTACTTTACAAAGTTTAAAGAACTCTGTAGCTAAAATTGGTCTTAATACACGTGTCCGATTTGGGGCGATTTTGCACGATCCAAACTAATTGGGAAATCGGGCCAAATCGGATGTGTTTGACACATAATCCGACCGATGAGCAGTCCCGTGGGCATCGGGTCAGACCCTACAGATTGCACCTGCTTCAGGTTCAATCTGTAAGATCGGGTCCATCAGCGGCACATCGCGGGTGCTTTTTAGCGCCCACAATGTGTTGATCTGATCCGTAGGTGTGTGCCAGCGGTGAAGCATCGCTGTCACACACCTATGTGCAGCAGAGCGGTCCGGGCAGTGGCATCCATGCAGAAGTGGCTGGGAGTGGCATCAGGGAAGCAGGGGCTGGGAAGCTGTGTCCAGGCACCGGGGATCTGGGCAGCAGCGGCTGTGAGCTTTACAATGAATCTCTCAGCCAATGAGCATCTGGCAGTTTTTTTAACATGTTTTCAAATTTAGCAAATAGAGCTACAAGCTCACAGCCGCTGCTGCCTGGATCCCCGCTGGTTGGACGCCACTACCCGGACCCCACTGCCTGCCCCCTACCATAAAGGTTTTCTATGTGGATTTAAAAAATAGTTCACTCAAAAGCAGTCCATCAGCTGCAGCATTAGCATCATCATCAACAGCACAATCAAGAAAATTCTAGATGTATTCAATAGAAAGCAACATTTAAGTCCCTGCTTTCATAGTTCTTGCACATGGCACATCTATAGAACTCTTTGGAATAAATCAAGTAGATCCAGATAAGGCAGGATGTAATGAAGTCCACTTTTGCTGGCATCCACATGGACACTGAACTCTGACTTCATTACATCCTGCCTAAAGCCTAGTTCAAAATGGCGCTCCTTACTATATTTTCAGTACACACGTTGATGCAGCACATGTGGCATGTTACAGTTCCGTAACTGAGGGGTAGATTTATTAAGCTCGGTGAAGTGATAAAGTGTCTGGTTTTTATCACCGGCCAGTGGGCTCCTAACTGTCATTTTTCAAACCAAGCCTGTAACTTGACAGGTAGGAACTGATTGGCCGGTGATAAAAACCAGACACTTTATCACTTCACCGAGCTTAATAAATCTGCCCCTGTATTTGCCATGTCATATTATCACGCTGATTGAACAGATTCAATATGTGGAGTTCACATAGAGAATACTGGGGCAGATGTAATAAGCCTTAACAAGAGATAAATGCAAGGGTGATAAAGATAGATAAATGTCCAGCCAATCACCTGCTAACTGCCATGTCACAGGCTGTGTTTGAAAAAAGTCAGTAAGGAGCTGATTGGCTGGAGGTTTATCTCTCCTTATCACCCTTGCATTTATCTCCTGTAAAGGCTTAATACATCTACCCCACTGATCCTAATATAAGTGTTATCTGTACTGAATTGATCCATAGAGAATTATTTATTGGCCAGATAAGACTGTTGCTATTTTGAATATTTTATTGGTATTACTAAAAGTTGTATTTTCTTACATATCTGTTAAAGAGTGTCCCCATGGACTTCTGCTTGTCTCCGCTTTGCCGCAGGGAAACCCCCAATTTTACTTGGTGACCATTTGCCTAATTACATTTTTTTGTAATCATTTGTTTAGCAGTAAGTGTATTTCCTTCCTATCTTCCTACTTTTGCTGCGTATCAAGTGTAGATTATAAATAAAGTTCAAAGTGCTTGGCAGAGCACAATATTATTCAGGAATTGATGCATACTAACAGGGTCTATGGAGTTTTCAAGGGAAATGGAGGCCACCGGATGCTTTGAAGCACAGCATCCAGCCTCCAGGCTGGTATTTCGGTAACCATTCTTATTTGTAGTACACAATAAAGAGGAAGAGAAAAATGAAGTCATTACCACTACAATGACACAAAAGACATTTCATGAAAATGAATGTCTAATGCATCTTGAGGTCTGAAATTATAAAAATAAATAAGTTGATGCTTTTGTATAACAGACATTTAGAGCCATGGACTTTTCTATGATTATATGTGATGATGTTTAATATTCGACAGAAAATATGGTACTTATGTAATATCTGGGCTCCTGTTTTTCTTATGAGACCGCGTCCCCTCGCCACGCTTCGGGCAAGGTGGCTCGCTGCGCTCGCCACACTATATAAAATCAACTCCATGCGTTGTTGGATAGTAGGGGTATGAAAAAATGGGGTGCATTTAACATGGGAGCCCAGATAATACATAAGTACCGAAAATATTGATAGGTCGTCAATATAGTCTTTCTGATTATCACTAACTTGCGATAACAAATGCCCATGACACCAATTGGCTTCAAATGTAATTAGGATCATATGTCCCTTCTGCAAGATACAACACACTGCTTGATTTGGTATTCTTTTTATTAGTATTACTTTGATGATCCATCCATTCAGGGCCAGTGCTAGGGTGTCCGGCGCCCTCCTGCAAACCATAAATTTTGTGCCCTTTCACATTGCTATTCCAACAAGCTTCAGCCCGATTGTGAGAGTGTATGCAACATGCGATCCTATGGAGGATCTCGGGTGCATGTACATGTATGCATACACCATCTCAGTGCTGTGTCCACAAACTGTTGCAGGTACTAAAGGTGCCCATACATGCTGCGAGAATCACATACATTATGGGCTAGATCGCATTGCACGGCATGCATGCAATGTGTGTGCAATGTGATCCGAAAGCAGTACAAAAAGTATGTGCAGCACATCCTTTTTGTACTGTGCGATGCGATGCCTGCAGGAGCGCACATCGCATCGCACGCTGCTATTACAGCGTGTATGGCCACCTTTAGGCACATAACCCAGCCCATTATTTAAAAAGTGTCTAAATTAATAGAAATAAAATCTACAATTATAAAAAAAATTGTTATAAAAATGTATAATAAAAGAGTCACTGTTCTTTTGCTGTTTAACTCTTGTGCAGTCCCTCCTCTTCTATCTGCGTAGGCAGGACGCTGAGGACTCCATTACACCCCTCTCGTGACTGAGGGGGAAAGGAGGGGAGAGGAGGAGATGGAAAAAGAGGGGAGGAGATAGAGGGGGCGGAGTGTTGAGGACTGGCAGTGGCACTGCACACTGAGAAGAGGCGGTGGAAGTGACATGTCATCCAGGTATGCACAGACAGAGCTACATGCCTCAGCGCAAGTGTCCGCGAGGAAGAGGGGGGCAGGTCGCAGGAGGAGGACAGTGTGTGCGCGGTGCAGGGAGCAGCTCTTTATACTGCCACGCCACCCGCCTGCTGTCAGACCGGAGCTGCGGGCGGCATGCAGGAGGCAGTGACAGTGAGGGCTGAGGCAGCTTTAGCAGAGCAGGGAGGGAGACAGCGCCTTTTCAGCATGGCGCCTCCCTGCTTTGCAGGAGCTGCTGAGTGGGTAGCGCCGGCCCTGCATCCATTCATTCATTCATTCATTCAAGCAAGCGGCTTAACTGTAAACATTACATTCTACAAATAAAAGAAAGATGAACTCTGTAATGTGATTTCTAATAAATTGTAATTTTATAAGCAGGATTCCCCTTTGGCATCTTTTAATAACGTTCGTAGGATACGTGTTTTAGCCTCTGGAGAAGAAAAAAAATCCTACGCCAACTGTATAAATCAGCTATTAGATAATTTGCTAGCTTGCAGGTGTTAATTACAATTTTTATGGATATGATATGAATAATGTAGATGGTTGAAAATACAGGTCATTTTCATCTGATTTTTATTAAGCTGACTTTGGATGTGCATAGATGGCTCAGATAGTCAATTGCAGCTCGGTACTCACCGAATGTACAGTAATTCATGCTTAAAAGCTGGCCATCCTTTGCATGCTTTTTATGTTCTTAAAAGCCTAAGAATATCTTCTGCCTATTGCAAGCTATTAAAGACCAAGGCAAGTGATATTTAAATTTGCAACACAGTTATTATATTTATATTTGCATTGTTTATGAGTCTATGTTGAAGCACATTAATTTTGAATATAAATTCAAAGTGGGTCATGGTCAGCGCATCATTTCATATATGACTGTTTATATAGAGTTATAGATCATAACATTTGTCATACTTTATAACCAGTTTTAATATGTGACATAATGTTCCTCATGTGCTCTGCATAATAATGTGGATTACCACTGTGCACTGCAATATATGTAAATAGTGCCTAATAGTACCCCTAATAGTGGTCCAGCAGTTGGACTGTTGTGTTGGCAGCAGAATTTTATATATCTCTCAGCCTGGATATCAATGTTAGCTTTTGTTGTGCTAAAATCTGAATGGAAATCCTTCACAAGCATAGTCTGTGTGGTTGTGTACAGATGGAAAGCCTACACTAAGGAGCTGATCAGGGGAAGATTGGCCATAGGGCACACAGGGAAGAGTCCTGGTGGGCCGCCATATATTCAATGCCTATTTTATTTGTTGACATGTGGCCCCACTCCTTGCAGACAACCTACTGTGCTGATCACACTGCACTGTCTCCATTCTGTTATTCTATCTTTGTTGTACAGTAACTCTGCCATCCAGTGATGATGACATGGCTACACGGGCATGTTATACCTCTGATCAGAGGCCAATATCACTTTATTAGGGGCAGTACGGATGGTGTAATGGTTAGCATTACTGCCTCACAACGCTGAGGTCATCGGTTCGATGCCCACCGTGGCTCTAACTGTGCGAAGTTTGTATATTCTCCCCGTGCTTGCGTGGGTTTACTTCAGGTACTACGGTTTCCTCCCACAATTCAAAAATATACTGGTAGGCTAATTGGTTTCAAAAAAATTAACCCTAGAATGTCTGTGTGTGCGTGTGCATGTGGTAGGGAATATAAATTGTAAGCTCCACTGGGGCAGGGACTGATGTGAGTGTTCAAATATTCTCTGTAAAGCGCTGCAGAATATGTGTGCGCTATATAAGAAACTGTTAATAAATAAATAAAATTAGCACTGACCTCAAATCTAGTCTGAGTGAGGTTTGGAAATCGCAGTGGTTCTAGGAGCAGGCAGACAGGGCCATCTCCTGGAGTGCTGCAGCATGAAAAGGAGGAGGCACCGTCAAGCCTTCCATCAGTTCCTGCATCGTCCTGGTCTGTGTAGCTGCTGTTGGAGGACCACTCTCTGCTGCCTCTCCTTGCCATGGTCGACGGGCACTGGAACTCTCAACAGATATACAACTTCCAAACCCTGCAGCAACCATTTTGTTTAAGTCAGCACATAATGTGTGTAATATTGTGTTGCACCATTACACCCAGTAATTAAAGCTCCTGGCTGCAATTTGACAATCCTTGTAATCTGTACCTGCAGTCAACCCTGTGCTTCCTGTTCCTACATGGTTAATAAACCACCCACTGATTAAGTCATCTGCTGTGTGGGCTAATCTTTTGCATACCGCTGCCACCAACCACCAGTGTCTGCCGATCAGTGTGGCCTCTCCTCGGCTTCATCATGTTACGTTTTCCATGCTGCCTTCCTCCACCACATACTGCCACTACTCTGCTCCATCCTGCCACCTTGTCTATGCTGCCTTCCCCCCACTACATTCTCTCACCCCATTTCTGTGGTGCTGTCCCCCAATTTATGCCTTTCATCAAGGTATGTGCATTCAATAGTATCCATATAGGCAGTGTGGTCAATCAGGCATCGGCAGAGGGGAGGCATTGCAAGGCCCATTCTGCTCATTCACAGAACGGGCTTGTGCAACCACAGATTACCATTAATCAGGAATCTGTGTATCAGCTTCTAACCTAGCCTTTAAGCCATTACATTTAAACATTAAGGGATGTATTCAATGTGGGGTCCCATTCTCGGTCCGCTTGACCGAGAAATCACAGACGGGATTCAATGTCCCGTCTGCAGCAGGACGAGAAGGGGTGTGGCCTCGAGCTGCGGCCAGGAAGAGAGGAGCTGCAGCTGGGAGCTCGTTACTTCCCGGCTGTTCTCGGCAGAGCGAGCCCGACTGCTTGTGAAGTCGGGCTCGCTCTGCGAGATCCCCTATTCAATGCTGTTGGGGAAGACAGCATTGAATAGGGCCTTGCAGCCATCTCCCCAGTCAGGAGATGGCTGCGGGTGATTGAATACCCCCCTAAGAATAAAATCCAATATCACTGACCAGCTTTGTGTGGTCACATGTTTAGTCCTATGAAAGCAATGCTTATATAATTTTATTTCCAGAACAAACCAAGTGGCAGAAACTCAGTGAGCAAAACCTGCATGCGAAAAATCCCCAAAACGTATTTTTCTAAGTTTTTCTTTATTATTGTTCAATGTCAAATAACGATAATGAAAAGAACATTCCAAATATTTGAGACCACAGCAATTCAGTGAGCATTACAGCAAGGTTAGGCAGATGGCATGCTGCTGGAAAGATGATGCGCTCGAAAGTTCATAGTTACACAAAAAGAAAGAGAACATGCTAGTAAGTTAGAGCGGAATTGGCCAGATGGCATTTCTAAAGAAACTGATTGCATGCCAAGGCCAATTAACAGAGCAATCTCTTTACCAAAAAAGGCTGTGTACATTCATCACAACCGTAAATGCTAACGAGAAAATAAGACTACTGCTTCTATGCCAGACATTGTATTTTATATACAAGAATAAAATAGTAATTAGCCTAATGTAGAACAAATCACAAAAGTGTCTATATAGACAAAGGGTCACCAGTCATTACCAATGATAATTGTAGTACATTTTTTAGAAAGATATACATAGCAATTTTGGGGGGAGATGCGTTGGAGATGGGCGTTATCAGTGCTTTGTCCTATTTAACAAGAGGGATAACACAGAGAAAACATTGCTTTGCTGTCTTCCAGCTTTCTCTTCTTGTCCACAATGTAAGTGCAATTGATTTGGGAATGCGATGCTTTATGTAGTTTGTGTACAAAAAGAAAATCCCATAGCGCCACCTGAATCTGGTACCAGGAGGCCTACAGAGAGGAGATACAGCGGAGTATACTCATGTCTTCCTGCTTCCTCCATGGTATACTATGAGTCTATCTCCTCTCTGTCATTGCCAGCTTTGAATAGCAGAAGTGTGCACTTAAGAAGATGCGAAAAGTTTTATTGTTCCTCAGTGAGAAAAACAAAATAGCAATCTAGCAAATATGATACCTTTTAATGGCTAACAAAAATAAATGTTGTTAACAAAATTTATTTTTGTTAGCCATTAAAAGGTATCATATTTGCTAGATTGCTATTTTGTTTTTCTCACTGAGGAACAATAAAACTTTTCTTATCAACTGGCTAACACGGTACCAAACTTTTTTCTTTTGACTTAAGAAGATGCAGCATGGACACCTTATACTGTACATCCTTTCTGTAAAGCTTTACACTAGCAACATAAGCCAATTTCAGGCTTTGTATAAATCCCCCAGTCCTCAGTGTTAATAAATCCTGGCAGTACAACATCCCAAATACAGTTGCAATTAATGCAAAAGAGAATGTTAAGTACCACTGTCGACAGGTTCATGTTGATTAACAGATTTTTCAGACATAAATTACCTATTACAGTATTTGGGATACGGTCATTAGGTCTACAACAACTAGGGCAACGAGCATGGGTTGACACCACTAGGTCGACATGGGTTAAGGTCGACATGGGTCAATAACACAAGCATTAGGTCGACATGGGCTAGGTCGACAGTCAAAAGGTGTGCCGAGAGTAGCAAGGCACCGTGCCCGAAGCATCGCGAGCGATTTACACAGTCATCACTGATGCTGGATTTTTAACCCAAGCAAAAATTTGGCACATGGAATGAATGAGGTGAATTGAATTTGCCCTAAAAATGGGCAAAAAGTGCTGACGTTTGGCCAGGATTGAATACCCCCACAGTCCTAAAATACACAAGGACTTTATTCTATATTGGGGAAATTTCATTTTTTGCCATAATTCTATCCAAGCATTTAACATTGTTTTGATTTTGTATTGGTGCTCAAAATCGCCTTTTACCATCATTAATAATGAGTAATGTATTCAATTTATTTATATATCCTACATTAAGGATGTAGTTCTTAATTATATAATGATCTATAATTGTCCCTGACTTTTCTCACATTTAGATGAAAATAATGACCTAATTATTGTCTTCCATAGCGCTATGGAATGATATTTGTATTTGCTTACTGACATTGCACACAGTAAATGCATTGGGTTTGGTCAGATGAAATGATGTTTAGAAAAGCAATTGTTTAGCTTGGTTATATTATCTTAATAAGGTCATAACAGGGGTGCGTGTAATTGGCTAGGACTGTACAACACTTTGCATGCAGGCTATCACATCCGGTTGGCATTCTATAATTGGTTTTGAACAATCTGTAACAACAGTGGACATGTCTTTTGTGGAAATGAACAAGACCTTTTTGACCATGACCTCTGAACGCAATAAGTACAGGAATGGCTCATTTATCTTTTGCATTATCAGTTTTTGACAGCTGAATTGATTAGACACAGATATATCCCTGTCAGTGCTGAATCCAGGGTTCCAAGCAGCAATTTATTAGGGGCTCCTCACCCTTACACAAGACATTTTTCATGATTTATTCCAGAAGCATTAGTAACTTCAGCTGCACTGCAGACCACAGGTGTGATACCAATCGCAGACAACGTCAAGGTTAACATAAGTTTTTTATTCAAGTTTTCACGTCAATGAGTGACAGCTGAGCGCATGGCCTGCTTCACAGTGAACTGTCTCTGCCCGGGAGCCTACACTCTTTCCCGACCCCCACAGAGCTGTCTCTGCATCTCCCAATCCCCTTTCAAACACCACCCACTGGACCTTTCACCTCCACACCCAGCGGCCTCTCCTCACTCTTCCGTTTGGCGGTGCAGTCAAGGCCGTTTTTGCAGGGGGATATGCAGTGCTGCAGCACACGATGCCGCACGGCTTGTCCAACTGTTACTAGGCTTGCCAGAGAATAGGGACCGCCTCCTAATATAATAAGTCACCCGCCTGTGGTGCTGGGCTTAAGCAGGACCCGGCGGTGTGACTATTGGATGTGCTGCAGTGCTTGGGCATGCTCTTTACTACACCTCCCAGCAGCTGGGCCTGGCATACTCGCTGTTTCTCCTGGTTGGCTACATGCTGTGCTGCTGCAGACCCTGCAGTCCGACTTGCAATGGTGGTGGTGGTGCCATGTAAGTCCTCCTCCTGCGGCTGTAGGAGTAGTGTAGTATAGTGGGGTGTAGTGGGATATGTTGTAGAGTAGCAGAATATAGTTGTGTAGGGAGCTGTAGTGTAGTGTAAACTCCCCCCATAAGCCACCATGAAAGCCCCTGCTGCCATCCCTCACTCTCACCGTCCCTGATGTCACGCGCCCTGTCTCTGTCCCTACTTTCACTCTCCCTGTCTGTATCATTCCGTGTGCAATAATGTGTAAGGGGCACTAGTACTTGATAGTATCAGGATCCTACTATTGTGGTGTAGGAGGGGTATATGTACCATATACCCCTCCTACACCACAATAGTAGGATCCCGATAAGACACGCCTCATTTTCTAAAGCGCACACACAGAAATACATAACTAACTTCTCCATACCCCCACTTTAAAATTTCCACTTAGACCACTGCCTGAAAGGTAGAAAAACATTAAGATACTGTTGAAAAGAGAATGTTGTGCATTAGCTCTTAAATAATTGCAACTGGTTTACATAGTTGCTATTCCAAATGTTACTTCGAGCGACATTGTCGGTATCTAAAAAGGTTTTTACCTGCAAATATTGTAAATTTTTTAAACATAATAAGCAGCCCACGAGCCTTCCTAAAGTAGCAGCAACACAATTCTACTTGCAAATATATAAAAAAAGCTAAGGTACTAAATGACACTTATTTAACACTTTACTGTTAAACTGTCTGGTATTTGTTTCTGCCCCACTGTGGCTTTTAAACGGAATAAAGAAGTATTGCTTTTTACTTGGAATCTGGAGTTTTATATAAAAGATACCTTTATGGGGAGTACAAAACACCTATCTTATGTAAGTATACATGTGAGCACTTTTGACTTATGTGCATGAGTGAGGTGACCCCATAAGAATATCTTGGATCGTTTGGAAATTCTGGGAAATACCCTTTTCCATTTTTGCCTCTCACTCAAATGGGAGAATAGAATACATAGAATCTAGTAAATTTTTGTTATTCCTTTTATTCCCCCCCCCCATATATATACAAACGTGGGAGAGAAAGAATTGGAGTTCTGAGTGACGCACAGGAACATTGTTCATTTTTGGACTTTGAGCACGTGAGACTTTTCCATTTTTTTCTTTGACTATGCACACTGTCCATCTGCATATTAGATCTCAGGCATACGTATCGGTCAGGTAAGAGGGATGACTGGGAGAGGGGTATATACTGGAGTCATTTCGGGAGGATTTGCAGTTTTATAATAACAAATAGTGCTCACCACTTAGTAGGAGTGAACAAAATCAGAAGTACGCACTATTGCATGTGGCGTTCTGACATCCCTGCTGCACAACCATCCAGACTAAAATGCATGCGACCTGGTGTATGCTATGAAGTAACAGTGATTGTTCCATCCTTCATTAAATCGTTCTGGTGTGTACAGACACTCAGGCACAAGGGAATCCATCCTTTAAACAGTATGATTTCCCCATGCTTCAGTGTGTACCCAGTTTAGCGCATATCTCTAAAAGATTCACAGGTGGAGCTAATTATTTCACTTGAATTTGTGAGGAGACCTGCAAAATATGCAATGTGTGGGGTCCTGAGGACTGACTTTGAGCACCTGTGCTCTAGATCAATGTGATAAATGACCACCAGAATGGAGGTTGTTTCTTCATCGACTGCAACAGCTCAGATGTTAATACTGCTCTGCATTATTGTTTACTGCATCTGGTCAATAAAAGACGGGGCAGATTTAATGGAACAAAATGTCAAGAAGTCATTCAATTTAATGAGGTGTAGGACCAAACCACCAAGGGCATCCATAATCACCTTTGCATCATACAGTAACCATGCACTCCCATTGGTGTGGAGAAAATCGCATACTTGGGTAAATGTTTATACAGTTGAGGGTACACTACATTTAATTAAATTGACCACAGGAATTTGGTACTCACTGAGAATTCCATTTCTCCGATTCCACAGGGGACACTGCAGTCTTCATACATTTGAGGAGACAGTGGTGATAGGAGTCGGCACTTTAAAATTCTTACAGTGCAACAGGCTCCTTCCCCTCCCAGACATCACTCTAAAGCTGTGTACACACGGTGCAATATCGCTCATGATTTGTTTGCGCTGCAGTGATATTTTGCCGGGTGCGCACTCTCGTGTTCTGCCTCCTAATGGTCGCTGGTCACAGGAGCTTGCTCCTGTGATCAGCTGTTTCCCTCTGCGGCTTCTCCATCAGAGACCATCTCTGGTTGCTGATGAAAACTGGATCCTAGCAATATATTGCACCGTGTGTACACAGCTTTAAAAAAACTGTGCCTTATAGGAGAAGTGAGACCATGAGTAGGAGGAGCAGGAGAAGACAGTACAGGATCAAGCTAGAAGAAGCATAGAGACACAACACAAAAGGCATTCAGGACAAACCAGAAAGAGCAATGATGGATGGAAATCTGAGAAATGAAATTATCAGCAAGTACCAAAGTGGTGCACCAAAATTGTCTCATCTACAATTTGACACTGGAGAAATATACCAGTTGTTTCTATTTGAAAATTCTAATTTTTTTTATCGATCCCATACATGTAATTTTATATTCATGTATATATTTGTGTATATTTTATCTAATTCATCATTTGTAAGCAAAACCCAAGCGCTGTATATCTTTCATTCTCTAACCAAGGTGTTAACTGACTTTACTGGAGGCTCTAGCCCAGTGGTTCCCAACCCTGGTCCTCAAGTACCCCCAACAGTGCACATTTTCCAGGTCACTCGGCAGGTGCACTCATTATTCAGGCACACAGCGTATATTTCCTCAGCAGCATACCCAGGAGGCAGCACAGGGGACCTGACTCACTAAACATGATCCACAGAAAGCAGCACCTTTAGTATGTAGAGTAAACTGCACTGCTTGCAAGGAACAACTTCTAAGTGGAAGATGTACCTTTTGTCATTCTCACCCCATGGTCAGTCACACTCACTAATAGTGGGTACATACAGTGAGATTTTGCTTGCGATTCGATTGGAACGCAAAATGCATTCAATTTGACTATGTAGTACGGATCTGTACTATATAGTCTTGCCTGACAAGAATAGTTTTCTATTCAATTTACACTACATGAGAGCACACGTTGGGATTAAATCTGCATCGAGTGTAGAAAAACCATTTAGTGCCCATCTCACCCTTTGTATCCTCTATAGCTGGGGTAGCCAACCCTAGTCCTCGAGAGCTACCAACAGTGCATGTTTTGCAGGTCTCCTCACAGAATCACAAGTGAGCTAATTAGCTCCATCTGTGTATCTTTTAAAATGTGTCAGTAATTAATGAGTGCAGCTGTGCAGCAGCTAGGTTGTCTGGAAAATGTGAACTGTTGGTAGCTCTCGAGGGCTAGGGTTGGCTACCACTGCTCTGTAAGATATTCAAGGTGGATAGAGAAACAACACAATAAGGGGAGAGGAGCCACCAAACCCCGAATTGACACCCACAATATCTATATTGTCATACACCCCACCACAATGCAGTACAACTCACTGTCCTGTGAGAGAAAGTAAAGCTAAGGAGAAGCACTGAGACTGTGCATGTCAGCAGGGATCACGCCACAAACAGTTTCTGGAGTCTGTATGATGACTCCAGCTCTGCAGGGAGGAAGATGCTGGGTAGCAGCGCGTGCGCTCTGTACAGCAGCCTTACAGACTCCTCTGCCTGGCCAAACTGAACTGGCTGGGATACCACATGGCGCATTTGCGCCCTTCCCTGAGACCAGGACCCCTGGCACTGTGATATGGGCCACGGACCAGCAACATAAGCCGGGAGCAGCAGCAGGTCCCCGATGTGAGGCACACTGCAGGCAGTGATGACCCAACCATCCCCAGGGGTTCCACGTCACAGGCAGACAGTTGGCTTTCTCGGTCTGCATGTCCTCATTGTAAAATATTAATTAATATAAAGAAAAGTATTAAAAATGTAGTCCCCTAAGGAGACAAAGCCCAGTGATCTATCTCCAGGCACTTTTGGAGCCTGCCACACTAAGAATTTTAAAGTGCTGACTCCGATCACTACTCAATGTACCCAATGTATGAAGACTGCAGTGTCCCCTGGTGGATGAAGGAGAAATATAAAGTAATATATAGAAGAGTATTTGTAAACATTAAATGTTAAACTTGTCATTGAGCCTAGTTGAGACCAGGTTCAAACATGGGACCAACATAGAAATACCTTGGTGTGAAATTTGCAACCCAGGATATTTTACCACGGTCATGTCACCAAGCTGCTCATTGGAGGGTCAGTAGTGCATTGAGAGAACATCAGCCAGACATAGGTGCAGTATGAAAGTGGAAATCCAGGTCCAACATCAATTTGATTGAACCATCTGACAATCTTAAAACCTGGACCATAACCACACGTCGTAGTGCAGGGGTCCTCAAACTATTTTGCTCTGGGACCCCATCATACAATAAAATTAATTACAGGACCCCAGCAAGTTACTGCAGAAGGTCATCACATCACATATGTAGTCAGCAGACAGCACATACATGGCAGCATTATGGGGGCACAAAAGGATGGGAGGAGTCTAAAATAACAGACAATTCAACAGATTTCTCAGACTCTTTGAATCACTGACTGAGATCAGAAGTCATCAGCCTGATGTCAGCAACATGGAGTCACGACCCCATGCTGAGAAGGTTGGGACCCACAGTTTCAGAACTACTGTCTTAATGTATAAGCACATGGGGCAGCTGCATGGGGGCCCCATGCTTATTGGAGAAAGCGAGCTGGCATCAGACAATGAATGGCCATTAATATTCCTATTGATGGATGGTTGGAACTATGCACCAGAGTGCTGGAAGTCATTCACTGTATGGAAGAATGTGGAGATAAGGCATGGAACCACAGGAGTGCTAAAGAGTGTTTGGGTCATTGCTTTAGCCAGGGCCTAAATTTCTGTTAAGGCAGGGTTTGGGAAAATCTGAATGAGAAGGTTTTATATGACACAGTCTGTGCTATTTACTAAAAATAAATTATTCATGCATTCCAGTTAGGCATTTTAATCACAATCAAAATTACAGTATATGAAAAAAAAACCTCACCAAAACGGATTGAAATATGAATGCAGATTTGTACAGAAAATGGGGAGCCCAGTGCCTCTGCTGTGCCCAAGCTGTCCTTGAGTAGAACCACTTAGAACTCCAGTCACTTAAGGCCGGTTTCACACATTCCGGCTCCTGCCGGACGGTGAAATCCTGCACGGCCAGGGAGCCGTGCCGTGTCCATTCACACGGGACGGCCACAACCCGGCCGCACGGTTGCAGCCGGATCCCGCCACTGGAAGGGACGGCTGCCAGGCTGTGGCCATCCCTTCCATGATAAACTAGTGTGTGCTCCCTGGCCGTGCAGGATTTCACAGTCCGGCAGGAGCCGGAGTGTGTGAAACCGGCCTAACGCTCATACGTTAATAAAATGAGCAGGAATAGGACATATGTTAGACCTGAATTATACATACCATTCCCAACACTGCGATTTCATAGTGGTGAACAGAATAGATAATGCACATGCAGAGGACACTCCATGAAAAACATATGCCTAAGCAGCCACTAGGCTATTGGAGTAAGGCGATGATCACAATGCAGCTTTGACAGGAAAACTAGCACTTTGCACCTATATTTCTGGCACCAGATGTTCTCCTTGCAATTGCTTAACACACCTATCCTATCTGAAAAGTATAAATCCTAATTTGTCACTGTATAATACTTACCATTATCCCACTGCCCAGTTATTGCTCTCTTTACACCTTTGTAAGCGCGGAGCTGCATTATGCACTGTGATTAGAGGTTTATGAGACGCTAGCTACTTACCCACAATATTCAAGTTTTTAGGCCTCCCTACTAAGTGTTGTTGTCAAAACCAACACATTAGTGGCCATTTGGAACTCGTGTGCAATGGTATGGACTTATCCGTTCAGTTCCCTGGTTAGTACTTTCCAATCCCTAGATTGAAGTATCAAGCGAGTTCCATGGTGAGTTGCATTAATGCAATGACCGCTACACACATCAGTGACAAAAGATAAAGTGGATTTAGGGACCATCTGAAACACTGCAATGCTTATCAAACTCATACCTCCGGCTGGGCAGTCTATGATAATAAACTTTTTAAACTGTTAGTTCTTTCCAGCAAAATATTGGTTCCAGTGTGCTTCTAACCATTTTATACATTCAAACACGTCTACTGCAGGCGCAGGTGCCGGATGACGTGCCAACAGTCCAGATTCAGACAGTCAGTATACAGACATCAGAACCCCAACTGTCAGGGGTTATTCTCCCGTGTGGTGATCCATGACCACCACAGAGGGAGAATAGAACCAGCGGCAAGCCAGGAGCGTGGTCAGTGCAGCAAGCCTGCAAGGGCCATCTTAGCAATTGCCCCTGTTAAAGTACCGGCGGTCGGGATTCTGAAGTCCAAATCCCAACTGTCAGAGTATCATACCACACCCACAGGAGCACACCATTTCACTTGCACAGGGGTGTCCAATAACTTTTCTATGCATAGTCTACTAGCTTGTGCAAACATAAATGGAACCTTTCATGAAGACCTAAGTTGCTAACGATCACTCTAGATATTTACCAAGTATTACACCCCTTTATCCAAAGACTGATTTACATCATAGATTTGGATTGACAATAAATAAATAACTGAACACCCTTTGACTTCGTTTGATTACTGTATTGACAGTTGCCACCTTAGACCATTTACATAAGATATTAGAAAACAGAAGCAGGTTCCAAATGTGTTGGAATTGTAAGGCTACAAATTACTTGTAACACAATGTAATAATAACTCGTAAGTGTGAAATGTAATTGCAATTGATTTTCAGATGCCTTGGGAAAGTAGCTGATAAAACTTACAACTGGCGGTGCTGTCACTTTCAGACCTTCCAGCACAAACTGAACACAGAATAGTCGCCAACATTTTATAAATTAAATGGACAAGAAAAGAAAGAAATTAATCAAAGTGTTCTTTATTAATCAATTGCATTAAAAGCTGTAGAAATGGTTCTTATAATGTAAAGGCACAGAAGACCATTCTGATGAAATATTAAAATCAAATGGTAATTTACAAAAACAATGTCTGCACATACAAACCTTTTAAAATCGGTCAATCGGAAATATTCCACAGAAATTCTTAAACAATGTGAAGCTACTACAATTATGAAACCAGATCTTGCGTTGGAACAATTAACAATGTATTTATCTGGTACAAAGTGAAAAAAAAAATAAAATAAAATATATTGCTTTTTACAGACTCCCTGTAGGCATATATTACTGCCTGGAATTGCTTGCAGAAGCATTATAAGAATATGTGAATGTCTTCTATGCATACACATTGAATTTAGCTGAATGCCTAGCAGTAATAAACCTGCTTTGAGTAGTAATGAGAGTTGGCAGTATTTTCTCTTCTGTGGTTAGCAATCACACAAAATGTTCAAACCAGTTCATCAGAAAGAGAGCACATTTAATTTTCAATAAGCTGGCCATAAAACAAGGTTTCCGAGATATACTCTTATTGCTGGGTAAGGAGAACTCTCACATTATGAGCATATCAGGGCACCCACTTCGAGGGAAAAAATGCAGTTTCGCTCCGACAGCGATGATGGGGAAAATCGCTCAGTGCATACACACCGAGCACTTTTTGCCCATCTGAGCATTTTAGCAGGAGGCTATGGAAAGTTATCCACCACGTCGCTTATCCGTTGGTGATCCTAACAGATGAGTGTCAGCAGCTGGCGATGATGCGGGAGCGCACATCAGCGTAAACACTGAGCAGCTTTTGAGCTGAAGGCAGCTCTAACGACAAAACTGAGCTGCTTTCAGCTCAAAATCACCCAGTGTGTATGGGCCTTAACTGAAACAAATACACCAGCATAAGGAAAAAAAAATTCTAGCAACCAAATTTTAAATTAAGATTTTCAAGACTAATTAAGCTCATTAAATAGCAAAATAATTTGAGATCTCTGGCATATAAATACATTGGCATTTTGCTGGATATCTTTCCCCTAAGGTAATTTTCCCTCTTCCACACAACCGCGATGCACACCAAACAAATATACTCCAGTTCAGCTTACAAAATGTAACTATTTGTTTGTGGTTGTATTGGTTGTATATGAAAGACTGATTCAACACATGATCAATGCTTAAGGGGCATACACACAGAGCAATTTTGTGCTGTTTTCTAAGCAATCTGGCTAGATTGCTTAGAAAGTAAGCACAGATCTGTGTGTACGCCTCTGAGACAGGTTGATGAGCTTGTTAACCAAGTCGGTGCATGCAGTAAAATTGTTTAGCAGGTGAGTGTACAGAATGAGATACTGATCACAATCTCTCATTCTGAACCACTACCCTCAGCAAAATCACTTAGCACAAATGTCTGCATGTGTATGTGCTCTCCATGGAAGATCTGGACAAAGGGAAAGTCGCCTACCCTAAAGGGGTCTACACACATGCCGATATTAAGGCATTTTCTAAGTGATTTTGCTTAGTTTGGCAAAGTAGCTGAGAAAACGCCCCTACATCTTTGTGTGTAGGGGTTATAGCGACAACGATGCGCGTCGCTATCGCTGGCCGAGATTGATGAGCAGTGTCCATCAATCTCGCTGGTCGCCAGTGTTCTCCCCTGGAGAACACTGGCGCTGTCAGCTCGCTCAGCACACAGAGCTGACAGCTCGCTGTGTGTGTGTGTGTGTGTGGGCTGTCAGCTCTGTGTGCTGAGCAACAGATGTAGAACTGCCCGACTTAGCATAGCTTAAGTCGCTGGCAGAAATCGCCATGTGTGTAGGCCCCTTAAATAGCTTAGCAGAATTGCTTAGCACGCATCTTTAGAACATTACATAAGAAGCAGATGTTGGTCTGTGTTTTGAAAACACTATAGAAAGATGCAGCTCTATACATTGTACGTATAACGTTTTGGATTTTTCATATAATTACTGTACTTACAACTCTACTAAGTCCTAACAATAGAAAACTCCATGTGGTGACTACATGACCATGTATGGTCATGTACAGACCCTTCTGCCGTTTGTCCTAGAAGGACTCAGTCATGTATTTTACAGTCAAGGAAAAACTCTACTCTGAACACTTATTTATGTAGAAATAAAAAATAAAAAAAATTATATATATTTTTTTTTTTTCAAAATATGTTTCATTGATCCTCATAAATCACAAAGTGTATAGATGAAAAGGACATAAAACAATAGTATTAAGTGAGGAGCAATCCACCATTTTCAAATTTTCCAAACATGTAGAAATATTTGTAATAATATTACTAATTTTGTAAAGTTGAACAGAGATGAATGCTTTGAAAAAGTTGCAGGATGAGATATATAGGGCAACAAAGGAAGAAGATTCGAGGGACAAACTAAAAGCTCAGTTCTGTACACTCCACCATGTAAACTACTGATCTTCTGCATTTAACTCTGCTCCTGTAACTACATCTTTCCCTTTTCAGCTCCCTTGCCAGAGCAACTAAAGGCCCCCACACACAGCACAATTTTCAGGCATTTTCTGAGCGATTTTACTAAATCGCTCAGAAAATGCCTGAAAATGCATGTAAATCGCTGTGTATATAGCCCCCACAGCGATTTACATGCGCGCACCCGCCGTTCTGAATCTGTCAAAGATTCAGAACGGACGGGCTGTACAATTGAGAACAGTCGCTCAGAAAGCTCCTGCTCCTCTCCCATGTGTGTGGCCACGGGCAGATGAGCAGGGCTGTTCTGAGCGAACACTGAGCTGCCCGAAGCCTGCAATCACCCTACACTGCTGGGTTACCTGGTCAGTCACCCGGAGTAGTACTGCCCCCAGGTATGCTTCGCTTCTCTGAAGCGCTGCTGTCTGTGAGCTGCTGGGCTGATGCTTGACAGGCTGCCGCAAGGTGAAGGGGTGATTGGCGCCGCTATACGCTGGCTGGCTGCTGCTGGGAACACCAGAGACGCTGCGCGGGAGACCACGCAGCTCGAGCCTAGCCCCAAAGTGCAGAGACTCTGTCTGCAACTGCCTGGGGTTGATGAGCAGGAGACCCGGTGGCGCTGTGCAGGAGACCTTGCTGCTGCCTGCCGCTGATGAGCGGGAGACACAGCATCCAGCAGCGCTGCAGGAGACCTATCTGCGTCCGGGAGAACCAGTGCCTCCAGAGCCGGTAAATGCAGGGGGTGGGGGGATTAACATTCTCATCACCAGCGCGCTTCTGTCTGATCAGCTATTACTATTATTAACATTTATGTATATGGCCCCAGCAATGCTTTCAAGTGGGTAAGCAAACAAAGTAATAAACCAAGGCTGAGTCAGCCAGCTGACAGAGCCCTGAGAGCAAGCTTATATAAGGAGAATAGGAGGTTATGGAGGAGGGGGGGGGATTAGAAGGGACAAAATAATTAATATCAGAAACCTTTGAAACTTTTGCTTTCCACACCCCATCCCATCCCTCTATAACCCTCCCATCACCCCCTCTCTCTTAATCTCACCCCACCCACCCCATTTTTCCCCTTTCAGACATTTATTTTTCATTTTTAAATATTGTCACCCATGACAGTGGCTGCCCTGCCATCCTGTGCCCTACTTCAGCACCGATGAGCAGGAAAATCTGGTGCATTCATTGCCAGAACTACCCTGCAGAAGTGTACAGATTTGGGCATCTATGAATGTACATTTGTGCTGCAGATTTTGAAAGTTGTGTGCTCATGGGTCAAGTTTTGATAACCAGGTACTCAGTGGACAGTTCTGCATCCCAGCATTAATGATGGCTGTTTTTAATGAGAAGCCGTATTTCTGTGCAGTAGTGACAGATTTGAGATCTCCCGTGCTGAATCTCCCATTATGAATCTCTGACACTAATCTCTCTGTATGTGGCTCATTGTCTGAAATGAGTCACAAGAGTGAAATCTCTTGTGCTGAATCTCCTGTTATGTATCTCTGGCACACATCTCTGCGTATGTAGGGCCCATAAGTATGGAGCCCAATTTATTAACTAACAAATTATCTATTCACTAGTAAAGCCAATTATGTGATAAAATAGGAGTCGTGGTTCTATTTCGTATAAACTCTGCATTAGATTTTCTGCCACTGCTTAAAGCAAAATAAATGCATCTTTGCACAATCTATGCCCTATAAAATGGCAGCAGAGAAAGTGTATCCACGGTGCGATTTACGCTTCCGATATGGACTATATAGTCATAATCGGAAGAAAAGTTAGCACATACTACACTGTATACAGCTTGAGATGCAGATGCTCGGCCCCATAGGATCTGCATCGCAAGAGAAAAAAAACTGTGCAGGCAACAAAATGACTATTGTATATAATCTAATATTCTGGTATTGTCAAAATCAGCCATAAGTAGTCAATACAGTATAGTTCTGGGCTCAGGAGCGTTCAAGGAAAATCAGTCAAAAAATGTTAGAGTCAAAAAACGCACTGTGTGTGTATATACACACACCTTACAGTATTAAAAATAATTCTTTGTTTTATTTAGTCTAGCTCTGCATGGGAAAGAAAAAGTGTTATAAACTTTATTAGATGCTTCAGTAATATTCACAGTGCTTGTCCACCCCAGGGTGTAGGAAAGAAAGGTGATGGTGAGAAAGGGATGTCCTTACAAGAGCCACAACATATGTTGCAAACAATGTAATTTATGGTATAAAATCAATACATAACACAGGCTACTGTACCTGAAATGTAAATATCACAATACATTAGATCTAATCATTAAAATGTAATTCCAATTGCAAGTCTTGCACAAATGCGTTACATTGGAATGGCCAGGCGAATGACTAGATACCTGCAAACTGTTAAAATTGTAAATCCTGACCAGTCATCCAAATACAAAAACAAATTAAAATGTGGACCGTGTTCACATAGAAAGACAATTTGCTGAATGATTCTGCTGGTACCCCTTAAGACAGTGGTAGCCAACCCTAGCCTACGAGAGCTACCAACAGTTGACATTTTCCAGACAACCTAGCTGCTGCACAGCTGCACTCATTAACCACTGACACATTTTAAAAGATACACAGATGGAGCTAATTAGCTCACTTGTGATTCTGTGAGGAGACCTGCAAAACATGCACTGTTGGTAGCTCTCGAGGACTAGGGTTGTGTGTGCTGTATTTAAAAGTAAATAGGTGTTACCTAATTCCTTCATCAAACAGGAAATCTACTGTTAAAATGCCCTTTTGTTTTCTCCTCAATGGTGGTCCAGTTAGCAGCGCTATATGTCCTGCTTTGTGTTTCCTTGCCGCTGGAATGCACTGCCCAATGCTGCGCCACAGTTTCCAGTATTCAGGGGTTTTTGCTCAGTCCTCAATAGCTTAACACAAGGTACATTTTATATTTTGGACTTTATAATGAAGCACTTTCTTTCCCATGTTTCCCAGGGACACAAAGTGATGGCAAAATATGGGTAAAAAGCTCCTGTAAGGCTGTAACCAATTGCTTTCTCAGGACTTTTATGCCATACTTATTGATGGAACTCCAATTTTCCTGTTGCACATCCCTTTCAATTTGCTTGGAGGGAGGAGAGAGTCTAGACATGTTAAGCAGGTCTTATTTTTCTTATCATAGCTTTAAAAGATAATACATTTAGATTAAGGTCGAATACAAGAACATTGATTTTTTTTTTGTTAGCTAATAAGTGTTAAGTCAATGGTTTTATCTTTTTTTTTATAAAAAAGTACAAGTTACAAAAGCGGACCATAATAATTGGTTAGATCAACAATTCCAATTTACAAAAGCAGCCAAAGTACATTGATACAATCAGAAAAGCAAAAGGTCTGTTTCCTGTAGACTTAAGGTGTCCATACACTGCCTGCGAAGTCCCGCAGCAGTGTACGGACACCCGATGGACTGCAAGCAGCCGGGACCTTCCGGCGGCAGGGACACATTTGATCCGTTGTGATGGATCGCATGCGTCCCTGCTTAGCGCCCGTCCCAGAATGGGTGGTCGGACGGCCAGCCGGTCCGACCACCTAGTCGGGTCCGATGCTCACGGGACCGCGCATCGGACCCGACTACATGTCAGGGAGAGGCGTTTTGGGCCGATTTAACGGGCCGATTGGTCGCAATCGGCCAAAATCAGACCAAATCGCCTTGATGTATGCCCAGCTTTAGATTACAGTAGCTTATTAAAAAATATAGTGCAGCTAGAAGGCACATGGAAAAATAGGAGAAAATGAACTTTAATTTTCATGTGAACAATTTCCTTGGACCATGAAAAGATGCAGCTATTTCTGATCAGCCAAAACAAACAAACAAACATTGTGGTACCAGGTGAAAACACATACACTCGCAACATACGTAGTGACTTCTGATCTTCTCTCCCTCTTACTGCCACAGGCAAAACACATGCATCAGAACTTTCTAATTGAAGCTCAGCGAAGGGAGGCTATTCAATTAGTAGTGATAACCATGAGCCAGTGTTGAAACCGTTAACCTGGCACCTTGCAACCAAAAACATTGCAGAGATTTATTAAAAGGTTGTTACGGTAACCATACATAAATGCCCCTAAAAATGTTATTTTCACACTGTAATGATCTGACTGTATTGAGGAGTTTAAAAACATTTAAAAAGCAATTCAGATATGTATTTGGAAGCTGCATATTTGAAAAGAGGTAATAACTTAACAACCAAATTCCTTTATTTCTCCTCGTTAAAGCCCTTCCGATGAACATACAAGTGTGTTAAAGAGTAACAATCATGACCGCTGCAGACAGATCAGCAATTTTCTCTGTATGTAAAACTCACTAGAGAATAGCTTGGTAAGGGAAAAAAGGAAGTCAAGAAAAATAATCAGTTTTAAAAGAGGATAACAAAGAATGACTAAATTTTAATGTAGAACTGGGGTAACATATTTACAGCATAGATCAAGGCTTTATAAAAAAATATTAGGAATCCTGCCCTTTAAAAATAAAAATACAGTACTCTTTCCATGAACATCATTTGGAAATAGAACACAACAAAGACAAGATCCCAAACTTAAATCAAGAGCCAAAAACTGGTGTATTAACATACAAACATGAAAAAAGCCTTTAAAACAGGCCAGTGATCTTAACTTGAACTTTCCAAGTAAAGGCATCAGCGTCACAAAAATTGTGATACCAATGAAATATAGGTCATGTCAACTACTTTGACACATGATTAATCAATTAAGCTACAAAAGTCTATTATTCCCAAGTCACCTGGATGTCCTCATCTTATCTGCCTCTCAGATAATCAGAGAGAGAAATCAATAGTAGTTTCAGAAGTTTTAATTAGATAAGAACATGTACTGGCATGATTGCTAAGGATTGTATGCAGTGCTCTCTCGTGCTCTGCCACCAGGTTAATTCCATGGCATCCGCACGGCTTGTATAGAGAAAGCCTGACTGTACGGCCGCAATTTAAACCAATAACATAGTTGAATTAAACCTTTCCATTTGCTACAAAAGCAGAAAAATAAAATAAAAAAATGGACTCCAAACAGTATGGGGACTACCTTGCGTTATTACTCAGTTGTGCAAGGTATTCTCGGAGTTCCTTGGCAGCTTTAAATCTGCCATATCTTTTCTTTGGGTTTGCACATTCGTCCAGCAGTGCCCCAAGATGGCCGTCTTTGACAATTTCAGATGGAGGGTCATGAAGAAGACCCCCAGAAGTGCCACGCCAGGTAGCATGTCTGGATAGAAGATTCTGGCAAATCGCATAGTAATTATGGTCCACTGTAGTGCGAGAGCAAAGGGTCTCTTTTGAGAAAGACAGGCACGCTTCTTTGTCACAGTCATCAAATTTGCTTTCGTACCAAACATCCCAGTTTTCTGGTTTATCTGAAAGCAACAAAGAGGGAAAAAAAAATTCAGTATTTAGTTTAGCTCTTCAACATTGAACCCAAAAAATAGGAGCTGTATGTACCAAAGTGTGCGTGTTATTTTTTATTGAACTGTCTAAGTCACAAATAAATCCTTCATTGACTTCAATACTTCCTGAAGTATTTACCCAATTCAAACACATTCCCCGTTTGTATGCTTACATGTGTATCACTAACAGTAACGCTGGGTACACACTAGGAGATAAAAACTTCAATCCAGGGGATTGCCCCAACATATCATGCACATAGGGTAGCATGTGCGCTTTTGACCACCTACAATGGGTTTTTTGTTTATATAAGCAAAATCAAATCGAATGTACTTGGAATGGTTTTAGCAGCATTTGATGCAGATTCGATCCCAATGCACGGTCACGTTTAGTAGAAATCTAAAAAGAAACGAGAAAGCCTTGCCAGGCAATACTATATAGTAGAAATCAAGTCAAATGCTAGATCGAATTGAACGGCATACTGAATCGAATATCGAACCATGTGTAGCCACTAAGTGAATCATGCAAGGAACCCCATCCATAAGGATCGGTCACAGAATGCACCAGGAAACAAATACATTATTTGACCTGCATCATAGTCAGATCATATACATTCCTAAATTTCTAATGTACACATTTGTAACAAACATTTAAAAGGAAAAAAGGCTTTTGGTACAACATTCATATCGCATCACTGCACAAGCGGGCATGGTAATGGAACCACTATATCATCCACAACATGTGTGGGAGAGGCGGAATGATTGATTGAAGAGACCTCAATAATCAATCCTGTCTGTCTCAGATTAAAACATGTGTAGAAGGAAAAGATAAATAAGCCCACAAATTAGAAGCACGCTCACAGTCTAGTAACTGGCTGCCTAAGCTGAAACTTTGCTTAAGCACACTGCTGTATTTGAGCATTACATTATATTATTCCTTAGGCCATCTCTGCATCATAATAGTGCAATGATGAGTATTAATCATCTATGTTTACATAGGTTGTATTGTGACATGAAACATTTGTGCTATCCTGCGCCAACATAAACAGTGTGGTTTTATTAGGAATCAAAGTAATCTGTGAAAGTCAAGTAAGATTGAGGAACAATGAAATCAGAATATATAAAACTCACCGAGTTCTTACCATTATGCAAAAGTAAACTTAAAAAAAAGTAAAAAGCCAGAATTACATACTATAGTCAATGGGAAAGGTCAACATACAACTTTTGTTGACATGTTTGTGTATCCGACCAAGGGTCGTGCAATCCAGGATCACGGCTGTTAATCCCTTGCGACCGCCGTAATCCTGACCCGTTTGCGGTCTGATCAACTGCAGAACGACAGGTGGGATTCAATGTCCCGCCTGCCAATCGGCGCAAAGAGGGCATGGCCGCAAAAACGGCTGTGGATTGATGATCTGCGGCTGGCAGGCAGATTGCATAACACCCTCCCCCCAAGACTTACCGCAGTATTCATTGTCCAGTGCAATTTCCCATGTCGATTACTACAGGGGAAATAGCGCTCACCACCTACACAATGTGGTCCATTTATGACAGCATTGAAAGCGGATTTTGACAAAACTAATTTCACCCTTAAAACGAGTCGAATTGATTTTGTCAGAAACTGATGCGGATTGTCGAATTCACGGCCATATCTCGTCACACCACGGCCATTTTAGCTGACAAGCCCAGTTTTCTACACTGACAGACACATTGAATTCCACCTGTAGCGTTGCAGGCGAGCTGATCAAAAATGTCCCGGAATTATGACTTTTGCGACATTGACAGTCTGAATTTCACATTGAATACCCACCTTAAAGAGGCATTTAATGTTTCAAACCATTGGAATCACAGACAATCCGACATCAACTAAACCATCAATATTCAATGTTCTGACTGCCGGAAGCAGCCGGCCAGTTGGAATACAGGTGGAATGTCAAAATCCATGGTGTATTTGGTTGAAAACAGCTACAGATTCGACAACCTAGTAGCCATTTTTGACCATTCAGATTAGTCTTTTAGAAAGTCAAATCCGACAGGCTTCAATGTGGTCAGAAACAGATGCATTGAATAAATGTGTGCAGATATTTCAAACAGTCAGGAATATCACCACACCACAATCTATTCATCTATTGTTGAATCCATGGCTTTTTTTTTACAACATACACGTGCATTCAACAATCCGGGGGCATTGACTGTTTGAATTTTTCATCCGGTCAGAAAATTGAACTCCAACTGATGGAAATGTTCCAACAGTCAGAATCCACACTGAATACCCCCATAATCTTTAACGTACTAACAGTTAAACATTGACTACAGAGTGTGCTTCGTTAGAATAGTCCTTTAGATTGCAAATTGAACAAAAATTAGCCAAAGTATCGGGTTAATCATTAATGTGCAACAGTTTAATCTAAAAGGACTACTTTCTAGTTCTTGAAAGAAGAGGACAGAACAAAAAGCAAAAGGGAGAGAAAACTGCACTTACTTTGTTTAATTAATTTTTTATCCGCTACAAGGACATTTTCGGCATCAACAATGATGACTTTCCCGTCGCGGGATCCAACTGCAAAGTTGTCAAAGCTGACGTCTAAGAGGTAAAGTGCAAATTCAAAGTCATTGTTTGTGAGCTGTTCCGCAATCTCCATTAGTTGCCATGCAAGGTCCACACGTTTCTCCCACGGAGCATTAAAGTAACTCCATAGTTCTTCTCCGACATAGTTCACTGCCACCATTCTGCCGCATGCTCCCAGGTATTTAGCAAAAGGCCAGCCTTCGTCCGATGGGAAACTCTGTAAGGACAAAAAATATATATATTATTCTCCATTAAAAAATGTACTTCATAAATAAGACTCAAATTGTGAAGCTTACAGGAATACTTTAAAAAAAACCTAGAAATAACAATATTCCTAAAAAGTGCACAAAGCACAGGGGAAAACTGAAAATGAACTGCAAATAACCTTATTCACTAAAATAACTTTTCTACAAAACATTGATGATTGAGATGTACAGTAATGGTGCTCATGTGCAACACAGCAGAGATGTTTGCCAATACACTGGTGGCCAACTCTGGCCTTACTTTTGCACTTGCCTTATCAAATGAAATACCTGTAGTTACAAGCAGAGCATTTACAGCTGTGAAGCTCATTTAATAAATGTATATTGTATACAGTACTACATTAAGTGAAGAGTTTCTTCAGTATGATGCCTATTTAATATAAATAAAATAGAGTTGTGTGCAACCGATACTTAAGGTTGTGTTCTGTACTTCCCATGAGCAGAACATAATTGTTGACTCAATATTGAAAACAATAGAGTGAAGTGTGCAAACCAGACCAGTGTTTGGTGCAACATGAAAAGTACTGTTTCGGAGGCCAAACAAATTACTTTTTGCCCATTTCTTCTTGTCAGGAAATGTTGGCACTGGTGGCTAGTTGTACCAGAAAGGAGCAACAATTGAATTGCCATCATAGTTAGAAAAGCCTGTATAAACCTCATCTTTCATAATAGTACTGATGACCAAAAAAAAAATTATTCAGTTTCATATAAACTGTCCATATGCTCAAAGCACTAATTAGTTAGCATACCAAAAATGTATGAGAAAAAAAAAAATCGTACATGTCAAAACAAAACAAACCCACTTGCTGGAACAGATTTAGCTCTAGTGTTAACCTATTTAAACAACTTGTAAAGTTTAATAAATAAAACATAATTCATTTTTCTAGGACAAAAGATAGCTCACAGCATTAAATGTTTATTCAACCCTATTAAAACTACAGCATAAAAACAGCAAAATCTAGTCCAAGTACCCTTTTATGAATGTGTAATAACTGTAGGATTATTCTCACACAGTGAAGAGTGGGACATTCACATTTGTCATTACAAGTGATAAAAACCATATCACTTTGGTATGTCTACATTACATAAACTAAATGACTTTTCATGCAACAGGAATAAAGCGGCTTAAACATTTATCTGACTCAAAATATTAACTTCAATCATAAAGTCCATATTTAAGCTATTAAATACGAGCCTTTTGTGCTTTGCATGTCTATTTACTGCATTTGTCCATATTCAACTCTTTATTTAATCAGGAGCCACCAAAGGGTGTTCAGAGCTATTCAAATGCTCATTCAGGCGTATCAGGTTGTCGGAACTTCAGTTGGCACTTCTTGGAAGTGGCGAGCTGAAATCTACGAAATGTCACGTTTTGAAGCACTCATAGCAGAGACTTTTCACAGCGTGCTTTATTAGATATGTTGGGGTTTTGGCTATGCATGGCAAAACCTAAACTTAATCAGCACAAAAACAATCAATTGCATACTGCCCCGCATCCTTCCGTTGCTTCAGGTTGGGAAAACATGTGCGATATGACAATTTAATACGGCCCTTAGAGTAGAAAGATCACAACCAACAGAACTCCGGACAAGGTTGTCAATGACAAATCACAAATAGAGTGAAGGTTCGTTAAGGTTTAAGGGGGGGGGGGGGTTAATTATCGGAAGTGTTGAATGGCAGCAATTCAATTGTTCTACCACGATCGATGCTGTACACATATTCCTGGCGGCAACCTTCTTAAGGTGGTTAGCAGAAACATGTGAAAGGTGTCTTTTTACAAAGAGAGTTTAGATGGGATTAGCTACTACCTGCCGGATATTTGGGTGCTTAAGTAAAGGATGCCCATATTTGAAATCACCCCTAGACTGAGCTAAACATAATACAGTTAAATAAAATAAAGTCGTTAAAAGTAAATTGTGTTATAGTAAGAAACCAGAACCATAAAACTACCCAACTGAATTACTTAAACAAACTGTATCCGCTTAAGAATCTGATTCCACACATTTCACAACACAAAGAATGAGCAGACATATTTATGCTTTACCCCTTCGAGTCACTGCATACGTTTTTAGAAGCCAAGGAATGGAAGAAAACAGTTTTAAGGCTATGGAGCCAATTCAATGAGCCATGAAGTTTACTTTGTGGTCGTCAGCCAATGGAGATATTCATCTAGCACTAAATAACCTAAGTCTGCTTGCGGTGAGAAAAAAAAAAAAAAGAGATTCTGCAAGTTAATCAGAATCTGTGTGTCCACGCATGTCCCTATTTTACAGGGTGGAAAAAGGCTATTAAATACAATAGCCTTTGCCGACTGCCGGATTTTTAAAGGCAAATTGCCACAGAATAAATCCCTTTACTATCCTTTCTATAGATTAAATCTTGGAGGTAATTTGGAATTACATACATTTTATAGGGGGCTTGTGTTACGCTATTTAACCAGTGGCAAATTTGTAAGAACTTATAAAAGTCTCTATGTGGTAGGGAGAACCTAGATTGAAGTTGGCTAAAGGGTAGGAGATGGCCTTCGCTGGTTGCTTCGTTGAGTGAAACCATACCTCTAGATACCCAAGAGTCTAAATTCAGGTCCGGGATCAGGGACGCTAAACCTGCCATCGATTTTAGATACTAATTCCAGCCAGGCCCTCCGTGCCGAATGAACCACCACCGAACGCGACAACAGACTATGGCCCTCACATTCTGGGAGCCAAAGGACATCGGCTAGAGGGAGGAGTGAAATTAAACCTACTTCTAATCGAACCCATGTTTTGGGGTGCAAGCTTGTTTTAACAGGTACTGCATGGTAACTTAAAATACTGAGAATGTAAAGTGACCTGCGCAACAAGGTCTGTAACACCTTGCCTGGCACTAATGCATGGAATACTTCCACAGCCAAGAGTGCGATACAGGACCAGGTCGCATTCCACACATACAAAAATAATTAAATGTAATAAGTTCCTCCATATGAAGTACTTTACTACTCTGGGCTGCTTTTTTTATAAACAGAAATGGACTACCCTATTTTACAATAACAAGAATTTGTTTAATTTTTGCAGCTGGTAGTCACATTTGAGAAACATTCATATTTCCTCACCATGCATATCTCAAAAACTAAAAGACAACTGAAAAATAAGCATGACATGTGAATGATCAGGAGCACAACATCAATAAAAATCTGCTCTTAAATCCCTGGCAACAAATTGACTGTTCCCCCATGAATCATCCTTTTGCAAAGCTAATAAATCATCTTTTAAGTATGACAGCAACACGTGAGGTTTAAAGACAGCCTATCGCACGCCTTATATAACCACCAAGCCAACACACAACACAATTTATTGCAAATACGTCAAATGCAGGTGTGATCATAATGTGACTCAAACTGTCTTCCACTGTGGAGGTAATTTCTCATGACTTGTTCCTTTGATGCAGAGAAACAGCCAGAGAAGAAATCTAACATTTACACTAGCAATACTGTCTATTACACATAGAAAACAACACTATACATTCATCGGCTGAACGATCATATTCAGTTATTCAGCCCACCCCCTCACCACACCCACTTTAGTCCTCCATCACCTTATCCCCAGTCACCTCATAAACTCACCTCACCCCCTATTTCCCCCCATCACCTGAACTTCTCACCTAGTCACTTCTTCTCTCACCCTGTCACCTCACCCCCACCACCTCTACCCCTGTCATCTCAACCCTGTCTTTCCTCTCTTTCACACTCTACCGGGCCCCCTTTCTCTCTCTCCCAGCTCCCCTCTTTAACAGTCTCTGCCCTAGTCTCTTTCTCCACATTTTTCCTCATGCTTCCCTTTTTCTCTTCCTCCTCTCTACACCTGGTGCTGTCTCTCCCTCTGACACCCTCTCTCTCGCTGTCTCTAGGCCCTTTCTCTCCCTGACACTCTCACTCCCTGACATTTTTACTTTTGCTTGCACCACTCCTTCTCTTGCTCCTCCCCCGGTCTGACAGCCTAACACCACTTCCCCTCTTTTTCCAAGAAGCCCGCTCTCCCCCTTTCAATAATCTATTTTTGCTCTCTTTCTCAGTCACCCTCTTTCTATCACTCCACTCACTCCTTTACTCTGGTGAAGTTCAAAAGCATAATGTGAAGAGACCCAGACACAGTAGTAGGACCCCAACTTTATGAAGTGAGTGGTCCCCAGGACAGACTTTTTTTCACTGATTGCATTCACTGATATTTCATAGTGTACACATATTTAGATTAGACTGTTGTTTTCAGGTTCCATCCAGTAAGGAATAAGTATACCACTTACACACCACACCTTGGACCTGGGTAATTGTCAGGCTGCCGACCCGGGTCGAGGTGTTGTGTAAAAGCACCAAAGCATATAACTTGGGTCAACCAACCCAGCAATTCCACCCGGTTATAAGGAAGGGGGGGGGCTAAACCTGGGTCACTCTATATAACGGGCGACCCTTGGTGTAATGTGAAGGCATCAGACTTGTGTCGGATGAACCTCTCTAGGAGTGACAGCGGGCAGGGCGCCGGGGGGCGGACCGGGCACGCCGACGTCACAGCTGGGGGTGTGCCCGGCCCGCCGACTTCATGAAAGGGGCGTGCCCGACCCGCCGCCGCCATGAAAGGGGCGTGCCCGGGCCTGCCGCCGTCATGAAAGGGGGCGGGCTCGCCGCCGTCATGAAAGGGGGCGGGCTCGCCGCCGTCATGAAAGGGGGCGCGCCCGACGCCGTCATGAAAGGGGGCACGCCCGACGCCGTCATGAAAGGGGGCGCGCCCGACGCCGTCATGAAAGGGGGCGCGCCCGACACCTCCGAAGCCACTGTGCTGCCGGGGAAGCGCCGGGCATCGCCGTCTGCGGCGATGCTGGGCTTCCCAGTGAGGCTTTTTTAGCGGGGCGCTGCGAGAGGGGCAGGGCGCTAAAACAGCCTAGCGGGAACACTATGAAAGGGGTAGTACTGATATAGAGAAAAAGGGGTAACGATCTTTATACCCCTTTCACATTACAGCTGAAATCCGGTATATTGACGATTTTTAAGGGGTTTAAAACTGTTCTAGCTGTAATGTGAAAGGTCCATTCTGAATTTACCGGTTTTAGAAAACCGGTAATTCAAAACGGGTTAAAAGCAGGGTCCTACCCGTTTCAGTGTCTAGTGTGAACGGCACTGAAACTGTATTCTGAACACATGACTAATAAGGGAGGTGATAGGCTTTCTCCCTGCCTGATTACACTCAGGGACCATGCTAAGTATGGGAACTTGTATTGGTATCGGCTCCCAACCACATTGACGGGCAGTCCTGCAGCGGCTTCAGGGACTTTTTCTCCGGAACACACAGCAGCTCATCACCACCTTATGGCTGCCCACATTGGCCAGGCTGCAGGAAGGGGGACAGCTCCAGACTGGCCAGGCTAAGAGCCAGTATCAGACAGCTTGTGCCGCTCCACCAGGTACAAAGGGGCAGATTGCCCATCAGCTCGCTATCCATGTAGTACACGGTGCACAGCACACTGCACCTCTTCTTGGGCTTATGCCCCCCGGAGCTGCCAGTCACAGAGTACCTCCAGGGCCCCGTCTCCTTGCTCTCTGTGACCATGATCTGCACACAGCAGCTTTTAAGGCCGCCGCCAACTCGCTTTTGTGCTTCGGGGTCCATGCAGGGTCTGTGGGCAGGTGCTGCGCTTGCTCTGGCCGAGGTGTATGCTCTGAGTCTAGTGCCCCTAACTGCATCCTCTGGGGCAGCCATGCTCTTCCTCACTTGTATCAGTATTTGCCGGGCCAAGGGGGGGGGGGGGCTCCCTTTCCCATCATGCACAGTACACCTTTCAACCGTGTTCCCCCATCCATCCAAGTATCCCCACCACAGTATCCACTGTTTTCTATGGGTGAAACGGGTTGAATGTGAATGGTACTAAAAAATGGGTACTTATGTAGTATCTGGGTGCCCGATTTAGAAATCGGGTTGTATCGGGCACATCGCATCGCATGCGTCCAAATCGGATGCGATGGACCCGATTTTTCCATAGGATTCAATGTTAAAATGGTCTGAGTCCATTTTAACATAGAATTCAATGGGAAAAGGGGGTCCTGTTCCTTGCCCCACTATCCAAGTGGGCATGGAGTTGGATATAAACTTGTGGCGAGCGTAGCGAGCCACCGAGCCCGAAGCGTGGTGAGCCCCGCGAGGGGACACAGAATACCGTCCGTTCGCCACAGGTTTATATCCAACTCCATGCCCACTTGGATATTAGGGGTATGAAAAGGACCCCTTTTTCCCATTGAATTCCATGTTAAAATGAACTCAGTCCATTTTAACATTGAATCCTATGGGAAAATCGGGTCATCGCATCGCACTGATTTATGCCTTAAGTTAAGGCATACAATCAAAAAATCGGGCGCCCAGATACTACATAAGTACCAAAAAATGGTATTGAAACGGTAATATACCGGTTACAACATGCAATGTGAAAGGGATTTAACTGGGTTTAGACCCGTTTTAAGAAACCTTTACAAAAACATTACACTTCCAATTGTCCAACACTGGCTGAGGATAGGATTTCCTCTTATTTCAAGTGAAAAACATCAAAATACAACAGTGTAACATTGCTAAGAAACACAGAATCACACATGTGAAGGTGCAAAGGGAAACATAGTGGAACTAGTCGCATCTAAGAAAGCAGATTCACAAATTACATCTGAGCACCCAAAGCCTGATGTATGATATGCACGGTGTGAACGCTTACATATGCATACTTGAGAAAAGTTGGTGCAAAGCACATAAAGTCACTTGAATTAAGAGGAAATCATATCCTTATGCAGTTCGACAATTTGAAACGCAAGTGAGATTGTTACCCTTTTTCTCTATATTGGTAAATAAAAGATAAGTAACCAAAACTTAAGCAAACTATTTAAAAAAAAAAAAAAGATATTACCCATTTTGGCCATTCAGAGCGAACTTTTAAAAAAATCACTATGTATTGCTCAATATCGTTATTAGACTCCCATGCATAGTCAACGCACCCCCCTGAATCAGTCAGTCTAGACCGGTCCTATTACAGGCCCAGACTGCTGTACATTAGAATCTGTGATGTGGCTTTTTAAAGCGAGTATGCCAAAGACAAGTAAGAACCTTCTGAGCTTGTTGAATCATATCCGCTGGTAACTTAGAAACATTCACCGGTGTTCCACTATAGAATAAACACAGAGCAATCAAAAGGTAAAACATGCGGAATAGGAGGATGTGCCTTTACTCTTTCTACTCCAATTCAGTTTTGAGATGAGGGCAATAAATGTAATCCCCTGATACTAGAGAAAACTACAATACCGAACATGCAAATATTGCATTTTTGCATAATTAGCTTGTCATGCTATAGCATTCCAACCTACTATCACATACGTCACAGGTACAGAATCAGGCATGTGTGTTCAGTGCATATCAGATATTCTCCTATATACTCTACTATAGTACTGGACCAATAGATAGCCCTAAATAGGCAGCCCCATTTGAAAGACATTGGACAATTGAAGTTAAGAAAAATGTAACGTAAGAAATTAAATAGATTTCTCTCAATCAAAGCATTTCAAATAAGCCAGTAGGTCACAGGGATAACATCACCATGTTATCCCTTTGACCTACTGGCTTATTTGAAAAATAAATAACATCTGATTTTAATCAAAAACCTGACTGTTTTTGGATAAAGTGGCGAGTGCCTGTGTCTCTGTCTCAGAGAAACCACATTATATATATATATATATATATATATATATATATATATATATATATATATATATATATATATATATATATATATATATATATATATATATATATATATATATATATTTTATATTAAGGTTTTGACTGCCGCAAAAACTAAAATGTAGTTCGGTACATAAAGTACTACCAGTATTGACATCGCAAACCCGTCATGTTCCCTGTGAGAAGCGCTATTGCTTTCAATTCCTTATCTCTTGATTAATATTTAATTCTATCACTTCCCTGGATTTCATAGATTATCTTTAACTGGTGCTCCAGATCGAAAGGAGACCTGTTAAAACATGCAGTCAAATAGTCTTTACTCTTGTGTTCATTTTTATCTCCCTCCTTAAATGCTGAATACTGTGTTTCTCGATTCATGGGAATATTGATGAAATAAGGAAAGAAAAACATCAAAGAAATGTAATTTTCGAAAGACCTGCTTTAACATTCAGCCTTGATCACACGTTTCAAATTACTATTGAATTCTTTACTCAGTAAAACATTTTAGTAAGTGAACAGTAGATATTTTTATAGGATCATTTGAAAATACTAAATCTAAAAAAAAAAAAAGTAGCATTAAGTTAAATAAGGGAAAGGAGTAATTTAATTTTAGTAAACAATAACAATGTTATATAGCGCTGTCTCTCGAATAGGATGCAAGGCATTTATGCTGGTCAAAAGCTGCATATTTTTCAGGACGATCCAAGATATTGATCCGCTAAACAACTGCCTCCATACACTGAGCTACGTATGGCCACAATCTACAATCCGTTGCATGGAATTCGCATAACTATTGTCACCAGGACAAATCTAAATAGGTTCAGGATTAACATTTAGCTGCAGTTTTCAAGCATTGAATAATACAGTTTGAGTATCCCTTATCCAAATATCCATTATCCAAATTATTCCGAAAACCAGTCTCCAAAATGTACTTTTAGTTGTTGCTAATAACCTACTGGCTACATCTGTAACTGACACTACTTGGGAAGCACATAACTGGCACTAAATACATGCAATGACATGATCGCTTGCCATTCAAATTCAATGTCTGAGATAGTAAACCTACTTTGTTTCATTTTTTTTTTAAACCTGGTTTCATGCACAAATAAAATATATTTGTGTTTATTTCATGTGTTTATAGATCATAAATGCAAGATACATAATCGAAATATAAAAATACTCCAAAATACAGAATAATCCATTATCCAAAATTCTCCTGGTCCTGAGCATTTTGGATAAGGGATACTCAACCTGTAGTTTCAAGACATATACATGATGAAAACCACTCAGAACAGTCGTGCATGCAACGTAAGGACAACTGAAGCATGAGCGAGGGTCCTGTACAAACATATCTACAGGGGCTCTCTACTTTTTTCACATCTTTGCAAATAAACAGTAACAGAAAATCCTCAACTGTATAATAGGACATCATTAAAGAGTAACATTTGAGGACGTGTCATAACTGGGAGGGTAATGTGGGTACAGCGGTCACACAAACTTACAGAGAGAATCCACTGATTCAAATACAGTTCTATGATCAGCAGCTTTGGATATTTATTTTTCCGCATACCAAACCAGCTAATATATCAGAGCATAAGATCATTTTAACTGTACGAATGTTTACAGTTCAAAAGAAACCAGTTTAGAGAGAAACAATTATTGTAAGTGCAATCTGTGCTCAGAAGCCTTAAAGAAACACTGGAGCCAATGTTTCCCTTTCAGTCATATGAAACCTAGTACTATACACAGTACAGTACTGTAAGATAACTTATGTTGTTCTATCGCTTACACTGCACATACAAGAAGAGCATTGAAAGTTCTAAGCAGGCCTTGTATAATGTGCACCGCCCTGCACTGTGCTGCCCAGATCTCCGGCTGCTTCATGACAATGGGTACTTTGTACAGATACATTTCAATCATGTCCTCCAAAATATGAAATCAAATATTAATAAATGTAAAAATCAAAACTGTTCACTGGAATATGGAACGTCAAGTCAGAAACGGTTCTACAGAACAAGCAAAGGACACAAAGCAAATAGAACAAAAAATGGGTCCTTAGATGGAGTGCACTGTACACTTATATACTGACAGACAAAACATGACTATTCGTAGTTTAATTTCACGCAACATAATGCCCATATGCTACTATGGTGGGAGAAGTCACAGCCGATTGGCACTTGAGCCAACCAGGAGCTTCCCGGGTGGAAGAATCACATACGATATATTGTATGCAGTCCTTTTCCATGCAATATATTCCAGGCGTTCCCATTCCCCACTGCCAAGAGGAGGTCAGACGTGTATCTCGGTCTAAGACCCGCATGGTACAGCGCATCAGATCAGATAATAATGTTTTTAGGTTTGTGTTTAAATCCTCCCCTTGAAAAGTTTACACAGGATTCCCTTTGCTAAACTGATAGCTTTAATTCCTCCTCTTCTGGTAGAGGGGAAACTGATCAGATCCAGATCAGGCTGCTACAGACACAGAACGTTGCACACTGCTGTTATGTGACAAAATAACATCTTCTAAACATCAGTCAGGAAATTAGAAGCACGGACGCTTTGGATCTTTTAGCCGTATCCCATTCCAAGAACCACAACGTCAGTATTTCACTCTGTAGTGACTGTAGCAAAAGTAACTATAACCACCCCAGACAGCATAAAAACAGCAAGTATATTCAGCCATCCTAGGGCATAGTGTGGTAATAGCTGCAACAAAGAATTGGCCTCAATCCCGGCAATTTTAATGCAATTTAGACCAATTGTATGTAAACTGGGCATGTTTTAGATCAGATTCCGATCCGATGTGTGTCCTCACTGGTTGTTTTGGAGATCCTACATGCTACAGTCAGGATGAATTAAAAATCCCTTCAACTAAGTACAGATAGTGATAGAATCGTATGTAGATCATGTGCTCCAACAAATCGTGTTATCATCATACGATGATGATCGATCTGGTGTGTACCATGCATATGATCAGCATCACAAAAGTAATGTCATGAAAAGGATCACTGCATTGGGACGCTGCACTGAGGTAAAAACAGTCACCACAAGAGCACCAAAGCACACATTTTCATGTGCCAAACACAAAACATAATCATGTTTAATACATAATCTGTGCTTTTATGTAAAATATACATTATTTCCCATTGATCACTGCTGGGGACACACAGAGAGGCTTAGTCATATGAAGTAGGGTATATAAAGCAGATCATATATTAAACATAGAAGGGTTCTACATGCCGCAAGTATTACATAGCAGAGAGTTTACACAGCCGCTCATTAATAAGATAATAAAGTGCAGCAAGGAGACTGCCAACAGACTGAATGGAATTTCCCAACTATCAAGTACACTTTTAGCTCCTGTCAATGTAAAAATGGAAACCGTTCAAGAGCTGCCAGATTGCAGGGTGTGGAAAGGCTCTTAATCCATCTGGGCCAACAATCTGACAAGTAAATGCAATCTGCAAAGTTACGGATCAATTAGAATGGGCCTTATACTAAAAAGGAAAATACGTGCAGATTGGAAACAAAATTCTACATAGAACACAATATCATTCAGGAGTCTTCACCAAACAGGAAAAATAGAGAGCGAGAGAGGGGTGGGGTGGGGTACTTCACTATTCTATGCAAAATGAACAGTAGTGCCAACATGGAAAGTGACCTGCGGGAGACGGCATTTATATCCAATGAAATACCAATTGCTATTGCATTATGTTAATGCAGGGCTTGACAAACTCCGGGCGCCAGGTTGCCACAGCGACCAGAATTTGCTTCCTGGTGACCAGATTTGCCAGGAAGCAGATCTCCCCAGGCAGAGTGGCTTGTGTTAATGGCAGCAGCCGGCAGAGCGGTGGACAACTCTTCTGGCTGCCGCTGTATTAGAGCAGGACCACGGACAGGCTGCGCGGCTATTTCTAAATTCAAGGAGGGACAGTGGCCGCTTTCTGCGGGTGACCCAGGGATCACCAGGCAATGGCATCACTCCAGTGGGTGCCCCGATGAAGTGCACCCCCACCGTGACAGTGCCGGCCGCAACATTCACCCTCCTGTACACGGTCCTGCATGTGGAGCTGCCGGCACACAAACACACAGAGCGGATACGCAAGGTGACAACTCGCCCCCTGCTGGCTGCCGCTGTATCAGACGGATGCGGTCTGCGGCGTGGCTATTTCAATCTCAAGGCTTCAAGCGGAGCTCAATACTGAACCGAGCGCCAATTGAAGAGCTTGCGGTTCGGCAGCCAATCAGGTGCCGGCAGCGAGCTCCGATTAAAGTCATGAGATTTGAAATAGCCGCACCGCAGACCGGATCCATCTGATACAACGGCAGCCAGCGGGGGCGAGTTGTCATCTTGTGCTCTGTGTGTTTGTGTGCCGGCCGCTGCACATGCAGTAATGTGTACAGGAGGGGGGAATGGTGCAGCCGGCACACATGGTGGAGGAGCAGTTCATCGGGGTGATGCCTGGGGATTCCTGGGTCACCCGCACAAGGTGGCCACTGTCCCTCCTGGAGAGGTGTCAGATTCTGGAGGTATGCAGTGTGTTTGTACCACATTCTATATAAGTTCTGTATATGGGTGTTCTGGGGGACTCAGTGGTGCAATGTTATGTGTGTATCAATGTGCTGGGGGGACTCAGTGATGCAGTGCTGTGTGTGTGTGTCAGTGTGCTGGAGGGGGCTTAGTGGTGCAATGCTGTGTGTGTAAAGGCCCATACACATTGGGCGACTGAGCTGAAAGTTGCTCAAAACACCCAGGTTTGAGCGGCTTTCAGCTCAAAGCCGCCCAGTGTGTATGCTCCGGCAATGAGCGGTGAGCGCTGCTGCGCGCTCCCGCATCATCGCCGGGAAAGCCGTTCATCTGCTGGTTATACCAGCAGATGAGCGGCTTTCAGGACGGCTTTGCATAGCTCTGCACTATGCAAAACCGTCCTCCCCCCTCAGTCGGCGCCGGGCAGGGGGAAAGCCACTCAGTGTGTATGCACTGAGCGGCTTTCCCCGCAGCGATGATTGGCATCATCGCTGTCCATACAAGCTGGGCATAGTCGCCCAGTGTGTATGGACCTTAACAGTGTAAACATTTGGCTGGCACCTGGCTCCTACACTTTAACCCCGGCTCTTCGATTTAAAAAGAAAAATTGTCGATCCCTGTGTTAACGTGTTAAAAGTTTCTCTGCCACATATACGCAAACAAATGCCTTTCACCTTGATTTCTTGCCAGCCTTGTCCTTCTGTTTCCAGTCTCATCACCCACTGCTTCATAAAATTCTAGCCCTGTATCCGTCCTAATCTGAAGAAAAAGGAAAAAATCCGGATAATGTATCTCTTCCCCGTTAACATCTTCTCCAGTGTTTACGACCAGCAAAGTAACCAGAAGAGGGGGGTTGCTAGAACAAGGCACTTTGAGGGGTATTCAATCTCCCACCGATATTCCCGACGGGGGAAATAGTGGCGCGGCCCTATTCAATGCGGTCTTCCCCGACAACACTTAACAGGGATATCGGCAGAAAGTGCCCAACTTCACAAGCAGTGGACGGCAATTAACTGGCTCTTGGCCACAGCTCTGTAGTTTCCGGCCGCATCTCTCGGCCAACCCCCTTTTCGGCGCTCGGAGGTAGGACATTGAATCCTGCCTGTCATTTCAGTGTCGAGCCGGCCGAGAACAGGACAGCCTGACAGCCGTGACCCTGCATTGAATACCCCCCTAAGTGTACTTTCCATAATTGGAAATCTAATGCATGATCAAAGCCCCAAACACACTAAGCAATAGGGTCTCGAATATTTTGCATACACACTGAATGATATCTGTAAACTGCAACGTCACCAGGATTCCAGCTGAACATGCGGGTAGTTAGGATATATATAGCCACATTGACAGGTTAAAGTATAAGAAATAGAAAGGTCTAGGCCAACTACCAATGGTTGTCTGACTAGGTCGACGCCTGAAAATAGTCAACATACCATAGGTCGACATTGGCAGATCAACAAAAGCTTAAAGGTGGGCATGGCAGACACCCGCTTTCCAGTGTTTCCTGCATCTGTCAACATGGACACTGTATAAGTGTACCGCGTCGTGATTATTAAAGTATAAACCAAGTCGACCTACACAAAAAAAAAAATAAACACGATTTCACCTTAAGCTTGTGTTGACCTGTCAATGCCGACCTATGGTCTGTTAACAGTTTCAAAGTGTTTATCTAGTCACGGTCAACCTTCACATTGTTAGGACCCAAAGACTGCATACCAAATTGACCTGCATATTCAGAAAACACCAATTATCGTTAAGTATATTTAGTGCACACACTAGATCAGGGGTGGCCAAACCTGTCCTAAAGATCTACCAACGGTGCATGTTTTCCAGGCAACCTGTGGATCTATAGTAGGAATGAATGTATCAGGTTTTAAAATGTGACAGTTACTAATGACTACAGCTGTGCACCAGCTAGGTGACTTGGAAAACGTGGACCGTCGGTAGATCTCGAGGACCGGATTGGCCACCCCTGCACTAGATGATAGTGTTCCCGCTAGGCTGTTTTAACAGCCGGGTGCCTGCCCTGGCTGTGTGCATGGGGAAGCACAGCGCCGCCTTAGACGGCGATTCCCAGCGCTTCCCCGGCAGCACGGTAACTTCGGGGGGGCTGGGCATGCCCCCTTTAGTGAAGGCGGCTGCCGGGATTGCCCCCTTTAATGACGGCGGCGGCCGGGCCCGCCCCTTTTCATGACGTCACGCCCGGGCACGCCCCTTTCGTGACGTCGGCTGCCCGGGACCGCCCACAAGTGTGACGTTGGCAGGTCCGGTCCGCCCCCCTTGCACTGCCCCCCTGCCCGCCCTCATTTCTAGAGGGAACACTAGATGATATGGAAGATTTCGCTCAGAAGCCCCTTTCTTAGTGATAGCTTCACTATAACCTCTTGTATATGGGGCGTGACATTTCCTATATCATTGTGCAACACAAACATTAAACTACAACTCTGATCAGCCATTATTTCTGTAAAGCCAATAAGAAAAGTGGATACTAATACTAGGTGGAGTCTATATGATGCTTTATGGCCCACTGCGCTTTCCATTAAGTAACCCTTCTCTACCACTTATGTACATATGTGCCTTGGGTCCATGTATTGAGCTATATTAAATCTTACTTCATTAGACCTGGTTTAATTTGACTAGAAATTACGGAATAAACCGTAAATTGCTGTTGTATTTAGTCTATGTAAAACTGCAGTGTTTATTACTAGAGATGCATCTCAAACTAATTAAAATGTCTTTCTGTGCACATTAGAGTGAAACCTACGTGTCAGCTATTCTCCTCAGACAAGCTTATTTTTCTCCCATTTGTATAGATTACAAAGATAGAAAGCCAAAAATAATTGTTACAGACACCTCAAAATATGCTATAGCGGTGTTGCTACCCACAGCAAATGCAGATTACAGTACAGACTCAATTATGCGCTGCACACATATAGAAAAAAAATCCCTTTTAGGACCTTTTACGCAGAGATATACCAGCATAGAAATGCCGTCAACAGCACTGCAGTACGAGACTCAGTTTTTGTATACAGCTAAACCTATGAGCCCACTATATTCAAGGAAACCACCATCACCATCTAAGTCCCTTAATTTGTATAGTGTGCTCTATGAAATTAGGGTTGTTCGAATATCACTTTATTAAAATCATAAGATAAGAAAGTTATAGTACATTATTATTATTGCTGCACAGGCGTTATGGTCCGAAACCTTAGAGCAGGGGTGGCCGGACTTTCGTAACCCGGGATCTACTTTTTGTGAACTTACTTACCGGTTTCAGCTCCCAAAATAGATAATGCCCCCCACACCGAGCTAAGCAGCTCCTAGATGCTGCCATAACTTTCTGCCACCACACAGCTTTTTTTTTTTAGTTTTTGTTTTTTTTAACAGCTCCCAGAGTAAACTACACAGAACAGAGAGAGCCTGAAATAGTGTTCACTGCCGCTCAATCAGGTGACTGTCTCCACCTCAACAGAGCGTTGAGGCTTTTATTCAGGGGTGAGAGATTGCAGTCCTTTACCCCAAAGCCATCCTGTACTGTTATAGGCCATACGACGCCCCCTGCCACGCACAACACAGACCTTGCAGCCCCGTATTCAATCCCGACATTCTCACTAATCAGACCGTGTTGTAGGCGGACACGGATTCTGGATGGAGCACCCGGTGGGAAAATCATGTGCCTCTGACATAAGCGTAGCGTGGCCGTGTCACATGATCGCACATCGGTAGTGCCATCTGCAACAAGGTTTAATTGGTGCGAGAGCCAGACGGCATGGAGTTTCTTGCCAGGCGGATCACCTGACAATTTAAGCCTGGGAACATCACTGATAATTACCACCCAAACATATAGGAAGACTAGAAAATAAAATAGAGCAAATACGCATACCATATATCCTTATTTCCAAGTTACAAGCCAAACAAACCAGAATACTTGTGATGAGGACACTTGCATGGGTGATCACATCACCTCCGATTTCACACTTGTACTTGGCAGCAGAACTGCACGTCATCTCCAAGTACCTGCATGGCCATGCCAGTGTGGTGTGGCGGCCATCAAACTGGGAATCTTCCAGGTTGGCACTACAGTGGAAACCAAGTAAATCGGACCCAGCTTGGAATGGTGTTCCATATTCCAGGTCAGATCTGGAACTTTGGAGTAAAAAGGGTATTATATACCCCTTTTACACCAAAATCCCTGGTCGGACCCTGGTCTTTGAACATGGGAGTTTCCAGGGTTGGACTCCGCTTCATACCCCATTTACACAGCACTGTGACCCAGGTCTGCGCCGTTTACACTGAACCTGGGTCAGCACTGCTTTTCCCTATGGATGACATTAAAAATGTCCATTTTAGGACTGAAACTCCCAGCCAACCTTCCCTCAATGATTTAAAATAAAAAATTAAAAAAGACATGACAAGTTAGCATTGAAAAATGTTGGTTTGTTTATTTTGTCAAATATTTTAAAAAAAAGTTATATTCAGTGCTCAAGCATACATAGCGGTATATAAGTGCAGCATCACCCATGTGCTCCCCCCAGTCCCCTTCCCCTGCAGCAGCAGACTGAAACTCCCATGTGCTCCCCCCTGCCCCCCCCCCCCCCCCCCAAAAAATAATAATATAAATGATACTGCATCCAATTATGATTTCTGCGTGAACTGCCCGTATCCCTCCTGGCTGCTGCCACTGCAGCGCACTGTGGAAAGGCATCCAGTACTTCTGGTATGCTTTCAGCACTACCCGGATGTCCCAACCTGGGTTGGGACCATTTACATCGCCCACGACCCAGGTCCAATCAGTGTTCAACCCTGGTCAGGACCTGGGTAGGAGACCAGTGTTACTGGGCCTGGGTTGGCCCCTTTTACACCAACGCTGACCTGGGTCCAACCTGGGTTATTCCTTGGTGTAAAAGGGGTATTCGATAACTCACATTGTGGACTGTCTAAACATATGTTAAAAAGCCATAAAAAAAAAAATGCACTTCAAATGCAAGAGAAAACACTTCTATCTGGTATGCAATTGGGATACATGATCTATCTTGTAAAAAGGTGTTCAATTTCAGACCTAAGAAGCTGGAATAAATTACAAAATGGCTTTCAGCATTGTTTTTTATTCATATACCGTCATTTTAAAAATAATCTCTAAAAACAGGAGAAACATCTCTGTACAAACATACAGTATGTGTCCAAACACGTTGTGACTTTTTCATTACAGTTGTAACAATACACTGTACATAGGCCCTTATTCAGAAATGATTGCAGTACAAATTTGTTTGGAAAATGGGCAAAACCATGTGCACTGCAGGTGGGGCAAATGTAACATGTGCCAAGAGAGTTAAATTTGGAAAAAGTGTGGCAAAAAGCCACTTAGGAGCGCTGGTTTGATATATCGTGTAACCATAAATCTCTGGCTAATTGCCTTACTGTTTCCAATTGCATATAAAAGATAGTGCCAATCAAATTGCTTAAATAATTACAACAGTTGTACACCTTTTGCAGCCCCTTTTCTAAGAGGGAGTGGACCTTAGACCAAAAGTATATGTACAAGAAAAGGTCTATGGGTCACCCATAGGCATTTGTCAGAGGCGCAAAGATATTCAGTATAGTATTTAAATGATACGTAAAATTCTTTATAGAAAGTGTAAGAATTTATTAAAAAATAATTTCATAAAAAACATTTTTTTTGAAGTGCGCTTCTTATTACACAATGCACAGACAATACAAGACAGATAACATGCGTGCACCGCAACCCGGAAGCGCATCACATATAAACCGTGCAAATGAGGCTTGGAGCGCAAAATTAAAGATCATTGTTCCTGATTACTTTATTGCACTATAGAAGTATCTAGTAAACTAATATGAGCCATTATATATTACATGTTGTCTGTCTTGTATTGTCCATTGTGTAATATGAAATTTTTTTAATAAATTCTTACACTTTCTATAAAAAGAATTTACGTATCATTTAAATACTATACTGATTATCTTTGCGCCTCTGACAAATGCCTATGGCAGAGGTTCCCAATCTTTTTTGATTCACGGCACCCTAGAGAATCAGAATTTTTTTCACGGCACCCCTAGGACCAAAAAAATGAATGAGATTGGGTTTATATGCGATTCTTAGTGGCAGTTATGTGGTAAAGGGCAGGATTTGCTTCTGTTTGTACACATTCTATGATTGGCAGCCACCAGCACTGGTTTTGCTCCTAAATAATTAACCATTAATAATTTGAGTTGGTCCTGGACCACCAAGCCGCGGCACCCCTGCATGTGTCCCGAGGCACCCCAGGGAGCCACGGCACACAGTTTGGGAACCACTGGCCTATGGGTTACCCATAGACATTTTCTTGTACATAGAGTTAAATTTGGGTGGGGTGTGTTGAAACTGAAATCTAAATTGCAGTGTAAAAATAATGCAGCCAGTATTTACCCTGCACAGAAACAAAATACACAAATCTAACTCTCACTATACATGTTACATCTGCCCCACCTGCAGTGCACATGGTTTTGTCCATCTTGAAATTTGAAAACAAATTTGTACTGCGATCAGATCTGAATAAAGGCCATAGTGGATAAAAAGGCTAATCAGTCAGAATTGATCAGTTCTCTATCTCCCCCCCCCCCCTTCATCTCTAAAAGCAGCAGTATCAGTGCTTAGGTCTCAGTGTCCAAATACGACTTGAGAGAAAAAAAATAAATTATATTAAATATTAAAATATTTGTGAGAATCCAGTAGTTTCATATCGGTGTTACATTTCATACGTTATAACGGGGATTTACAAGAAAACATTTAAAAATCCTTTTAAAATGGAACATTATGCTGAGTTTATTTGTGGTGGGCAGGTCTTTTATTTTTTAGAAAGTGATATACGAAGCTGTGAAACACTGCAGACTAGTCCGTCAGCGAAGCAGATGTGACCCAATAAAACCTGTCTGGGCTGCTCAGCTCTAAGACTCCCTCTTCACAGCACAGACACTTCACTTACATTATTAGTTGTTTGTTCTCAGACATGTTGACAGTTTCCTCCCAAGCAGTCTTACACCTCAAAGCTGTACTCGGAGGCAGCCTTCCAGTGTCTGTGGTGTCCGAGTGGCCCTTAAAGATGTGACCAGCACTAGACAATTGAAACTTGATCAGGAGACCTCTACTGAAATTGCTACAAAAAAAAAAATAGAAACCCCAAGACAAAAAAAGTTATATAAAATACGCATAAAAAGAAATAGACCAGAAGAGCATTCTGTAAAACCTGCTAGTACAAGTAAGAGTGTCAAACTCAAACATACTATATGAGGTGGCGAGCAGCTCTACCTCACCTACATATGAATTAGATTAAAAAGTATAGCGCAACGCCAGAACCTCGCCTGCTGGGACTCAGACAGCGGGGAGAGCGCAATGAAGCCCCTTGTGGGCTCGCCACATATTCTGTTCTATGGGGGTCGTGGACACCCATGAGGAAGAATTGCCTCTGTCAGTCTGGATCACTGTATAGCCTTAGTGTTCCCTCTAGGAATTTTTTGGGGCAGGGCAGAGCAATGGGGGAGGACCGAACCCGCCGACGTCAGTTGTGGGTGGTCCCGGGCCACCGATGTCACAAAAGGGGCGTGCCCAGGCGCGACATCATGAAAAGGGGCCGTCCCGGCCGACTGTCACTAAAGGGGGCGGGCCCAGCCCCGCCGAAGTTGCTGAGCTGCCAGGGAAGCGCCGGTCAACGCAGTTGACAGCGGCGCTGGGCTTCCCCGTGCAAACCATCAGGGCCGGCACCAGGCTGTTTTAGCGGGGCGCTGCTAGAGGGGCAGGGTGCATTTTGCCCTTTAAAAATCTGTTTAGTCGGACCAAACTACCTGAGTTGTACATGCATCTGTGATTGTTCACCACTTGTATATTTGTGATAACCCAGTGTGGGTTTTTATGCGATTGTACATTATTAAATATCAACTGTCAATTTAAAATTGGTTTATTTCCTTGAGCGCCCTCTGAAACCCCATTTCTTTCTATACATGTCCGGCACTCTGTATTCAAATGGTACAACTACCCGGGTGCCGCCTGGAGGCTTTGAATAGCTTTGGCGCAAACACAGGCAGCGACACGCCCAGGGATTTTTCAAAGTGCTTTTATAAGTGTACCGACATTTCGGGGCTCTGGGACCCTGTTTTCAAGGTGAAAAACAATCACCTGTTTTTCACCTTGAAAACGGGGTCCCAGGGCCCCGAAACGTCGGTACACTTAAAAAAGCACTTTGAAAAATCCCTGGGAGTGCGGCTGCCTGTGTTTGCGCCAAAGATAGATAGATCGATATACACATACATACAGAGAAAGAGATGGATATATCCATCTTGTCCACAATTTAATAATCCAGAAGAAATACATGGGATTGCTGCAGTGTTTTAGCGGTTTTGCTCAGTGTGACCATGCACAGCCGCCAGCATTGACTTTACGGTATTTTGTTTGGTCAATTTGAACGCTTGGGAACTTTTTCATGATAAAAGATCATAGGCTTGTAACCAGCTACATTTAAGAAAATTTTAAAACTATAGCAATGCCTCATGTTCTGTAGCACAATTCCTTCAGCTTTAACAGCCATTCACATAAACATCCCTAACACAAACTTGCCTTACTAGGAGAAATTCAACTCTGCGTGAAGGACGTGGTGTGACTAAACATGTAGAACTACTATTAAGTTTTCCTTAGTACAGCAAGCCTATACTGGCTAGGAGGAAGATAAAAGGAGAGCGTCTAGAAGTGGTAATTAAAAATCACAAATAAAAATGCGACCACTCTACACATGCGTCTGGTATACAACTTATTATGAGGGGTTTGATGCAATTGTTTGCGGTGCCCTCCCCTTGAAGTTTAATAGGAGTCCAACCCAGGAAGTTAATAGTTGACCCTTCCGTGCCCATTAGGTGGGAAAAGAAATGTGTGCAAAGTCAGTGTTTAAGGCACCCTAACCAATGCTATAGACTGGTTTAGCCACTTTGGGTGACTAACCGGATGCTTTTGGGTGCCCAAACAGAGCAACAATTACATTTCTCCATAGGATACCTATTTGTAAAATTATCCATTTTTACCATTCTATGTTAGGTGAAAAAGGTACCCTCCCAACAGACAAATTTTCACTTCTGTCTAAACCCACATAACCTGCACCTGAACTTTGCCTACGTGGGAATACCCAGTTTAAACGCAGACGAGTGTAGATATGATCAGAATGCATGACTACATTGCAAATTAACTGAGCGTGTACAGATACACTTTGCAAACATGCCTACATTCAACGCTGCACAAGCCCCTTAATGAGTATACCTAGTTCTGATAGATGATATATTGTAGATTTGAGTTGGGCATGGTTTCCTTGCCCCATCACTTACTGTACTATAAAGAACTTTGCAGCAGACTCCCCTTTACCACAGAATTCTAACAGCTACATTTGTTATTTTACATCTCGACAGGAGGGAACCAGAATCTTAATTTACTTAACACAGAAGAAAAATACCTTTGACAGCTGTGTTTAGTTAGAGCTTACGTGAAACAAAACCTCTCAGAGCCTGTAATGTAAATGCAATCTGCATTTCTTTATTGCCAGGATACTGAAAGCAGAATCAATTAATCATAGGTTATGCAGACCCTTTTAACTCCGAAAGAGCACAGCTCACAGACCCGTAGATCTGCATTGCTGGACTTCCCCTCTGTGTGCTATGCCATCGCCTCATATTCTGAGCACAGGATAGCAGCACGAGTGCGCAGTTAAAATATCCATGGGTGTTCTTGAATCACTGTGCCCTAGAATAGCACCATTTTTTTTTATGACACCGCTTGGATAAAGAGGTTTTTCCTTTTTTTTTTTTTTTTTTGATAAATCTGAGGGGGGGGGGGGGGGGGGGGGAGCCAATTGTGCCTCCTACCTGTGATCTTTAGGTTAAGTGGTGGTGCACAGTTGTGCTTCTGATTGTCCAGATGTTTTAGGACTGTCAGCCACTAGCATTGGTGTTATCTATCACTTTGACCATACAATTGTTTTGACCCTGGTCCACCAACCAGAAGCACACATCCAAAAAGGTATGTGGAACCCCAGGGAGCCTAGGCACACCGTCTGGATACCACTGGACTAATGATGCATTTGGCCTTTCAATCAGTTTGTTATCATGAAGGCTCAATACAGAAATTGTAGAATAAACCCAAAAGAAAACAAGACACGATTAAGGAAAGACAAACAAGACAATTGTTAGCTACTCAACTTGTAAGGAAATGACAACTTCAGTTGCAAAATACAGTGCAGTCCTTAATCATGAATGGGGTTAATGAAATATGTTACGGATTAAGTGACAGCTGTACAGTGTATTAAAGAAGTTAGCTAGTAAACTGAAGGCAGGACACCCCATGCTTTAATTATTCCAGTCTGTCAAATATACAGAGGATAATCTCTTCTTAAAATGAGGAGATCTCAGACAGCAGATGTCAAAGATTTGTACATTAGCCATAAAAGCTGAATCAATCATTTCCTGATGCTGCCGAATTGTGAAGTGCTAGCAATTACACGCAATAAACTCTGGTAAATTATGTAGATTGCAGATATTCAGAAAGCTTGGTATACAACACCAAATCATCTTATCAGATATTTACTCTTTAGAAAACATGAAAAGAATCCCAACAATGTTACCACTCCAGAGAAAAAATAAAGATAACCTATAAATATACACGCAGAAGCTTCAGAGTAACACGCACAGTAAACTGGGCAAGATGGACCTCAACTTGTCACACTACAGCAGTGACTCTTCATGTGTATTATCTGCCCAAGAAAATCCTGAAATACTTATTTATAGTTTCTTATATAACGCAGCATAATCTGTTGCGCTTTACAATTGGAAACAGTGAGTAAACAAACTGGGTAGATACAAACCGACATGGGAGGTAGGAGGGCCCTGCTTGCAAGCTTACAATCTATAGGGATAATAGGAGGAATACATAAGGATACAATTCCATAGCATTGCAGTTGCATCAGATTACTAGACGGTCCTGATGGGATGCAATTAGATATGAATGCTACTGTAGGTTGTGTGGTGTTCCTGAATATGATAAGCTTGCCTGAAGAAGTGAGTTTTCAGGGAACGCTTGAAATTTGAAGCTAGAAGAGAGTCTTAGTGTGCGTGGTAGGGCATTCCATAAGGTGGGTGCTGCCCGAAAAAAATCCTGCAAGTGTAAGCGGGAGCGAGTAATGAGTGTGGATGAGAGACGCAGATCTTGTGCAGAGCGGAGAGGTCGGATGGGTATATATTTTGAGATAAGCAAAGAGATATAAAAGTCGGTGTAGTCAGAGTGATGGCTTTGTATGTAAGTAGAAGTATTTTATATTGAATGCGGTAACATACAGGTAACCAATCTAGGAACTGTCAGAGTGGATCAGCAGACAATGAACGTCTATCCGGAAGATCAACCTAGCAGCAGCATTCAAAATGGATTGTAGTCGTGAGTCTTTTCTTAGGAAGACCGGTAAGGAGGCCATTGCAATAATCAATGCGTGATATAATGAATGCATAGATTAGAGTTTTTGCAGTGTCTTGTGTAAGGTACGGACACATTTTGGATATGGTTTTTAGATGCATGTAACACGATTTAGAGAGATTGAATGTGAGGAATGAAGGACAGTTCAGAGTCGAGGATGACCCCTAGGCAGCGAGCTTGTGGAGTAGGATTAATTGTTGTGTTCTCAACAGTGATAGAGATATCAGCGTGGTAACTACTCTTGGCTGGTGGGAATATAATAAATTCTGTTTTGGAAATGTTGAGTTTGAGGTAGCGAGATGATATCCAAGATGAAATGGCAGAAAGACATTCAGACACAGGGGGCAATACAGATGGTGACAATTCCAGGGAGGATAGATAGATTCGAGTATCATCAGCGTACAGAGGATACAGAAATCCAAAAGTGTTTATTATTTATTTACAGTTTCTTATATAGCGCAGCAGATTCCGTTGCGCTTTACAATGGTAGACAGTGATAAAACAAACTGGGTAATTACAGACAGACTTGGGGGTTAGAGGGCCAGGGTTGGCTACCACTGGTCTAGATCAACCATGTTATGGTCAACTACCCTTAGTCTAACCGGTCTAGTTTGACGCCTAAATATAGTCCACTAACAGAAGTTAGACGCTAGTGTTTGAGTCATGGGAGCGTGTTCGACAGGAGTTTTTCCACAGTTATTTGGTGCCAAATGTCACAGGGGTCCTCTTGATATTCTGGTTTGGCACAATATTATAATCTCACTCTACATCCACTTGAATAGTAAAATATGAACCAAGTCGAACTGTAACATTTGGCACCAAAAATGTAAAAAAACCTCATGTCATCCACGCTCCCGCCTAGCTTCCATTACTGTCGATCTAGACATGGTCGACTATCTTTAGGTGTCTAACTCGACAGTTTTGACAGAAGTCGCAGTCAGCCATCACATAGTTGATCTACACAGCGTCGATCCGCCGACCGGATACCCACTGACCAGTTAATAACAGCATGCAGGAGTGATCCAATACACCTGCAAATGAATGAAGGGAAACTAGTAAAGCAAACTTTCCACAAACTATCACGTAACTCAGGGCTGGGCAACACCGGCCCTCCAGATGTTAGTGAACTACACATCCCAGGAGGCTTTGCATTAGTTTTGCTATGTGGCCATGCTGAAACTGGTGCAAGGCATGCTGGGATGTGTAGTTCATCAACATCTGGAGGGCTGGTGTTGCCCAGCCCTGACGTAACTGGTCAGTCAGGTAAAGAACATCTTGTTACTTTGCCTTGTCAGGACTTTTTTTTAAGTGTTACACTGACCAAACAAGAACTTTTATGTATTACTATAGCAGTCTAACCCCACAAAGGCTAGAGATGGCATCCCATTTTATACTAATATATGTTACTAGTTTATAAACATTGTCTGCCCAGTCTGTTAATATTAGGATCATGGTCTGGATCTACAAAATGTAATGAAACGTTATGCTGGTTAGAATACTACCAAAAACAAGTTATTTGATTTGAAGAGCGGCATTAATCAATGTTAGCCATAATTCACCTTAACATTAACAAGAGGTTGAACTTGATGGACTACTGTGGATTTTCTCCTGTGACATTATAGAAAATTCAGAGATAATCCTGACACCTAAATCTATTAAAACCCACTAGCAGGTCTCATTGGCACACAGGGAGATTAAATCAAATTGCAAACATCAATGGTGGGACTATTTTGTAAGCGTTGCTACTTTGCAATAATCCGCACTACAAATAGCTTACAAGATAAGCTGCAAATCGCTGAGGAATGTAGTTATCCCATACTGCATAGACACACTGGACTGTTCTGATCACTTTCTTTTACACAGCGGAAAGACCACACCATAAGAGATAAAATATAAGAGAACGCCTCTGCAAACATGTTACAAAACTGTAATCGCAGGAGCAACAATTGAAAGGCAAATCAGGTTTTGCTACATTCAAGATGTTCCAACTACATGTATGGTAACAAAAGCTACCCATTATTTAAATTGGGTTTCACACCAAAATTAATCTGCAGCAGCAAATGTCTGAAGTACTGGCATCCTCTGGTACAAATGACTCAAAAGTGTATGCAGTATAAAGTGATCATGAAAGTCTTTACAAGTGGGATCAATATCAATTTATCTATATGAATGGCACAAAAACAGTGATGTAATGTTCTTTTTATGACCTTGGAACTTGCCTATAATGAACACTAAACAGAGCAGCTTCTACATCGCTGGAAACTTTGCAGTGAAGAATCGTGACATGTAGCTGAAAAAGCCATTGTTGCACTAGAAGAGTGACCAATGAGCAATAAAAATCAATGGAACATTTCAAAACTTCAAAAAGAAATCTGGCATGATGGCTTAGAATACAAGATGTGTCTGTAACCTATGAGAACAGCCGTTATCTCCTGCTTCAACACACAATAATTGATTTAATTTACAGCTCTGAGAAGAGAGTGTTGACTTTTTATCAGCGCATAAAAAAAAAATGCATTTTATTGTTTAGGAAGTCACACTCTAACCACACAGGCTATGCACACGAACTATTTTGTGGTTATGCATTCCTTTTTCCATGAAACTTTCACGTTACGGCTGTAATACTGGAAACAAGCTCATTTATTTTATAGTGCCAGAGAAAACACATTACAATCCACCACTTTCTCTCTATATCTATCTATCGTAAATAAAGCTATACAGTAAATGGGGAGTGTGGAGAAATGAATAGACTGGACACACGACACGCACTGGTAATATGAGCAGATGCTACACGGACCCTTGATCAGGAAGACTTAGCGGCCATAGAAACAATGCTAGACACAGAATTAGGTGGGCACAGATGATTAACAATTATACCAGGATCAACTCTTCGTAACACACCATAACAAGCACATCCACAGAACACTTACAATTTTATAAAAACTTTATTTGCTGGGGAAATTCTCTAAAGCAGTTGTTTACAGCCCAGATTTTCTGGATTTATTCACAAATTAATTAAGCAATTTGGAGTTCTCAAACTTGGTCCTCAGGACCCCTTACAGTTCATGTTTTCCAGGACAACCGGTAGGTGCATTCATTGCTCACTGACACATTTTAAACGATCCACAGTTGGAGCTAATTATTTCACTTGTGATTCTGTGTGGAGACCTGTAAAACATGCACTGAGTGGGGTCCTGATTAAATAGAGTTTGAGAACCTGTGCTATAATGAGACCTGAAGCATGTGTTCTGTAATCCTTCATCTCCAACAAGATACCATTACCTAGAGAATGGGAGAAAGTCAAAAACGGTCACGGGAGGCGACATATATATTAAGTGGCTGGACAGCAAAACAAAACATTGCTCATGGAACAGTCTTGCCAGCAATGGGTTGGTTTTAAAATAGTTGGTATTCAAATGTGAAGCATTACAAGATCCATCGTGGTATAAGTACATATGCATTTACTGACAGAACTAGTGCTGCTAGATAGGGGTGGGTTAGTTATTTATTATTGCACAGCATATTCTGTTGGAATTTACAATGGGAAAACGTGATGGAGCAAGTTTACTATCTATAGAGAAATAGACATTGATATGTACAATATGGGTAGGTGCTACCTATTGCACAATGGTCCAGCCACATTGTATGAGCAACTCAAATACTAAAACATTCAATAATTAATTTTAAACTCCCAGAAGTGTCCTTGGACCAATGCACGGACAAACACTATACTCCCAAAATTCTAACACTATCAAAATGCACAAGAAAAGATGAACACTGACTAAAAACATAGAAACGTGTTAATTAAAAAAATAAAAAAACAACAAAAACGGTTGTCCACAAGAAAGAAAAAAAACCTGCTGCTAGGGAAAGTGTTCAGCATTATGCACTGACCTAAAGAATTTAAGTGCTACGCAGGCAAACCACAGCAGGGTTCGCAAATACTCGCTATAGCGAGTATTTTACCCACTTTGGAGCACCAGGGACTCATTTTTTATTAATGGCTGGGTCCCTGGGACCCAGCCATTTTGGCGTGCACGCTGTGTTAATATGTGTGACAAGGGCGAAGGGATCTGTTTCCCCCTCAAAGCTGCCTGTAGGAGAGGAGCCTATAGACTCTGCTGGGATTTCACTCACCCTATCCCTCCTGTTCCTGCTGCCATTACTTTTACAATCCTGATTGGTGCAGCACAGGTGTCGCTATTCCAACATTATGCCTTTTTCTAGTATATGTGTATCTTGCTTTGTGTGAGTGGGCAAATTGTCAATTGATTACCCCCCCCCCCCCCCAACCCACAATAGCCACAGTTTTGGGGTGCCCAAATCTATGTTTGCTTACCAAAAAATAGGTTCAGGCTGGCCATTGGCTCAGAGTATAGGCCATATGGAAGAGAGGAGGAGGCTTCTGTATGTGTCATGCTGTGGAAGGGGAGAGGAGGCTTTATTCCGTTGGGACCCAGAAAAGGTCAAGTGGGACCCCGATTTTTGTAAGTGAGGGGTCCCAGGGACCCATCATTTTTGGGGGTTTTCACGATCACTGCACAGTACCTTTTCTGCAGTAATTAAAAACAAAAAAAGCAGCTAAACTTCAAAGAGTGACAGGATTACAGTTCCCAAGGCTACAAAATAGAAAACTATGCAACTGGCATCACAAAAACTCTAATATCAGGTATGTTTATTAGCATAGGCATAGAAAGTAAACTTAACCCTTTATGTCCCATTGTATGCCAGTGAAGATAGTGGTCAAGTAAATGAATGAGGCCCCAAGTAACTCCTAAAAAAGAAGGTTTAGTAAATGTTGGTGTTTAGTACATTGTAGCTCATTCACCAAATTATTGAAATTGATTCTAATGTAATATTTTGATAGTCAAGAATAGGACATACATTTTTGTATCTAAATGGACTTAGGGATTTGAGTGGCAGCCGTCATCACAATACAGTCTATGCCAGAGGTTCCCAAACCATATCCATGGCTCCGCACAGATGGGTAAAACTAACTGACCGAGGTACTAGTAAAGTCACCTGTGGCCAAGCACGGCTATACTTAAAACATGGACCTTGAGAACTGTGTTTGGGAACCTGAGGTCTACACAAATTATTTTTTGCATAATGGGGTTGTTAAGTGGACTTGTCACCTAAGCATAAATCGTAATGCATTAGAAAACAAGTGGACAGGCATGTCATTTTTCTTAGTGCACGGTTTTGCATAACTACATGAAGTGCGGTCTTCCAGGAACATGTCATGTACTGGCAGGAGCATGCGCACTGCACTCCAGGGAACCTAAGGCTATGGAAAGAAAGGCTGAGCTTGGCCCAAGAAACAGAACCACAATCCAGTGCAATGATTCCCAAACGGTGTGCTGTGGCTCCCTGGGGTGCCTTGGGACACATGCAGGGGTGCCCTGGGTTGGTGGTCCAGGACCAACTCAAATTATTAATGGTTAGTTATTTATAAGAAAAACCAGTGCTGGTGGCTGCCAATCATAAAATGTGTACAAACAGAAGCAAATCCTGTACCACAAAACTGACCCTAAGAATCACATATAAACCCAATCTAATACATTTTTTGGCCCAGAGGTGCTGTGAAAAAAATCTGATACTCTAGTGTGCAGTGATACAAAAAGATCGGGAACCCCCTGGTCCAGTGTATGCACATATGCCGTAATCAATCTGGACATAAGCTCTTTAGAGGAACAGTCCTCTGCATACGTTGGTCCCATTAGCACTTTTACCAAGGTACCTAATGATCAGACATTGCGGTAGGTTTCAGCACATACTAATATCACCTGCGAAACTGGCAGCATGTGGCCCCAGCATCCCTGTGGGAAGTCTGTCAGCTTTTAGCACAGACTAAAGTGGTTACAAGAATAGTTTCACAGGATCATCACACTATACAACCAGCTAGCTGGACATTCTGAATGCATTAGAACAGTAAGCGCAGACAGGAAACAGCGTGACTTTGCAGCATATTCACTAAAACTGACATGACTACTTACAATTGTACTCTGCAAATAGACATTACATTGTCTATAAACTCTGTAAAAAGGAAAACTAACAGTGATGTCCGCAATCCAAAAAAAACATAAAAAAAAAAAAGAAGTCTCCTGATGTTCATTTCATAAGATGCATGTACTACAGACAGCCTACACTGCTCCAGACTTCAAATCAACTGTATTTTTATATTAAGGAGTTTCTATAAAAAATAAAATCACAGCTTAAGGATTCACTTTGCACTGAACCAATCACAAAGAAACTAAAGGGGCATACACACGCAGAGATCTGTGCTAAGCAATTTTGCTAAGCAATCTGTGCTTACTTTCTAAGCAATCTAGTCAGATTGCTTAGAAAATAGCACAAATTTGCTCCAGTGTATATGCCACTTAAAATGGAAATTTATATGATGAGAGGTTTGGTAAGAAACCTCCAGGTTTTGTTTTTTTAAAAGCGGCAATCATTTAAACGTCAAAATCAAACTGCTTTTGTAGTGTAAATGATTGCTGCTTTAAAAAAAAAAAAAAACCTGGAGATTTTACCCAATCTCTCATCCTATTACATTTCACCCAAAAGTTCATTAAATTGTCACTATTACCCTCTTCACTACCTTCAAAATCATGGGAGTTTGTGCATCAATGTGCAATTTTAGGTAGGTTTGTTCCGAGTCCCTGACCCTACTCTTTCCTAAGCTCATTGCCGAGACCCAGGAATTGCCAGCTTTAAGAATTTCATAGTTCCCAGCTCGTGTATCTGAAAGAGCCACCAAAATGTATTTTTGCATGTTAATATACAACATATGCTAACAATTACTTAAAATAAAAAACAAGGAAAAAAAAAACAATACAAGCTAGAAATAAACAAATACAACCTAACCAAGAAACATTAAACTGTTCTGTATCCATTTCGGCTATTGCACTGACGCGGAACGGGGTGCAGAACACCACATATCAAAAGTAGAACACAACTAGAAAGATATTTGGCAGTTACAGTAAAGTCGAGAATTAAGATACAGCGAGTATGGATCATAGCGGACGAACAGCACCCACTCTCTAAACAATACATCAAGCATCCCGCTATTACCAAAAGCTTGTACTAGCCATCTCCACAAATGGAGACTGATCAGCAGCAGACAGTAGCACCGTTGGGAATTTGTGGGGACTCTTGCAGAGATAGGCTTACCGTGCAGAATGTTTTCCCAGTGCAAGGTATTGTTTTATACAAACACTGCAGGGGATACCTAAAAAGCAGCCTGTTTGCATGTTATGTCTGTTTTTCTGTGGCATAATGCACAGATATAACATTAATTCATCAAATTAATATCCATATGCCAATTAAACATATATTCTCAAAATAAACTGATATATCAGCAGTTAGTCATTGTGTTGGCTTCACTTAACGCTTCTGCCAAGCTGTAAGCCGTATTTAAACATGAACATGAAAGCAGCAACTGTAGGCAAATATCTAGTAAAATGTGTGTGGTCTGATTATAAAGTTCCAACAAAGAAAAGTAATTGAATTGTTTTCTATGTGCAGGGATATATATGAGACGGGATAAAATCCTGATCCCATGGAATTAGGATGATATAAGTGCTTTATGGGTACGTGCCAAAGAAAAGAGGAGTAAAAGGAATTACTTTCCCATTCTTTGAGTGATAATTCATTGAAACTGAATAACTTTTTTAAATAAAAAAGAAATAAAAAATAAAAAGCTTGCGCTGTACAGTTGAGGGTTTTCTGTGTGAAATATTAGCTACAGCAAGTTTATAACAAAACATGAGGAACTAACGTAAAACGACCCAGTACTGCCACCTACTGCACTCACTACCACCAACCGGGCACGTTCGTTCATGCACTTCGATTAGTACAAGAATTCAGGAATATGCCTTTCTAAATAAGAAAAATCACTAATGTTAATAATTTAGAAACATTGAAATGATCCAACAGACAAGGTTGTAAATGCAAAGGAAAGATAAGCAAAATTTAATAAAACTTTATTCAATAACTTTTCAGGGCTCATTCACACTTATCCACTCTATATTGTTTGGATTTATAGAGTGAAAACAAGAATTCACATTGACCTCTGCGCTCAATGCTACTTACAGTATGCATTCCACAGAAACAAACATTCACAGATCAGCTTTGACAGAAGCCAATTAACCTGACATGTGGAAGTTTGACTGTTTGGGAACCTAATACACGAGTGAACATACATACATACGTACAGTCAAAATCACATGGCCCAGTGGTATAAAGGTGGCAATATCCACCCTTGATGGCATTGTTAGCTACACCAAATAAATGCATTCAAATTATTAAATATATATTACTAGTTTATAATTGGATAATCCCCACCAGTGTGATACATATGTAATTGTGTTACAGAATTTATGGTGTTATAAAGCTGCAAATATATAAATAAGTTGTAAAAATACAAATCGCACCTTCAACCAGAACACTAAAACAATCACTGCATATGCACAGCAAGTGTGAATGAGGCCTCGGGGTTATTACAAACACACACACAATCAGCAAAGTGGGCAATTAATGTATACAGAGGGTAGTACTGTATTTCTCACTACCAATTGACATTTGTATATAAACATCGTTACAGTTACTTAATTGTTTTTTAATGGCAAAACATGACACACAAATGAAGACATGCTAATGAACACAAAAAAAAAGTATTTTAAAAACAGAATTAAATTACGCTGTTGCACAACATGGAAAACAGTCATCTGGAGAACATAAACTTTAGACAAAACAGAATGTGGTTACAATTTTAAATGTGGTTACTATTCTAAACATTTAAAGAAATTTAAGACACACTTAGCTCAATTGATCAGTGTACTAAGAATAAAACAACTGATAATGGGAATGAAAACCACCTGGAATCCCAGAGAGCGAAAAGGCCTTATTGTGGCAGTGTTAAATCACATATCGATTAGTGGTCAATATACCATGCTTAACAAATGTTGCAATGTATCTGCTTTCTGTACTTAACAGAAGACCAGAGTAATGGAATAAACAGAAGATGCAAATAAGTTCCTTATTCCATGATGGAGTAAGGAACTCAAAAAGTACACTTATGACAAAAGATTAGACTGTCACAAGCAATGAACCTGGCCAAATATATAAAGTGTACAGAAGCCCTCTATGATAAATGTGTTCCTTTAACTGCAGAAATAAATCTAGCTGGGATTAGAATGTCAGTGAGGCCAATATTAATAAATCTAGCAGCAATAACATGTATTCTATACATAGTACAATACAAAAATTTAAGTATGTTCTGCTGGTATTGGGAATAATGTACAAGGCATGACATTCTGGGTCCGATCGTACAAGGAGAATGACACACCCACCACGGATACACAGGAGTAAACGCCACCAACATGTCAAAAAATCTATGATACAAAGGGAAGGCTAATATAGTTCTTGGAGTAAAATAAGCATTTAGGAAAATATAAGTTTCTGCAGAAAGTGGCATCTGGGGTTGCTAGCTGATTCACCAGACCTCGATACCACGGGACACAGCGACCATTACAGACTAGTGGAAGACCCCAATACACACCATAGGACACCAAGAGATAGTGACCATTACAGACTAGTGGAAGACCGCGGTACCCATGGTACACCGAGATAGTGACCCCGACACACCATGGGACACCAAGATAGTGACCATTACAGACTAGTGGAAAACAGCGATACCCTAATACACACCATGGGACACCAAGAGATCGTGACCATTACAGATCCCGATATCCTAATACACAACCTGGACATCATTAGGCAAATTTACGAAGATTGGAGTTCGGTAGAAGGTTCTACTTATTTAGCACATTCTAGTAGAAGATATTAGGATCAGATTGGTTGCTACGGGTAACATCCCATATTCAATAGAACTCCCATGTTAGCAAGCTTACAACCCATGGGAGAGTGACCATTACAGGGTAGTGGAAGACAATGACACCAAATTATGCACCCTGGACACCAAGATAAGAGAACCGTTACAGGTCAATGGAAGGCCCTGATACCCCACAGGTCAAAGGTGGAATGTGACATTATCCTAGCAAGATGCAGGCCACTGGGTCCACAACCCAACCTAAGTTTGCGAACTAACAGACACGGGACCCCGGCTGAGGAATGCAGTCCTGAGAACCCTGTTGCAGAACTACAGGCTCCAGCTTGCTCTGCAATGTCAGAGTGCTGTAGAGCAAGCTGGGACCGCGAGCAACAGGTACCTATCCTCCCACGGCGGTGCCCAGGTGAGCGGAAGGCTGCGGCACTCACCTGCAGGACCAGCGGCTCCGGGTTGAAGGCCAGGGTGAGCAGCAGCTGCATTCGCTCCGTGTCCTTCAGGTTCTTGAGCAGGAAGCTGCCAGAGTCCTTGGTCTCGGCGTAGCGCCGCACCAGCCGGTCCAGTAGCCGCTGCGAGGGGCAGTGCACCAGGTCCGACCAGCCTTCCACCACGTCCGGGGTGAGCAGCCGGACGTCCCCATTGAGGCGGGCGAAGTTGCTCTTGTAGATGGCCTGGAGGAGGTCGCAGCGCGGCCGGTTGGTGGCTTTCTTGCAGATGCGCTGGTCCAGCTCGGCCAGCTCCTGGTTGGAGCCCAGGCGCTTGAGCACGACGCGGCGGCTGCCCTCCCGGGGCTCCCCGTACTGCGCGAAGTGCACGTTCTTGACGTTGAAGAAGTCCAGCAGCCGCACTCTGCCCCAGCCCTCGAAGCTCAGCTGCCCGTTCATGAACTTACGGCACCAGCTGCTGCCGAAGCACGCCGGGCACTTGTTCAGGCTGAGGAAGCGGCGCTCGGTCAGCTCGTTGCGCTGGAAGGAGGCGAGCAGCGAGTGCGTGTTGAGCAGCATGATCAGCAGCAGGCTGGCCGCGAACAGCAGCTTCACGTAGCGGCACAGGCGGCCGAACTTCAGCGACACGAGGCGCAGCATGCTCCCGCTCTCCGCCCGGCCACCCTCCCTGCTGGGAAGGGGGAGCGGCGCTGTGTGACCGCCGGCGGGGCCAGCTCGTAGCCGAGGCCGCAACTGCGTGGGCGTCCGGGCCGGTGCGCTCTCCCCTCTTCTCCTCTTCCCCCTCTCGGTCCCCGCGCTCGGGCAGCTCTGAACTTACTGACTGGTTGGGTGGGGGGGATCCGGAGCCAACAGCCGATGGGAGGGGGCGTGGCCGATAGCAGGAACAAGGGGGAGGCTTGTTTGTGTCACGTGATGCCGAGGAGGATATGGGTGGGGGGGGGTGACGGGTCGGCGTCGCCATCTTGGGAAGGGCAAAGTTTGAAAACAACACTTTCTTTTGAACGGGATGCGTTTGCGCCTGTATTAGGGATGAATATCAGAAGTTCACCATGAAATAGGTGGGCATCCGCCATCGAATCTTCTGATGCGATGGTAACTGCCAATCGTGTCAAAATAATTCAATAAAAAAAACTCATATGATTTGTGCATGTACATTAAAAGCACTTTTTGCACATACACAAACATCTTCAGTGTGGCCACACATGCACATAACCACTGAATCTTGGGTTGTTGGGAGCAGGTCCATCAGAACACTATCAAATGTTTACCATGCAATGGTGGCAAACATCTAAATGCCACCGGCGAATGGTAAAACTACTACCATCGTTACAAAAACATCAATGGTAAGAGAACATAGCAAAGAAATGTCCATCACGTCTGTATGTAATGTTCATACTGTCTACTAATTCAGGGTGCTGTATCAAGCCTTGTAAAGAGGACACATAGCGATTTTGCCCATATGAGCCTTTCAGATTCCAGGGGCAATATTGACTAAAGTGCAGATTGGTAGAACTGGCATTATTGCCCATGTCCCATCGCATCTGATCGCACATATGTATGGGCAGCATTAGAGTTACCGGTTCTTGTGTAGTTTCACGGCGCCAGCATGGCGCCGTGCTACTTCCGGGTTGTACGCTCGCCAAACTATCTAAAATAAAGGCTCTTATTCTGGTCGGTGCTGTAATATCCGCGTGCGTTCGTGCCGCCGATGTTTTGTGTCTGCGCATGTGCAGAGGCGTCTCTGCGCATGTGCGAACGGAACGCACGTCCAAATTCCGCATGAAATGTGTACACTACGAACAGGGGGTGGAGAGGGGAGTGAAGGGCTGTTTGGGCTCATTACCATATGCATACGCCCCGCGTTTCATGGGCGTTCCCATGCAAACGCTGGGCGTACGTATGGTAATGCGGCCGTGACGCACGTGTAGGGGGCGGACATATGACATCGCCGGATGTCAGCTGCCCGCCCAGATCCCTGCTTTTGCACGGAAAAATGTCCGTGTGGTCTGAGGTTGCGGGAGCTGGTGGAGCACTCGGTCCTGCATTCGATAGTCTGCGACCATCGAATGATGGGGGAGGTTCCATGAGATGGAGGAGGCGTATTCCGTGAAAAATACACGTGCGGTCCGTTCGGCCAGCTTATTACCGCGTACGGACGGAGTTGGCGATCCGTATGGAAGGCGGGGTTTCACACGCACGGTCCTGGCCGCATAATCGGATCCGGCCGCACCGATCAGAATAAGGGCCAAAGTAACTTAACTCCATGCCAACGTGGATTGTTCATACCCCCACTATCCACGTTGGCATGGAGTTGATTTTAGATAGCTTGGCGAGCGTAGCGAGCCACGAGCCCGCACCCCTGTCCTAATCCCATGTGAGACACGGCATTTGCAGTCTGAAAGTAGTATGACCAAAGGTAATTTAAATTCAGAATGCTGCACATGAGCCAGGGACATGGTATGCGGCCTGATGACGTTCTCCCATATGACAAATCTAAAAGTGTGGGAGAGGTGTATCAAACCTGCCATTGACTGAGGCAACCAATCAAATCCTAGCTATGATTTATCTTGTAAAATTTTAAAAACAACAAGGGGTATATTCACTAAAGTGTGGGATTACAGGTAGGGAAGTGTTGGCCACAGCAACCAATCAAAGTTGTGCTGCTAACTTTTAGAATGTGCTAGATAAATAAATGTAATCATACTATCCCTTTAAATTTGGACGCACATGCATGACAGGTTCTGTGGCTGAATAAAACCAGATGAAATGCAGAATTGAAGTCAGCCAAAGAACCGGTGTAATTCATCAGCTTCACAGTTTAAAGGAATGGTTGGTAACTCGGTACTTGTGTAGTTTTGTTATGTGCTGGTTTAAGACCAATAACCATTTTTATATTTAAGGATAGAAGAATTCATTTAGTTTGTTTTGTGACAAAGATTTCTTCTTGTGGCCTTTTAGGATTATAAAAGTTATAGGTATGTGTATATTTCCATATGTACACATTTGCAAAATATAATCCTAAATGATCTTAAAAATAGTGCATAAAACATAGTTTATGTCCTTAATACCCCTTTTACACCAGAGGTTGGACCCATGATATTACTGCTCCAGTCCGGGGCGGGGCTCGGTGTAAATGGGCTGAAAAAAAATAACACGGGTACTGTTCCCCGGGAATCTGACCCGGCAAATGTTCAGGGTCGGACACGCGGCTTATACGGGGCTCAGGGTGGTGTAAATGGTCATTATCCGGGTTATTTGGCGGGGAGAAGGTCGCGAAGAGCTGATTGGTGCTTCTGCGGCTCTGGCAGATTATGTAATCTGCCGGAGATCCGCACAGGGCACATGACAGCGCATGAAGCATCACAGCAGCAGCAGAAGCAGCTTTACCACGCTGTGTGCAGCCTGTACCCTACACTACAGCAACCGTCTGTGCTGGAAGCACTCTGCCCAGTGTGTTTACAGCCTCATCTGTAGCAACACACGCTGGCTGTCACGCAGTGTGTCCCACAGCATCACCCTCAGCCTGACTATTTGGCAGAACCCACCCCCTCCCTTTTCCCTTTCTTTTGATCTCATCTAAAAAAGCCCAAAAGGTCAGTTTTTAATGACTCCAGCAAGGAAAGACAGGGCTGATCCGTTTTCAGTGTAAAAGGGCATTACGCGGGAATAACCCAGATTGAAGTGCAGTGTAAATGGGGTCTGAGGCAGGGCATGCCCTGGCAATTTCCCATGTTCAATTTCCCGGGTCCTACTCGGCATTCTGGTGTAAAAGTGGTATATCTGTGTGTATCCTATTTATGTTGATACTAAATAACCATAAATAACATTAGTTCAAAGAATGTTATGGGACAGGGGTAGGCAACATGCGGCTCTCCATCCCAGATTGCCTTTATGCACTTTTGAGGCATACAAAAACTGTGCCTGGGGATTCTTGGATTCATAAGTTCCACATCAGCTGGAATGCCAAGTATTGCCTTTCAGATGCTGGATTTAAGAGGGCAATCATCTTAAAATTTTCTTTTTTATTCAATATTAATGCTTGTTTCAATCCACTGTCCTAAACGTCTGCAAGAGGTGAGGACTGTGAAATGAGTTTAAAAAAAAAGGCTTAGTTCATATATATCCCGGAAATTGGGAAAGAAGAGTTTAAAAACAAAGTCAACAATACAGGGGCATACCTTCAAAGCCGGAATGGCCAGGAGGCTGCGGAAAATTGGGTTCCCCTCCTGGCCCCCCTGTAAGGGTGGGTGAGCCTCCTGCATTTACCCGGACCCCCACATAAGCCCCCTCAGCCCCCTCCTCTGCCTGCCAAATAGCGGCATTCCTAGCTCTACGGCATACTTGTCTACTTTTGAAAAACAGTTTAAGGGCGATCATAGTTGGTAGAAAAATGTTGCACAGCACCCCATTGAGGGGGCGTGTCATGCTCTGCCCAAAGGGTGTGTCTAGTTCCATATGTATGGAGAAATAGTGATAAGAGACTGTGAACGTGGCACCTAGAAGCGTGGGTGTGTACTGCAACATCTGAGAGGAATCTTTAAAAATATTTTCTATCAAAATGTAGATGAGCCCCAAAGCAGTTAGTAAGAGCCACTGTACTTGTAAAGTGCTGGGAAACGGTGCTGATGAGTCAATGTAAATGTATCTGTCTCTCATTCCTTTCTTTCCCAAAAATGTAACAGTGTAATGTGGGCTAGGTAACATGAGGGAGATTGCTAGACTAATGAGGGAGAGCGTGAGATTGCTGTTATTTCAGGGGGTCTCCTGCAGAATGCAGAAGGGCAGGCAACTATGCTCTACAGGGAGGGAATGGGGCTAAAATTACGCAAATCATGTCATTTTAGTCCCAACACTACCTGCAGAGCCGCGGATTGCAGCATTTACTGTAATTGGGATGGAGCTTTATCATTTATCATCACCACTGTATCATTAATGATGAGCTCTCATCTGAACATGCAGTCAAATCTGTCTATGTCATCAACTATTGCATGAATCGGCCCATAGTGCATACACAATGAGCGATTTTACAAACAATATCATTAGCGGCTACATTCCAGGCGGCGATGACAATCTTTGCGCTGAATTGTGCCATCATAGCCCCGCCCCTGCTTTACAATGGCAGTAATATGGTCATTGTATAGCAGAGCAGCAAAGACGTGATCACACATCCACACCCCTACACCTTTGACAATACTATGCCCTTGGTTGTGTCGACTGGACTGCTGGAATGTCAGCAAGTATACGCCTTGGAATACCTAAAGGTGCGGTCATTGCAATCTATCTTATAACTGCCATAAACAGTGTTTTATCAGGAGAGGGGGAGAGTGAGCATTCTCCCCTTGCGATAGTGGTGTGGGCTCCCAACTTTGAGGGCGATTCAGACCCACTCGTTGTGGGCCGAATTCATTACCCAAGCTGATTGTTGTGGTTTGCCCATGCATATGTGCAAATATGCACATGTGCAAATGCCCGGAGAAAACGCCTTCGGCAGGATTCGCGATTGCTGGGGCTTTCGCTCACCGGCAGGGGGCCGGTGCAGGAGACCACCCAGCATTTTATGGGTGCACCCATAGAAACATAGGCATGTTGATGCCTGCTTGGGGCAGGTGGCTGGGAAGAGGGAGCGGCACTGTGTGACCGCCGCCGGGGCCAGCTCGTAGCCGAGGCCGCAACTGCGTGGGCGTCCGGGCCGGTGTGCTCTCCCCTCAGCGCCCACCCTCATTTTGGCCATCTCCATCCAGGATAAGTACAGACTTACTTTCATCCACAAAGGAAGGAAAAATCATTCGACTGTGAGTGACCATTGAATGATTTTTCCTCCGGGCAGCCGCATGTGAGTAAGCGTACACATCTGCTCCCATGCTAGTGCGGGATTTGGTCAGCAGTAGGGACAGGTCTGAATCAGGCCCTTTGTAACAGTGCACACTGCAACCATTATAGATAAACCAATGGCATACAGTAGTATTTTCCATGAACAGTCCTGGGAGTTAAACGTTTGTCCCTGAAAATGTCCTTGTTTATTAATATCCACTAGATTACCCAATATAACATTTTCTTTTTACAGAATGAAAAATGCAAATATCACCATTCATTTCTTATTCTCACAAGTTATTGAGTAGTTGTAATTGAATGTATAATGTATAATGTGTATAGCACACGTGTTCAGTAAAGATGACAGTGGTTGTGGTCCTCCTACATCAGACAACACCATATTGCATGTAGTTGTGCTTTGCTTCACTAACGCAGCAGCTTAATGTCCCTTCATTCTGGGTTCATTATCCCTCTTGTACATGTCGGCATTCTGACTGTTAAGAAGCCTACTTTGGAGGTAATTTAGACCTGATCGCATGGCTGCGATAATCGATAGACTGCGTATGCATACAGCTTGTAGTACGTATGCAGAAAGGCCTACCTGCAATAAAATCCTGATCATTTTTTTATTGCTGGCCATACGCAGGGTGACTGACAGGAAGTCAGCATTTGGGGGGTGGTAAATGAACGTTTTCTGGGAGTGTCAGGGAAAACGCAGGCGTTGGGCTAGCACACAGGCTTGCACGAGACATGATTTTACTCTGGATGGGCAACAATTACCTGATCGCAGAGCTCTGCAATTTGGCAGCCGTGCCATCAGGTCTGAATAACCCCCTATATCCCAAAATCACATTTGCTCTGCTGCCAATTTCATTATTTTCAGGGAACAAAACTCAGCCACCGCAAGACAGTGTTGGATATTTACCTATCTTCTTAAAAATGAATGTTCCTTGTAAGACGCTTAATAAAAAGCATAACGTTGACTTTACACCTTTCTATTTATTAAATAACAAAAATCATAGAGGCAACTTTGAAACAGTCATGGCCATAGATGAAATGTATTAGATCAGTAATCAACAGAGAACTGCTAGCTACTAAAGAGCTCATTTGTCTACAGGAGCATTGGAAAGTGAGCTAAATAAAAGGTACGGACCTCAGAATAAAGATCACCAGCAATGAGAGATCTCTGCTAATGATAACAGCTGTTCACAGATGGAAGCAGTCGGCTATGACACTGACTTCATTTGACATCTATAGACAAACCAGTTGTCATACAGTAAAAACAGAGTACTTCTTATGCTGCCATGTACAGCTACAGTAATGCTGGGTACACACCAGGACGACTAGGGCACGATTCTGTCAATTTAGATCCAATTCCGACCGGTTGTATGCAGATTGTATGTACTATCGTGTGTTTTTGACATTTATTTGATCCGATTCCGATCAAATGCGCGTTCACGCCGCTCGTTTGGTCGCATCTTTGGTCCTACGTGCTGCAGGTAGGATCCGTCAATCCCAGGCCGACCGACCGTCAATCGTATGCAGATCGTGAGTGTTTTTTGCCGCCTCCGTCGTCCGTCCGTCGGTGCGTCCGTCGTTTGATCCAGCCTATTTGAGTGGCATTTCCTAAACACTCCCCCGGCGCCATGTTTTTCCACATAGCAAACAGCGCTGGCGCAGCAGTTGGACTCTCCTTCTTGTCTCATCTCCCAGAACAACAACCTGGTATGTTTGCACTCCCAATGCTCTTCTATGCATGCCCACTGTTGCCACCAATGTATATAGTGTGTATAAAGCACTGGTTTGGCAACCGTGCACCCGACCATGTCACTGTTTTTTTTGGGTGGGCCCCATGTCTGTGTGTATACATATAACCAATGTCCACCATTGCAGTATTCCAAGCACTCCTCTCTGCTAGGCCCCATTCACCTGTGTGTGTGTGTTTGTGTATATATAGATATATATACATAAACCATTGTCCACCATTGCAGTATTCCAAGCACTCCTCTCTGCTAGGCCCCATTCACCTGTGTGTGTGTGTTTGTGTATATATAGATATATATACATAAACCATTGTCCACCATTGCAGTATTCCAAGCACTCCTCTCTGCTAGGCCCCATTCACCTGTGTGTGTGTGTTTGTGTATATATAGATATATATACATAAACCATTGTCCACCATTGCAGTATTCCAAGCACTCCTCTCTGCTAGGCCCCATTCACCTGTGTGTGTGTGTTTGTGTATATATAGATATATATACATAAACCATTGTCCACCATTGCAGTATTCCAAGCACTCCTCTCTGCTAGGCCCCATTCACCTGTGTGTGTGTGTTTGTGTATATATAGATATATATACATAAACCATTGTCCACCATTGCAGTATTCCATGCACTCCTCTCTGCTAGGCCCCATTCACCTGTGTGTGTGAATAGCAATCTGCACAATAAAATGTATAGTGGTTTTCATAAAAGTTTATTAACATTTTAAATACTTAAAACATAAGAACTAGGTAAACTGGTAACTATAACTATAAAAATTTAAATATGAAACAAAACATGGGTATAACTATAACAACTAAAATGGTTTTATCTTTTTACAGTCCCAATGTCCAACGCAAAGGAACAAGAGTTTTTGGAAGGGTTTATTGAAAAATATCGTACACACGAATGCCTGTGGAGAACCAAATCCAAGGAGTATTCAAACAAAATTAAAAGAAACCAAGCCTTGGAGGAGTTGGCACGCTACAGTCTTCCATTTCACCCAGAGGCCAATGTTGAATGGGTGAGGAAACGCATCCAGAATATGCGCACGGTGTTCTTAAAGGAACACAAGAAGATGGAGGCTGCAAAGAAGTCTGGTGCTGGAGTCGACGAGATGTATCAAACATCGCTCTGGTACTATGACCGGTTGACATTCACCCTCAGCCAGGAGTCGATGAGGACAGGAGTAGTCCTTATGGTCGAACAGGAAAACCAAGAAGTCGCGGCGCAGGAGGAGGAGGAGAATTCGCAGTCTGCATCGGTGAGTCTATTTTTTTGGCTATCTAATTGATTCCTCCTGCCAATCCACAGCGCCCTCCCCATTAAAGTAGGCCATGTACTCTGCCCTCACCTGTTTGGCTCGTGCACTCCCTGTGTAGCGTTGTGTTGGGGTTTGCAAGGAGGATATCTGCACTACCTCCTCTGGCAGTTCTTGGTCTTCTTGGAGTGCTGTGCCTGTAGCCCTTTGCTGTGTGGCTTTTCTGCGGAGCAAATTGTGCAGGACACAGCACGCCGTGACAACCCAGTCAATTTTGTCCACCCTCAGGTTAATGGCAGTGTGAAAAATGCGAAACCGGCTTGCCAGGATGCCAAAAGCATTTTCCACAACACGCCGTGCCCTGGATAGCCTGTAGTTAAAGATCCTTTTGTCATGGTTCAGGCCCCTTTGCGCATATGGCTTCATGACATGCTCGTGCAGGCCAAAAGCCTCGTCAGCCACAAAAACAAAGTTAAGCCCCTGTTTAGTTTCCTGGACAGACGGCAAGTGAAGGGTGTTCGCTATGAGCCTTTCGTAGAACTTTGTGTCCTTGAAAGTGCCACCATCCGATGCACGGCCATTCCTTCCTACATCCAGGAAGATAAACTCATAGTTGGCATTCACCACAGCCATTAGTACAATGCTAAAATAGCCCTTGTAATTAAAATAGTAGGAACCACTATTGATAGGCTGGGCTATGCGGACATGTTTGCCATCAATGGCTCCACCGCAATTTGGGAAGTTCCATCGCTGTTCAAACTCCTCTGCGATGACTTTCCATTCATTCACGCTGGTAGGGAACTGAAATTAGAAGTAAATAGAATTGATTAGTAAACATGTTCAATTTTTTTACAGCTTGGTGACTACCCACCTGCAACCCCAGACCTATCTGTCCTATCTGATAATGCATGCACATCTAACGAAGTTCCTACTCCGGCACGCACTCCGCCACCCACCCTGGAACCCACTCCACCACTCCCCCGTGCCAAAAAAATGCGTGGCAAAGGAAAAAAAGGAGAAGCAGCGGCACATGAAGAATTTATGATGCGGGCACATCAAGTCCTGCAAAGAAACCCGGACAAACATGACAACTACTTCACTTATGTGGCAGAGTGTGTTCGCAACATGGCTCCTGACCAGCAACTTACTTTTGAAAAGTTATGCATGGAGTTGGTGTATAATGGCAGTTTAGGGTATCTCAACAGTGGCACTAAAATAGTTGGCATTGGTAGTGCACCAGACACACCACTGTCATTAGAATCACCAGTGCCTACTCCGCCTGCCACCGTAGCAGGCCAGTCGAGCACAATTCCAACACATACCCAGTCAACACCTACACAGCCTTCTCAACCCCCCCAGTACCGTCAATTCTACAGTTCTTTACTGATAGAAGATCCAGAGTGTCCTGTTTTTGAGGATCTGTCTTAAAAAATAGGCTACTTTATCATTTACCATCGACATGGTCTCAGCTGCAGGTATGTGATGGCCACTGCTCACATGGCGTATGGCGCACATCAATGGGGCCGGGACCATTGCATCTGCGCCATGCGCCATGTGGGCCGCAGCCTTTACATATCTGCAGCAGACATCCTCTGCCACACAAGGGCCACAGTGTGTATTTTTGTTTATTTATATGCTGCTACCTGTACCTGCATTACCAGAGGGAGAACAGGATTCTCCTCAATCTGGATAGCAAACTCCATTTATTGCCCTTTTTTCTTTGCCAATAGTATGGGGTACTGTGCGGCAGACATGGTCTCGGCTGCAGGTATGTGATGGCCACTGCTCACATGGCGTATGGCGCACATCAATGGGGCGGGGGCCATTGCATCTGCGCCATGCGCCATGTGGGCCGCAGCCTTTACATATCTGCAGCAGACATCCTCTGCCGCACAGTACCTTATCCCTACTGTTGTAAGGGCATGTTCCAGAAGTTACCAGAGTGTCTTTTGTCTTGGTTTTCTACATATATGCTGCTACCTGTACCTGCATTACCAGAGGGAGAACAGGATTCTCCTCAATCTGGATAGCAAACTCCATTTATTGCCCTTTTTTCTTTGCCAATAGTATGGGGTACTGTGCCGAAGACATGGTCTCAGCTGCAGGTATGTGATGGCCACTGCTCACATGGTGTATGGCGCACATCAATGGGGCGGGGGCCATTGCATCTGCGCCATGCGCCATGTGGGCCGCAGCCTTTACATATCTGCAGCAGACATCCTCTGCCACACAGTACCTTATCCCTACTGTTGTAAGTGCCTGTTCCAGAAGTTACCAGAGTGTGTTTTTTGTTTTTTTATATGCTGCTACCTGTACCTGCATTACCAGAGGGAGAACAGGATTCTCCTCAATCTGGATAGCAAACTCCATTTATTGCCCTTTTGTCTTTACCAATAGTATGGGGTACTGTGCGGCAGACATGGTCTCAGCTGCAGGTATGTGATGGCCACTGCTCACATGGCGTATGGCGCACATCAATGGGGCCGGGACCATTGCATCTGCGCCATGCGCCATGTGGGCCGCAGCCTTTACTTATCTGCGGCAGACATCCTCTGCCACACAGTAGCCCGTACTTATTGGGAAAGTTTAAACTGGGTCATACATACTTAAATCTTTATATATAGTGTGTGTTTTTGTACAATATCTTTTATATATGGTATTATAATATATTTTTGTTGACACAATCTATTTACTATTTTACATGTTTTAACCATGAAAGGCCTAAAAAACCTGTTTCTGTCCTAGGCCTAAATTATAAATAAAAATATTTTGTTTGCACAATAAAGTGCACAGTGTATATTTCATCCTTACCTTGCAATACTGGTACTGCAGCACCTTCACAATGGCTTTGCAGGTCTCCGGGATGATGAGGCCCAAAGCTTGCGGGGAGATGAGGGATCCAAACTTTAGGTCAGCAAGAGACCGTCCTGTCGCCAGAAACCTCAGGGTGACCACCAGCCGTTCCTCAGCAGGGATAGCCATGCGATACTTGGTATCCTGCTTCTCGATGTGGGGAGTCACCAGACGCAGCAATTCCTGGAATGTGGCATCATCCATCCTCAAGAAGTTACGGAAATCGTCTGGGTTATTCTCCCTGATGTCCCTGAGCAGTGGCATGTGCGAACGAGTCTGACGCTGAAGTAGCCACTGCTTTGTCCAGCATGATCTTTCTCTCCTGCGCTGGGCTCTCTGACGCCTGAGCTTCAAAACTGCATAATAGAGCAGGTACTGTTGCTGGTGACTACCCATCACTGCATTCTCCATAGTGCAGGGTTAAAAGACACTTTGTAATGGCAGGCAAAACAAAGTAATGTGTAAATAGCTATGTCCAGCGTTCAGCAGGTATAAACCAAGCCTCACTAGTAACAAAGCAGAAATACACTGGTTTAAAATGGCTGCTGCTATTCCTATCCCCCTCTGCTAGTCCTCCCCCTCTGCTAGTCCAGCCCCTTCAAATTTCAAAGGCCCATCTGACGACGGTCGCATGTGTTCTTGCAAAAAAAACAAAAACCAGCGATCCGACCGTCTTAACGACCATCGCGGGCGCATCGGGATCGGATCTAGATCGTTCCGCAAAAAAACACAATTTTTGCTAATCGTTTGCTGGGGACTGCCTGGGAGCTCCCGGGAAGTCCAAGGGAAATCGTTCCATGGTCGTCTATCGGTCGTGAACGACGGTGGTCGTCCTGGTGTGTACCCCACATAAGTGGCTCCACTTATCCATCTGTATTGCCAGTGTTGGACTGAGACATTATATACCCACCAGAGCAATGCAATGACAGGGGCCCACTGAAGCGGCTTGACCAGCAGTTGGATAGGTGCGGTCATCAACTGGAGGAGCATGGCCAACTGGAGGAGCATGATCACTGAATAGATGCTGTGCGCATGCAAGTTATTCAGCATTCTGAAGGGGGAGGGGAACCGGGGCTGCTCAGGGAGTGGCTCAAAATTCAAAAATTATAAAAATGGGGGTTGCGGTACTCAGCCAAACCCCAATCCCCCAGATGCCATGTCCCAATTCGACTAAGGAAAAAGCTATGAAGTATGTTATTGTAGGAGAGGAGGGGCCTGGACTGCACACCCTAGCTACTAATAATGAGTGCCACCGGGGAAGTGCATGTGACGGGGGTCTCAGTGGAACATGGGTGTGCTCCGAGCATGACTAATAGGATGAAGGAATCTGAAGAGCAGAGTAGCCAAAGTCATCCCTCCATGTCCACTGCAGCTATGGGTTCTACTGCCACCGCCTGGCCTGTGCCACGGTGCTGATGCCTGAGATAATAGACCTCTTCCTGCAGGGGCCACTGTTCAACCAGGAGAGTACCCAGGCAAACCAGTCCCTGCTGCTCTTTATGGACAACACCTACCTGCTGACAATCATAGCTCTGCCCCCCTCAATGACAGGCCTGATGCCATTAAGTTATCATTAGACCTGATGCTAGAACAGGTAGTGCTCTCTCTCCTCTGTCTTTCTATGTCACTCTACCTCTCTAATGACCTGGCTCTTTTTTCTCTGTCCACCCTTTATCACTACCTGGCATTCTACTCTATCTATCTATCTATCTATCTATCTATCTATCTATCTATCTATCTATCTATCTCCCCAGCAGTCATTTATAAAGCATGGTTTTGCCTTGTAAATGATAGCTGCTCTATATCTCCCTGTTGTGGACACCTACAGTAAGCTATTGTCTGCTCATGATAAGTGATTGTGTGAGTGCTAATAAAACACTTGTGGTTTGTTTTCAAACTAAGCAATACTGTATCAAAACAGTTACATACTGTATTCTGAATTTCCTCCTACTGAAATAGCCTGGTTGCTCTTTTATGGTTGAGAACATTTTCACATGATGTTTATATCAATACTTCAGGTACTTGATATTAATAGGGCATGTCACATTAAGTGTATCTGTAGCCTATGCCTGGGTTGTAAGCCGGACTATCTATTTACTAGCAACTAGTGATGTAACTGAAGCTGAGTAATGGTTCATCTTACCAAATAGCTGCATCCCTGTGTAAGCAAGAGGTGCAAAGTGAAAATTTGTGTTGTATTGGTGAATACCTCTCCCCTGATTCTTATTTGGCAGCATACTAATCAATTTAATGAGCAACTTGGACGGTTTTATCTCTGCACTAAATTATCTTTCTTCTGCTGTTGCAGCCATGATATCACATCCGTCCTGCTATTTGAAAACTGGCCCTTATTCAAATCTGATCGCAGTACAAATTTGTTCTCAAAATGGGCAAAACCATGTGCACTGCAGATGGGGCAGATGTAACAGGTGCAGAGAGAGTTACATTTGGGTGAGTTATTTTGTTTCTGTGCAGGGTAAATACTGGCTGCATTATTTTTTTACACTGCAATTTAGATTTCAACACACCCCACCCAAATGTAACTCTCTCTGCACTCGTTACATCTGCCCCACCTGCAGTGCACATGGTTTTGTCCATGTTGAGAACACATTTGCACTGCGATCAGCTCTGAATAAGGGCCACTGTCCAGTGTCCTGCGGGGGAAAGGAGGTTGGGGAGTCTGATCACCGCTGCTCTGTACAGAAAAGCAGTGGTTGATCCCTGAATAGATGCTGCGCATGGCATTTAAACAGAGAGCTCTTGGGCCACTGGACACACCTCCAAATTGACATTAACGCCCTCCCACTATACCCCATATCCTATTACATGCTCCCTTTCCAGAGTCCTACTATCAACTGCTGAAGAGTTTTGAGGTGTGATATCAGTACGTTAGGTGTTTTTTTTTTTTACAAAATAATTTCTGTAGAAACATATTTAAGGGCAGATTGGATGAGCCAAATGGTTCTTATCTGCTGTTAAAAAATTTTGTGAGTTTTTGCAAAAGTGCAGATGCGCAAAAGAAAAATAATACATTCATTAGAAAACAATCTTAAAACGTAATTCATTTAAGCCTTTTTTTTTTAAATAAACCTATTTTAAATTGCTCTATATTATTACATAGAAATAGTCCAGACATCAGGAATGCAAATACCTCATAGTGCTATAGATCCCGTTAAGTCTAGATCTACCTCCAGGTATGGGCACCTTGATAAATAGTAAATACGGCTATTGCATGAAGGATAATGTACCAGATTATTAAGAGCAATGGACTGTAACATACAGATGGAGCCGCTCTCATTAAAGCAGCTCCTGGCAAAGCTATCGCCATCCGCCACCTCACGCCAGGAAGGGGGGGGGGGCGCGTGCACGTGATACGAGCGCTCCCAATACGGATGGTGTGAATGGTTAGCATTACTGCCTCACAGTGCTGAGGTCATGGGTTCAATACCCACCATGGCCCTAACTGTGCGGAGTTTGTTTATTCTCCCCATACTTGCGTGGGTTTCCTCCGGGTACTCCGGTTTCCTCCCAAAATCCAAAAATATACTGGTAGGCTAATTGGCTCCCAACAAATGAACCCTGCACTGGAACAACCTCCCGCCACCCATCAGGCTTTCTGATTCCCTTACCTCCTTCAAGCGCTCCCTCAAAACCCACTTTTTTCGACTAGCCTATCCCTCCTCCTAACCTCTTTTGATCCTCCTATCCTGCCTCCGTTCCCCTCCGTTCCTACTTATCCTATTGTATTTCGTTCATCCACCCACCTATTTTTAGTATGTTAACTCTTATGAGTAGGGTCCTCCTGCCTCACGTACTCACCCTACCTCTTTACCTCACCTGTCCTCCTGTCCTGTTCTTCCCTTCCTATACTTCATCTTCAGTCTCCTCGACAATTTTGACACCTACTTCTGAACTGATGCTGATTTTATTTCTACCAGCTATACCCCTATTTATACTGTATTTTTCAACACACCCTGTATGTTACCTTGTCATTTGTTTTTTGTTTGCTATGTACGGCACTGCAGACACTTTGCGGCGCCTTATAAATAAACGTACTACTACTACTACTAGAATGTCTGTGTGTGCGTGTGCATGTGGTAGGGAACATAGATTGTAAGCTCCACTGGGGCAGGGACTGATGTGAATGGACAAATACTCTCTGTAAAGCGCTGCGGAATATGTGTGCGCTATATAAATAACTGGTAATAAATAAATACAATTACATAAAGCCCTGTGCAGCACTGTCCCCGTCTCCCCGCTGCTGCCTGCTGTCTCCACACTCACTACCTCATACTTGCCTACTTTCAATTTCACCTCTCCGGGAGAAGCCCGGAGAGGCAACACATGAGGGGGGCGGGAGCAAGTCTGACATCACTTGGCCCCGCCGCCCCATGCCGGAAAACTCTGTGATTCGTGGGCCACAGATAGGGTCGGGGTTTAAATGACACGAAATACAGAGATCGTGTCATTTTAGCCTCGCCCCTCTCCGCGGACCCGCGATTTCAGGTAATTACACCAGCGGGCAAGGGGGATCGGGGGCAATTAGCAGAATGCGGGACACTTGCCCACCTTCCCGGGGGGGCGGGAGAAGGACCCGATTTCCGGGAGGCTCCCGGCCATTCCGGGAGGGTAGGCAATCCTGCACTACCTGCTCCCTGAAGTGGAGACAGGCAGGGAAGCACCGTGTCCCTGCTCCCTACCGACCAGCAAGTGGGACGCGCAAGCTAGTGAGACACTCGCATGTCCCCACCATTCACCAGATCCAGAAGCATCGCCATGGCGAGCTGGCGGGATGGCTGACAGGCGCTCCATCTGTATGTATAACATATAATTCAAGTGCACAATCTCCAACCTCACCCAGATTGCAGGGCCCACCAGTGGTTTCCCCTGTACTTCTATGGGCCAGCCAAGCCCTGGTATCTTCCTATTATCAGCGGCGTAACTATAGCAACGCAGCCCCCTCCACAGCGGGGGGGCGCTGTGCATGTGGGGGGCGCCGGGGGCTGCAGTGCTATAGTCACAACCCCCCCCCAATCCCCCGCAGACTTACCTATCGCGCTGGTCCCGGCGGCTCCGTTCGTCTGCTGAGGACCACCACAAAATGGACGCCCCCATATAGCAGACTGTTCTCTGAAACTGTCTGCTGTATGGGGGTGGCCGTTTTGTGGTGGTCCTCAGCAGAAGAAGAACGGAGCCGCCGGGACCAGCGCGATAGGTAAGGCTGCAGGGGATTGGGGGGGGTTGCATGGGCGGCGGGGGATTGGGGGTGCTTGGTGGGGCGGGGCGGCGGGGGGGGGGCGGTTGGGGGGGCGCCCCCCCTAACGGCGGGGGAGGGGGGGGCCCAAATCTTAGTTACGCCACTGCCTATTATATTTGTAGCAAGCAGAGACTTTACAGGGTATTAACAATTATACTAATTCCTTGCTACCATAGAACCAAGTAATTGTTGTACAGGTTTAATTTAATAACACTCTAATTAATTGACAGGTCATTTGTAATAACACCAGCACATCCTTGCTTGCTTCTTAACAACAACATGTAATTAGCAAAATGTTGACGCCAAGGAAACCTTACATCTTGTGCTAAACAACCTTTGAAGCTATTTTTAAGTGAAATATGGTTTCTATGCAGGATTGCTTTTCCTGTTCGCCCAAAGGACTCATTTATTTACTGTGCAGCAATAAATCCATTCTAGAGCCTTTTGTTCCTTTACTCTGTTCTGTTCAAGAACCTTGTTTAACATGACAGACCCAGGCTTCACTGAGCAGATACAATGCAAACACATGGAAAATCTTACCATGGACAAAGCCTCACAATACTGGGATCACACAAAGGGAGAGAAGAACAGTCTTCTCTTTACTGATTGGCTAATGGTAACGGAGAGTATAGAGTATGCAAACATCTTCATATCTTATTTACACGCTGTCTTAAGTAGAATTTTACACCTGGTAATAATAATGAGTATTTCCTAAAATACAGTTACCATATTTACCCACAATGTTAAAGATGATTTAATAGGAATGTATATGTATAATGTCATATCTATGTGTATTCTGCATTTCAGCAGCTATTAACTATATTTCCAGCATGTTGCTTTTGGCTGTTACAGAATCTTTCCGTTTGCCTTGGCTCCTGATTGTCTGAGAAACTTATGAATTTTTGGGAGATTTCTTAGACTCAAAGGAGACTAGACGCGCCTTTCCCCAGTGAAAGTGGATGTTACTGGGTCTTGATGATGATACACGCGGGGTGACCAGCCCATATGTAAGGGTGGCCCAGACCACTCATACACATGAGCGAAGAAATGCAGGCAAATAGGCGGGCAGCTGACATCCGGCTATCCGCCCCCTGCATGTGCGTCACAATCGCATTAGAATATGTACGGCCAGCGTTATAATGGGAACGCCCATGAAACGCAGGGCTTACACATATGTTAATGCCCCAGCCCAGCACCCCACGCCCCTCTCCACCCCCCGCTCGCAAGGCTGGGAGAGTGCACTCGGCAACCAAACTTGTCGCTGAGTTCACACGCAACCAGCGTATACACATGCACAGAAATGCTGCTGCGCATATGCAAAACATTGGTCCCTGTGCGAATTCGCATCCGAGCGAATGAACCAGAATAAGGCCCATAGTTCACCTGGATAGTAAAAGTCATGTTGAACTTTTCACATATTGACCGTTACAGTGTCGACCTTGAGATGCGGTCATTTGGTCTACAGCATTATGGTAGACAGTCATTAGGTCGACACAATTAGGTCGACATGAGGGAAATGTTGACGCAGGTCTAGGTCGACATAGGAAAATGCCGTCATGGTTCTAGGTCGGCAGGTCATTAGTTCGACAGGTTGTTAGTTTGACAGGTCGTTAGTTCGACATTGTCTAGGTCGACAGTCAAAAGGTCGACATGGGTATTTCCACTGTTCTCTTAGCCGACATGTGCCGACAGGCGGTATTTCATGCCGCCTGGAGGTATTTCATCCACTAGGGCATGGTGGGAGAATAAAATAATGTGCTGAGCGCAGTGAGGCACCGTGCCCAACGCATTGCGAGCGCAGCGAGCGATGCGAGGGGATGCAGTGCACTTTAAACTTTTGTCCATGTCGACTGTGTTGACATTCAGGTAAAAAAACTGTGAAAAACCCCATGTCGACCTTTTCACTGTCGCCCTAGACATTGTCGAACTAATGACCTGTCGTACTAACGAAATGTCGAACTAATGACCTTCCGACCTAGAACCATGTTGACCTTTTCCCATGTCGACCTAGACACATGTCGACCTTTTCCCATGTCGACCTAATGGTGTCGACCTAATGACTGTAGACCATCATGCTGTAGACCAAATTATCCCAACCCATCGACCTTTTGCTTGTGTTGACATATTGTCCATTCTGACTTAGGGCCTTATTTTAGTTCACTCTTTCTGACAAAATCCTTCTTAGATGGGCAAAACCATGTGCACTGCAGGTGGGGCAGATGTAACTTGTGCAGATATAATTAGATTTGGGTGGGGTTTTACTTCAAAGTGAGATCTATATTGCAGTGTAAAAATAAAGCAGCCAGTATTTTCCCTTCACAGAAACAAAATAACTCACCCAAATCTAATTCTCTCTGCACATTTTACATCTGCCCCCCCTGCAGTGCACATGGTTTTGTCCATCTAAGAAGGATTTTGTCAGAAAGAGTGAACCAAAATAAGGCCCTTAATGCATGTTGGCCAAAAGTGGTTGACTTATTGGATATGGTCGTTTCTCTGACATCAAAATCCTCAACAGGGGCAAGCGCATTTAGGCCCCTTGTGGGATCGGTGGCACGCTGATCTGCCACCTATTCTAGTCTCCCTCTATGAGGGTTGTGAATTTCTAACAGAGGAGACTAATAGAACCCACTCGTGCTTCCCCACCTAATCTCTCTTCCCCTCCATCAGTGCTCACCTGCTGCCGATCATACCACGTGCCTCCTGAGGAGGAGGAGGAGGAGAGCTGGCCACGGCCAGTGCCTTAGTGTGCCTCCCTGTCTAAGGCCCCTCCACACGCAAACTCCTGATGCCTGTTAGGGGCTATGCAGCCCAGACAGAGCAGAGCCAAACCTGCGCCTCCCTGCTAAATGTGTTGTGCCAGCCTTGCCGGAACCACTATGACAATTAAAACAAAAGTCAATGGTGCAGTGGGTCACTGACTTGCCTCTCCTATGCTCAGGTGTTAGCACCTATCTTTTAATTGGGGGGGCTTTCCATCCAATTCTGACGCCCGTAGTATTCTGCTTCCGTAGTATGATCTTACATGACCGCCACAAGTTAGTAAGTCCGTCAGACTGAGAAATGCTCAGTGTAAATAAAGAGGAGGAGGGGTTGGGGACTGACTAGCTAAGGTATATACTAAGGTATATTTCCTAATGCACGTAATTCTACTTTGATTTGTGATCTTCTTAATTTCAGCATACTAGGCCTGATTGAAAGTACAATGCAGCATGCAAGCAGCATTTCATTTCCTTCCAATTAATAGGAGGGGCATGCAGGAGATGTCGAAATAGAAGAGACTCCCCCTGCATGTAGCTGAAATTCTACATGTACTGTAGCTGTAATATCATGAGCTGGGATCCAAGCTGGTATGTTCCGCGCAGATGGTCAGCTGAGTAAGTCCCAGCTTGCACAACTAGGCCAACGGAAGTGGGGGCTGCAAGGCTAGGATGTCTGCATGGTGACACACAGACCCTTGGCTCTCCTTTCGTAGAAAACAGGGACAACAACCCCCTTATTTCCAGTAACACAGTGCTCCCTCCAATTCCTCCCTCCACCCTCAACCTACTGCCTGTCAAATAGTCAGTAGGAGAGGGGATCTACCGACAATGCACGGCCCATTCTGCGCATAGACCTTGCTCAGCCTTCCCTCAACTGTGCTCAACTCAGAATCAGGCCCATCCTTCTTTTATGGTACGGTCCTTATGTCAGATCCTGACAGTCATCCCAACTGGCCGGACTCCGACAGAATGGCAAGCGCAACAATGCCCCTTTCGGGCTCGCTGCGCTCGCCACGCTGCGAGCACAGTGTTCTATTCTGCCTCTATGGGGGTCGTGGACCCCCACGAGGGAGAATAGCCGGTGGCCTCTGGGACCCCGAGTGTTGGGGTTTTGACTATCGGGAGCCCGACATCAGGGAAATGACTGTCAGGATCCCGACTGTCGTGAAACTGTCCGGCACCCCAATTCAACAGTCCTCAGCTCATTGACCAATGTGTGGCATTACCAAGAGGAAGAAACAGAGACCATTGCCCATGGGCATATAAATGGAGGAGAGGTGCAGGGTGCAGTCTCTGTTCAGGACCCCTCCTTTGTAACCGGCAGTTGGGTGACACATTTCTGAATATGAAAGATTTTTCTACTGTATATGCTCAAAATGTGATTTGTGCAGCACTAATGTACAACTGGCGGCTGCACTGCACCCTGCGACCCAGTACATTTACCGGCTGCTATCAAGTAATTGGGAGAGGGGAGGTAGAGCCACCCCCTTGCCCCATCCCCTGTTTTGACACCTATGTACAGTGAAATTTAATTACGTTTTGCAAAATGATTATACAGGTTGAGTATCCCTTATCCAAAATGCTCGACCACGAGTATTTTGGATAAGGGATTTTTCCGGTTTTTGGAATATATTTTTTTAACATACTTACCTGATCCCTCCCGATGGTCACCCGACACCCACGTCGTCCCCCGCTGTCCACGGCAGCCTTCAGGATCTTTTTCAGCGGTCACAGGGGTGCATTGCGCTAGTTTGCAGGCGCACCGGTAATGTCACCGGTGCACTCGCGCAATGCACTTCTGGGACCGCTGAAGAAGATCCTAAGGGCCGCCATGGACATCGGGGGACTTGGTAATTATAAAAAAAATGGTCCGGGGGGGGGGGGGGGAATATTCTAAATTACCACGGTTTTTGGAATATTTTGGTTAAGAGATCTACGGATATGGGAGACTCGACCTGTATTTTTATAAGGGAAATCGAAATAAGTTATTTAAAAGGACATTTTACATTTTAGCAAGCAGGGATTAAAGACAAGGTTTTATCATTTAGGTTCCTCTTGATTAATATTAATATATAAATTCAGAGTTGATTAGGTGCATATCAGAACCTTTTGTAGGTTGACTAGGTAGATCCCTGTTTAAGTGGAATTTACACTCCACAGGTTTTAAATGTCAGTTTGTCCTGTTTTAATTATGCTTTGCATAAATGCATTGATATGAGTATGTTCTCACACAATGTCATTAGTATCCCTGCATTACAAACATGATCCATTAAGTCCTCACCCATAATCATTGTTTTTCCTTTCAGCGAATCTGTCCTTTCTCATTTCCTTCAGTTTCCCAGAACATCCATCACTATCAGCACATTACAGGAGAAGCAGGTGATAGGCCCGTTGCTTAACTAACACCGAAACGTACACGCTTACCCCGAGAGTGTTATGGACCTTTCCATTGGTCCACATGCCATTTAGGGTTAGTGCCTCTTATATTTGTAAATCAAATCAATCGCATGCGTCCTGCTGATTTTTAACAAGTGACTATACTTTGATATTTGTAAAATTTCCTAATTCCCTAACAGTAATAATTTTAGTGACATGCTTAGAAAGGAGATATTACCAAATATATTTTTAATTCTTAATCAAAGTTAATAAAAATAGCTTGTTCTATTAATTTCCCTGCTGTTTCCCTATTCATTGTAATAACAGCATGTAAACAAATCACATTCTGCGCAGTAATAAAAGGCTATAATTGTTCCACATTGTAACAGCTTTATTTCCTCTATGTATTTGTATGGTCCAGGCATGAGGTCACAAATACTGTATCGTACCAATGGTAAAAAGCAAGGTATATGTGGAGGAGGGTGTATAGGGACTTAGGACACTTGCCGGTAAAAATACCATTACGATAATTCAAAGACCTTCAGGATTTTGGATTGCGTGGAGAACTCAAGTGACTATGTGACTACCCCATTTATTGTAGTTGAGGATGACCCCAGTCTCCAGAGCTGAAAGATCAGGTTGTCTGTCATTGTACAGAAATCTAAGCTGGAGGGATTCGAAGAACTCCAAAGATGGGGGAGCAGAGAAGGTATCACTTTTTAAGCTACAGTGACAGTGACAAAGAATAATAGCTTTCCTCTTCAGCATTAGATCCCAAACAGAAAGGTTGGCACAGAGGAGAGCTAAGGGGTCACAGCGAAGTTTTGGGAGGAAAATGGAATAAATTAATTGCATAGGGGTAAATTTACAGACTATCATGCTGTCATCAGGACAGTTGGGAGGTATGCTTTATGCTCTTTTGCTAATTTTTTTTCTTGTTTTATGTATGTTAGTTCAGACAAGAATATTAAGCAAATCTATCAATGCTGTATATTCTTCATGAGAAGTCTGCTAGATAAATGCACACTGTAGAGTTCAGTACATTTGCAAACTCTGCCAGGTAAACATGCAACTCTTATAAAAGAGCTGGAAATAGACATTGGGCGGTATTCAATGACGTGAATCGTTGGTCACGGCGATTCTGATTTCAGAATCGCCAGCCATTCGCCGGTTTTTTTACGTCGATTCGCCACGCGTAGGGATTCGTCGGGAGTCGCCGGGACTAGCTGTGTCACCCTATTCAACGTGGCTGAGAATCGCCGCCCCCAACGGCGATTCTCAGCCAATCCGGCGTTTCCCTAAACAGCTTCAGTACTGTAAGAAATTGCAGTGAAATGCAAGAAAAATGCAAATTACCCTGAAAAAACGATTCCAATACAGCAGACTGCAAAAGCTGTGTAATCTCCTCAAAGGCCAAACGAAGGAGTGAGGTGGGGAGGAGAATCATGGGTAAGTGAGGTGCACCATGGGTAAGAACAGTGCTTTGTGGGAGAAAAAAAAAATAACAGAAAAAATTAAATATATATTTGTATAGCACTTCTACAACCATCAAATCACACAAGGGCAGCAAATAATATTAGATTACACTTGCAGAGTGAAATTAAACACTTAAAACCAATTATTTCACAGGTTCATAACAAAGTTCACCATAAAAAGATGACGAGGGACACTCGGTGAGGAACGGCGATATGAAACAAGAAATAAGAATCGCCAACTTCTCATTGAATACACTTTTGGCGATTCATGGTGATTCCCGTCGACTACCGGCGAATCCCCATGAAAATTCCTATAGACAAAAACCGGCGATTTGTAGAGAATAACATTTGGCGATTGGTGCTTCATTCACCGGTCGTCATCGGCGAATAGAGGTCGTTGAATAGGGTGATTCGCTTTTTCAGCTCCAAAAATCGCCGGCACACACGAAAAAAACACAGAATCGCCATAAAACTTGGCGATTCTGCCTCATTGAATACCGCCCATTATCTGTAAATGTTTCACAGCAGTGCTACGCTAACTCTCTCATACCAGGCAAATATTTTGATATGCAAGTCATAGCAGTGTCCTTATTAGATGGGGACATAGCACAGAAAACAAAATACTGTTTTGATCACTGTCATTATTGGGAAGGGGGGGGGGCTAGAGTATAAGAAGTGGTTACTGACATGAGTGAATTTAAGTTATCAGAGCAGATTTCATTATTCATAAGCCATGGTTATGTGTAACACCACCATATGTGTAACACCACCTTCCGCCATATGTGTAACACCACCTTCTGACAGGATAAAGGCCTAAGGTATCCTTTCACTGTTGAAATCTGAATTGCCAACAGTTGTCTCAAAATGTTGATATTAGGGTTAAGCTGCGGATGGAAGGATTAGGCTGTAGAGGGGAGGTTAGGGTTAAGCATTGGGAGGTGAGTTAGGAGTAGGTATTAGGACACTGTACTCCATTATGTAGATGTTCTACAGTACCTATATTTGTACCTTATTCCTATACCTATACTACTTTATCACTAAACACAGAGCTTAACACAATTGAACATGATGGGGTTTAGCTGTAAGACAAATGAATCATACAGAGCATGAAGACACTATGGGATCAATTGGTGGTAAACAGTGGCATAACAAGGGTCGGAGGAGCAGGGCATGTGCCCTGGGTGCTGTGACAAGCTGCTAGAGGAGCATATCTCCCAACATGAACCTCTCCAGGAGGGACATAATGTTCTGCTCCTGGACTTCCCTCTAAACTTATGATTGCCATCACCTATGTTGAAACATATTTCTTACCAATTAACCTGTTCAAAACAGATGATGGAAATGATTGTGTTGTGTTACTGTGTCCAGTAACACAACATTTTGTCCCTCCTGGAATGGGTTGTGTTGGGCGGTTTGTGCTAAAGGAGGCGCCCTGGCCAGGTCCATGTAGTACATATAGCCGCCCCTCCCAATCCCTTACATTATTGCATCATTCACTTGGTGGGCGTTGGCCTTTAGGCTCTTATGCATGGCCACCGGCCATCCAGGACTTTCAAGGTTGCAGGGAGAGGAAAGTTAGGGAGGGAGGCAGTGAGGGGTTGTTAGGTTTAGGCACTTAGAAGGTGGGGGTTAGGGCTACACTGCAGGTTGGAGGGTTAGGTTTAGGAGATAGAATAGGGGGTTAGGGTAGTCACTAATGGAGAGGGTTAGGGTCAGGCTTTGCGGTGAGGGTTAGCGTTAAGCTGCTGCAATGGAGGATTAGGGTAAGAGAAGTATTTCCTGTATCAGAATGCCGGGTTCGGTCTTTTGCCCGCAGACATCTGACCTCTGGAATATCATATGTATCCGGTATGTGCATATATAGAAAGTGAAACTATACATAGTTATGGTGTTTGGGGACAGATCATATAAGAATGGTATGAGGGAGACTTGATCTTTTAAATATTGCACAATAGACAATGTCCACATGAGCTACAAGAAATTGCTTGCAAAAAATGTTCCAAACTTTGAACTATTTCCTCAATATTGTACATTTCAGTTGTTCAATCTGTTTGGGTGTATGGTATTTTGCTCACTACACAAACCCTACAGGAGATGTTTGTCTTATAGTTTTTATAAATGATAATAAGAGATTTCGCCAATTAGCGAGCTATTCTGGCTATACCCTTGCCTCCTTATAATATTAGCACGTTCCCCAAGAATGCCTTTGCTGGGTCGATGGCATGCAACACTGGGCCATAAAATATGACAAAATGTGAAATCACATTTAACAATTCAAAAAGAAATCCCCTGTAATGCATCTAATTTTCATTACAGCCTGGCACAGTTGTAATCATTATTTACGTTAGTTATGAGAAACACATAAAGGTGAATTACATTTGTTTAAGACTTGTACTTCATTTATCAAAGTCTGTGGAAATTGTGTTAAATGACTTTGCTGCTCTGCTGAATTTAATATTTTCATGGTAAATTAGAGCAACAACAAATTCACAAATAGCATTTTAACACTAAAATAATGAGACATTGATAGAGTTCACAAAGTAGGCTTTTTTTTCCATGGAATTAGTGGAAAATACTGGAGTTAGTGATCTTCATTTCCTCGTGGTAAACTTTAACCTTTTTTGCTAGTTTATCTGACCAGAGGATATACGGGGTCACCTCAGTATCCACCGCTTCTCTGCTAGCTCCCACCAATCACAGCTCTATTCTTTCCAGAGGCAGAACTACCATTGGTCCAGCAGGTGGATTGCACCAGGGTCCCTGAGGACTCCCACTGTTGCCCCTGTCACCCTCTTCCTTTCACTCACTGTTTTTAACTGTCACACTCTGCCTCTCCCTGTCACCTCTGCCTTTCCCTGTCACCCACTGCCAAATTGTGAACTTGGGTTGGGGTGGAGGAGGGTGGCCAAAATTATAATTTTTGCACCTGGGCCCACAACCCACAAGTTCCACCACCGAGTCCCTCCCATGCTTTTACAAATACCCTAGTGATTGGTCCGCCTCTCCAAAGACTACCCTTCCGCCATTATAGTGGGAGCAATTGTGGTGTGTGCACTGAGGAGACAGAACAGCATTACACAATTATTATGTAACAAAACAGATACCCGCGCTTGGTTTAATGTTTATTGTGTATGGTAACAGCTGCATGACAATAATAATAATAATATCATAACTATACAAAACAGAAAGACTTGCTATCAGCGATAACAATAATATACCATAAATCTGTATATAGCACATAAACCACTGAGATTTGTTCATATGTTGATGAAAACATAGAAGCTTTAACATATAGGGAAGAGTGGTGGGGTCAATAACTGAGGAAGCATGTAGGAGGAATTGTGGGGTGACATATGAGGGGGGCAATGCCCTCGTTTGGGGGACAGTGCGATAGAAGGCAGTGGGCTGGATGGGAAGGAGTGGCAGTTATGGGGTTGGGTCGAATGACAGTAGTCTGGTGAAGATTATCACTGGGCTGAATGGGGGAGGGGGGGCACAGTGACTAGGCTGGTTGGGCAGGTTCTAGGTGGGGGGAGCAGGGGTTGTGAGATGGGTGGAAAGGGGGGAGACATTGAAATAGAAATGGTTTAAGCAAGATGTTGAGGACACTGGGCAGGAGAAGGTGGAGAAACTGAGATGGGAGAGGTCAGTGAGATGAAACAGAGGCCACTGAGCTGGGGGAGATGGGGCACTGGTCTGGGCGATAAGAGCACAGTTCTGGTGTTGCTGCAGCATTAAACAACATGACTCCTTAGCATCCCATCAGCCTTCATATCTCTAATTTGACTACTCCGTTCTGTTGCTTGCCACAAATGCATGTTTTCAATATACAAATGATTCAAATAGCACAAAGAAGATATGTATTAGCAGGGACGCCCATTTGCGTAGTGGTGTATTGAGAATACCAATACACCACTATGCCGGCTACGTAAACTACGTAACTTACGCAAATTCCGTAACTTACGTAAACTACGTAATTTACATAACTGGAGCTGTGCTAATACATAATGGGCATTATTCTGGTCGGAGCGGCCAAACGTGCGTACGTTCGCCATTACCGCACGCTAGCCGTACGCGGCCGTTAGGGTTAAGTCCACCCACAAATCAGCCGCTTACGTACGGGCAGAAATACCGTAGAAGGGGAGTGGCGTACAAATGAGCGTACGGCAACGTACGCGGACGGCTCAGCCCTTGCACTCCGACAACAGGCGTACAACTGAGCGTACGGCGCCGTTTACGGACGTCTTTCCTCCGTCTCCCCACCGACTTCTTGCGGAGATCTGAGCGTACGCCAGTTTGCACGGACGGGTCCCTATTGTTTTCAATGGAAAACTCAGCTTATGTCACCGCTCGTGAGAGTGAGCGTACGTCCGTGCACGCTGGCATACCCTTCACATATATGGACCTGCAAATCTTGCCTCTCAACTACTAATCTGACAATTGATTAATTAATCTATTTGTTATTCAATTATTGTTTTCTATTAACTCAATTGTCTACCTTAATAAAGACCTAATAAAACTACATTTGAACCCACATTACATGTATATTTGTTATGTTCTAATGTGGCATTTTAATCACTATCTATGTGTCCCCATATTGCTGTTACTTTTAAATCAAGTTATGTTGGTGTTTCTGTATATGTACTAAATTATGTCCGTAATTACTTTGTCCAAAATGTGTAACATGTATACCTACCCTGATGTTATGTGTGATGTTTTAATCGAACAACATTAAACATTCATGCATTTTCACTATGTGTTATTTTACTCAAAAACACACACATTCACACATCAATCATTACCCCTCACCTCAAATTACAAGTATAACTTACAGTACACATCTGTATGTACCTACCCTTACACGCCCTCTAACATATTTATTATTAAAAACACAGGCAATTTCGAACTGTAATCAAACTTTTATTTTATACAAAAATAAAAAGGGGGGGGGATAAAGAAAAAATTAAAGGCGGGCCTCCAGAAGGCCAAAAAGGAGCTGGAGGTACACGAGGGTCAGCATGATCTCCCGCATTAGGGCTGCCACCTCCTCCTGCTGCTGTTCAGTGTCTGTAATGAAGGGATAAAACAAAAAATTAATATATAACATACACAAATGTTTGTTGTATTTGTACATAATAAAAAGTTCAGAGTTATGTGTGAAGGCCACATACATTTAGAAACTACATTGAAGATGGGTCTGCTGTAAACACAGTACTAAAAAAAAATATGTTAACACACACATACTGTACATAGTAAATAACATTAATTCAATTACTCCTTCATCAATGAATGTATGCTGTATCCCAATTGGTACTTTGGTTTTGGGGGACTGTCCTCTAACCTCACAATTAGCCTGTGCTATTTAAGGGTTATGACATTGTTGTGGCTTAAGCACTCCTTAGTATTTTAAATTTAGGACATTGCTGTACAAATTATAGGCCTACAGCTATGTTTGTAAAGCATGCATCCGCATGGCCTCACACACTATTACCAAAACAATCTCTACATTTAAGTTGCACCAGTGGCAGATTAAGCCTTTGGGGGGTCCGGGGTACTTTAGAGCGGGGGGCCCCCTTGCACTTGTCATTACTGGCCGCACACTGCATGGGCGAATATTATACTGTCAAAACATAGAGTAAAGGCAGAATAAACTTTGTCAATGGTTACCTGCAGGGGATATATATATATATATATATATATATATATATATATAGACAGGGGGTTGGCGGCACTCGGAATAATAATACACACCATATATATATATATACACACACCACATGAAAAGCCTGTGTTTGTCCCTCTGCCCCTTACTCTGGAGGAGACCTCACAGTCCTAGTGCTGCCTCTGATTAAAAACCCTCCTATGACTAAGCTGCTGCTGCTGTTCTCCATGGACCTGAGAAGCATGTAATGAGCTCCACCAATCAGAGCTCAGCACAAACTTCTCAGCCTCTGTCCTCTGGTGCAAAGTGTCATGGGACTTAGTCAACTCCCAGAAATGCACTGCACACTTGTGCAATCAGTGTGCCTTGGCTCCCGATGCTCAGCACCATAAATCATTGTCACATTGGCAGATAGGTGAAGCTGCAGCACTACCCCACCCATGCACAAAACATTTAGCTAAAAAAAAAAAAACATAACTTAAACATTTTATTTTTAAAAAATACATGACAACCACAGGGGGCCCCTAGCTAGAGGGGGGCCCAGGGGCACTGACCCCTTGCGCCTCCATTATAATCCGGCCCTGTGTTGCACATCATGCTGGGAACTGGAGTTACCCAACAACTGGAGCCACATAACTACCACACCACTAATGTCGGATATCTCATTGGATGTACTGTTATGTCAATTATTCAAGGGGTGAGGCATGGCCACACTCAAAAAAACCACCAAGGGGAGCCTTGTTCCTGAAGAAGGACAGGACACACCTCATGGTCGGCCTGCAGTGATATGTTGCAACTAATGTTGATGTTGGATACACATATGTGGTTGTTGTGATTGTTTATGTGTAGAAATGTGTAGGTCAACATTAGACACATTATTTACTTACGGCTACTTGAGCCATCCTGGTCGCCGCTGGTTGGCTGTGCAGTGGTTGGGGGGGGGCAGGAGCAAGGGGGATGGTCCTGGAGTTTGGACCGAGGTAGTGGGTGTGACTGGGGAGTGGAGAGGTTTGGGGGTGGGTGGTGGAGAGGTGTAGGGGGGTAGGAAATGGGGTGGGGAGGGGGGGGGGTGGGGGTTGTGGAGGGGGTGGGGGTTGTGGAGGGGGTGGGGGTTGCGGAGGGGGGGGGTTGTGGAGGGGGTGGGGGTTGCGGAGGGGGGGGGTTGTGGAGGGGGTGGGGGTTGCGGAGGGGGGGGGTTGCGGAGGGGGGGGTTGTGGAGGGGGTGGGGGTTGCGGAGGGGGTGGGGGTTGTGGAGGGGGTGGGGGTTGTGGAGGGGGAAGGGGATGGGGAAATTGTGTGGGTCCAAACTGCACCCAGTGTCTCCTCTTCTTCCTCCTCCTCTTCTTCCTCCTCCTCCTCCTCTTCCTCCTCTTTCTTCTCCTCCTCCTCCTCCTCTTCCTCCTCCTCTTCTTCCTCCTTCTCCTCTTCCTCCTCCTCCTCTTCCTCTTCTTCCTCCTTCTCCTCTTCCTCCTCCTCTTCTTCCTCCTCCTCCTCTTCCTCCTCCAGGGCTGCCTGGTCCCGGGCTGCCTGGTCCCGGGCTGCCTGCTCCCGGGCTTCCATGCGTGCCCTTGCCCGTGCTGAAATGTTCATGTTGATGGCATCGAAATCGAAGATTGGGTTTCATAAAAAAGGGGGAAAGAAAAATTCACATTAGTCATGCTCATAACCTTCAAAATTATCATTGCTGTGATATTTCAGACATTTATCATGCAAACTATTTGATATCCTACACCCAAAAACTGATCAACTACTTAAACCCCCCCCTATACACCCCCTATACACCCATATACACCCATATACACCCCCATATACACCCATATACCCCCCATATACACCCATATCCCCCCCATATACACCCATATCCCCCCCATATACACCCATATACACCCCCATATACACCCCCATATACACCCATATACACCCATATACACCCCCATATACACCCCATATATACCCATATACACCCCCATATACACCCATATACCCCCCATATACACCCATATACACCCCCATATACACCCATATCCCCCCATATACACCCATATACACCCCCATATACACCCATATACACCCCCATATACACCCATATACCCCCCATATACACCCATATACACCCCCATATACACCCCCATACTCAGGAACATATTTATAAAAAATACACAAAACATTGCTAAAAAACGCTGACATACCAGTAATCAAAACTTACATCGGGCAATATGGCGGCGAAGGCTGCTGAGGAACACCGGCTGCCGCCTGCGCAGGTCTGACCAGCGCCGCTCAACCTGCGCCAGGCTTCTGCGGACGCCGGTCGTAGAGAAGATCAGGCGGCGGGCAGCAGTATACGCCCGCCGCTTGTCGGCATTGCTAACATATGGGCCCCTGGGCCCCAGGTGACGGTCCATAACGTCGACCAGGGCCAACAGCTCAGGGGTGGAAAAGGGCCTAGCACGATTAGACGTCATAGTGGCAATGGCGCAGTTATTAATTGCAGGTACATATATCACTTTTGGTGCTTGCTGATTGGTCGAAAAAATTGTTTGTTTGGTATTAACTTTATTAATCCCTCTTACAGTAACAAACTGGATGCGAATAGAAACTTACGCGGACCGTTCCGATATACACACACCACAACAAACAGCATGCATTCAATGAAGAGAGAAGTACTGTATTTACAGTGTGCGGAAAATAATACACGCAACCCTCTACTTATAACTACGCTGCTTAAAGGGGGCACGATACACCGATATGCATGGAGAGGAGTACTGTATATACAGTAGGCGGAAAATAATACACGCAACCCTCTACTTATAACTACGCTGCTTAAAGGGGGCACGATACACCGATATGCATGGAGAGGAGTACTGTATATACAGTAGGCGGAAAATAATACACGCAACCCTCTACTTATAACTACGCTGCTTAAAGGGCCACAATGCAACATGTTGCTGTATGACAATTTCCTACACATTACATATGTAAGGAAAGCATTGTAACGTGATGTTTTGAAATGTGACTCACAAGGCATACACGAACTCCAACAGATACCAGCTGACAACACTCATCATTGGAATGACAGGTGCACACATTTCACGATGTAGCCCACAATGCTCCACAACCTGTGTATATGCATATACAGGTGATTGATCAGGTGCGTTGAGACCTGCGTAATTTAAGCGGGAATTATCGGCGGGAAATATCGGCGTAAATTTGCATCTACCTTGCGGGAAAAAATATACGCCCCCTTGTTCATGGCGGGAGATTAACATATAAATATTCAGTCAGATGCAGCCCACAATTGCTGCAAACATGTCTGACTCAGACGATTCTGCAGCTGAGGACGCTCTGCAGAGAGCTACAGCACAATCCCTGCTTGATGCACTGAACAAGAGGGAACAGGAGCGGAGAAGGAGGGCCCAAGAGAGGAGTCGCCTGCAAGATCAAGCGGGCCCCTCAGTAACAGGCCCTGGTGAACCTCCACCAGCTCCACAAGGGCCAAGCAACCAGCCAGAACAAGAGGTTGCATCTCTCCAAACAGGTGTGACCCAGCAGGTGCATGGTGAGAGAACTGGGGCCACCAGAAAACGTGCTGCAACATCTAGGGTGATGACTGAGCAGGATACCACCACCAGAAAGAGAAACCCTGCATTTGTAGAGGCCGAAATGCGAATTCTAGTGCCCAGGGCACGCGAATGGATTGAATTGGCAACCAGGAAGCCGGGTGCAAGTGCAAGGAGAAACCTTTGGGACAAGATCACAGAGGAAGTGAACCAGGTGGCACCAGTGGTCAGAACTTGGGACGCGGTGAAGAAAAGGTTAGTGTGTTTGTCAGGGCAATTTTTCAGCAGTCTCCAACAGGAACTGAGGCCCTTATTCTAGTTCACTCTTTCTGCCCAAATATTTCTTAGATGGACAAAACCATGTGCACTGCAGGTGAGGCAGGTGTTACTTGTGCAGAGATAATCAGATTTGGGTGGGGTTTTACACCTGCCTCACCTGCAGTGCACATGGTTTTGTCCATCAAAGAAATATTTGGCCAGAAAGAGTGAACTAGAATAAGGGCCTCAGTTCCTGCTGGAGACTGCTGAAAAATTGCCCTGGTCTTTGTCCCCCTGATAATGTCATATGTGTGTACATATGTTACATGTATGTTTTGAGACTAATAGAAAGGTGTGTTTGTAGATAGTGCTACACTTCAATGTCACATGTGAACACAACCATGTCTAATAACCCACATTGATATATGAAACATGCACCATTGGTGTGATGTGAGGTTATGGGCACAGTTCTGCTCATGTGAAGTATGTGATGGGACAAGAGAAAGTGTGTTTTTGAAAGAGTTGTTGGAACATGTTCCATATGATGCTACTGAAACAAGAATGAGCAAACTGTGCACATGTAGCTGGTGAGAAACTACACATCCCAGTATGCCATTCCATAGTTAAATTACTCCATAATAACCACATTGTCAAGCTATGGTGGAATGTGTAGTTTCACACCAGGTGGAGGTGCCTAATTTGGCCATGGATGATGTCATTTCTGCATAGTGATGTATGTATGTGCATTTAGTGGCCTAATGAATGAGATGAGACACTGAAATGCCTCCTAATTGAGACATGAATGTGTGTGTGGGACACATATGGCAAAAAAACATAAGATCACCCACACTAGGAAATGTCACGTAGCTAGGGGTACCACATAGTCCCTTTAATTCCGGACACATATTAATTACACAGGTTCTGTGGCTGGCTGACTTCAAGACTCCACTTCACCTAATTTTAAACTGCCACAGAACCTGTGTAAGTAACATGTGTCCGGAATTAAAGGGACTAGGTGGTAACCCTACACGTAGCACAGTGGTGCACATATCTCATGGTGATATTTGTATTTTTAAACTTGTAGGTGGACTGACTTCAAAAGTGCACTGAAGAGGAAGATGACTGACCGGTACAACCACAGCATGTCCACCGGGAGCGGTCCTATGCCTGACCATTTGGAGTATACCCCCCTGGAGCTGGACTCCTGTGACGTGATCGATGTGGGGGAGATCAGGGGGATCTCCAATATGGACAGTGAGCTCCCGGCGGAGGTCTTTGCTGCTGCTTTTGATGGTAAGTCACAGTAATGCATTGTATTTAGAAAGATATTTTTTATTGCGTATGTGATGGTGACATTGTTTTCAATTCTTATCCTAGCAGAAGCAGAAAGTCAGGATGTACCGGCAGCATCTTCCTCTGCAGAGCCACAGGTGGAGCAAGTGGTCCAGCCTCCACCAAGACGTCGCCCCCAGCCCCAGCCACAGGAGACATGGAGTGAGAGCCTGTTGGTGACGCTGGACAGGATCGAGCAGCAAGGGGTGGATGCTGCGATCCGTCAGCAGCAGGTGGCGGATTTTCTGGCGGAGTGGAAGGCCACAAACCAGCTGCAGGTTGAGGCCTTGAACCGCATTAATGAAACTCTGGCGGCTGGCATGCTAAGCATTGGCCAACACCTCAGCCGCCAGAATGAACTTCTTGCGGAGCAGCTGTCCACCGCCAGGTCCCTAAGGGACAATCCCCCATCTGCTGCCCCACCCCAAGCTGCTCCCCAACCTTCCACCTCGGCTGACCCTCCTGTGTCGACTAGGGGAAGACGCCGAAAGCCAGCTGAGCCAAAGGCCCCTGTCCCCAAGGCCCCATCTAAAAGGGGCAAAAAAGGGCCCAAATGAGACCTGGTTCACTTCCTCTGTGGTTGGAGCCCAAAGGTTTAAATTGCACTGGACATCCGCTTCCTGAGTTGCCCATCGATCCATTTGCGTGCCATGGGCATGAAAGTTCGTATTTTGACCTCTACAAATGCAGGATATTTTTTTTTGGTGGTGTGTATCTTGCTTAGTATTCACCCTGGTTGTTGCAGTACGTATTCTGGTGTCCCCATTTCTTTCACCATTGCATTTGCAGGGTAACACATGTTTGGAGATATGCAACCTCTTGTTCTGGCTGTTTTATTATTTGTGTGTCTATTTTATTTGTTTATTTGATTTCTCACATTAAAGTGTCAAGCTGTGATGCTGAACAGCAAATAAATTTATTTTACAAATTAAATCAAAATTGTGGTATGTGTAATTTCTTGTGTGAAACAAATACTAGATTTATGTGTACTTACTGACCAGGGTATTTTTGAACATTTGTTGAAGTGTGGTCGAAGTTTCCCATGTGTAACCCTCTCCATGGCCATTCCCATGTTCCTATCCAACTTTTCCCTGCTAATTAGTTTGTGTCAGCACATGTGCAGAGCAACTTAATAGGTGAGAAAGCGGTTTGTGTGCAGGTGAGGTAGCTCCTACAGTAGTAGGTAAAAGCAGGTCCAGAACAATGCTTTCCTCATGGAGTGGGTGAGGCAGACAAACAAGGGTGAAAAGGTACATTTGTGTAGGAATGCATATGTGTCCTCCCTAAAAAAAGATGTGTGAATGGGCCAAACATGATAAATTAGCTTGTGAACAAACATGCATAACTTTTTAAATATATATGATTTGACAGTGTCATAAGCAGATGTAGGAATCCTTTGTTAGAGAGATGAGAGTGCAATAATGTGATTGGTGGCATCTTACATCCAGAGTGTAGTCAAATCCAAATCATAGCAGATGAGATAGTGGTACAGGTCATTATTTTGGGTACTATACAAAGATTGTGTGGAAAATAGTGGTCATGGGCTTCAAACATTGCTGAAACATCCTTTGTAGGTGTTAGATGTGGTTTATGTTATTGTATCCTAAATACAAAACCTATGTTAGTATTAGAGTGAACACGTTGACACATGTCGACTTGTGTAGATTGAGTGTGCTACTGCGTAAAGTCTATGAAAGCACGTAGTGAATGTGTCTGTTTAGCAAATACCTACCTTAGCGTATAAAAAGATTCTTACCTTAAATTAAACAAACCTTTAAATGTGGAGAAGTATAAAAACATAAGCTTCCAATGTGTTTGCGTGCTGTGTGTGCTACTGCGTAAAGTCTATGAAAGCACGTAGTGAATGTGTCTGTTTAGCAAATACCTACCTTAGCGTATAAAAAGATTCTTACCTTAAATTAAACAAACCTTTAAATGTGGAGAAGTATAAAAACATAAGCTTCCAATGTGTTTGCGTGCTGTGTGTGTGTGGCTTGCAGGTAGTGAAATCATGCTTTGGACTTAATAGACTGCAGCATTGCTTATTACATTCAGGTGTATGTGTTTGAGTAGTAATCAGCGTTAATTAGCCAACTCAGGCGCACGCTGGCATGCGGTATCTGTAGGGGTGGTTTGAGCTGGCGGTTGGCGGCCGCCTGTTTGGTGTCCGAAATGAACGGTGCCTTAGTCGATCGTGCGGTAGTAGCACCGCTCATTTTTGGTGCACACCCCCGTGTACGCCCATATTTACGCCCATCTTCCCTCATTATTTCGGCCGCTCCCATCAACACGCCCCTATGCCGCCCCATTACCCGTACACTCGCGTACAGGTTTTTTCGCACGTTGAGACACCGGCCGTAAGCGTTGTGGAGTGTTCGCGCCGGCGCATTAGCGTATCTGCACATGCGCAGATCATGAAAAACCCCGGGACGTACGCCTACGGCCCGGCCGCTCAAACCAGAATAAGGCCCAATGGATCATATACCCACTATCCACGTCATACCCCCATTATCCACGTGGGCGTTGAGTTAATTGTACAAAGTGTGGCGATCGCGAAGCGTGGCGAGCGCAGCGAGCCCCTCGAGGGGATGCGGATATGCGTCCCCTCGGGGGGCTCGCTATGCTCGCCACGCTTCGGGCTCGGTGGCTTGCTGCGCTCGCCACACTAAATTTAACTCCACGCCCACGTCGATAATGGGGTATATGGGTATATGATTGTGTTAGTGGGTGTTGTGTGTGTGTGTAGTGTGTGTGTGTGTGTGTGTGTGTTGTGCATCATATTTACCCCTCAACGATGTCCCCGGTGCCTCTGGCACTCGGCTCCCCGCACTCCAGGCCGCCATGACATTCCTCCCCGGCGGGCACAATGTACGAAATTAGCATAGTGCCGCTGGGGGAGCAGGGAAACTAATGTGATGCTCCCCCAGCGGCATTACACAGAATTACATACATTGCTGCCATGTCCTCCGCCTGGCCGCCCGCTGGGATCTCCCCCCTTCTGGGCGGCCGCCGATGAAGCTGCAATAAGTCAGATATTAGCAGGGCGCCCAGCAATGGCTACGCTGACAACGTAGCCTAAGCTACATTGTCAGCGTAGCGTAGCCAGGTGCCTGGCTAATATATAAGTACCCAATATTGTATTTGACTTATTATAAACTTTTGTTTTTAGTGAATAATCTTGGATTATGTGAGATCAGGCACTGCCTCCCCTAATGCACGCCCATAATCAGGAGATTCCAATTGTCTGCAATTATTATAAAAGAAAAATAATGCAAATAAATATCTAAAAGCCAACTGCAGGCAGCAACATTAGGATAGCCTGCCATCTCAGTAAGACTGGGCAACACAACAATATGGTTAGTAGGCACCAAACTGTTTTGTTGCTGCCTGAATAATTAGTGGAGAAGAGGCTTAACACGGTATTTGTCTTACTTTTTTTCATCTGGTACCCATTTTTCACTCTTATCCAGATTTTGAGTGGAAGTGGCAGTCATAGACTGTGTATGGTCTCATTGGTTTTTAATTTTTTGTTTTTAAAGAATTGTTATACCTGATGTATTGTATTTTTTGTATTTTTGTCCTTACGATGGATTAAAACTTTTTTATTGATGGATGCTGCATAAAAATTTGCCTGAGAAGGAAGCTTAAAGAAACCTTTTGATGCACATAGGGCCTCTGTTAGAGGTGAGTCATTGCCCCAAGGGGCCAGGAGTGATTGATGAAAATTTATCCAGTTGATGGTTATATGTGTCCTGAGAGGATAAAAAAGAAACCTTTACATGAAAATAGGGCCTATATATGAGGTCAGTACATAATTAAAGGGTACTCGTTGGAATCAGAAGTGGGAGGAATAAGACAATTTGGATTGGTTATCCACCTGAAAGAAACCTTTATTAGGAAAATAGGGCCTTATTAAAAGGTCAGTTGCAATTACCTTTGGGGGATACTGGAATAAACTGCGCTGGATGAGCATTCCCTCTGTATGAATTGAAATTGGTCCATAAAGGTCACTTAGAATTAGAACCAGCGCCGGATGAAATTCTCCATTGTTTCAAATATTTCTGTAAAGGGTTTTGATAAACCCAGGAGGACTTCATTAGACTGCAGTTAAAGGGGTGCATTTCCCCTACTACATTCTTCTTTTCATATATTAGGGATTATTAGTACGGGATTGGCACGTGTATACCACCTGACAACCATTGGTAACTTCTGTGTCTTTTATTTTATTGTCAGGGTTTGTATAATTTTATACTGCCATTTAATTATATTACTTATAGATGACCATTCAAATTTAATTTTAACTGACTTTTAATGAATGTATTGATGGTTTGCAACCTTGCATGATACACTTCAAGGTTTGCTGCATGCTGCAGGCTATATGGAATTGAGCTGCATGAAAATTAATTACATTTTGAATAATTTGTCTTATTGGTTTTGTTTTCAGAATTAGGAATCATTGACTTACTACTGATAGTTGAGTTGCAGAAGCTTCATATCTAGCAATGCTACAGATACATAATACTGTGGTTATACAGTCGAGAATAATAGTTTAAGTAAACTGTGTGTTGCATTGTGGCTGGTGGATCATCCTGGACATGGCTTTGTCAGTTGAATTCCCAAATGTTTTTTCACGTTTGAATTCACAACTGTAATAATTCTTAAAAAGCCTTTTAAATAAGAAGAGAATAGAGGCAAGTAAACAACTCCTCCTTTTGCCATTGAGACTGATAGTTTTATTCAACATATTATATTTGCAGGATATTCCATGAAAATTAGGGATGTGCACTGGACACTTTTCGGATTTTGTGTTTTGATTTGGATCTAGATCTCCGTTCGTGTTTTGGATCTTGGCTGGTTATGCCAAAAACCACCCTTTGCCTTCCTGGTTTTGGATCTGTATTTTCCTAGTTAGGTAATATAAAGCCAGTTTGTGCAGGGGCCTCCAAATTGCCTCTTTTTTTCCCCCTGCCAGTATAGATACGGACTGTCTGACATGCCTACTTGGATGCTATCACCGACATAATCCTCCACCATACTTTCAATGGTGAAAGCATCATATACAGTGATAGAAGACATGTCAGTAATTGTAGGCAGCTCCTTCAGTCCGGACCAGATGTACAAACTTGCTCCTGACTGCCTTGTATCAATGGCAGCGGTTCTACTATGATTTTTTTTCCCTCACAGCCCCAGTTGCAGGAGAAAATAAAGGAGGAGCTGTTGCTGTGTCATGTTCCACTTTAGCTGACAATTTTATTACCAGATGATCTTTGCACCTCTGAAGAGAGCAACAACATAGGCTTAAAATCTAGGTACCAGCACAGTGTCCAAAATGTAGTGTTCCTATTTCAACAGATGAATCACCGTTGAGTCCTGGCAAAGAGAATGAAGGGATCCATTCGCAAGTCCCACATACTTACCAGAATTGGTCCATTTTAGCTCCTCCTTCAGTTTTTCCAGCTGCTTCTACAAAAGCCTGATGATTGCAATGACCTGACTCAAGCTGGCAGTTTCTGAACTGACTTCATGTGTGGCAAGTTCAAAGGGTTGGAGAACTTTGCACCTCCTTTGCCTATGTCATAGGTGGATGTATAGGCTTGAATGGCCTTTTTCTGCTCCTCCATCCTCTGCAGCATATAGAAGGTAGAATCCCACCTTTTACTATCTCTTGCTTCAGGTGATGGGCAGGGCAGGTTCAAGAGGTTTTGTTGGTGCTCCAGTCTTTGACACAGTCACTGAATGTCGAAAGTGGCCCAAATTTTTTTCCGCCCACCAACAGCATCTCCTGCACGCATATGCCATTTAAAAAAAAAAATCTGCACCACTTAATTAAGGGTGTAATTCTTTTCCGCTCGGAACTCCACTCGATGATGATTGGGGGTCTGCACATGCCCAAGCGCATATTTGCACATGTGCAGACCCCGGCAACGAATGGCCTCGACGAGTTACACACTGGCCATTCCCATGGGTATGTTGGCCATTTCCATAGGTATGCGGGTGGGCTGATGCCTGCCATGGGCGGGTGGCTGACATCTCAGGAAGTAAGCCACCCGCCCCTTCTTTGTCTAGGTGCGCGCAAGTTTCCAGGCGCGTGCAAGTCAAGTTTTCACTGACTTCTATTTGTGAAGGCAGAAGAAATCATTCAATGGTTGGAGACCATCAAATTATTTCTCCTGCGGTGGATGCATGCAAGGGGATGTGTTTTCATTACACATCCTCTCCCATGGTACTGAGGGGAATTGGCTGCGGGTATTCGACGGGGCGGCATCTCAGGTGCAAACCATAATGACAAAATATGTACAAACAGGGCGATTCTGCTAGCCTGCATGCTGAGCGATGCAGGCTAGAGAAATCGCCCTTGTGCTTCTCGATGGCTAGATCACTTATTCACACGTAGCAATGTGTGTATGGACGATGTGTGCTAACCAGTTTTCTCTGGTGAGATCTCTGGGGATTTGATAAGCTCTTGACTACCTTAAGGTGCCCACACACTAGAACGATTAATTGCAGATTGGCCAATTTCTGATAAATCGGCTGATATTAGTCCGATGCGCTCTCCCGCGGATCTTTTGCTTAATCTTCAGGCAGCATGTAAGATCAGAAGATTTAACAAAGATCCATATGAACGCACATGGGATAGAGAAATCTGTGGTAAAGATGTGTGCTTGCCTGAAATCTTTTGTTCAGGATGGACAAAAGATTTAAAGACTTAAGGTGCATACACATGGATAGATTTGGGCAACGATTCAATGTCTTTAACAATTTCTTCTGAACTCCTACACAAACAATTTGGTGTCAAATGATGAACAATTGAGCAAACGATTACACATGAACGATTGATCTTTAACGATGGTGGAGGGAGAGGGAGCCAGTCAATCAGCCTTACCAAATCGTTCATCGTGCCTACACATGAAATGATTGGTACACATCGCTAACGATTTGTCGCTGATCTTTCTGTATGCAGGAAGATCAGCAACCTCTACCAACGACCGGCGGGTACGCGCATCATCCGATATATCATTCATACACACGAAACGATTTGAGCGATTGGTCGTTTCAATCCGTCGGGAATGCCCAGATCTTTTGCCAAATCTTTCCGTGTGTATGCACCATTAAGGTGCCCACACACTAGAACGATTTTTTGGCCGATTTTCTATAAATCGACCGATATATCATCCGATGTTTACTGATAATGGGCCGAAAAGCAGCCGATATCGGTCCGATGCGCAGTCCCGTGGATCTTTTGCTAAATCTTCTGATCTCTAATGCAGCATGTAAGATCAGAAGATTTAGCAAAAGATCCATAGGAACGCACATGGGATCTTAAGAAAAATCTTTGGTAAAGATGTGCGCTTGCCTGAAATCTTTTGTCCAGGACGGGCAAAACATTTGAAGGCTAATTTATGCGCACATCTTAAGATCACATATAAGCTATATAAGAACCTCTTTATAAACAAATAATACTGCAACATTTTGCAAACAAAACCTCATTGCATCCATATTTCATTGTGACTGCAGCATTCAATGTTGGTGCATTTTGCCATTGCTAAAAAAAAATTACCAAATTTCTGTATTCACAGCTCTAGATAAATGGATAGCTTACAGATTTCTGAGTACTTTAACAGCATTTGCTCAGTTCATTATATGTAACCTCCGTACTGCTATCCACTTTATTTTCAGAGAGGTTAACCAAGTCACTCGGTTAGTCAGTACTGCTGGAAAACGATTTTCTATCATTAGACATGCAGTACACAGACACATACTTAATAAATGATACTTAAATATCATTGACAAGTTCGTAGGAAACACTGCTAGAGATAAAACAATTAGGGTCAGGGCTGTCTGGCTGGCAAGAAAGCAACTGCCCTTAACATAATTATTATTTTAGATCGGCACAGAATAAAATGAAGATGACCTGATCAGTTATCTGCTGTAGATTCGTTATTGTGCAGATTTAAGCATCATGTGTACATTTCTGCTTTCTACCTTGCAGTCACAGGCTGTAGTGCCTAATTTAAGGTGGAAATTAAACGATATAGGTACTTATTTAACTTTTTGCAGTCCAATTTTTTGTTGTCATTCAAACAGTCTGTTTACATTTATTGTTATTTTTTTATTCAAAAATAGTCTACATTGAATGTTGAACGATGTTAATGTGGCTCACCATTGGATCTGCTACTAGCGCTATGGCTGTTGAGCTTGACTAGACGATGGACTTGAAAGGGATAAAGGGTATGTAGTTCATTTGCCGACAGATGAAATATCGATTGACCGAATCCCCACAATCAAATGCAGATGGAGAAAATGCCGACAGGTACAGAACATGGACAATCCAAATACAGGTACATAACACTGAATGATAAACCACAATGCTGCCGCTGGTCTGGAGGGGGATACGGGGAGTTGGGAAGCGCTGCCGCTGTTCTGGGGGGGGTGGGGTCGTCTTGCCTTTGCTATCGCTGCCCATGCTGCCGGCATCAGGAGGGGGAGATGTGGAGTCAGGTAGCGCTTCCGCTGGTCTGGGTTTGGGGTTTCGTTCCCCACTGCCTGTGCTGCCGCTGCAGTGAGATGCCTGCTTTATCCGACCACTCACCATTACCACCCCAAATGCTGCTTTTCTGGCACTTGCTTTGGAGGTTATTTTGGTTGGTGCGTATATTTCTGCTTTATTTCGGAGAGGTCCGCACGCCACGCTGTGCGGACATCGTACGAAAAAACGCCCACCGGTCCTCCGCATTCGGACAGACTCACTCTTTAAGAAGAGGGCGTGTTTACGGACGACATCCAAACCATGCGTGTGCGGTGGACACACACATATTCTGCACGGTCTTACAGCGTATGCACGGTCTCACCGCGTCAGAACGGACGGGAACCTGCCCGTACGCACCGATGCGGTGTATTTACGCAAAACTCACCACTATTATCTGAATTCCGAAATCTGTAACATGACCCACTTATGCAATTAGGCAACCCTATTAAAAAAGGATTGTTTTTATTGGTCATCTATTATTTATCAAATTGATCATTAAACACTTTACCACCACTTTAGATTAACCCTTACATCATGCTAAGGTCACAACATTCCTTCTTGCCCCTTTACGCCCATGTGTTATGTATGCATATTACATCATCAATTATTCTTCACATGCAAACACACATACACATCAACACACTATGTACATCTTTACATTACCCTTCACTTTCAACCACTTGTATGCAATAAACCCATCTATATACTGTATATACCTGTTGCACCTTACATAAATAAACAGCACTATTTATACCTATATACTTATATTTATACTTATACTGTAAAATAATACAATAACACACAGACCACTTCTAACTTTCAGGGAACAATTTATTAACATACAAAGAACAAAAATAAATAAAATTTTCAGAGAAGGAGGTCGCAGAGGTCCTGCACATCTGCAGCCATTATTAGGAGGTGCTGCCGTAGCCTTAGGAGGGCCCCTCTCACACCCTCGCCTTCTTCCCTCAGGTCATCTGTGGGCATGTTAAAGGGGGTTCAACATTAATTATGCTATTCAGGTAGACCTTGTACAGTCAATCCTAAGTACCTACAGCATGATAAATCATACATACAAACAATTACATAGGCAATACTGTTTCTAATGGAAAAAAAAATATGATGGTGCCACACACACAGTGGCTTACAATACAGAATATGTGACTGATAAAATTGCCAATGTATGTATCAAAATCACAACAACACTTGAGCCTCACTCACACTTCTCCTGCCTTAACACTCACCAATCTACTAGAAAGCTACACCCACTACAACATGCCACATTTTGCCATACATATATACCTGCATGTCCCTGCTTAATAGCTAAACTGCATGATAGATAGAATAGATAGATAGATAGATAGATAGATAGATAGATAGATAGATAGATAGATAGATAGATAGATAGATAGATAGATAGATAGAAGATATATAGAATATATATAGATAGATAGATAGATAGATAGATAGATAGATAGATAGATACCACATTAAAAGGCTAGGCTAGTCCCTCTACCCCTTACTTCATGATTCCTTGTCACATTGCCAGATAGGTGAAAGTGCAGCACTAATCCGCTTCCATACACCAAAAAATTTCTAAGGTAAATCCATCCTACATAATAGCTTTCAAAAATACATGGCAACAACACGGGCCCACTGGCTAGAGGAGGGCCCAGGGGAACTGGCCACTTGTGACTCCATTATAAATCAGGCCTGGCCATACTCCATTTATGTTTTATTGGTGCTTCTATACAAAGACCCTCCATAAATAAACACTCATCACCTACATGAGCCTCCAGATTCCACGTTTGCAGCATGGCCCTATAACCCCAAAGTGTGTCTGTTGTTATCCAATTGTTTGGACTAGTCTTTACTATATTAAAGCAAAATGTAATCAGCTGTGCGACATAACAAGCTGTACCTAAGTCAGTAATGATGCATTACGTCTACTTACCCCTGCCTGGCAGCTCCACTATCTCAACATCCTCCACGTTGGGAGGTGGTGGAAAGTCGGCCACGGGTGGGGGCACCTCCTCCTGCTCTTGGTTTTGTGGGGGAAGGAAGGTAGAAAGGTGAGGTTGGTGAGTGGCTAGGGGGAGGTGTGTGTGTAGGGGGAGTGGAGGTGCGGTATTCCGCCTTTTGGCGGCCCTCATCCTCCTCCTCCTCCATCTCCACCTGTCCCGCCTCCTCCACCTCCACCTGGCCCTCCCCTTCTACCTCCACCTCCTGGGCCAACTCCGGGGCCACCTCCTGGGCCTCCTCACGGGCCTTCTCCTGGGCCTCCTCCTGGGCCTCCTCACAGGCCTGTCTGGCTCTCTCCCGCGCTGTGGGTTAAACAAACAAAATGGTTGAGTGTCATTTGACATTCTAATTACTATAACAAGTACATATCATATCCACATTAATGCATGTGTTATATATCACACATATAGTATATGCCATTTCTATTTCATCAACACCCAATTGACCTCATGTAATATAAATATTTAATAATGTGAAAATGCAAACATTCACTGTCAATTATGTGTATTTTGTGTCAATACTTACAGCGTTGAAGTCGCCGCCTCAAAGCCTGCAGAAGCTCCGGCTGGCGCCTCCGCAGGTCGGACCATCGCCTCTCCAACTGGGCGATGGTCCTCCGCACATTTGTGCGGGCGTATATTCGGCGCCGGGCTGCAACGTAGGCCCAGCGCTTGTCCCGGTTGGAGACATAGGGCCCTGCCTGCCCCAGCCTCCGCTCCATAACGGAGACCAGGGACAGCAGCTCCGCAGTGCTAATGGCTGCTGCGCGCTGGTATGCCGCCATTTTAGCACTGGCACATGAAAATTCTTCATGTCCTGTGATTGGTTGTGAACTTTACTATTTGGTATTAACTTTATTATCCATATTGACATGAACATTGTGTATGCGCCCAACAATCGGCGAAAAGATCGCACCGCCAAGCAACGCGTGCTATAGCTTGGCATCGCATAGCTGTAGTTCGCATTACTTACTGTATGCATTTATGTGTATGCGTACATTTATGAGAAAAAACACATACACATACTAGCAGTTCTCCTGACTACACCATTATATTGGACACCTAATACACCTAAGCTGCCTGCCTGCCTGCCTAGCTCCTACTTCAAATATATTTAAAAATAAACACCCAACAAAATATATATATATATGTGATAATAAATATTACATCTACAAATAAAATAATCACCCCCATATCCCACACATACATGGTGAAAAAAGTATGAAAATCAATCTACTCACCAGACATGGATGATAAGCTCAGCTACAATATTGGAAACATAAAATACATTTTCAAATCTATGTACAAGGTATAAGTGTGACCTGCAATCAGGGCCGCCGAGAGGCAGGGGGGGCGGGTACATTTTACCTGGGCCCGGGCCTGTCAGGGGGGCCCGGGTCCGGGGACACACAGACAAATTCCTTTTTAAAAATCTTTTACAGGCAGCGGTGTTGCGGGAAAACGGGTGCCCCCGCCGTCGCCGAGGGGGGGGGGGGGGATGTTGGGCGGCAGCTCTCCGGGCGCCAGGGAGAGCGGGTCAGGAGCGGCAGCTTGTGTCACTCTCACTCACTGTGACTGCTGTGCTGTCTGCAGTGTCAGCGGTAGAGGCTGGCGTCCACCGCTGCGGAGCGTCTGTAGAGACAAACTCGCGAGATGGTGCTTTCATTATCTCGCGAGTCTGTGTGTCTGCAGACTGCAGCAGCTGAGCTTGCCTACCTTGCACAGCACATGCCGTGAGAGGGGAAAGTCAGGGTGGGGACGGTGCAGTGGGGAGGCTGGAACCACAGGAGCTCCTGAATCTGACCGAGTCCTGTCCTGTAAGTTCATTTTTTTCTGCCCTGCCTGGCTTATTAGTTAATTCTTCTCCCTATATACTATATATACTATATATATTATATATGTATATATATATATATATATATATATATATATATGTGTGTGTGTATATATATATGCACATATATATACACACATTATATATATGTATATATATATATACACATATATATATATATATATATATATATATATATATATGTGTGTGTAGAGATGCTTGTCCATGTAAATTCACAGATGCCAGTCCTTTGGAACCTTTGTCAAGATCTTGACTGGTGAGTGACTCCACTATATATATATAATGCAATGAATGGGACACATAAGCAATTATGCAGAAGTGACTATCAGCACCTAGCGCTTTCAGGTTCTCCCCCATCCTCAGGGCGATACATCATAAATATACACACAAAAAGACATTCACTTACCCATATAAATACCCCCACTGGGTCTGTCCTACCGGAAGTGCTCTGCACCGTACTTTCGGTATCTTGCACAGTAGGAAGTTAGGGCACACTCAAGTTCGACTGCCAGTATTGATATTTAGGGGATTAAGATTTGGCGTTCACACAATCCATGTCATCACCACGGCCGCCGCCTTGCCCATCGGAAGCCCACGGAATCGTGAAGCCGCGCCACCGCGCCACCGCGCCACCTGAGATTATTGAGTGCAGTGCAGTGGTTCAGCACAGTGTGTGATGTAACGTGTATAGGGCATCACAGTGTGCGATGTAACATGTAATGGGCATCACAGTGTGTGGCGTAACGTTTAGTGGGCATCACAGTGTGTGATGTAACTTGTAATGGGCATCATGGTGTGTCATGTAACATGTAATGGGCATCACAGTGTGTGGCCTAACATATAATGGGCAACACGGTGTGTGACATAACATGTAATGGGCATCACGGTGTGTGTGATGTAATGTGTTATGGGCATCATGGTGTGTGATGTAAAGTGTAATGGGCATCACGGTGTGAAGTAACTTGTAATGGGCATCACTGTGTGTGTCTGTGTGCACAATGTGTAATGGGCATTATGGAATGTGATGTAATATATAATAGATATTATGGTGTGTGGCATGTGTAATGGGCATTACAGTGTGTGGCATAATGTGTAATTGGCATTATGGCATGTGGTATAATATGTAATGGGTTTGTGACATAATAGGCATTACAGTGGAAATATTTGGTGCGCCTTTGGTGCGCAGTTTCCCTGGTTTTAGTTTGTCTGACATTACACTTTCATCTTGGTTCGATTTAAAAAAAAATTGTCGAGTCCTGGCATGTGTAATGGGCATCACGTTGTGTGGCGTAACGTGAGATGGGCATTGCGGTGTGGCTTAACGTGTAATGGGCATCACGGTGTGTGTTATAACATGTAAGGGGCATTACGGTGTGCAAAATCAATAATAGAATGGAAGGAAAAGTTAAAAAACATGATAAGGCAGGTCAAGGGGCGGGGCTGGGGTGGATAAAGGGGTGGGGCTGGGGGCATGTCAAGGGGCGGGCCACTCTCCGGGAATCTTTCAACAAAAAGGTGGTAACCCTACACACACCCCCATGGGGGCCCTGGAAAGTTTATGTACCGGGGCCCAGGATTTCTCTTGGCAGCCCTGCCTGCAATATTGGTCTTAAACCAATACACCTCAAACATAATACGTAGTGCTATTGATATTGGCATTAAGAGGCCTGCTGGCTAATTTTAAATTTGGAGGACACAAAATTAACATCATTTTCCACCTTGATGGGTGTAATTGATCAGAAATTGGGTTGGTCTGTGCAACAGTCAAAAATGTACCTATAGAATCTTTGGGCAACAGAGTCCCGCAGCTGGTATCCACGACGGCTTTCCGGGGAGCGGGATGGGCGCAGGGGAGGATCTTGCGGCTCAGATGGAACCTCCCACTCATCAAAGGGTATCTCACGCCGCACAGCTATGTTGTGAAAGAATACACACAAGCCCACAATCCTCGACACCATTTCAGGCGCATACTGTAAGTCACCACCAGTCCGGTGGAGCACTCTAAATCGACCCTTTAACAGGCCAATTGAGCGCTCCACCACTTGCCTGGTGGCAACATGCGCCCTATTGAATGCCTTCTGTGGGCCTGGTGCTGGGGAGCTGTACAGTGTAAGTAGCCAGGGCGTACATGGGTAACCGGAGTCACCCAGAACCCACGCATCACGGCCTTCAAGCTCTTGGAGTCTCTGCCAAATCCCGGTTTGTCGGATAACATGAGAGTCATGGGCACTTCCGGGAAACTTCGAGTTGAAGTAGAGAATTTCCATGGATGGGCCACATACCACCATCACGTTGAGTGAGTGGAACAATTTTCGGTTCCTATAGATCTTCTCACTTCGTGATGGAGGCACAAATGGTACATGGGTACCATCCACAGCCCCTATCACATTAGGGAAGCCAGCAATTTGATGGAATGCCTGCTGGCTTCTGTGAAGGGTCTCTTGGGCAAAAGACATGGCCATGAAGTGCCCCTTGCGCCTAAACATGGCTGACGTCACACGCCTCAGGATTCTGCTGAAAGCCAGCTGAGATATTCCAGCAAGTACTGCCACTACTTGTTGGAATGATCCTGAGGCGCAGAAATGCAAGACCACCAGCAGCTGAGTGTGAGGCGGAATTGCCGTCGTGAGCCCATGAAGAGGTTCTAGATCACTCTCAATTAAAGAGAGTATATCTAGAATGACATGTGGGGGTAACCGGTACCTAGTAAGTACCTCATCATCGGTCATCCCAAAGAGTGTCACCCGTGTGCGAAAGATTCTTGCACGTCCTGGCTTCCTTGGGCGACGAGTGGGTTGAGCCGCAAGTGCCCTTAGGCTATTAGCCATGAAGTCCATCATTGCTTCAGCAACCTACAATGAAATGATCATAAAAAATGAAGCACCTATTCAAAGAATGGTCATCCCAAAAAATTAGTCTCATTAGATGAATACATACGTACAATAGACGGGCGCCCAGTGAAGTCCCGAATATCCATAATGATCTACAATGATGTAACAATAATATTACCTCACCACACAACTTTGTAAACACAAATATCTTGAATACATTTAACACCTAAACACTAATTAAGTATTATATGTAAGAACAATTGATCATGAAATCATGTAGTCTGACACATGTATGTCAAATTGAAAGAATATGTTGGTTGAAAATGCATGGCACAGCAAAGTGTGTGCCTTCTGATGGTGTGAAAGGGAATGTTGTAACATGAATAACCTTCATTGTGGACTGTAACAGTATTTCACATTGAAGTATGACACATTTCAACTATTGCTGGGACATGTAGTTCAACAATATATGGTGGCACACAGGTTTAACACCTGTGAGTTAAATGGTGGCCAGGTAACATGATTCATTAATGCTAACAAGCCTTTGCTGACCAAAAAATCTGTAATCTGTGAACCAATGGTGCATACATTATTACCCTTACATTGTTAATGTATATCATCTCTACAATGACCATGGGAGAGCTTACCTTAGACCCGGGCACAATACAGATCTGGAGACAAATAAATCTAGCAGCAAACCACTATTTATAGGCCTATCACATGTGTTGTGCATGACATCAGTGATGACCATTGCATAACTTGTGGGCTGGATTTCCAAATGGATTGGGTTACTTACATTTTTAGGACATTCACAACAATAGCACAGTACTAATGAACATTCACAGATAGCATTTATGATTTCATAACATTGGAGGTGGCCATTATAGTAAATCTTACAACATTTCACCTAAATTAGACTTTGAAGGTACGCCAGGTTTTGTAAAATCGAATTGCCGCTACTATGGGCGTGGCCTATGCGCCGCACAAACAGCATGGTGTACGCTGCCGTACGTAACGCTGCCGCACGGAATGCAGGGTTTCGCTGATGTACGCCAATTACACAAATAGTATATAAAGGTGTGCTAGAAAGCCAAAAAGTTGTTGCAAACATGGCATGATCTCAATCTGAGGGAGACCAGGAGTGCCAGGAACTCTTTGCTCGCCTGGACTCCAGCACCTCCTATGTGCCCCTCACCACAGACCAGCCAGTGGGAGAAGAACAGGCAGCTGGCCCATCAACATCAGCCCAATCTGCAGCTGGCCCATCAACATCAGCCCAATCTGCAGCTGGGCCATCTTCTGCCTCAGCAGAATCATTGGGAACACAGCAGGTGGCTTCCCAAGAGAGTAGCCTGGCCAGCACTTCAAGTACAGCGACAGGTGGCCGTGGGCGTGGCCGAAAGAGGCCAACAGAGGAACCAAGCAGCAGGAACATGGCATTCGAAGCGCAGGAGCTTGCCATACTGGTACCCCATGCACGGGATTGGATCGAGTGTCCACAGGACAGGTTGACACACACAAAGAGATGGAAGATTTGGGAGGACATAACTGCGGAGATTAATGCGGTAGCGCCACAAGTTCGTGAGGCGGAGCACGTCAAGAAGAGGCAAGTTCATGTGTGTTACATTTGAGCAGTACAAGACCAGTAATGTTTAAATTAGATGTTAGATGGAGTTGGTAAATGGTCGGTCACGTTGCTTGGAGCCACAGACATGATTGCCATGTCATTTAGTCGATAGTTATTGTAGGGTGAGTGTGAGTGTATCTTCTAAGGGTTGGTTTTATAGTTTAATATAATGTAAGTTTGGTGTAATGAAGCACATGTTGTAATCTGATGCAGATTGCAATGGGTGCTACATCAAACATCAGGAGTGACATGTAGTAATATGTAAACTTTGATTGCAGGTGGCACGACTTCAAAACCAACCTCAAGAAGAAACTGACCAAACTGTGGGAACACAGCCACACCTCTGGGGCTGGCCCCATGCCAGGCTGCCTAAAGCTCACCCCCCTGGAGGAGATGGCCGAGTGCTGCATTGCAGTAGAGGAGGTCCGGGGGGTGAGCAACATGGATAGCGAGGCCCCAGCGGAAGTCTTTGCTGCTTTTGTTGAAGGTAATTATTTGCCATGGCATAAGTAGTTGGTACTAATTTTCTTGGAATGTGTTGTAATTGTAATTTTCTCTTTCACCAGCATCCCCACCGCTTGGTCGAGAATCTCTTGAGGAGGTTGAGGAGTCTGTGCCACCTGCCACCAGTGGCAGCCATGTGCAGCAGCAGCAGCCACCGGCCGAACCGGAGTACCACAGGTGGGTGCAGGTGCTTGGGCAGATTCACCAGCAGGGAGACTTAGCATCAGAGCGGATGCGTAGGACCGAGGAGGTCATGCAGGGTTTGGTCAGCACCCAGCAGGCAATAGCTGGGAGCCTGCAGGCTATGGCTGAGGGCCAGCAGGCCATGGCTGGCACCCAGCAGTCAATAGCTGCAAGCCTGCAGGTGCTGGCAGATCAAGCCCTGCGCCAAAATGACCTCCTCCTCCACCATAATGAGCTTATGGTGGAGCTAATTTCCAGCAATAGGGCCCTATTGTCATCCGTTTCTGGTGCATTTCCACCAGCAGCACTCCCTGATGGCAGAGGGGGAACACCATCCCCCCCTTCACCAGCATCTGCTCCACCTGGGCCACCATCCCAACGTGGCCGTGGCCGAAGAGCTGCTGCACGTGGCAAGGAGCCTACCAGGCCCAAACGTGCCCGCAAATGAACTTGTGTCCGCATTAATCTCCACCCTTATGTCTTCCCAAATCTTTCATTTAGCTGTGTGTGTCAGCTTCCTGTGTCCAATTCCGTGCAGAGGGTACCCACATTTGCCCTCGGTTCGAATCTCTTGTTTGGTTCCCCTGTTGCCCTCTTTCGGCTACCATTACTTTCTGCTGTACTTGAAGTGTTGGTGCTATACTTTTGTTGTGAAGCCACCTGATGTGTTCCTAATGATTCTGCTGTAGCTATGTATGTCAAGAATACATGTTTTTACTTTGTTTTATTTGTGTACATTCCTGGCATGGTACCTTTTAATTTGTTACATGTGTCGAAAAACATGCTTTTCCCATTTTCTGTTTTAAGTTATTGTAATAAATTTATATTTTGATCCCCAAATGTGTGGTTGAATTGTTAAATGTAGAAGTGACATGTATATTTATGTTAGTGATAGTAAGTTCTGTCCATTGGTTGCAGTGTAAATGTGTGTCCAAACTGCAGCATATCTGTGTGTGTTTAGTAATGGTCCATTTAAGCTGCAATGGTTCCAATTGAAGCAATGACAAGAGTGTAATTAATGAGTAATGAGTAAAGGAGTGGATTGTATTGTGTTCAGCTGACATTGGTTGAGGTGCGCCCGTAGTGATTAGGCGTTCCGATTGCCTAGCGCATGACCGAGTGGTGTCCGCAAAGCAATACTTGCTTATGAACACCGCATATTTCTAGCCTTTTGGTTCGCGTGCATTCGGTGTGCTGTCCGAATGCACGCCTACCAGAATGAGTGCACTCCCTCGTGTACGCCCATGTTTACGCCCAGTTTAGCCCACTTTGAAACTACGCCCCTGTGTAGTTCCGAATGACGCCCATAATACGCCCATATTTCCAGAGTGATTGCGGTGCACATTTCTGTACGGTATTAGTGCGAACAAGTACGGAGACCATGCGTGGCACATGCGCATAGCGTTGCCCACGCATGAGCAGACGGCTAAAAAACGCCATCCGTAAGAATTCGGGAAAGTACGCACAGACCAGAATAAGGCCCTTTGTGATATATCTCTCGCAACCAAGTCAATGGGCCTGATTCAGACCTGTTAGTACGGCTGCAATTTTTGCAGATGACAAAAAACATGCTGCACTGCAGGTGAGGCAGATGTTATATTTGGGTGAGTTCATTTTGTGTCTGTGCTGGGTAAATACTGGCTGTTTTATTCTTACACTGCAATTTAGATTTAAGCTTGAAGACACCTCACCCAAATCTAACTTTCTTTGCACATGTTACATCTACCCCACCTGCAGTGCCCACAGCGGCATAACTAGAAATGTAGCTCCCCCTGCCCAAAAAAAATCTGCACCCCCCCCCTCCCATTTTTGATAAACACACTGACAGCGTAGGTACACAGCGCAGGTACACACTGACAGCACAGTTACACATTGCAGGTACACATTGACAGCGCAAGTACAGAATGAAAAGTACCTGCCCTGTTTTAATCCGTCAGTGGAGCCTGGGAGGACAGCATCCTGAATTCAGCAGCAGGCGCTCTCCAGTGGCTGGTGGCCGGTCTCTTCAGCGTGCAGTAAGGGAGGGGGGCAGCGGTGGAAGCGGGAGCGGCGGCCACTGTGAAAGGGAGGTGGGCAAGCTGCTGCAGATCACACAGGACTCCTGGCCTCCGGCAATGTGAGAGCATTGTGACCATGCACCCTGGCTGCTCTGACTCCCCCACCGCCACCACTGATACTTAATCAGTGCTAGTCAGACACAACAGAGAACGCACCTCTATATATACAGTAATCTTGAAGATTCTTTTTTAAGTGCATGTCTGCATGATGGGCAATGGTACAACTACTCTGGTGCTCGGTCTGCTGACATCCCGCTCCTCTCCAGCATGTCTGCCTATGTGTGTGTGTCATGATGACAAAACACGCATTATGAACAACCTGGAAGGATGGAGGGAGGCAGAGACCAGTAAGACTGCTGCACCCGTGGCAAATGCTTCCCCTCCCATCCCAGCCCATCCCCACCTGTCCATCCTGTACACAGTAGCCAATAGGCTCTGTGTACAACACAGGGATTGTCTGAGTGACAGTCAATGCCCAGGCCAGTGGCAGCGGAACTTTATGCTGCGCGCCATGCCGTGGCCGGGAATCTTTATCTCCTTGCCTGGCTGGAGATACCCTGCTGAAGCTGGCTCCCCCAAGCCACCGCGGGGTCTGTGGCACCATTGCTACGCCACTGAGTGCCCATGGTTTTGTCCATCTGAAAAAATTGAAGCCTTGCTAACAGTTCTGAATCAGGATCAATATACTGTAGCTACTCTGCAGCTGCCTTCTAGAGAGGAGAAAGCCTGAATGGAGACTGCTCACGGGTCTTCCTCCAGACATGTAGGAACTGTTTACTACTATTTAGAGTAGTGACCCTTACTAACGAGTCAACAAAAATGTTGTCAAAGCCCTTTGACTTCTGCTTAGTCCACACTGAGGAACACCAACCCTCCAAATACTCAAACATAATAATGTTAATAATAAACGCAGCGAGTCTCCTGGTTAAAGTGTGTCTATCTTGTTGTCTCTTGTGATGAACCTTTAACACTCTCACTAGATCAAGGCCCCCATACACTAATCCGTGGTATCGCCTGCAGCCTCGCATGCGATACCTTGTCAACTGCCCACCAAGGACTTTGGCACAGCTTTCAACATACTGTAGTCACAAAGGTGAGTACATTCAAACAGATATTTAGTAAAGAGTAAATTTTAACCTGCTGCTCTGCCATACTATACTTTTTCACAAGCATAATACCCAACAAAATAACCATAAAAGATAAACAAGGAAGCTCAAGCGGTTGAGATCTATCAGACAAAAAAACCTGGATTAAGCACTGCAGGACAGAAAAATACTCTAAAGCAGTAGTCCACACCAACAGTCCAGGTTTTTTGGCTATCCATGCTTAGGAACAGGTGACTTAATTTGTACCTCAGTCAGCTTGATTTTAGCATCTGTGAATAAACGAGGGTAGCCATAAAATCTGGACTATTGGTGTGCCATGAGGGCCTTGACCACTGTTCTAAAGAACACACTTTGGACACCTGTTGGCTAACCTCGTGTGACTAACACTTAGGTCAGTCCCTAGTTTTATGATTTAATCCACCCTTGGCATATTATGCCCTCAGTTTATCTACTCAATGGTGGAACAATTCCCTTCCGGGCCCAAAAGCATTGTTTGAGGAAAGAACCATCATTAATGCTCCAGTCTCCTAGTAGTTTGCAGTTAGCATGGTACATCTCAATTAAGGTTTAATTGCATTTAAGCCAAACCAGCACCTGCTCGGAAGAGGGCCTCTAATTAATATAGGTGTTATGCCACTTAGCAGTATGAATGCACCTGAGAGTGCACAAACTAGATACCGTGGAGAGGACCACGGACGGAGACACAGGGGCAGTGCTAGGCAGACTCACAGAGACATAGGAACAGTGCAAACATCAGTAGTGAACAAGTACTAACACTAAAACAGACTGGGAGCATACACACAATACACAGAGAGGATACTGGGGGAATTCACAGGCACAGGTAGGGGCTGGGAGGATGACAGCCCAACGGATAGAGCGTCTCCCAGTATCAGAGAATAAGTATCTCTCCGGTAACAGGAGAGATACCTATAGTGGAGCTTGGTGTAATGCTTTAACACGTGAATGTACTTGTTGCTATAGGCAACCACAGTCCCAACAGGGTACTACAGAGGGAGGACTATAGATTCCTAGGTCAGAGATGAAGAAGACCATAGGAAAATATCCTAAACCCGTACCCCTCGCTTGCAGTACACAGGATCAGCTAGCTGTCGCCAAGCTGACACCCGTGGGCTCTGCACTGAGGGAAAGGGTAAGATATCAGGACCTGAGCTCACCTGCTGCACACAGGTTCAGCTAGCTGCCACCAGGCTGACACCAGTGAGTGCTGCACAGTGAGAGAGGTAACACAGGAAATGAGGGAGTGTAACAGCAACCTAGCTGGATCCACAAGGTTGTACAGGGACCCAGCAGTTACAGTCACAACTCCTGATTACAGCAAGGTCTGGATCAAGGCGCAAAGACGCAAACTTCAAGACCTATATTACTGTAATCAACATACAATACGGTACTTGTGTACTTTCACGGCTCCCATCACATGCCATCGCATGCCAAATGTAGTGGCATGCGAATTTTGCAGTTTTTAAGCAAATGCATTGAAATTAGTATCAAACATGTTCAATGGCCCCCAAATGTCATTTTTGAGGCTGTACCACCCCCACTATCAACGCGAACCCGAAGCGTGGCGAGCGCAGCGAGCCCGCGTGGGGCGGCGGTACGCGTCCTATGACCTTTTCATACCCCCACTATCCACGTCGGCGTGGAGTTGAGAATAGAAAGTGTGGCGAGCGCAGCGAGCCACCGAGCCCAAAGCGTGGCGAGCGCAGCGAGCCCCGCGAGGGGACGCGGACACCTGAGAAGCCTGTGAGGGGACGTGTATACCTGTGAAGGTATCCGTGTCCCCTCGCGGGGCTCGCTTCGCTCGCCACGCTTCGGGCTCGGTGGCTCGCTGCTCTCGCCACACTTTCTATTCTCAACTCCACGCCGACGTGGATAGTGGGGGTATGAAAAGGTCGTAGGACGCGTACCGCCGCCGCTCGCCACGCTTCGGGTTCGCGTTGATAGTGGGGTTGGTACAGCCTCAAAAATGACATTTGGGGGCCATTGAACATGTTTGATACTAATTTCAATGCATTTGGATGCATTTCTGTTAAAAATCGCATGCGATGTGATCGCATCGCATGCAATGTGATTGCATGCGATGCGATTGCATGCGATGCGATTGCATGCGATTTTTTACTATGCGATGGACATCGTGGGAGCCGTGATTGTACACAAGTACCTACAATACAATTGCTAGAAACTAACTAGGCACAGAACAAGGATGACCGGCTATCTGACTAGGATTCTGCAGTACCTGCCTAGCCTCAGAGGAAGGTTTATATAGCAGGTGCTGCCACGCCCCACTCAGACATCCCAGACTGTGAGCACAAAACCAGTGCCGGATTCCCTGCTGTGAACAGACTGCGTGTCACCACTGCAACAGCAAAAACCCGAACCGGTGTGTCAGCTGCGCACAGGTTACTTTGCTAACAATAGGTCAAGAAAAGTCACATAATATAGATGACTTACTTCATGGTGATATTTATTGTACAGGTGGAGCCACACTCATTAGAGTGGCTACCGGCGCAGAATTCAGCGTGCCTTGGCATGAATGCGGCGCATGCGTGTGAGACGCTCCACTGTCCATTTCGCCGCAATGTATGGCATCTGTAGTTGTATGATTATTATAGTGCTCCAGATCACTAAGAAATATCCTTAACCTCAAAATGTGTCAAACCATGTAAAACTCAACTTAAAAGGTAGAGATGGCTGGGTTTATTAGATTTTTATAATCTAAACAGTTTTAGATTTATTTCCCCATGTAAAAAAATCCACAAAATGTTTAGATTTGATACAATTCAATTAAATGTTCTAAAATTGCAAGTAAAATTTGCAAGAAATGGCTGATGAGAATCGTCATGCTGCCACTAGTTGTACAGATGCGCTCAATAAAATCATACTTTATTAAATTTAGAAACAAATTACCTAAATTCCCAGATTAGATTTCTCAGTGTTTCTCTTTGTCGTGGGGAAGGATGGCTGGTAATCTGGGCCCAGTGATCTTATAGCCTAGAAATATATAAAAAAATAAAAAAGCAGAGCCCCCAACTCAATGGAACCAATACAATGAGGACATATTGTTATACCATAATGTTTATATAATTAGTTTTCTTTTCAACAGTGTAAAATATGCATCTACTATAAATACTTTGGTTTAATGCATCAAATCAGCGTCAGTGTAGGGCTCACCGGTGGACTATGCCACCATCCTAATGTGGAACACGAAAATTAAGGGGCAGGGCGAAAGTGTGGACAGCTACTTGAGTGTCGGTATTTCAACTGTCAGTATTATTCACTTTTGTAGATTTTGACCATTGGGAACCCTCTCGCTGGTGCCGGTGACGTCACAAATGGCAACTGTTTTTCACAAGAGCTACCCTTTCCGATACTATTCGCATACAGTATGTTAATATATATGAGATTAGTATCGTTGCGAAGCAGGGCTGGATGTACTTCGCATTGTTAACGCATCCGCCCCTTAGTGTTTCGCAAAGTTTAGGACCCTGCTCTGTTTTTGCTTTTGCCAACATTCACATCAATTTAAGACTCAAAGCTAAAACATTATAAGCTACATACAAGAAAAAGTTTATCCTTGGATAGATTATCTTGAAAGGCAAATCATTTATTGTACAGGGTGAACCCATCTGACAAGAAAGGTTCATATTAACGCAACACCTAAGCATAGATGCTGAGCTTCTGTCAAAAGAGAAATACTAAGGTAAAGATTTTCTAGGCAAGGGGCCTGCCATATTCTAAAGGGCTCCTAAGGAAGCCACTACTACAGATTCTGAAACCTTGACATGCCTACTGCTGAATCAGTGTTCTTGTTATAATTGTGCCTTGATTAAAGCTGATCTTAAAGCTTGCAGTGTGTGGTCCCACTGTGTTACCGCAGTTTGATGAATTAAAGGCTTCGGGCTAAAAAATCAATTACACAGTAAGGAACGTCTGTTTCTTCATTATTGCAATTACTGACCCTTTACGCACATTCGAGAAGTGCTGAACTACTTTCCTGGAGTCACCGGGAAGCTTTCATGACTGCTGCACAGTAACAGTACTAAGTATAGAGTGGTAAGAAATACATTGCATGTCGCAAGCAGAGATTTCATGAGCTGTGCCTGAAAATCAATTAATTCATTTATCAGCGTATTTGGAGTTGCATTATAAACCATATATGCTTCAGCAAGCAAACCTTTAACCTGTAGCTTTAGGCACATTTGTTTCCCCATTTCCAAATTATATGTACTGTAAAAGTAAGAAAATGTTTTTTGACATAGAACAAAAGCAAAAAGTGACAATGTCTAGGTCTAGGTCTGGGGTAGCCAACTCCAATCCTCGAGAGCTACCAACAGTTTTGTTTTTTAGATCTCCTCACAGAATCATAAGTGTAGTAATTAGCTCCACCTGTGGATCTTTTAAAATGTGTTAGTGAGTAATGAGTGCACCTTTTCAGTAGCTAGGTTGTCTGGAAATTGTGAACTGTTGGTAGCTCTCGAGGACTGGAGTTAGCTACCACTGCTCTAGGTGATTGCCATGTCAAAGTTGATATCATGTAAGGAATATTCAATATGAATACCAGAATTTACTGTAGATCTTAGAGCGGCTAATTCTAGGAAAACTTTAAATAGCAAAAAGCTGGTTGACAGTTTGGGCTATTAATTACAAAGAGAGACGTGAAAGCTCGAAGTAGGAAATGTCACATTGGGTGTCATCGGCAAAGAGGTGGCGCTTGAAATCTAAAACCTCTGCAAATTTTCCCAAGGAAGGACATTTGAATTGACAGTAAAAGGCAATCCTGTCTGAATAGCAAGATTTGCTCCTGTGCGTAGAGATCCATCAGAATTAGGGGATCTATGTTCTAAGCCTTGGAGAGAGATAACCTGGATAGATATAATGTACCAACCATACAGCTCCTAATTGTTATTTTTAACCACAGTTAGGAGCCAGATGGCTGCAACTTTATCACCTACCACTTTATCTCTTTCCAAGGCTTAGTAAATAGACCCCTTTGACCCTGTATGACCAGCATTATGGATCTGTGTAGGGCATATCACAGGACCAAGCTTGTGCAACCTTGATTTGTGTGTTAAAGTAGATTCCTGGAAATGTTTTTATTCATTGTTGCTATATGTTGCTTAGGAGCAAATTTTGGTTGACTGTAAAAATAAAATGTCTCAATGACAGGTCTTCTAATTGCTAGTGATAAATGTGTGCCATTTATACATTCCACGGGATGAAAAGTTCCCTGGAGAACTTTTTACATTGACCTTGAACAAGTGCCTCTTTTCATAATGCATGCAAGCTCAATTTGGCCAGTCTGAGCTATAACTAAAACCGTCCATTACATCTATTAGTCTTGCTGGCTGAACTCTTTCTAGTTACATAATGTCTTTTTCTTATGACTGGGTGCCCAAAACTGCTGTACATATTAAAGCTGAGTTCTTGACAATTCTTGTGGTATAATCAGCTTCCTGCTATCTGCCTCTACATCCAGCCGCCATCTATGACCATAATATCCTTTTATGTTCTGTCATTGAGCAGCACTTCACACTGATTTCATTGTAACTTGTGAATGTCCTTATTTTACCCAAAGTATTTTCTCCAAACTTACCTGTATAATCATTTGTGAAAAAGATAAAAATGCCTATATAATAATACTTATAATATTAAATTAGGATATTATTAATATATTTATTATTATTATTATTATTATTGTTAATTGCCAAATATGCAGATGAGGAGAATATTTCATTTTGTGCAAAAGGCGTAATTTGGCCACCAGGTGAATACATAGGTTTAATCTCTATTTCCACCTTGTAAATGGCCATAACAAATCACTTTGCATGACCATATGATGTGAGGTAGGAACAACAATATTACATGCATAGCCCCCATGAATTTGAGTCTGCATATGAATTGCATCTGATTTGCTCACAAGGCTGTTAAAACTCTGCCAACATCCAATCCGCACTACCTCCAATGCAGTGTAAAAATGAAGCAGTTAGGTTTATTTGGGGGGTGGGGGGGTTCTAATGAATCAGCGCCTCAAAAATGTGCATTATCCAATCCTGGGAACTCATAAAAAAAATTAAATCAGTTTCTTTTTTTTTTTTTTTTTACATGGATTACGAAGCATGGTCCTGTGCTTTGCAGTGGTGTAAATTCATCCCAGGCAACTTGGGATTTGGTGCCCCCGCCCCACCCTTCCTTTAAAAAAAAAAAAAGTGGACAATGCCTGGTTGCTCTGGGTCAGATTAACATGATTTTAGAGTCTGTAGTATGAATTAGTGTTCTATCTCACAGCAGCGGCAGGTGCACCTTTGCTTGCTGCAATGCAGGCTGAAAAGTACCAGACAGGAGCCGCCCTATCCTCTATACTAGGTCTTAGGGCTTCTGATACAGAGCTGATTAACTCTGCAGCAGTAGCAAGTGTGCCAGAAAGCTCCATTGGAACAGCTGCGAACACATTTGGATCCCTCTATGAACCACACTAGTGCTGCTCTGTATGCAGGTGCCCCTTTATGGCTTAGATCCCAGAGACAGGCAATTCCATTGACTTTGAGCATTAGGACCTTGCCTATTTTCCCATTGTCCAATGACATAGAGCAAAATGTTGCATACCCTCTGTCACGACTACTAATGGCTCTATAATATTTGGGTATATATTAGAGCTATAATGTACTTAAAGTAGTATAGCTGGCAAAAAATGTTGAGGAAATTCTTACAATGAACTAAGGATCTAATAGGGTTTAAGTCAGGGGTGGATTGGCCCGCCGGGAAACCGGGCCATTTCCTGTTGGACCGGTCCAGATTTGGACGCTTTTCCCCCCTGGCCGGGCCACCGCTTTCTCCCTGGGCCACCGCCTGGCTGTGCAGCCTGCAGTAAATATTTGACCAGATGGAAGATGGCCGCGGCTGGGCGCTGTGAGTGTGACACCCTCGTTCATCATCACTCACTCTCCTGCTACACTGAGCAGAGTATCGGTCTGGGGATTGCTGCTGCTGCCGCCATCGCTGTGCCCTGCTGGAAGGAGGCTGGATTGTACTTGTGTAGGAACAACAAGGGAGTTGCAGAGCAGTGGAGTGTCCCAGCAAGCAGATTCCTCCCTTCCCAGCCTCCTCCCATTGCATGCTGGAAGCGACAGCCTGTGAATGGTGCAGTTAGCATGGCACCGGAGCCCGGTAAGTGGCGTTAGCACCCCCCACCCCTCGGGTCAGTAGCGCTACTAGAACCAGTCCGTCCCACCCCTGGTCCGCTAGCATTACTACCACACACACACACCCCGGTCCACTAGCGTTACTACCCCCCTGGGCTGCTTCAATAATTCTCCCAGGCTGGATTTACTCACCAATCCGCCCCTGGTTTAAGTTAACAATAAGGTTTAAAAGGGGCAGATGAGATGGTTATTATCTGCTGTCAAATTCTATGTTTCTGTGTAATTAAATTTTCTTCAACTGGGAAATTGCTTTTTCTGTTTTTCCTAAGTACAAAGGCTGAAATTGTGGTGTATGTTCTAATTGTTGTTTTTCTAATGCAAATAATATTTGTACTTAGTATATTATTTTGCAGCCCTCTTTCTACATTAGTCATAACAGTACACAGGTGAAAATGAATTGTATTGATGCGCTCCAACGGTCTGTGGGAATACGGAATGTAAAACAAATTCCTATGATTCTATCACAACAGTGGAAACGCATGACACATTACAATGCTTCTACTAGGAACTTTATTAGGAATCATAGGTGCTGGAAAAGTGGAGGCAGTCCCCTCCACATTCTCAGCTTTTCTACGTCTCCTTGTAGCACCCCCACTAGAAGTAGTGTTCTTTCTAACACCCTGCACCCTTTAAAACCTGTGCAGCAACCTCTTTCCTGCCTGGGGCGTGGCTCTCTGCTGTGGTGATTCTAGCACAGCCTGATTTGAATTTCAGCACAGAGATACAGACTCAAACTGTGCTAGAATCACCACAGCAAAAAAAGCACCCAGGCAGGAAAGAGGAACTGCATTTAAAAGGTACAGGGTGCTAGAATTAACACTAAGAAGGGTATAAAGATATTATGAAGAAATTTACTAAGCTAAAATCATAAAAATTAGGTGTATTCGTATACAGGAATACACCTATTTTTGACACATTCGTATTTTTGGGATTTACTATCCCAAAAATACGCCAATTCGTATTCGTATTGATGGCACATTCGTATTTGTATTTACAAATACGAATGTATACGCCATCGGGAAATATGAATAGGAATCACCATTCAAAAGAATGGTGATTCCTAATTTACTAAACATCCGTATTAAAATACAGCCGCTAATTATCGACAAACTGCCGATAATTGCCGGCCAAATACGGCAGGAAAATAGACTTCAAGTTCCTGGCGTATTTGGCTTTAGCCTGCACGGATCATTCAGATGTAAAAAAAAAAGAAAAAGAAAGAAAGAAATTTAAAAAACGGATTGGGGTCCCCCCTCATGGCTTTAACCAGCACCAGGCTCAAAGAGCCGGGACTGGTTTTAAAAAATCAGGAAACCAACGATATAGGGCTCCGCTGATTTTTTAAAACCAGCCCCAGGCTCCAGGGCCGGGGCTGGTTGCCAAAATACGGGTGACAGTTCAGCCGGGTCCGGCACTCGTAAATAGCATATAAATGGTACTTGCCCAGGTGCTCTCTCCAGGTGGGGATGCCACTTTTTATCAATAGAAATTCAGAAAGGAGCGTCACTCCAGGACTCCATAATAAATTTACTTATCGATACTGATCATACACACTACCTGTTTTTAAAAGATGTATTTTTAAAAATTGAGTAGTTGCTACGGAGCTTACGCTGGGTATAAACTGGGTGATTCCTGGCACTGCTGATTTTGTTAACTATATTATATCAGCAGTGCTGCGGTTGTCACGATATAGTGCGCACACTAACCAATATCGGTCAATGACGTCAATCACCCCTCGCGCCGTACATGCAGTCGGTGTCTAGATAGTCAATATTAAGCTGCATGTACAGATGACATGGGGAGTCTTTAACAATGTGTGGGAGCGTGCATCATTAATGACACACTGGACAATTTGCACTGCTGTATATATCATTAATAAAATAAAACGGATATCATCCATATCGTTAATAAGATTTCACCCATTGTGTAGCCAGCATTAAAGTTAGGTATAGGAAGGAAATCATTGCAGCTACATGGTGATAATGTCAGACACAGAACATAATCGGGTTACTCTTCATACAGTCAACACTGTGAGGAGAACTTCTGAACAGTTTAATTAGGTGTGAAATGCCAGAGAATGTGAAAAGATAGAGGTCATTTGCAAATATAATTAACAATGTTTTAGATGTGTGTGTGTGTGCAGGGCCGGTATAAGGCTTCTAAGCACCCTAGGCAAAACTTCACCCTGCTACCACCCCCCCCCCCCCCAACCCCAATACTGCCACCAATAACCATTTTCCAACCCCTTAATGCATACTTGCCTAACATTCTGAAATGGCAGGGAGCCTCCCAAAATTGAGTGGTCCTCCCAGCCCCCCAAGTAGGTGAGCAAGACGCCAGCACCCTCCCCTTTGCCACCCACAACAGAGTACAGGAAGAGAGGACAGCAAAATAGGGAAGTATGCCTCAAGAGAAAGTATGGAGATGAGATCATAGAGATTCCACAGCAGCCACCTGCATTAAGTACAACAAGGATCCTCACAGACATCCTTGATTTTTTGATAGGCAGACTTGGTGGCGCCCCCCTAGATCCTGGCGCCCTAGGCAGCTGCCTAAAGCTGCCTAGTGGTAGAGCCGGCCCTGTGTGTGTGTGTGTGTTTGTTAGTGATGAATGAGTACATTGATTGAGTACCTCCTTCCTCCATGTCGGTTTGTATCTACCCAGTTTGTTTAATCACTGCTGTTTCCAATTGTAAAGCGCAACGGAATATGCTGCTCTGTATAAGAAACTGTAAATAAATAAATAATAGCTGGAATTTTCCTATAAGAAAAGACCAGAAGACGAGTTCTATGAATGAACCACTCTTCACAGGTAGCATATATAATTGCACGTCTGCCTCTTCTATCCAGGGCTTGCGATATACTGTAAAGCTGCCACATCCTGAACAATTCGAAACAATTTCGTCCATGTACAAAATTGCATTTTGCAGGGAATTTATGTAACATTTTACAAGCACCAGACTAAATGTAATGAGCATTATACAGGAGCTTACCAAAAATAATATGTCACTTTGTCTGGATTTCTCCTTGCAAGATGCATTTTATCAAATTTCAGAGTAGAGAATAATATACTCAAATGATATCAACCATGAAAGTTTAAAATGTCATTTAGAACCTTCTGCAAATTTTCTCCACATATGAGATTATTTTTAGACTATACCAGGATGATATTCATACAGAGTTACAAATACCTTAAAATTACACCTGCAAAAACCTAATCTTACTAATACCGATTTGTCTTTTAATCCCTTCTGTGTATGAGAGTCTGGAATGCATTACAATGAAAGCTATTCCAGGCAGCACAACCCCCTATTACAGGGAAGAGGCTTACCCAGCTTTAGGCACTGAGGCTACCTTATTATGTCTAAATATTTCAGAATTTAATCTCTCTGTGACAAATCAATAAAACACGTCAACTGAAACATATCCAAGTCCCAAATAACTTACTCACAAACACTGCATGTTGATCAGTCTGTACTATATTAAATGAAAAGAAACAGTATTTTTTTAACAATACATCTTTTTCACTAAGTATGATATATTGTATTTATTAAGCATTTATAATGTATTATTTATATTGTACAGTATTTAATCAGTAACCCAGGGCAAAATACACAGCCCATACCCCTCACTGTCTTCCCCCACCCCTTGGCTTAGTTGAATACCTATATCAACAGATATCAACATTGTAGGGGGAAGGAAAACCCCATTTTTAGTTCCATTACTTTAAGGTGCCAGTTACTCCGCCTTTGTTCTCTGATATTGTGTTCGCTGAATCATCTGACTCTAGTCACCAATTACCAAGAGGTATAAGTAGAGAGACCTAAGATACAAAAACTGCCAGTTCCTCAAGTCCCATAGCCTTAGGGGGGTATTCAATCTAGGATCACGGCTGTCGATCCCTGCCGACAGGCGTGATCCTGGCCTGTTTGCGGTCAGCCCGACAGCTGAACGACAGGCGGGATTCAATGTCCCGCCTGCCGATCGGCGCAAAGGGGGCGTGGCCGCAAAAACGGCAGTGGATTGTCGATCTGCGGCCGGGATCGCGACAATCCACGGCCGTTATCGGCATAACGGGCCCGACAGCTTCTAAAGTCGGGCCCGTTCTGCCTTGATCCCGCTTCAATGCTGTCGCTAAAGACAGCATTGAATAGGGAGCAGCCGCTATTTCCCCCGTCGGAAATAGCGGGACACATTGAATATCCCCCTTAGTGTGAGCTCAGCAGGTGAGTTCCCTGGGAGGTTATACTTATTATCCTGGTTCCTGTACATCTCTGCTCTTGGTACTCAGCTGGCTTCCAGTTATACCGGTACACAACCTGGTTTCCAGTGTTTCCATTTATACACATCATGATTCAGTGTCTCCAGTTATACCGGTTCACAGTGCCTGCGGTTATACCGGTACACAGTCCGGTTCACAGTGTCTCCAATTGTAATGGTACTCCACCCAGTTCACAGTGCGCCTCCAGTCATTTCCAGTATCCAGTCTGGTCCACTCATATCTAGTATCCTATCCAGTCCAGTCATATCCTGTATCCAGTCCGGTTTAGTCATATCCATTATCCAGTCTAGTTCACTCATATCTGGTGTCCAGCTCAATCCGGTCACATCCGGTACAAACTCAGTCCAGCCAGATCTGTAATCCAGTCCAGTTTATCCAGCAGTACATCTTCATTCAGTAACTCACACCAAGGGCCAGATGTACTAAGCTTGAAAACTGATAAAATGGAGAATGATAAACCATCAGCCAATCAGCTCGTAAGTGCCATGTCACAGAGTGTGTTTGAAAAATGACAGGTAGGAGATGATTGGTTGGGGGTTTATTACTCTCCATTATATCACTTTTCAAGCTTAGTACATCTCGCCCCAAGTCCCTGGTGTTCCAGATGTCAGGATATGGCCCCTGCTGCTGAGGCCTGGCTCGATCCCTGGTAAGGGATTGCTCCATCTCTGTTTCCCCTTTACTCACACAGACCTCACCTATTCACTGGGTTTACAAACCCTCAGTCATGACAGGTGCTATGCATCCACTGACTTCCTACAAAATGATGCAAATGTAGAGATGTAGCCACAGTAAATCCTCACTGCTGAAATTGCTTTATCATTGATAATTAGATCTTGAAACAAACCATACAAATAAAATAGGTGAAATTTCACCAAATATAATAATACTAATAATAATATTTATATATAAAGCATTGACATGATATGTACTGAGATCATAAAACAAACAATTTTACTGTCATTTATATGAAAGAAAAGGTACTATATCTACTAGGTGTGTGAGGCGGATCTCCAGCCATTGAAAGTGCAAGAAATGTATTACCACTTACCATGCTAGTTTCCATGCTAAAAGCACACTGCATCTCCAAGGCTATCAGTGAGAGCTGTTTTGCCAGATCTTCCCACCTAGGAGCATGGAATATTATTGTCAGAGGCCTGGCAACTGGTTGATTGGTACTCTCTTCCCCGAGACTGCTGGAGGTTTGGGATGCCAGATGGAATCTGACGCTAAAGCAGCAATCATTTACAAGGCAGAGCCATGATTGTTTCTATAAAAAAAAAACGTCAGAAATTGCCTGGCATCCTGCACCCCCGGCAGTCTCGGATGCTATTACATTCCCTGCCAGCCTTAGTAAATAGGTTAGTACCTTATTTATCACCGCAGTATCTTTCTCAAAGCTTTGCCACATATTCCCCTTAGTAAGTTAGTATACCTTTTTTTTTTTTTAATTGACAGATTTCCCACAAGGCACGTGAGGGATCTGGACAAGGGGGCAGAGCATGTGCCACCAGTTACAGTATTGTGATGTCTATGCAGAACCACCTACACTGCTGCCTGGTAGCTCTGCAGTTATTTTAAACTGTCATTACGTGAGGCTGAAGGCCACTGTGAAGGTGCGTACACACGGGGGCCATTTTGTACACTATCGCGGGAAATATGGTTGCTGAGCGACCATATTGCCCACGATGGTAGTGAGCATCGGCAATATATCGCCGGGTGCGTGCTCCCGTTTTTACCCCTGTAGTGATCGCTGGTCGCAGGAACATGCTCCTGCGACCAGCTGATTACCACTGCCGGGCTCCCCCCGGCAGATTCTTTTTCATCAGCGACCATCTCAGCAATATATGGCTGAGCAATATATCTCCCCCGTGTGTATGGGGCTTAAAGGTGTCAGAGGGGTGGGATCAGGAGGGTTCAATCAGGGCATGGAAGCCAACAATATTGTGCCTACTGTTGGCCTGACTCCTAAATTCACCTCTGTGTGCCTCTGAACAGGCAAGATGTCCTGTATGTACAATATCATTTCAGACAATGGATCACAGTGTTTTTTCAGACAGACATAAACATGAATTGGAGATGGACCTTGGACCTGTGTATGGCAAATAATTAGGTATTATCATCACTAAGCTTAAATGATATGTGTCCCTTCCAGAGCAATCACATATACTGTAATCACCAAAGACATATTCAGGCACATGTCTTTACATCGATCTATCATCCTTCTATCTATCACAAGTGCCTAAACAGAACAAAGGTGCAGCACTTTGAGTGCATAAGGAATAGCTCACGTACAAATACAATATTTAACATTTCTAAAAAATGACAGATAGTGCTACTAAAATAACACCTGCAGGACAGCAATAGCCTTTACTGTGATTTGTTTGGACAGGAGAACTCAACGCCACACTGCCTCATCATCCAGCAGGAATCTCTGTTTCTCAGGTGTATGGACTCGTTCACACTTGAATAGAAATTACAAGGGTTACATGAGTTCACTGTGCAACTATAGATCAACAGCCAAGCAGTCCTGGGTATCAGTAAAAGAAGCAAGAACCAACATAGGGATGAAAACCTGGGCTTTTTGTTCTCGCTTGCCTATATAAGAAGAAAATATTACAATCTTGTAAGTAGGTGAACACTTACTTCATCTTGTACACCTAGCTGAATAGAAATATTTATAGCTGCATTTGTTCACTTGTACTAATGACCAAAGCTCGGTAATATAGTCTTTGTTATTACTTTGTTATTTGCAGGACTAATGGTTCGTTTTTCAAAACAAGCTTTTATGAAATTCTCTCTCGTCCTCAGGTCTGGCAGCTAGAAAGCCTGCTTGAAAAATGAGTTATTCAGAGTAGAAAAAAATCTCAACAAACCTGTGGCTAAGTAAAGACTCAATGATCCTGTTGGCAGTACACAATGCATTGATTGCTATTTGATTGCTTGCACCTTGGGTAGAGTCGGTAAGTTTTAGCCTGCAGTATCTTTGAGCAGTGTGCCAAAACAGATAAATGGTAACATCCAAAGCCCATAGGCTTGGTGTACATCTTCTCCTGACATTGGATGACAGACAATTAAATATATGGAGAAAAAAAAGATATTTCAAACTATATTTCAAATTAGACACAACACAGGTCTACCTCACCAGCATACAGTGCAGAACTCTTAGTGACTTCTTTGGAATTAAGAGATTTCGATGTTCACTTTACCATACAGAGCGCATACTAGTGATCATGGGTACCACACTGCTACCCAACCATAATTACTCTGGAAATCCTCCACATTGTATAGATGTGTGTACAAAGGTGTCCTGCTGGAGACCTACCTGTCGCCAGATCAGGAATGGGCATCAGCTCCCAGCATCAACAGAGAAGCCACTTTTCAAATTTGGATCCAGACACAAATCATTTGTGGCCTGACAGCCAAAAGGAGGGACCATGGTGAGCCAATCATGATATGTCATTCTTTAAGTGTGGAGTTACATCCAGTTACATACAGAAAATGAATTACATTGTAGAATTAATCTGAGGGTATTGTTTATTCTCTGTGTTTAAATTTGTGTGGGTTTTTTTCTTCCCTTTTTTCTCTTATTAGAGCAAGTACTGTAGGTGAGGTTAATTACTCAGGCATAAAGCTGAAGGAATTCTGAGCAGAATATTACTGCAGGAGGTATACACATTTATTGAGCTTGGGAATTCAACTGCCTTTGGTTAAACTGCCATTGTTTAAGTGTGGAGTTACATTGAAGAAGGAATTAAATCCAGGAAGGGGTTAAACCAAGGTGCATGGGTAGATACCCCTGAACGCCTGAATGGATGAAGAAACTATGGTTTAGAGTGAGGAGCTGGCAGGGAAGGGTTTCTCTAGCAACCAAATAAATACCTCCTCTGGCAGGGAGGGTAATTCAGAGAGGATGGGCCCAAGGCAGACAACGTGGTAGGGGATTCAGTATTAAGGACATTTCATAGGACAATCTGGTATCGGGACCAGAATAGGCGTACAATCTGTTGTCTCCCAGGTGTTCGGGTACGTCATATCATGGACCGGATGGACAGATTATTGGGCGGGGCTGGTTAAGACCCAGCGGTCCTGTTGCATGTTGGCACAAATGACAATGTCAGTGGAAGATGGGATGTCCTCAAATAAGACTTTAGGGATCTAGGCAATAAACTTAGGTCGAGGACATATAAGGTAATAATGTCAGAAATATTGCCTGTGCCACGAGTTAGCCCAGGGAGACAGAGGGAGAGTAGGATGGTTACCATGTGGCTCATAGATTGGTACAGGAGGGAGGTATTTGAGTTCCTTGAATACTGGGCGGACTCAGTCAGGCACCATCTCTTTTGCCACAACGGATTGCACCTGAATGAGGAAGGGGCAGGTGTGCTCAGGGGTAGAATGTTGGGAAGGCTTGAGGAGATTTTAAAATAGTCAGGTGGGGGGAGGGTATAGACACCTTAAACCAATAAATGAGTATTGAATAGAAGGCAAAGACAGCTACATTGTGGAGGAAGCAAAGGAAAGGGAGGAAGAAGGGAACAAGGTATACAAAAGGTATATGATATACACACAGCCAAATACAAATATTGTCCATGATTCTGATTTATCGTTTCAGGAACCTTATGCAACTGTAACAAGGGCAAAGGAAATACAAGATATGAAATGCCATTATGTGAATCCTAGGAGTTTAACTGGTAAAATGGGGTAACTACAGACCCTAGTTTTGGAGGAAGATTTTGATCTCATAGGTATTACCGAAACTTGGTGGGATGATTATATGATATGATGGTACTCTTTACCTAGAACGGCGCCCACGATTGAAATCGCGGGCATCGCGGGTAAAATCGCGGTAATCGCGGCATCGCGGGTAAATCGCGGGTAAATCGCGGGTAAATCAAAATCGGGTACCCGCGATTACCGCGATTTTCCCATAGAGAACAATGTTAAAAAGCCTGATTGACCGCGATTTTAGCGTTAAATGCCTCAATGCCCGCGATTTTCCCATAGGAATCAATGTTAAATGGGCTACAGAGCCCAAATAGCCCCAATTAACCCTTAAATGTCCTCCCAAATTTTTAACGCCACCCCACGATCAACGCCAACCCGAAGCGTGGCGAGCGCAGCGAGCCCGCGAGGGGCGGCGGTACGCGTCCTACGACCTTTTCATGCCCTACTATCCACGTCGGCGTGGAGTTGAGAATAGAATAGTGTGGCGAGCGCAGCGAGCCACCGAGCCCGAAGCGTGGCGAGCGCAGCGAGCCCCGCGAGGGGACGCGGATACCTTCACAGGTAAGCGCGTCCCCTCGCGGGCTTCACAGGTGTCCGCGTGGCCACGGACACCTGTGAAGCCCGCGAGGGGACGCGCTTACCTGTGAAGGTATCCGCGTCCCCTCGCGGGGCTCGCTGCGCTCGCCACGCTTCGGGCTCGGTGGCTCGCTGCGCTCGCCACACTATTCTATTCTCAACTCCACGCCGACGTGGATAGTAGGGCATGAAAAGGTCGTAGGACGCGTACCGCCGCCCCTCGCGGGCTCGCTGCGCTCGCCACGCTTCGGGTTGGCGTTAAAAATTTGGGGGGACATTTAAGGGTTAATGGGCTCTGTAGCCCATTTAACATTGATTCCTATGGCCAAATCGGGTGGATTGAGGCATTTAACACTAAAATCGGGTCCATCGCGGCTTTTAACATTGATTCCTATGGGAAATCGGGAGCATCGCGTCGCGGGCATCGCGGGTACGTTTATGGCCGGCCGCGACGCGACCGACGCGATTTTTCAGGTTTAACATGGTTTTCAATGGGAAAATCGCGGGCATCGCGTCGGTCGCGTCGCGGGCAGGCATAAATGTACCCGCGATGCCCGCGACGGGCGCCGTTCTAGGTAAAGAGTACCGATATGATATATGATTATATGTTAAACCATCCTTAAAACCATACATAAGGGAAGACATATACAAGAGCACAATGGAGTCAGTATAATTAGTATGGGTAGAAACCACAGGTGATATTAAAGGGGCTAAAATAAATTATAGTAGGTACATATTATAAACCACCCAACATAAATACGGAGGAGACATTAGACCTCTTGCTACAGGTGGGAAAAGCGGCCAGCTTAGGGGACATTATTATTATTATGGGTGACTTTAACTAATCAGAAATAATTTGGGAAGATAGGTTAAGTAGTACCGCTAAGGGAAATGTTTTATTGGATGCCCTAAATTACCAAAATTTGTATCAATTTATTGAAAGTCCAACCAGAAATAACAATATCCCGGATCTCTTGATAAGCAACAATGGGGATATTCTTACTAACATAACTATGGCCCTTATTCTGATTGACGCGGACTTTACCGCGTACTTACGGATCGCGTCTTTACGGCGTCTGCGCATGCGTGGCGAACGCTACGCGCATGTGCCACGCCTTGACTCGGTACCAGTTCGGGCAAATCCCGTCCAAAACTGTTCACCGCTATCAGTCGGGAAATAGGGGCGTATTATGGGCGTCATGCGGAATGACACATGGGCGTAGTTTCAAAGTGGGCAAAACGGGGCGGAAACATGGGCGGACACGGGGGAGTACACTTATGTTGGGGGGCGTACATTCGGAAACCACTCCGAATGCACGCGATCAAAAAGGGCAGAAATGTGCGGTGTCCACAAGTGTACTATTGCTTTGCGGACACCACTCGTTCATGCGGTAGGCGAACGTACGCCTAATGACTACAACCATTAACACCTGAACCCAATAGAATCTACTCCTTTACTCATTACTCACTAATAGGCCGCTTGTCAGTGCTTTAATTGAAACCATTGCTGCTTCAAGGAAACCTTACTAGTCCCCCACATATGCTGTACTTGTCAGACACTTTCAAACTGCTAACAATGGACATGACAGAATATTAATACTAGCAATACACATGTGTTACTTCATAGTGGGTTGTTTGGCGTAAATACTCCGCTTACGTGCGGTAGCACCGCTTGGCTCCCGTTCGGATGCGGTATTCCCGAGCATACTCTGTAATACTCTGTAATACCGTGCCGAATCGGAGTGTTTCTCCCGCACACGCATGCTTTGTATGTCGTCCGTAAACACGCCCTGTTCTTAAAGAGTGAGTCCGTCCGAATGCGGAGGACACGTGGGCGTTTCTACGGACGATGGCCGCACGCGGCAAAACACCGTGGCGTGCGGACCGCTCCGTAAGAATGCGGGAATATCCGCACCGATCAGAATAAGGGCCTATAAGAGAGACATTAGGGAACAGTGCTCACAATATGATCACATTTGATTAAAATTTTAACAAAGATAATTATATCGGAGCAATTAGGTCCTTAAATTTCAGAAAAGCAAACTTTGATAAGTTTGAGGACTCCTTTAAGGATATAGTCCCTTATTCCGGTTCACTCGCAAAGGCAAATTCCTTCTCAAATGGACAAAACCATGTGCCCTGCAGGTGGAGCAGATGTAACTTATGCAGACAGAATTAAATTTAGGTGGGGGTTTACGTCAAAGTGAGATCTACAGTATATTGCGGTGTAGAAATAAAGCAGCCAATATTTTTCCTGCACAGAAACAAAATAACTCATTTAAATCTCTCTGCAAATGTTACAACTGTTTGTGTATAATCAGCTGACCCACACCGTCCCCAGGTTTGTGTATAATCAGCTGACCCACGCCGTCCCCAGGTTTGTGTATAATCAGCTGACTTACGCCGTCCCCAGGTTTGTGTATAATCAGCTGACCCACGCCGTCCCCAGGTTTGTATATAATCAGCTGACCCACGCCGTCCCCAGGTTTGTGTATAATCAGCTGACCCACGCCGTCCCCAGGTTTGTGTATAATCAGCTGACCCACGCCGTCCCCAGGTTTGTGTATAATCAGCTGACCCACGCCGTCCCCAGGTTTGTGTATAATCAGCTGACCCACGCCGTCCCCAGGTTTGTGTATAATCAGCTGGCCCAAGCCGTCCCCAGGTTTGTGTATAATCAGCTGACCCACGCCGTCCCAGGTTTGTGTATAATCAGCTGACCCACGCCGTCACCAGGTTTGTGTATAATCAGCTGACCCACGCCGTCCCCAGGTTTGTGTATCATCAGCTGACCCATGCCGTCCCCAGGTTTGTGTATAATCAGCTGACCCACACCATCCCCAGGTTTGTGTATAATCAGCTGACCCACACCATCCCCAGGTTTATGTATAATCAGCTGACCCACGGTGTCCCCAGGTTTGTGTATAATCAGCTGACCCACACCATCCCCAGGTTTATGTATAATCAGCTGACCCACGCCGTCCCCAGGTTTATGTATAATCAGCTGACCCACGGTGTCCCCAGGTTTGTGTATAATCAGCTGACCCACGCCGTCCCCAGGTTTATGTATAATCAGCTGACCCACGGTGTCCCCAGGTTTGTGTATAATCAGCTGACCCACGCCGTCCCCAGGTTTATGTATAATCAGCTGACCCACGGTGTCCCCAGGTTTGTGTATAATCAGCTGACCCACACCATTCCCAGGTTTGTGTATAATCAGCTGACCCACGCCGTCCCCAAGTTTGTGTATAATCAGCTGACCCACGCCGTCCCCAAGTTTGTGTATAATCAGCTGACCCACGCCGTCCCAGGTTTGTGTATAATCAGCTAACCCACACCATCCCCAGGTTTATGTATAATCAGCTGACCCACGGTGTCCCCAGGTTTGTGTATAATCAGCTGACCCACACCATCCCCAGGTTTATGTATAATCAGCTGACCCACGGTGTCCCCAGGTTTGTGTATAATCAGCTGACCCACACCATCCCCAAGTTTGTGTATAATCAGCTGACCCACGGCGTCCCCAGGTTTATGTATAATCAGCTGACCCACGCCGTCCCCAAGTTTGTGTATAATCAGCTGACCCACGGCGTCTCCAGGCTTGTGTATAATCAGCATATTTTCTGTGTTCGTTAACTTTTTAAAATAAATGTTGTAAATACTGTAAGGTCAGTGTTAAATATTTCTTACCACAATAAAAGGTTTTGTTCATTGCGAAGTTGTAATACCTATACTCCCTTCTTACTATGATTTTATAATTGCCTCATTAAGATGCAATCTGAACAGATCTACAAGAATGAGAACCAAATTCTTTTCTGTTAGTAGAACCATAAATCACCGTTCATACCCTACTTCAAGGAGGGTCGGAGAGAGAACTTTCCATATGAATTATTCATAATAGCAAAACATAAAAACCTTGCATGTGTCCTACAGGTTTCAAACAGGAATGCTACAGGCATGTCTGTAATAAATTCTACTGGGGTGTGGGTTATTAGATGAACAGTCAATAGATCAAAACCAAAATGTCAACATGGTCAAAATGATGACATGGTCAAAAGGTCAACATGAAAAAAGTTTGCCCACTAAAAGGTAGACATTAATTTCTCACATTTGTTTTTTTCAATGTTGACATCTGTTGAAATGGACCCGTAGCTAGTGTATCGTGTACTCTCACATGGCTCACTACTTTGTGTATACCCCTCGTTCCCAATTGTAGTCGACATGGATGGTAAAATATGCAGACGCCCCCCCCCCCCCCCAATAATTGTGAAACTCTCATGTGTCTACCTTTTTCATGTCAACCTGTTGCATGTTGACCTATTTCATGTTGACCTTTTCACCTTGTCCGCTCCTTTGGCATCACTGGCACGGTCTTCTCCTGGTTCACCTCATACCTCTCCGATTGCTCCTTCTCAGTCTCCACTCCGAGCTCCTCCTATCCTACTACCCCGCAGCCAGTCGGTGTTCCCCAAGGGTCAGTCCTTGGCCCTCTCCTCTTCTCCCTCTACACCACCTCTCTGGGCACCCTCATCAGCTCCTATGGTTTTCATTACCACCTTTATGCAGATGATACCCTAATCTATCTCTCCTCCCCAGACTTATCCCCATCACTCCTGTCCAAGGTCTCAGAATGCCTCACGGCCATCTCAGCCTGGATGACCCAACGCTTCCTGAAACTAAACATGGCTAAAACTGAACTTCTAATCTTCCATTCCCCGAACATCCCCTCTTCTCCACTATCTCTATCAGCATTGGTGAAACCGAGATCACGTCCACCGACCAAACGCGCTGCCTCTGTGTCATCATTGACTCCTCCCTCTCTTTCACCCCCCACATTCGTGCTCTCTCACAGTCTTGCCGCTTTCACCTATGCAACATCTCACGCATCAGACCATTCCTCTCCACTGACGCGACCAAAATTCTCATTCACTCTCTTGTCATCTCCCGACTTGACTACTGCAACATCCTTCTCTCTGGGCTACCTCTCACTCACCTCGCACCTCTCCAATCCATTCTTAACGCTGCTGCTAGGCTCATCTTCCTCTCCCGCCACTCTACCTCCGCCTCCCCCCTCTGTCTATCTCTTCACTGGCTCCCCATTCCTTTCCGAGTTCTCTTTAAACTCCTCACCACCACCTACAAGGCTCTCTCCTCCTCCACCGCTCCTTACCTCTCTTCACTGGTCTCTATCCACACTCCCTCCCGTCCTCTTCGCTCCATCGCTGACCGCCGACTGACCTCTCACCTAATCACCTCCTCCCACTCCCATGTCCAAGACTTCTCTCGCGCTGCCCCCCTGCACTGGAACAACCTCCCGCCACCCATCATGCTTTCTGATTCTCTTACCTCCTTCAAGCGCTCCCTCAAAACCCACTTTTTTCGACTAGCCTATCCCTCCTCCTAACCTCTTTTGATCCTCCTATCCTCCCTCCGTTCCTACTTATCCTATTGTTTTTTGTTCGTCCACCCACCTATTTTTAGTATGTTAACTCTAATGAGTAGGGTCCTCCTTCCTCACGTACTCACCCTACCTCTTTACCTCAACTGTGCTCCTGTCCTGTTCTTCCCTTCCTCTACTTCATCTTCAGTCTCCTCGACAATTGTGACACCTACTTCTGAACTGATGCTGATTTTAGTTCTACCAGCTATACCCCTATTTATACTGTATTTTTCAACACACCCTGTACGTTACCTTGTAATTTGTTTTTTTGTTTGCTATGTACGGCGCTGCGGACACTTTGCGGCGCCTTATAAATAAACGTACTACTACTACTACTACTTGTCGACCACATGACTGTCTGTCTAGAAACTGTAGCTTTATCAACCGGAACCAACTCTACCATGCTAAAGCACATACAACGGACATTAGTGTTGAAAGTTCTGCAAACAAGGGCATGTCTTTCACAGGCAGTGAAAATGCTATTGGGCCCAGAGCTAAGAAGGGCCCAGAGCGAAGAAGGGCCCACCTTCCCTTTTAAAGTTACATGTATTATATACATTTTTCACCATTGGGTTATATATAGGGGCCCGTACAAACTGCTGTCATTGAGCCTAAAATATATGCCCCTGCACCTAGGGGGCATTATACTGTAACATAATATGAACTGGGCACTGTAATGTGGCACAATTTCAATTGCAGGCACTACAGTGTGGCATAATATGAACTGGGGGCAAAAAAAATCTCAATGTAAGAATCGAACATGGGTCTCCACTAGCCGACACCACCTGTTGATAGCAGCTAGTGCTGACAAGTCTATGTAAAGAGTGCTTCCCATTCAGATGGTGACATTTGAGAATGATATGCTGGTGTCTCAGACACAAGAGCGTCCCATTCTGGATTTGTTTTCACAGTATTCAGCATCCAGTACAAAGGCATAACAATAGCATTGCAGATCCCGCGGTAGCGTGCAGGCGCTGTGTAAGTGCTGGCGTCAGGGGTCTGCGGGGCTATTGTAAAGCTGCCGCCGCGTCTGTCCTGCGGCCGGGACCCGCAGATTTTCTTGTCTGCGCTGCGGTCCCAGCTCCCCTACTGGATTCTGCTGCTTTGGATATTGGACCATCATGAAATGTCTGCCCCCATACAGCAGACATTTCTCTGAAACTGTCTGCTGTATGGGGGTGGACATTTTGTGATGGTCCGTTTTCATAGCAGCAGAAGCCAGGAGGGCAAGCGGGAACACACAGCAAACAAGATCTGCGGGTCCCTACTGCTCAGCAGAGGGGTAAGGCACGGGTGTGCATGGGCGGTCGGGGGGAGGGTTGCTAACTTTACTGGGGGGGTGCATATATTATAGTTACGCCACTGATTGGGTATGGGAACTGCAGGCCGCAGTTAATTTTTGCCTAGGAGACCCAGACTTTACATGGCTCATTTGCCTGAGCTTGTATTGTACTGTAGAGTTGGAGCCAATTTTCACAGAAATGAGACACACAAGCATTTTACATATAAGGGCGTCCCTTTCTTGGTGGATGGCATGGTTCCATCTGGTTCCATCCAAAAGTGGCGCAACAAAACCGTCACCATGGCATGCTAGGGCAACCGGTGAGTCCGTAGTTCTGTATGTCATAATGTGAATTGGTGGTACTGTGTTGCATAATGGGTACAGGCAGTCCTACAATATTACATAATGGGCCTAATTCAGGACGCTTGCTAAGCAGTGGTCGTTCCCTTCTTGGCGAGATGCTTAACGCCACCCGCCACTCGGCCGATCACCTGCCCCCCCCACCGCTGAATCCTCTCGATAACATGCGAGGGGATATACGCAAACACATCCCTGTGCATGTGGCTGTAGGGAAGGGAAATCATTGGATGGTCGCCGGCCATCTAGACTTACTTTTATTTCCTTCAGTGTCCGCTCAGCGTTTTCATGGATACAGTACATCCATAAAACGCTGAGTATTCCCCTGCTCCAAGCCAATGCCAGGTGTTCATAAGCAGGGCCGGTGCTAGGGTATCCGGCGCCCTCCTGCAAACCATACATTTTGCGCCCTTTCACATTGCCATTGCAACAAGCTGCAGCCCGATTGTGGGAGTGTAAGCAACATGCGATCCTATGGAGGATCTCGGGTGCATGTACATGTATGCATACACCATCTCAGTGCTGTGTCTGCAAAATGTTGCAGGCACTAAAGGTGCCCATACACGCTGCGAGAATCGCATACGTTATGGGCTAGATCGCATCGCACTGCATGCATGCAATGTGTGTGCGATGCGATCCGAAAGCAGTACAAAAAGTATGTGCAACACATACTTTTTGTACTGTGCGATGCCCGCAGGAGCGCACATCGCATCGCAAGCTGCTATTGCAGCGTGTATGGCCACCTTTACTCACATAACCCAGCCCATTATTTAAAAAGTGTCTAAATTAATATAAAAAAATCTACAATTATTTAAAAAATTGTTATAAACATGCAAGTGTCCATGAGGAAGAGGGGGCAGGTCACAGGACAGTGTGTGGGCGGTGCAGGGAGCTGCTCAGCCTCTCCATACTGTGGCCGTCTGTCAGACAGGCATTGCGGGCGGTTTGCAGGCTGTGTGCACTCGCAGTGCAGGGAGCAGCTCTTTATACTGCCGCCCGCCCGCTGTCAGACAGGTGCTGCGGGCGGCGTGCAGGAGGCAGTGACAGTGAGGGCTGAGGCAGCTTTAGCAGAGCAGGGAGGGAGACGGCGCCTTTTCAGCATGGCGCCTCCCTGCTTTGCAGGAGCTGCTGAGTGGGTTGCGCCCTGTTCATAAGTATGAGTAGGGGTTGGTAGTTTTCAGTGCATGTAGGGGGTCATCGCAACAAGGAGGGGTTCATGAGGTGGTGGCAGTGGTTGCGATGTCAGCGGTGGCACATGTGCAGCTCATAATTGGAGAATTTTTAGTGGATAAAAAATGATTAGGTTTCGGAGTGGCTCTGTCTCTGCCTGCGATAATTAATACATGTGATGTAGTCAATTATTAAATAGCAGATTGAGATGATATTGAGGATGTGGATGATGATAACTCAGACTCTTAAGGTGGCCATACACATGCAGATTTATCTTCAGATCTGGTTGGTTGGAACAAAAACATGGTTATGGATGAGAGCAAATGGCAGTTGACCATTTTCTTGGAAATGCTGGAAAACTGACAAACTGTCACTCAGATATTACCAGGTGTTTGTTCCAACCAGCCAGATCTGAAGATAAATCTGTAGGTGTATGGGCACCTTAAGTGTCGCATGTGATTCATCACATGCAAAACTTGGTACATGAAGTGCCTAATCGCATGTGACCCCTCCCGGGGGTCACTATAGTGGTTTCCAAACTGTATGCTGTGGCACCCTGGGGTGCCTGGTTATGGTATAATGATAGATTGACTCTTGGTTGACAGTCATTAGGTCGAAGGAGGGTAGGCTGACACCTTTAAATGTGCAACATACTCAAGGTTGACATTGACAGAAGGTTGACACAAGCAAAATGTCGACATAGACATGGTCGACATTGAAAATGTCAACACAGGTTTCAAATTTTTGGGGGGTGTCCATGTTGACATGGACTCCGTATAAGTGTAAGTAATGCTTCCCCTGGCATAGCACGTGGCACTCGCCATGCTATGCTCGGCATTCTATGTCCACTTGGATGGTAAAGAATGAACCAAGTCGGTCTAAACCAGAAAAACATGAAAAACGTGTGTCGACCATGTCATGTCTGTGTTGATCTTTTGTTTGTGTTGACAGTCTGTCAATGTTGACCTAGAGTATTTCGTCCATTTGACCCCTTCCCGACATATGACGTACATGTACGTCATATGATGGTTGCGGGGGAATCAAGCCAGCTCACGGAGTGAGCTGGCTTGAAAGAGAGCAGGTAATGGCTGTATATTACAGCCAGGTACCTGCTCTCACGACCACGAGCGGCGAGTTCGCCGATCGTGGCCGTTTAACCCTTTAAGCACCGCGGGCAAAGCGCCCGCAGTGCTTAAATAGCCGATCGGAGGGGGGGCGCCCCCCTCCGGTGCCGATCGGGGCCCCCCGCGGCGAGATCGGAGGGTGCCGATCGGTTGCCATGGCAGCCAGGGGTCTAATGTAGACCCCTGTGTTGGCCATGTCAGCATTCCTATTACATCCTGCCTGAGGCAGGATGTAATAGGAAGTGCTGAAAATCACTATGTTCAGCCATAGAGCTCTATGGCTGAACCTAGTACAGGCGATCGCGCCCCCTAGTGGTCAAGTACACTAGGGGGCCTTGTAGTAAAAGTTAAAAAAAAATAAAAAAAAGTTAAAAAAATAAAAATAAAAAAATATTAAAAGTTCAAATCACCCCCCTTTCCCCATTTCACAAATAAAAAAAAAAAAAAAAAAACATATTTGGTATCGCCGCGTTCCTAAAAGTCCGATCTATTAAAATATAACATTAGTTATCCCGCATGGTTAAAGGCGTAAACGGAAAAAAATTCCCAACGCCAAAACTACGTTTTTTGGTCGCATCGCCTACCCAAAAAAATGTAACTAAAAGAGATCAGAAAGTCGCACATATCCCATAATGGTATTAATTAAAACTACACTTCAGCCCGCAAAAAATGAGCCCTCACCCAAGTCCGTAGGTGGAAAAATAAAAAAGTTATAAGCCGCAGAACATGGCGACGCGACGCAAATTAGAAAAACCGTAAAATTTTCTATTTTTTTTTTTAGTGGTAAAACGTAACGAAAACTATATAAGTTTGGTATCACCGGAATCGTAACGACCCATAGAATAAAGATAACCCATCATTTTAAACGAACTATGAACTCCAAAAAAACCGTAACCAGGGCAAAATTGTGGAATTGAGTTTTTTTTCCTTTTTACCCCACATTGAATTATTTCCTGATTCCCCAGAATATTATACGGTATAGTAAATATTACCATTAAAAAGTACAACTTGTCCCGCAAAAAAAAAGCCCTCATGTGTCTATATAGCCGGAAAATTAAAAAAGTTACGCTTATTTGAACGCGAGGAGGAAAAAAAAAGAAAAGTTAACAAAAAACGCCCGGTCGGGAAGGGGTTAAAGGTGTTGACTACACACTGTCGCCCATTAGTGGTCTATCTAATGACTGTCGACCTAGAGCCAATCTATCATGAGTCCTGATACCGGGATGCTTTGGGAGACTTGCAGGGGTGCCCTTCTGGATGTGATCATATTATCTCAATAAATATAACAGATGCTCTGCAATCACTATGTACACTATGTATACAGAATTATAGACACTCCAAACTGTATTCTCTATACTTAAAAAGGGAATGTCAGTTTCAATTGCTGCTACATTTGTTAAGTTGACCAACTGCACCAAGTCTACCTCATCTTGTCATGTCATACTTGTCAGTCCTACTTACCCATCTTGTCAGTCATTCAGCATTATAAACACTGCAATTACTATCACATTAAATCTCATTAATATCATTAAATCCAATTTGTGTCTCTTCAAAGGAATCTCAGTATACAGACCTCATTGTGGAGGCAACATTGTAACTACAGTAATTCTGTCTCAACATGTTGTCATTTGCAACAATTTTAACATAAACCAAACCTCTTTGACTTATTTCAGACTAAATTATTACCACCAAATTAAGTTATTAACAATAAATATAATTACATTTATGAATTTAATTGCAACAGTTAATTACAACAACTCTATTTTAGATTTAGATTTAAGAATTTCTAAACAATGAAAACTGGTAAATAACTGTGACCATATTTCCACTTGACTGTTGGAAACATCTTTGACCTTTTGTTTTGATATCTTTGCATTTCTGCTTTTCCTCATGGGAACACAATGGCATGCAACTTGAATCCAGTACACTGAAAGAACATTACGTGCAACTTGCATCTAGTACACTGAAAGAATTCACCACCTGGTCAACATGTCTTCATTTTCTGAGGTCGTTCCTCTTCTGTGACTTATGCCTGACATAATGCGTACACAGGAAGATGAATGTGTTCAAGATGAAAAAAAAATGGTTGAATGGATTACCTTTCTGTATAAACAATCATCTTTCACTGTGGTGACTTTTGCCAATGACAAGGCTGCTGTGCAGGTTTCGGTACTGACAACGTCTACTTGTGATTTTTTTTTTTTTTTAAAGATGGATGCCTCATAAATCTAAAGGTGTTATTCTAATTTTAAATACAAATACGTTTTTGCTTTCAATTATAAAAGCACTAAAACAAATTCTAAAGAAAATGTGCACCAAATAATCATTCATTATACGTGTTTTCATAGAACCATTTAATCAGAAAAATAAATATACCTCGTAGAGGTGAGGGGTATTTAGCCTAGGGGACACTCGATGGACAAAATGAATCCTCTGTGTGCTAAAAGATGTCATAACAGAAAGTGAAAGAAATTTTTGCAATGGCACTGATTGGTTTCAAGCTTGCAGAATGTGCAGAGAGGGAGCTGTCAAGACAGCTTGGGGGTAGGAGCAGATAGAGACTGGGGGATTGGGCGGAGAGTTTGTGGGATAAAATCTGTCACAGCTGAAAGTGAAAATAAAAAGTGAATTGATGGGATTTTAACTAGTTTTTGTTCTAATTCTTATAATTGCACACCCTGCCCAGTGTAATAACAAGTGGATCTATTCACCTAGTGAATATATTTTACAACTTGTATGGCTTATCTCACACACTGAAACTGTGCCCAAGATGGCTGCCTGGGGCTTTGGATGGAAAATACTTGGAACTGATGGCTATGCACTACTGGGGACATGCTATGTCACTGGCATTAAATATGTGCAAGAAATTGATTGCTTAGCATTTAAATTCAGTGCCTGAGATTGTACACAAACTTTGATTCGTGTTTTGAAACCTTGTTTTATTTAATGTGTTTGATGTCTTTGTGCAACATAAATGCAAGATACATCAAGATACCTCAATGAAATATAAAAATATTCTGAAATACAGAATAATCCGTTATCCAAAATTCTTCTGGTCCTGAGAATTTGGAAAAGGGATACTGTAATGGAGCAAAAATGCCCAAAATATGTGATTTCAGTATTTTTGTAATTTTTTTGAAAAAGTCATGGTATTTAGGTAAAACCAAAAGTGGACAATGAAAAACTGCAAAAATGGTCCGGCACACTTCTCTAGTTTTTATGTGAACATTAAATTAAAACTGCTGTCAGTGTTTGGAATTTTATTACAATATTGTTTAGGTGGTCTGATAGTGCTTGCATATGTCTTCATTGCACCAAAACAGACTGTGTCACTGGAACCTTTACCAAGCCCAAAGTTAGCACATTACTTTAACATAAGTATTTAAAGAAATCAATTGCATGTGAGAAACACTGAAACTAAAAACATAACACCACAATATGCTTTATACACTGCAGCAAATGCTCTTATCTTAAAATAGTTGTTTTTAGCGAGAATACAAATAAATAAAATAATTACATTTATTTAATATACATTTTTTTTTTCAATATTTGTAAATATTTTTGCAGTATTGTATCATATTAGGGTGAGATTTATCAAACCTTTGAGAAAGATAAATTGAGGCTTCTTTCATACGGTCAAATGATGAACAGGAAAGGATTACAGAACCAATTGCAGTTGGTTATTTCATTTATTTAGAACCAAAAAGAAAAAAGATGAAGTCTAATCCATATCTCAGTCATTCTGAATCCGCGGCCGCGCATACATACAATAATGGTTATATCCCTGGCTGGAAACATCCAGATTACCTTTTAAACATCGTAATTCTGTGTGACGTTAATTCCACTTTAAATGATATGTACAGAGTTTTCTGTGATGTTGTATAAAGTGGATTACTGTTGGCAAAAGCTGGAACTTGAGATGTTGATAAGTGATTCCTTATTAGGAATTATTGTTACTTTAAGCAGGACCTAAATAGTTTGCAATTTAGTACATTTTTCTATATCTTTGTAATATTGGCAGTATTTTTCCTCAACTTTGCTAAGGCCAGGTGATTTTTTTTTTTTTGGGGGGGGGGGGGGGTTGCACTGTTCAGAAGTTGTCATTTACTGTACTAAGCCTTGAACAGTGATAAAATTGAGACTGATAAGCCATCAACCAATCAGCCCCTAACTGACATTTTTCAGACTCAGCCTGTAACATGGCAGATAGGAGCTGATTTGCTTTTTTTTATCACTCTCTATTTTATCACCGAGTTTAGTACATCTGGCCCTTGGACTTAGTTGTTTTATATTTTATTTTACAACTGATGGGAGTGGGACAATGGACAGCAAATTGTGGTCTGGGAGGCAGCAGTGGGATGAGGCCGGTGGCGTAGCTACCACTCCGCAGCCCCAGCGGTGGCGGGGGGAGCCGGCACCTCCGGGGCGCATGGTCACGGTTCTCCAGTCTCACTGAGGCTGCCTGTGTGACAGCCCGGAGCTGCGGGCTGTCACACAGGCAGCCTCAGTGAGACTGGAGAACCGTGACCACCGCTCATCTGCAGGCAGGAAGCTCCATCCGCTTCCTGCCCTGCACCCTCATGTATAAACACACTGCCTGGAGTCTCCCCATTACATTGCCGTGCAGAGTCACCATCACCCGCCTGTGACACCACCAACATGGACTGTTGGGGGGGGGCAGAATTATTTTGGCAGGGGGAGCTACATTTCTAGTTACGCCACTGCATGAGGCTTTAGTAGTCATGAGGGTACTTATGTAGTATCTGGGCTGCCGATTTCTAAATCGGGTACATCGCATCGCATCGCATGCGACCATCGGATGTGATGCGATGCGATGACCCGATTTTTCCATAGGAATCAATGTTAAAATGGACTGAGTCCATTTTAACATGGAATCCAATGGGAAAAAGGGGTCCTTTTCATACCCCTACTATCCAAGTGGGCATGGAGTTGGATATAAACCTGTGGCGAGCGTAGCGAGCCACCGAGCCCGAAGCGTGGCGAGCGTAGCGAGCCCCGCGAGGGGACACAGAATACCGTCCCCTCGCGGGGCTTGCTTCGCTCGCCACGCTTCGGGCTCGGTGGCTCGCTACGCTCGCCACAGGTTTATATCCAACTCCATGCCCACTTGGATAGTAGGGGTATGAAAAGGACCCCTTTTTCCCATTGAATTCCATGTTAAAATGGACTCAATCCATTTTAACATTGATTCCTATGGAAAAATCGGGTCATCGCATCCGATGGTCGCATGCGATGCGATGCGATATCACATCGCATCGCATCTGATTGTATGCCTTAACTTAAGGCATACAATCAAAAGATCGGCAGCCCAGATACTACATAAGTACCGTCATGAGGCATCCAGGCTGGCCTAAAAATTAAGAGGGCAGTGATGAGGGGCAGTCAGTAGGGTACCTAGGTGTGGCCTGACCACTAAATCTGCCCCTGTCTGTGTGTAATATATTGGTACATTATAAGGTTACTATTATTATTATTTTTATTATTATTAATAATAATAACAATAATAATAACTGCAGTGACACACACTGTGATATTGTACCTTGTAAAACTATAATGGATTGCTTATGGTACAGATAAATATATAATAAGATTACAGTAAATAAAAAATATACTTAAAGAGCACATAACTTTTACACACATGCTCTACATACTGTAACAAAATAAAATAATACATTTAGATTTAAAGTTATATGTTAAAATTACAAGATAATAACAGCCTCCCATATACAGCTAAACCTAAAGCATCTTGGCTTTGCTGTATAGACATCGGGATGAAGTGATAATAATTGTATAGTGTCCGCTATCATAAAACCTAACCATCGTTTAACCTTCTGTAAAAGCTTTCTTCCAGCAATTCTCGGCCTTTTGGCTAAGATCAAGTGTAGTATCTGTTCTTATCAGATCAATATCTGATACGCCGCTATCTGGGGGCCATATATTAAATGGATCTTTAGAACAGGGAGATGGAGATGGAAGAAGAGCTTGCTCTGTCCACTCCACGTATTGACCTGTTGCTCTGTCCACTCCACGCATTGACCTGATATTGCAGTACTTCCAGATCTTGTGCAAGACAAAAAGGTTTTCTTCCATTGTATATTGTCTGATATCTATTGTTTAACAGTAAACTAGAAAGCAGTAAAGCTGATCACAATGCAAAGAGTTTCCTTATTAATGACTACACATAATAGTGTAAAACAGGGAAAAGATAGAAAAAGCACCCATTAATGATGCATCCAATATCATCTAGGATTCGGTTTTAGATAAATAAATGTTATATATGTAATCTGGTAATTTTTCACAATAATCACAATAAAATAAATGTATTACTATAACAATTATATAAACATTTTTAAAACAGATACATGAATATATAATTATATATTTGTTAGCATATAGAAAACATGTACATTGTATTATATGTCCCTGAATTATATCAGATAGTGGACAATAGTTGAGTGATTTTATGCAACTGCGCATGTGCTAAAATTACTAAAACCTGTATGTTACATGCATCACGCAGAGGGCCAGAGGGCCAAATGTAATAGGGTGAGAGTTTCAGAAAGTGAGAGATTTTGGGAGAGTTTTCCCATGTTTTTTAAAGCAGCAATCAACTACATGGCAAAATCATCCTGGTTTTGCAGTGTCATTGATTGCTGCTTTAAAAAGAATGGGAAAACTCTCCCAAAATCTCTCACTTTCTGAAACTCTCACCCTATTACATTTGACCCAGAGTTTCCAAACAAGGGACGAGATGTTATAGGGTGCGATTTTTTTAGACAAAAAAATCTCGCCAAATCTTACAAGTCGCATGTGCCCAAAAATTTGCACATATAGGGGGAAAAAATTGGTGGAAAAAAATCGTATTTTCATACGAAAATACAATTTTTTTGGTGTATACGTATTTTTGGCATTTACTATGCCCAAAAAATGTATTTTCATATTCTTAATGATGGGACATTAGTATTTTATGAATGTCTACACCATCGATAGAATACGACTGGAATCACCATTCAAAAGAATGGTGACTCCTGATTTACTAAGCAGCTGTATTGATAATACGGCTGCTAATTGGCGTGAAACAGCCACAAAAATACGGCAGGAAAATATACTTTATTTTCCTGTCGTATTTGCTTTAAGCCTTCACGGATCAGTCAGATCCGTGCAGGCTTTAGTGTAAAAAAAAACCAGAAAAAAAAAAAAACGGCATGGGGTCCCCACCCCCCCACAGCTGTAATAGCACCAGGATGAAAGAGCCGGGCCCGGTAATTAAAAATCAGGAAACCCAACAAATAGGGGTTACCCGATTTTTAACAACCAGCCCCAGGCTCCAGGTCCGGGGCTGGTTCCCAAAATACGGGGGAAAAAATGAGTAGGGTTCCCCCGTATTTTAAGAACCAGCCCCAGACCAAACCAGCCAGCAGGGTAATGCCACAGCCGGGGGGAGACTTTTTTACAAGTCCCCCCGGCCAAAGCATTAACCCCCTGACCGGTCAGCCTAGCCAGGGACCCTGGGGGAGTGGGGACCCCCCCAATAAAGGGGTCCCCCCTCCAGGACTTACCTGACCAGGCTGAAGCCTGGTGCTGTCCTCGATGCCCCTGGGCGGTGGGCATCGAGCTGATTTGAGTGAAAAAAATAGATGTAAAAACTATTGTTTTAAACTGTGTAACTATGAGTCCCAGCAAGCCTCCCCCGCAAGCTGGGACTTGGAGAACCACAAGTCCCAGCCTGCGGGGCATTAAAGGGCCCGCTGGCACTTGTAGTTCCACAGTAAAAAAAATTGTTAAAAAAACACACACTGACACATAAGAAAAATAAAACTTTAATACATACATTACACACATACTGATACTTACCTATCTTGATCCCGTAGGTAGGTCCCAGGGTCTTGATCAGTGTTCCCTCTAAGCTGTGCGCATGTGCGCGCGCACACACCTTGACGAGCGTGCGCACAGACATTACAACTGAGCGCACAAAGCAGCAGTGGTCCCTTTTTGCAGTTGTGGACTCAATTAACGTGTGTTTCACCCATTAACTACATTGTGTACTGTATTTTGAATGTTTAAATGTTTAATATAATTTTGAAGTAAAGTTAACACAAATGCTGAACGTCATTTTCCAGTTATATATAAGTGACGCACAAAAATTTAAATTTCCTTCCAAAGTTGCACAGCCAAAATCTTTAGCCGCACACAGCCTTCGTAAAATTAGAGGGAACATTGGTCTTGATCCGGTGCCTTGTCCTGCTCCATGTCGGCGGTGGGCTCCATGTCGACGGCGTCTGTGTCGGCGTCCATCCAGTCCGAAGAAATCCATGGGGGACCTGTGGAAGGAAATCCTACTCACCCAGGTCCACCATGGAAGATCTGAAGTCTTGATCCGCCGTAGTCCTGGTCTTCTGTCACCTTCTGTGACACGCCGGCAACTCCATCGGCTTCCCGCAGCGGACTGTGAGAGAGACGCAGAGATCCTTCATCCTCCGCACCTCTCTATAGAATGATTCTATTGGCCACTAGGCGGCCAATCAGGAGCTGTCTTTCTCGTATTTGACTGCTTTGTAAATCCCCCTCCGGAACACGACAAAGCATACGAGGTATGCTGTCGTATTAATTTGTATTAAGAATACAAATGCAACTTTTTGCATTCGTATTCTTAGTAAATTTCCCCCATAATAGGGTGTGTTTTTTTAGAACAAGCCAGAAATCACTTGCGATTTCAGGTGATTTTTTAGAAACAGGAATGAGCGATTTTTAGTAAAGGATCGATTTTTCCTAGTAATGGGGGCATGTGGTCACTGGAACTCCCCTCAACCAATCAGCACTGTCCGATGGGGGGGAGGTGGGATGACATCCCCATGCCCCGCCCCCACACAAACCCCATGGGGACGTAGCTTAAATGATGCCCGATTCGTTACATTTGAATCCCACCCGCTCCCCAAAAAAACATAAATTCCTGCATTTGAATTAGCGGTTCCAGGGGAGTGCATGAGCTCCGGGACATGCGGGAGGCTTTCCCACCTTCCGGGGGGGGCAATTTTCAGGAGCCTCCCAGCCATTTTGGGAGGATAGGCAAGTATGCTTACATCTTTACATCTCACACAATGAAGGCCATACACTGACAGAGCATCTAATAACAGGCAAGTGCAAGTGCCTCCTATAGAAGTATATTCTGGAGACTCCACTTGTGGTATGGTTGCATCTAGAAGCTGCACATAGTGGTGTCATAGTTCTTGCACATTCAGACACCTGCTTGTACGCCAGGGGAAGGGCTTTTGTTATTGCGGAAAGACACACAAAATCGGTTGCGCAACACAGAAACAGGCCCATAGCAGGTGCTATTTCTCAGTTCCTCAATTGCCATGCTTGGAAATCGTAATGTATTTAATATATTAACCATTTAAAGTGAAAAATACACTATAAATCACAAGGTTTCCATACGTATACATTCCTGAGACAGGGAGCTGTCTTGTTCAAAACACTATGGGCCATGTCCATCAAGGCTAAACCTTATTACAACATGCTTTACAGAGTTCACACATCACAAGATGCTTAAACTTGTTCTTCCTGATCTAACAGGTCATCCTGCATCTGCAGAGGCTCCCCTGAGCTTTTTTGACAGGTCACATTGATTCTGATATTCTGAAGAGTGTGGTGCAGCCAAAATAGATTTGGTGTTTTCCAGGGCAGTAAAATTCTAGAATCATGTAATAAAATCTCAGCCAAAATGCCATCTTCAGTTTCTGGAGGAATTAACCTTTATCCCCTTGGGTGGTATGCCCGGAAATTTTACAGGCTCAGCTGCACTGCCGCAGCGGGCTGTCCCGGAAAATTTCCGGGCATACCACTTTACATACCACTTTCCAGCGGAGCACCACTGGCGCACTACCTTTAGGGTCACCCCCCCTCCTGTCACCTCCCCCCCACCCCCTCCGCTCCGGTGATCATACCCGGAGCTCCCCTGCCGCCAGCCGCCATTCACTGTGACGGAGGTGGCAGGCTCAGAGATGGTCGGCGCAGCTAGGGGGGACTCGGGAGAGTTCAGGTACCCGAGCTGCCGCAAAACATTCTCGAGCGTGCCGCCTGTGTGATGACTGACAGGCGGCAGCGGGAAGTGGCAGCAGGGGAGCTAGCTCTGGCGTACTCAGAGCGGAGGTGAGGGGAGGGAGCGGAGATGAGGGGGGAGCGGCGGCTTCCTAGTATCTGTGGTGGGTTTTGCTGGGGCAGGACAAACCTTCTCTAGTACAAACCTTCCCTAGTAGGTTTATCCTGCCCCAGCAAAATCCACCACTCAAGGGGTTAAGGAGAAGTAACAAACATTGCATTTGTTTTCCTTTGAAGAAGAAAAGAAACTGCGGATCATAGGAGCGCTGACATAAAATATATCACCTAATTGTTTTACGCCTTTTTATTACTGGCTGCCTTGATAAGGATAGCTATCTTGCAGAATACTGCCGAGCATGTATTATACCCACAAATTATTTATAGCACATCGCTTACATTGTTTATCTGCCTTGTGTTGATGTATTGTGCTAACATTAGGTAAATAAAAATTTGTATACGCATGAAACGGAACACATTAGAGGTGATTATTTATATAGCATCAGTATACTACTACTGGGGTGGGCATACCTCCCAACTGTCCCAAGTTTCAATTGGCGATTTTAGTAAATTTCCCTCATGGTGTTTAAATCTGGGGGGGTTTAATGGGGTAAACATATTTTCTATTCTGATTTGTAGATTCTCAGCAGGATAGTGGCTGTTTTTATCAGGATTTTGAAACCAACCCTTTGTAAGTTCCCAGTTGGAACCATACAGTTATCACTGGAACAACCCCCTTTAAGATAATTTTAATGACAAAATGGGAGTTATTCTGATTCACTCGGAAAGGCACAATCACTCTCTAATGGTCAAAACCATATGCACTGCAGGTGGGGCTGATGTAACATGTGCAGAGAGAGTTAGATTTGGGTGGGGGGTGTACTTCAAACTGATATCTATATTGCAGTGTAAAAATAAACAGTCAGTATTTACCCTGCACAGAAACAATAACACTGAAATCTAACTCTTTCTTGTTACATCAGCCCCACCTGCAGTGCACATGGTTTTGTCCATTAAGGCCAGATGTATCAAGCTTCAAAAGTGATAAAATGGACAGTGATAAACAGACAGCCAATCAGCTCCTACCTGTCATGTTACAGGCTGGGTTTGAAAAATAACAGGGATGAGCTGATTGGCTAGCTATTTATCACTTTTATCACTTTTGAAGCTTGATCATCTGGATCATAGAGAGTGATTGTGCCTTTGCGAGTGAATCAGAATATCCACCAATATTTCAAAGAGAAAAAAACTCTACATTTTAGAATTTGCCATTATCTGAAACCATGATCCGAGTTGTTTATTCCATCTCTGAAGCTATTTTTTTTACTTCTGTTACATGTTATTGTATTTATTTATAAAATAATTCACTCAAATGTACATCATTTTATAACATGTTGGTATATATTATAAAGGATAATAGTATTAACTACAAATTCATGCAAAATGCAATTTTATAAATAATATGGAAAGTGACAAGCTGGAAAAACAAATGCTTTGTATGAAGTCAAGTTCTAAAGCAGTTTAATAAATGTAATAAGACATATAACTGTAATAACACATCAGCAAGCTTTTAAAGAAGTGTTACAAGTTATAACAAGGAAATATCGCACAAAGCGGAAGCAACCTGGAGTTGCAAGTAAAAGTTTGGAGGGTCGGAAGCAGCAATGGGACCAGGACTGCCATCAAAAATTGTGGGGACTGGGACTGCCCAAAAAAGGGCAGCACCCACTATCCCCTTCCTGAACTCAGTGTTGCTTGGTGAGACCTCCAGTGTCTGCAGCGCTAGCCGCACTACTCATTCTGTACATTGCTTTAAGGGAAATGTAAACTTTACTTATGATGAATGAAACTTGATAGACTTCAAGTCCTGGGCCCCCTTTCTGTCTGGTCCCACAGACCCTCCGTGATGGCTGCCCTAACTGGGACTGTTCTACAGCATGGACCAGTGGACCCAAAGTAGCCAATCAGCAATGAATCCTGGTTTGAAAAAGCCACCCTGTGTGCGGCGAAATGCGTCCCGAGGAGTGCTCCCGATACCCTACCAACATACTCCCATACTGCAGGAGTCCATCTGTCCCAGAGTGGTACAGTGCAGCGGTACGATAGACACTGTGGCAGAGTGTCGCCCAGCGCAAACCAAAATCTAGCTGCAGCGAGGAGATGGTACATGGAGGTATAGTCCAGCCGGCTGCACAGATTGAGATACAGCCGAGGGGTAAGAGACGGAGCAGGCGCCGCGGCTCAGGTCCATCACCCACCGCTGATTCTGAGCTGCGAGAGCCCGGCAGTGAGATAGGAATCCACTGCTCAACTAAAACGGACATTGCTGCCACCATAGTACACTGGAGGTAATATTAACTTCTAAACACTCGCAAGGAGACATTGTCGTTAATTCAGTCCAACAGACTCCGTGACATTCCTGGGTTGGACAGCGTGTACCCAGATTGTGCGAGTGGACAAACTGTTTATTAAACTATATTGCAGTGAGCAAAGATCCAGTCTTGACAATTGGCAATTGAGTGCATTTATAGGAGAGACTAAGGGGCAGATGTATTAAGCTTGGTGAAGAGATAAACTGGAGATAAAGTGGAAGGAGATAACGCAGCAGCCAATCAGATCCCAACTGTCATATTTCAAACACAGCTGATTGGCTGGTGCGTTAACTCTTCCAAGTTATCTCCACTTTATCTCCAGTTTATCTCTTCTCCAGGCTTAATACATCTGCCCCTAAGAACGGTGCCTATTGAGTAGGGCCACAGTACACCAATCAGCAACCACGTGCTGTCGTTTATACATCCATTGTGCATAAGCCTAATTTTGATTGTCTATGTAATGTGTTATTTGTGTTTATGTACGTTTTAATAAATTGTCTATATTGTGTACACCTTTGAGAGCCCCACGTTTTTGGTTTTTCAATCAGCAGTGAAGTAGCATTTTTCAACTACATTCTTTAAAATGATAGTTAGAAGATGATTGGTTGTTATGAGAAACTTTATGTAACCATATACAGATGGAGCCACTCTCATCTATGCTACCTATGGCGCTTGTCCTGACAACTCATCAAAGCGCACCTAGTCGTGCGGTGGTGCAATAAAATGCATAGCAATTTGGTATGGTGTTACCAGATGAGTGCAATCCCGGAGATCATCCACCAGATGTTGCTTTTTGAAATCACTATTGTGCATGGGTCAATGTTATAGCGAAAGAATCCGCATTGTGCGTACATGAAGTCTCCATTGAAATGCACTATAGCACAAGAACTACAGTACTTCACTGTATAATACCGTACTGTACTGTACAGTATGTTACATAGACATTTTTCTCCGAAAATACTGTTACACAGACGTGCGTCTCATTACACTATTTATAACGGGCTATAGGGATAAGTAAATGAGTATACAAAGTAGAAGTACTGTACATACTGTAGGCCAGACTCGGTTTATAAAAATGGCATAGGTTACAGTTATGTAAGGGGCACTGCTGTACATGCATCTCATTATGCTACACTGGTTAAACACAGAATTATGCTACAGTATGAATGACATACAGTACGAGCAGGCTAGACTCAACTAAGAGCATTAACAAAATGTCTACCAGGTTTCAGCCAGGGCTTAATGGGAGCCCACACCTATGGAGCTATCAATGCAATAGGTTACATTTGTGTAAGGGCACTGCTGTATGTGCGTCTCATTATGCTGCACTGGATAAACACAGAATTACACTACAGTATGAATAACGTGTGCCAGACGGGGTCCCGACAGTCGGGATCCCGACAGTCATTAACCCGACGTCGGGATCCCGACTGTTAAAACACCGACGGCCGGGTTCCCGAGGGCCATCGGCTATTTTCCCTTGTGGGGGTCCACGACCCCCATATGCCCGCAAGGGGCTTTGTTGCGCTGTCCACACTGTCTGAGACCAGGCAGTCGGGATTCCGACGTCGGGATAATGACTGCCGGGATCCCGACTGTCGGTAAATCATACCACACCCTGAATGACAAACAGTATGAGCAGGCCAGACAAAGAGATAGTGGCCTTTATAGTTGGACTACAAGTCCTAGCAAGCCTGCTCCACATGTACGCAAATGTAAATAAAGGGCTGATACAGCACTTCAGTCGCTTTGGCTGGGAGGAGGCACAACAGAGTGAGAGAGTTCAGTACTACAGTATGCTGTGGATAATGCGTGTTGAGACGCTCAGAAAGTTAGTTATGGAAACAGGTCTTTTTGTGTGTGCATAGTTATATTAAATATAAGTTTCATAAAAATGTTTTGTAAAAAACAAAAATATATATATATATCTCACTTTAAGAATTGAACCTGGGTCTCAAAGCATGGAGAACAGCAGCACACTTATACACTATCCTACACCTGGTGATAGCAAACCGTGCTCATAAGTCAATGTAAGCAGTGATCCCTTATCAGAAGTTATGCTTATGCTGTATCAGCTATGGGAAGATAGCTGCAACATGCTGGTTTGCATTACAGTATATACAGTATGCTATTTTTAATCAAAATGATTTGCTTTTTGTGAACAATATTACTCAGAAAGGGGCTTCTGAGCGACATTGTTCTCAATATCATCTAGTGTGTACACTCAATATTGTTAATGATTCGTGCTCCCACATGTCATTAATGACACGTGGGAGCACGCAGCCATGTTGCGTAGCCTTGCCCCGACACCACAGTCTGCCATCGCTCCCTTCTCTACCGGCATCAGCAAGTGTGTATGCACTTGCCAATGACGGGTCCCCCCTCCTGACATATGTAATTGGGAGTGTAGTTTTTAAAATTCTCGCCCCAAAGGTTATTCAGTTGAGGTTTTTACTTCTTTCACTCAGTGCTCAGTTCATTTTCGGCACCTCCACAGCAAGTCCAATTTGTCCAAAAGATCCATATTTTAAGAAAATATTGGAAGTTCCAATTAGCTAAATTAGTTCTTAATTAGTTCTTAATTATTCACCTTCTGCAGAGAAAGCCTCCTTTTCTGCTTCCAGAACTCCAATGCTGGCTCAGAACTCAGCGATAAGCCCGGTCACACTGACATAAAAGGGGTCTCAGCTGGGTCGGTAGACATGTATAAAATCCTGGTTATGACTGCTATAGTGGTGTGAAACGAGTATTACATAAACCTATACAGAATGGAACTGTACTATCTAGAACAGTATTTTGTAAATATTTCTTATTTTGTAAGAGATTAAGTTGAAAAAAGAGCTTTTCCCTCACATCTGTACATATGTTCTACAGAGATATAAAACTCAAAATATATTTCCTCCAGTAAAATACAGTTCTTAATTGTTGTCATTAATTTACATTAACCTCCAAATTTATCTCCTGAAGTGACAGTTCTCACTACATCAATGTCTGTCTAGTGCTGTTAGAAATGAATGAATATTAATGGCAGTAATGTCCCTAATTATTGTACGCAAAAGCATGCAAATAAGAAATTCCATCAGTCCATGGTGAGTGCATAGAAATATCCCAACGTCTCATCTGAGCAAAGCTCTGAGGTCCTAGAATTAGGATTTTGGAATAAAACAGTAATTAATATTACTTCTTGTATTGTAGCGTCACAAAGCCATGACAGAAGATCATCCTTGGAAAGTCATATACAGCCAAATAATGTTGTTCCAAAACTTTCCTCTTGCCTCATTTATCTCTGCTGCTGGGTATCTTGGCAGAGGCATAACTAGAAATGTGTGGCCCCCCATAGCAAAATCTGGAAAGGGCCCCCCACCACATTGGCACAGGGAGGTGGGCAGTGAGCGTCTGGCTGTGGGTGCTCGGTGAGGACGCTGGCCCCACTGGGGCAGATGTATTAAGCCTTAAAAAGAGATAAATGCAAGGGTGATAAAGAGAGATAAACGTCCAGTCAATCACCTGCTAACTGCCATGTTACAGGCTGTGTTTGAATAAAGTCAGGAAGGAGCTGATTGGCTGGACATTTATATCTCATCACCTTTGCATTTATCTCTTGTTAAGGCTTAGTACATCTGCCCCACTATGTGGTGTGTACTTCTGGTCTATGTGTCCCTATCTGACAGAACACTATATGTCCCCATCTGGCCAGCATGTGGCGCGCCTCCATCTGCCCAGCATACTGACCATGAGCATATTCCATGCAGTATAATGATGAGTTCTGCGTAACAACAACACCACATCCCAAGTGGTGGCAGGGAGGGAACTGGCGCTGTGGGGGTGCAGCAGAATCCAGAACTCTGGCTTGCAGGAGGCATGGCTGTGGCCGGTAAACTTAGCGGAGGAGATGAGAATGGCCGAGGACTCTGTGGGACAGGTGTATACCGTGGAATAGATAGCGCTATAGCATTTGAATGAGTGCCGCTGGGCAGAAGCAAACCACGCCAGACTGACATCACGGTGACGCATCGTCCGCACACTGGGCCTTATTCTAGTTCACTCTTTCTGACGAAATCCTTCTTAGATGGATACAACCATGTGCACTGCAGGTGGGGCAGATGTAACATGTGCAGAGAGAATTAGATTTGGGTGGGGTTTTACGTCAAAGTGAGATCTATATTGCAGTGTAAAAATAAAGCAGTCAGTATTTACCCTGCAGAGAAACAAAATAACTCACCCAAATCTAATTCTCTCTGCACAAGTTACATATGCCCCACCTGCAGTGCACATGGTTTTGTCCATCTAAGAAGGATTTTATCAGAAAGAGTGAACTAGAATAAGGCCCACTGTACCGCAGAGGAAGCCTAGAGAGGAATTTGAACAGTAAGAAGTTACCTCTAATTCTACAGATCATGACAGCGGGTGTGAGGCAAGGCATACATTTTATAAATTATATCTTTTCCTGCATACAGTATGGCAATGAGCTGGGTTTTGGGTTACTCACCCTGCTCCTGTACCCTCCAGTCCAGTGCACCGTGACTTGGTTGTGGGCTGAGTCTCCAGTCAGGGGAAATGACGGTGTTGATCCTCAGATACTCCATCCTGGCTCCTTTATCTTGACTATTTTCTCTGGAGGGCTTAGCTTCAGATCTCATCACCTTCTGTCCATCTGAAGTGGGACTGGCCAGAGGGTCCTCTGCATTGAAATCGGTGGGTAGCATGATCTTCTAACTCAGTCCACCTGCTACACTACTTACAGTAGTCATCCACAGCAATCTGCATTTATGGATGCTCGCATGGCAATGTGGGAGACGTTGTCACGTCATGGCTTAGGTAGCAGCTGAATGTGTGTCACTGGGTCCAGGGAGAGCAGTGGGACCTAGAAACAGCTCGGGCACCATAGCAGCTGTACATTTGGTAGTTACGTCACTGCATCCTGGGCTCCTATGAACCAAAAAGATAATTTGTGGAAAATCTTATAGGTCTATCAGTCTAAAGTCAATCATTATTGTTTTCTAGCTGTGTTCTCTCTTGCCAGTCCCCATTGATTTACATCAGTTATTATGTAATTCATATGGAATTATGGTTTTTATCTGTTTCATTTATTTATTTTCAAAAAAGATGTCCCAGTGTTTATATTTTAAATGAATACAATTTTTATTGAGGGGCAAGGGAATCCCCCTGTGCTGTGTTGCTATAGTGCAGACAGCTTTAGTCACTGGACCCTCAGCTACTGGATGAGGCACGATTTATCCTCCACCAACAGAGCAATAAAGCACTTTGGGGGTTATTCAGCATGGCCTGAAAGGGGCTGAGTTTGACCCCATTCCGATGGTGTGGGGTCTACACATGCACATTGTGCTTGTGCAGACCCCCTGTGTGAACGCCTTCGGCGAGTATTATACTCACAGAGGTATTCGCGCAGGTAGAGGAGGGAACCCATCCCCTGGGAAAGCAGGTGAGACGTTCCCTGTTCGGGGCAGGCGGCTGAGGTCACATGACATCAGCGCCCGACATCTCTCCTTCTGTAATAAATTGATTTCTATCCCCTTCAGCCACATGCGACGGGATGTGTTTTCACATAGTACCGAGGGGATTCGGCTGCTGGGGGGGACGGGCTACTGACGCGTTTCGCTGTCATACAGGACGGCTTTCTCCAAGAAATCTGTCACTTTTTGCACTTGCACTTTATTTGGATCCTATCCGCCACAGTTTTGATGACTTTTCACCACTTTCCTCAAAATTCACAGAGGGACATTTGCCTGTTACATCACCACCAAGGAGGATATCGCTGCAACGCAATCCAAAATTGGATATAAATATTCTAACATCTTGAACAATGTGATATGAATGGCGTTTCCTCCATCCGGCATATAACCAAAAGGCGGTATACATAGGAGTAGATCCTACATGTTCCCACCAATGCATTTGGCAATCTGTAGGTGTAAATTATGTTGTTTTATTTTGGTTCATTTGTCATTATATGTACACTATTAATATTTTTTATTAATCTTCTAAACGCCTCATTGTTCTAGTGCTAGTACTTTTCTTTTTCTGTATATTGTATATCAGGGATCTACTTAATCGCTATAGTAGCTGCTTGGCAAACCACCCTCTGTCAGCGCCCATTTGGCTACTTCAGGGCCGGAGCAGATGTCATATGACTTCCTTTCAAATGACTTGACACGTCTGCATTTTCCATGACACTCCCAGAAAATAGCCTGTTACAACTTCCAAATGCTAGCTTCATGTCAATCAACTTACATATTGCCAGCAATAAAAAAAATGGGATGTCATTGCAGGATGTCCTCGCACATGCATATGTATGTGCTGTCATTTGATTATTGTCTGGCCTGCAAATTTGCAGTAGTGCAATCAATCCAAATTGCGTCATCAGTCCACTTGCGCTCTGTATATGGGCAGCCAAGGGAGATCCGGGAGGCGACCGTGGGATGCAGGAAACTTGACCATTTTTCCGGAGAGCCGGGAGGGTCATCCAATCTTCCTGATCCTCCTGGCCATTCCAGAAGAGTAGGCAAGTAGGGCATGTTTATAACGTCTTCAATTAGCCTGTCAACATCAGAATTCTGGTGGAAAGTGTTAACTGTTGACATTATGACCATTTATTTTATTTTTTTTCTCACTAACAATATTTCTTTAATATTTCAATTACATTTTTTTTTCTCCCTCTCACTTTCTATATACATAGCATTGGCTTCCTATCACTAATATTTATTAACACTATAGTATTTCACTGGTGTGTTGCTCTGGGCTTCTAGCTTATGCTGTTTTTTTGGGGTGCCACACCCTGCACCTAGATATAGCACTAGGGACCCCCAATATACTGAGAAGCCTTGACGACGCACAAATTTGCGCAAATATATGTAACCAATATCTCTGAATTCTATTATCATGTAGTGTTCAAGACTGGTTGGTTATACTAAAACCATTCATTGAGCTGGGGGAAACAATGTATTTTTACTTATACATTAGACATTTATGAATGTAGACTGTCCCCATAACATCCATGTTGACATTTTACCTGTCCAAAATCAGAAAAATGTTACATCTTGGTGTCACAATGGATCTCTTAAGCCGTGTACACTCGTGCTGGAGGCATGAGTAGGGGAAGAAGTGAGCGGGAACGAGGTGGAACTCAGTTCCACCACCTCCAATGGTGAGGTGGAACATTTTTACCTCCACATTGGCCCTGCACAGTAATTCTCACAGAAAAGCATTCTAGTTTGCAGGGGGATGCCAAATACCCCACCACTGACCATGTCTCTGCCTAATGGGGGGAGGTAATTAGGTGGCATAGAGAAATGAGTTCCCCCACCTCTGCATGACCACTTTAAGCCCTGGGCATGGCAATTTTGAGCCACAGCCAAATACACTGTGTGGCGTCTTAGAGAAAATAGCCTTGCCTACACAGTCTATTTGGCCGGGCAATAGTGCCACCTAGGGGCTGCGCATCTCTATCGCCTGAAGTGTACACAAAGAGCAATTCTAGCTAAGCTTCTAGGCGATTTTGACTATCTAGTCCAGTGGTTCTCAGTCCTCAGGACCCCCCAACAGTTCATTTTCTAGGTTACCCAGCATGTGCACAGGTGCACTCATTACTCAATGACACATTTTGAAAGATCCACAGGTGGAGCTAATTATTTCACTTGTGATTCTGTGTGGAGACATGGAAAACATGCATTGAGTGGGACAGAGGTTGAGAACCACTGATCTAGTCAAAATCGCCTCATTGAAGTACATTTATTTGTTTTGTTATGCCTTATCTGTCCCTATATACAGTTCATGGTAGATGTCATTGTAAGCTCTGACAAGATGAGTAAGAAGGCTTGGTACCCGCACAGCTCCATAAATGTATTCCTCACATAGCAAATAGCTGCAACTGTCCAAGCAATCCAGGAGCATTCACAAGAGCTCCAGATTTACGCTTCACTCAGTAAGGGAACCTTACAGCTCACCCTCCTGCTGCACGTAACGGAACAGCTATAATTACATCATCACCCTGCCACTTACACACAAACAATATGCTGATTATCTGCTTTACAAGCCGCATGGGGACATACAGCTCCTTGATCTGACTCAGCTGTGAGAGTTGTTCCTGATATTTCCAAAATATGCTATCTAAGAATAAAAGCAATAACTTGTCAGGTCATACTGCTTATTTGTTTTAAGGTTCTTACATTATTGACTGTGTCTATTAATTAAATGGTTTAATTGGTTTTAAGTAAGAATCATACCACGGGGAAGCCTATTTATTCTTGGTTATAGAAAGACAACAGAAACAGCTGTTCGCAGTAAAGCAGTTAAAATTATTTAAGCATATATATACCTCCCAACATCGTAAACAATGAAATTGGGACCCCGGTCTGCCGTGTAGCCGTGCACTCCTGAAAAGGGTCTTTGCCTTGGCAAAGGGTGTGTGGTTTTACAGGAGATTTTGAAGGAGCTCTGCAGGTAGGTTGCTCCTCAGGGGTTGTAGGCTTTTTCATATCCATCTGTCTATTCATATAATTCCAGACAGACTGGACGATGTTGAGATCGGGTGAGATGTTGAGACTTTCTTGGCTCCTGATTGGCCGCTAGGTGGCCAATAGAGTCATTCAGAGGAGAGACGCGGAAGATGAAAGATCTCTGCGCCTCTCCTCAGTCCGATGCAGGGAGCTGCCGGAATCGCCGGCATTTGGCAGAAGACCAGGACTACGTCGGATCAAGAGGACAGATCTTCCCAGGAGGACCTGGGTGAGTTGGATTTCCTTCCACAGGTCCCCCATGGATTACTTCGGACCTGGACGCCGACACGGACCCGAACGCCGACATGGACCCGAATGCCGACATGGACCCGGACCAGGACACCGGACCAAGACCCAGGGACCTACTTACGGGCTCAAGATAGGTAAGTATCAGTATGTATGGGCTTTGGATGTATTAAAGTTTTATTTTTATTGTGTGTCAGTGTGTTTATTTGACTATTTTTATTACTGTGGAACTACAATTGCCAGCGGGCCCATTAATGCCCCGCATGCTGGCACTTGTGGTTCTCCAAGTCCCAGCTTGCGGGGGAGGCTTGCTGGGACTCATAGTTCCACAGTATTAAACAATAGTTTATTCGGTACTTGTTTCCTATCTGGGCGCCCACGATTTTAATCGCGGGCATCGGGGGTAAAATCGGGGCCATCGCGGGCATCGCGGCCGATAAAAAATCGGGTGCGATGGGCCAGACGCGATGCCCGCGATTTTCCCATAGAGAACAATGTTAAATGCCTCAATTTACCCGCGATGACCATGATTTACCATAGGAAACAATGTTAAATGGATCAATTTACCCAAATCAGCATAGGAACAATAGTAAATGGGCCAAAAACACCCCTGAACATTGAAATGTCCCCCCAAAAGTAGTTGACGCCACCCCGGCATCAACGTGAACCCGAAGCGTGGCGAGCGCAGCGAGCCCGCGAGGGGCGGCGGTACGCGTCCTCCAACCTTTTCATGCCCTACTATCCACTAGGGCGTGGAGTGAGAATAGAATAGTGTGGCGAGCGTAGCGAGCCACCGAGCCCGAAGCGTGGCGAGCGCAGCGAGCCCCGCGAGGGGACGCGAATACCTTCACAGGTAAACGCGTCCCTTCACGGGCTTCCCAGGTGTCCGCGTCGCCATGGACACCTGGGAAGCCCGCGAGGGGACGCGTATAACTGTGAAGGTATCCGCGTCCCCTCGCGGGGCTCGCTGCGCTCGCCACGCTTCGGGCTCGGTGGCTCGCTGCGCTCGCCACACTATTCTATTCTCACTCCACGCCCTAGTGCAGGGCTGGGCAATTGCGGCCCTCCAGATGTTGATGAACTACACATCCCAGGATGCTTTGCATTAGTTTTGCTATGTGGCCATGCTGAAACTGATGCAAGGCATGCTGGTATGTGTAGTTCATCAACATCTGGAGGGCCGCAATTGCCCAGCCCTGCCCTAGGGCATGAAAAGGTCGGAGGACGCGTACCGCCGCCCCTCGCGGGCTCGCTGCGCTCGCCACGCTTCGGGTTCACGTTGATGGCGGGGTGGCGTCAACTACTTTTGGGGGGACATTTCTATGTTCAGGGGTGTTTTTGACCCATTTCCCATTGTTCCCTATGATAATTTGGGGAAATTGATCCATTTAACATTGTTTCCTATGGTAAATTGTGGTCATCGCGGGTCAATTGGGACATTTAACATTGGTCCCTATGTAAAATCGCGGTAATCGCGTCGGTCGCATCGCATGTCATTATAATGGCATGCGATGTACCCGCGATGCCCGCGATGGGCGCCCAGATAGGAAACAAGTACCGTTTATTCAGCCCGGTGTCCACCGTTCCAGGGCCACCGGGGACAGCACCAGGCTTCAGCCTGGTCAGGTAAGTCCTGGAGGGGGGACCCCTTTATTGGGGGGGTCCCCACTCTCCCAGGGCCCCAGGCCAGGCGACTGGTCAGTATGGTGATGTTTTGGCCGCGGGACCTTATCTAATAAGTGTTCCCCGGCTGTGACATTACCCTGCTGGCTGGTTTGGCCTGGGGCTGGTTCTTAAAATACGGGGGACCCCTAGTCATTTTGTCCCTCGCATTTTGGGAACCAGCTCCAGACCTGGATGGCTTTAAATAAAAATCGGGAAACCCCTATTTGTCGGATTTCCTGATTTTTTATTACCGGCTCCGGCTCTTTGAGCCTGGTGCTGGTTACAGCTGTGGGGGGGACCCCATGCTGTTTTTTTATTTATTTATTTATTTTTCTATTTTTTTTACACATTGCAGCCTGCACGGATCTGACTGATGGATCTGCACGGATCTGACACAAGAACAGCGTGGGCAAGACAGAGACAATAAATTAAATAAATACAAACACTGATATGTGTGGCCTAAGGCCACTGCCTAAACAGATACCCAGCTGGGGACTGATCTCCATGTGGCCAGCTGAAGTAAGCTAAAACACCAAACTTTAACAGCTGAATGAGAAATTATAGGAACTGGATGGTACTTGCATTAAGGGGATGAGATCAGCAGCTGGTGGTAACCAAGGTTAACCTCTGGAGTTCAGGCAACAAGAGGTTAAGGGGGAAATTTACTAAAGGAAATTTGTAAAAAAAAAGGTGTATTTGTATCCAGAAATACACTTATTTTTGACATTTACTATCCTGAAAATACGGCAATTCGTAGTCGTATTGATGTGCTATCAATACGAATACGAATTGCCGTATTTCGGGATAGTAAATGTCAAAAATAAGTGTATTTCTGGATACAAATATACCTATTTTTTACAAATTTCCTTTAGTAAATTTCCCCCTAAGTAGCAGGACCGGACACACCAACAGAGTGACAGCAGAGCCTCCAAACAACTCTATATCCTGTGCTGGAGGCCTGGAGCAGCCCAAATGAATCACCTATAAAGGCTTCCCTAACTAATCACTACAGAGTGTCCGCCCCTAATTAATAATAGCAAGACGCTGCATCAGGTGCGCTTCTAATCAATATTCCCTGTGGCTGCCTGGCGTCCCCATCACCTAGGCAACAGCTGGGCAAGAGGAGGTGCCGGCGGAGGGAGCCATCCTGAATGCCTGGCAACAGCCGAGGTGACGCCATCCCTGACCGGAAGTTCGGGACCGGAAGCGCTGTGTCGTCCCAGCTGCCTAGCAACAGCCGGGACTTGCGCTCCGGACCCGGCTGAGCCCCGTGAGCACCACCAGTGTGGCCCCTAACAATATTCAGTATAGCTAGTTACAATTTTCAGACTACATTGTGACGTGGAGAGGGCCCTGCCTGTGATCGTTTTCAATATAGCATACATGGGCTATTGGTGGACACAAAGGGCCTTATTCTAGTTCACTCTTTCTGACAAAATCCTTCTTAGATGGACAAAACCATGTGCACTGCAGGTGGGGCAGATGTTACTTGTGCAGAGAGAATTAGATTTGGGTGGGGTTTCACTTCAAAGTGAGATCTATATTGCAGTGTAAAAATAAAGCAGCCAGTATTTACCCTGCACAGAAACAAAATAACTCACCCAAATCTAATTCTCTCTGCACATTTTACATCTGCCCCCCTGCAGTGCACATGGTTTTGTCCATCTAAGAAGGATTGAGGTAGTGGGGAGCAGAGAAAGCTATAACCTTCTCTGCCTGCAAATCTTTGAAAAAATAGGTAACAATAGCTGAGTTGTGCTTTGTCCAGGGCCGGCGCCACCACTAGGCAAGTCTAGAGGGCCACTAGAGGGCGGTAGTGAGCCGCAGCAGGAAGCTGCATTACCACAGAGGAAAGCCCGGAGCAGAGGAACTTTAAACTAGAAGTTGCAGTGATTGACTGTCTGCAGCAACAACAACAAGCAGGTATTGGGAGAGTTATTTGGGTCCCCCACCTCTCCAGAGCCCGCCCGTGTACCTTGCTGCCTGCTGCTGTCGCTGACAGACAGTCAGACTCAGTCCCCATTCCTGGCTGACACCCGATCATCAGCTGCAGCAGCCAGCGGATAATGTCTGCGGCGGGCGGCGGCCGCACCAACCCCCGCCTGCCAGTCAGCCTCAATCCACTCCCCCCCATGCGCTGGACACAATGCTTCCTTAAAATCAACGTCGGCTGCCCGCCCACACACCCGCCCGTCTGTACACCTGCCCGCCTGTGCCGAATGTCCCGGACACTGACACCGGGTGACACTTCCAGCCAGTGTCACCCTTCCCTGGCATGGACACCAGCCGTTGCCACACCCTGCCTGCCCGCACACCCGCCAGCATGTATGAACCCCCACGACGCTGCATCTAGTGGAGAGAGCAACGGGGGGGGGGGGGGGGGCGGCAGACAGTTTGCCCAGGGTGTATGGGGGGGGGGGGGCAGGGCGGGCGGTGGTGGCTTACAGTTTGCCTAGGGTGCAAGTAAACCTTGCACCGGCCCTGGCTTTGTCTAGTTGGATTTATCCCCCTGTGTAGAAATACATTTTATTCTGTGGCACGTAATGGTCTAAGCCATAGTCAGGTCAGATGAAATGCAGGGAGCGGACAGAATAGCACAATTGTATTCTTATACTTACTATTAGCAAAGGTGATCGTGCTCATTAACTCTAAAAAATGTTCTTTGAAAAAGCCATTTTCCTTCCAGTGGAAAGCGCGTGCCCTCGTTCTTGTCTCTGTAATGTATATTATACCTATTGTATTTTTCTAGGTTTCTCTAACACAGTCCCAACATTTATCAGACAAAGGAGTTTGCATTTCTATTTGTATGAGAAAAGAAAAATGGAGATCAATTTCAGATGACAACTCTCTGACAATATGATTAAATTAGGTTGGGCAGAGGCCGGGTAATCTGTGCAGGGTATAGTAACTGTGCACTTTCCACACTATGAGGTTATTACCACAGTAAAACAGGAATTATTACCTCGGATATGCATGCAGGAGAATGTTCTTTGCTGATAATCATACAGCAGGATTATCATGCTCATTCTTCAGTCGCTTGGCAGCATGTAGACAGGGCTGCTGCTAGAAGAAAATAATCTTTTAGCCCAAGTTTTAGAAGTGCTACATCAGCAGTGGCGTAACTATTAAATATGTGCCCCCCTGTCGCAAATTTTGCTGGCGCCCCCCCCCCCTTCCCCCCCAATTAGGGTTAGCAACCCTCCAACGCCCTTACCCCTCCGCATCATGCCGGTAGTACGGTACATGCCACATCTGTCTGTGGTCCCAGCTCTCCCGACTCCCTCCTGCTGCTTATGAAAAGTGACACTCAGAAAATGGCTGCCCCCATACGCCGCCTCCTCTAGCATCCTCAAAAACGGTCTGCAGTATGGGGGCAGCCATTTTGTGCGTGTCACATTTTTATTAGCAGCAGGAACCGAGAGAGCTGTAAGTCCGTGACAGCAGACAGATGCGCCAGTGGCAGGTCCCGGCAGGCGGCAGCAAGTAACTATAGCCCAGCAGACCCCCTGGTGCCCACACTTTCTCAGCGCCTCCCCACCACCGCGGGGTTGCAGGGCTATAGTTAGTCCACTGTACATTAGTAAGACAGTGTCTTCATAACTGCCTACAATATCTGCTACACACTATGGGGCTGATTCTGTTTCAATCGAAGTGAACTGAAATCGGCCCCTGACCCGATGGTTGCACATGTACAAACCCTGACTGCAATCGGCTTCATCGATTTATATTGTCGCCGTTCACAGCAGAGAGGGGGATGATGGGGGCGGTGGTGGCGCTGACAGGGGAACACCTAGTGTTTCATGAGCATCCCCATGAAAACGTGGGGCGTTCCCATGCAAATGTGGGTGGGCAGCTGATGCCACATGTCAGCCGCCCGCTCTGTCTTCGTCCCGGCAAAAGCATATACTGTATCAGTCAGTCTCCACTGGCTCATATTCATTCGATGGTCACCAACCATCAAATTATTTCTCCAGCTGCATGCACATGCGATGGGATGTTTCATAACACATCCCCTCGAATGGTTGCAGCAGGTTGTATTTCGGCGGGGCAGGATCTGGGACAACCAGAATCAGGCCCTATACTTGTAGTGCATCCATATAAGTATACATCCTATATAGTATCTGAATGTATAGTACAGCAATTCTCAAACTGTGAGTCCTGACCCCAAAGTGGGTCCGAACCCGCTCTGAATGGGGTCGCGACTCCCTGTTGCCGACCATCAGGCTGATTTATTTTCTAAAAAGAGAGGATTCAACCTGGGTTGAAAAATTGAGCGCTAATACCAGAATTGTTTACCTTTAGCGGCTGCTTAAGTAAGGGAGTGGTCAATCCCTTAAAGTGTACAGGAAAAATAAGTTTTTAAGCAGCGCTACCAGTGAGAAACAGCCAGTAATGTATGAAATAACAATTTATTACACAATAAAACAATATGTCTATAAAAAGCACATATAAAAATATCATAAAAGAACCTTTGCCCACCCATCTTTTATGATATGTGCTTTTTATTGACATATTGTTTTATTGTGTAATAAATTGTTATTTCATACATTATTGGCTGTTTCTCACTGGTAGCGCTGCTTAAAAATTTATTTTTCCTGATTAATTTTCTAATCTCAGTCAGTGATTCAAGGAGTCTGAAAATCTGTTGAATTGTCTGTTATGTTAGACTCCTCCCATCATTTTGTGCCTCCACAATGCTGCCATGTATGTGCTGTCTGCTGACTATATATATGTGATGTGATGACCTTCTGCAGTAACTTGCTGGGGTCCCGCAATTATTTTTATTGTCCGATGGGGTCTCAGAGCAAAATAGTTTGAGGACCCCTGGTATAGTATATAGAGAGCTGACTAGTGGGCCTCATTCAGCTTTGCACACAGAAGTGCAAAAATTGCAAAAAGGCGATTTTCTCACTTCTGCGCATGTGCAGTGGGTGTAATGTGCTTGCACCAAGCTGCAAATCCTGGAAGGATGTGATCACACTTTGACTGACAGCAGGGCAGCTATCAGGGTATGGGGACTGCGGGGACTCCAGTCCCGGCCCTAGACATGAAAGGGGGCCCAGGATTGGAGTCTAAAGTATAATTTGTAATAAACAAAGTTCACATTTCCCTTAAAGCGATGTAGAGGTTGAGTAGTGAAGCCAGAGCTGCAGACACAGGTCTCACCAGGCATACTGACTGAAGGATAGGAGCAAGAATCCCCTGGCAATGTGCACGTAACTCCTGGCAATGAGCATGTAACTCCTGGAATGTTTCTGTGGGAATTAATGCCCATTCATTTTGTAGAGCATTTATGAGGTCAAACACTGATGTTGGCTCACAATCTCCATTCCAGTTTGATCCCAAAGGTGAATAATGGAGTGAGGTCAGGGCAATGTGTGGGCCAGTCAATTTCTTGCACACAAAACTCATCAAACCATGGCCCTTATTCTGGTTGGTGCGGATATGTCCGCGTGCGTTCGTTCCGCCGATGTTTTGTGTTTGCGCATGTGCAGAGGCATATCTGCGCATGTGCGAAAGGGACATACGTCCAAATTCCGCATGAATTGTTTACACTACGAACAGGGGGAGGAGAGGGGCGTGAAGGGCTGTTTGGCCTCATTAACATATGCATACGCCCCGCGTTTCATGGGTGTTCCCATGAAAACGCTGGGCGTACGTATGGTAATGCGGCCGTGACGCACGTGTAGGGGGCGGACATATGACATTGCCGGATGTCAGCTGCCCGCCCAGATCCCTGCTTTTGCACAGAGAAATGCCCGAGTGGTCTGAGCTCGCGGGAGCTGCCTGACCACTTGGTCCTGCATTCGATGGTATGCGACCATCGAATGATGGGGGAGGTTCCCAGAGATGGAGGAGGTGTATACATGAGAAATCCACTCGTGCTCCGTGCGGTCAGCGGCTTACCGCATTCGGACGGAGTGAGCGATCCGTACGGAAGGCGGGGTTTAGGACGCACGGTCCTGGCCGCATATTCGGCTCCGGCTGCACAGACCAGAATAAGGCCCCATGTCTTTAGAGTTCTTGCTTTGTGCACTGAGCGGTTTTATCACCGACCAATCAGCTCCTACCTGTGAAGCTACAGGCTTGGTTTGAAAAATGACAGGTAGGAGCTGATTGGCCGCTGATAAAAAAACAGACAGTTTATCACTTCACGAGCTTAATAAATCTACCCCTCAGAAACAATAATGTTGGAATGGAAAAGGGCCTTCCCCAAACTGTTGCTACTGTACAAAGTTGCAAGTATTGTCCAAAATGTCTGGTATACTGAAGCATTAATACTGCCCTTCACTCGCAATAAGGGGCCTAGCCCAAACCAGGAAAAACAGCTTCATGATATTATCCCTCCTCCACCAAACTTTATAAATGGCATAATGCAGTCAGTCAGGCAGGTAACGTTCTCCATGGATCCGCCGAACCTAGACTCACCTATCTGACTGCTAAACAGAGAAGAATGATTTCTTACATCACAGAACATGTTCCCACTGCTCCATAGTGTTTGTGTGCTTTACTCCACTCCATCCGATGCAGGACATAGGACTTGGTGATGGGAGGCTTCTGCCGCAGTTTTTGTGCTTATATTAATCCCATTGGAAAGTTGACAGTGGAGTATTCAGCAGGGATGAAATTTCACAAACTGTCTTATTCCAAAAGTGGCATCCTATTACAGTACTATGCTTGGAGTCACAGATCTCTTCAAAACGGTCCCTTTTGTATCAGAAATGTTTGCAAATGAAGCCTGAATGTGGGGCAGGCAACAGAACTCTTGGGGCCTGATATTAAGATCGCTACCCCTCCCCATATATGGAAATTATGTAAAAAATAGAGTGCAGTACAGTATACACTTTTATGCTTATCAGACATGCCGCTTATGTATGGATGCAGCCCTGCCTGTATCGTGCTACTCTGCCTCATTCGCAATGCCGCCATCTACAACCATGCAGAAAGTAGAGGAGGTCAGTAGCCAGCAGTGGTCACAGGCAGTGCAGACAAAGGGGCACTTAGTCCTTCAGGGGGACTTCCTCGCTTATTTTGTCCTGATCATTGTCTGGCTCCTGCCTCGGGGAGGTCCAAGCAGCTCATACTTCCTAGCTGTGGGATAAGGCAGGGGGCTGCAGGTCTAGCATGGATAGGGGCAGGGCTGCCATAAGAAAATGTGGGGGCCCAAGACTAACCAAATAGGCAGGGCACCCCTGATGGGTTGTGGGGGTACAGTGGAAAGGTGGGTGGATGGGTGGTGGGACTTCCTATGAGCCTACCTGTATTCTTATAGCAGCAGTTATTTCCCAAAAATTGATTTATAAATGATTGCCATTTTTAAATACAGGCACATTTGCAGAAATTCCCAAACACCCTGCATCTCACAGGCTATTATATATTGGCCCAGATATTCGCCTAAATCCCATTACCCTGCCACCCAAGAGGACAAATGCATGACTGCTACTGGACAGGACAACCAAGAGAATTGGTATTCACTCCCGCAGATGAGCAAGAAGTGTTGCAAAATAGAACAACATAAAGTGTACAACAAACCGTCTTTACACTGTGATGGGCCTAGTAAGTGCAGCCTATTTAATATGGGAATGGACACGAAGCTAGCAGTCCAGCTTCTGTCCGGAAGCATAGGATCTTTTCTGGGTTTTCGCAACACTATAATAACGTTTCTAACATAGGGGGTATTCTGGTTCATTCGCTCGGATGCGAATTTGCATTCCTGCGATTGAACCAGATCCTGTCTTGCGAATAGTGGTACACCGGCCCACCATTCGCAAGGCGCATACGTTCTCACTGGCTGCGAATGGATGTTTTATATAAATATCCATTCACATGCCACTGGGACCCTCCGACATCTTTGGATGGTCGCCGACCATACAAAGATGTGGAAGGTGCACGCATATGCATCCGGAGATGTCAGCTGCCCACCCCCCGCATGTCAGTCACAGCCTCATTAGCATGAGAACGCCCAATTTCTCATAGGAACGCCCATGAAATGCTGGGCGTTCCCATATGCTAATGGGCCAGTCCACCACCCTCCACCCGCAAGGATGGGTGCATGCACCCAGCTATCACTTTGTTCACCGTGGGTGCACGCACCCAGTGCATGCACATGAGCAGAAATGCGCATAGTGCAAACATCGGCACATGCGGACGCACGCGGGCCAATGAACGGACCTGAATAAGGTCCATAGACTGATGGAGAAAGTGGTTAATTCCTGCAGGCCGCTGAACAATTCAAGCAACCTCGGTATTTGACATACTAATTAAATGGCTACTTTAGTAACTCTTTTTCATAAAGAATGTGTCAATAGGGAAAACATTTTACAGTGTTTTTAACATTGTTTTACTTGTGTAGTCTGTTCTCCAAAACGGATTCTCCCTTTACATAAGTGGAGCTCTCAAATACGAAACATTTTGGAAAGTAATTGCACAAAATCAATGACCTATGCACATTTTCTTGCATTATTTCCTAATACAGGTACGGTATTCCGTATCCGTACATCCCGTATCCGAATTATTCCAAAAAACGTGGTTTTTTGGATCAATTCAGATTTTTTTTTTCCCCCTAACCCTTTTTTATACTTACCAAGTCCCCCGGCGTCCACAGCAGGCCTTCAGCATCCTCTCGGGCATCTCCAGCGGTCCCAGGATTGCACTGCACGAGTGCGTGTGTCACCGGAGCTCACGCAATGCACATCTGGGACCGCTGGAGACGCCGGTGCTGAAGGCCTGCCATGGACGCCGGGGGACAACGTGGATGCCAGGGGACCATCGGGGCACCACCATTGGACAGGTAAGTATGCCTAAAAAAAATTATTCCAAAAACCAGAAAATCCCTGGTACTTGTGTATTTTGGCGGCGCCCATCACATCGCATACCATATGGCATACGATGGTATGCGATACGACGCGACATCGCGCGATATTGTACAATGCCATACAATTTTAAAATTGACGTGGATACCTGAGGTGACGCGGATACCTGTGAAGCCCAAGAGAGGACTCCGATACCTGTGAAGGTATCCGCGTCCCCTCGCGGGGCTCGCTACGCTCGCCACGCTTCGGGCTCGGTGGCTCGCTGCGCTCGCCACACTTTCTATTCTCAACTCCACGCCGACGTGGATAGTGGGGGTGCATGGCATGTGATGTGACGCGATTAAAACATTGCGCGATGGAAATCGGGGGCGCCGCTATAATACACAAGTACCAAATCCCTTATCCGGAATGCTCGTGGTCCCGAGCATTTCGGATAAGGGATACTCAACCTGTACTCCATCCATGTCTCTGGATGGGGTATCAGGAAATAAAAATATCTGTGTTTTCTTGAAAGAAAAATAACATCCATCTGGTCATAAAATTGGGATATCTCCATGGGAAAAGATCTGATTTGTCACCACGCTCAACAGAAACAGTTGTGTTGTGTTTGCTGAGTTGTTTAATAAAGAGTTGCTGTATACCTGCTATACTCCTTACCTTTCAAAACCCACCGTAGTACTCAATCCAAACGCCGGCTTGTATATTTCAGAAACATAAAAATTGAAAGGATGCATACTGGATTGTTGTCATGATTAATCTTATCCATGGAGTAGATAAAATACACATAAGCCTCACTGGGAATTGCTATGCACAAACTGCCCCCAAAAAATGAGCTAATAAATACAAATTCTGCATTGAATCGCTGGTCCCTACAGCACTGCAGGGATTAATCATTCTGCAAAACATTGTCAGTGTTAAAATACAAGATCTCCGAGTGCTGATAATATATTTTTCTTCAAGCTGCTCCGGGAAATATAGTAACATCTCAATGCAAACCAGGTAACAATGAGGGAACCGAAATAGGAAAACACAATTAATTCTGGGTCTTTATATTTGCATATTGTTACAGCAAGTTTAGCTGCCGAATTGTATGTTAATAAGGTGCTCTTATCTGCTTTACTTCCCGATTCAAAGAGAACTAATTCTTAATTTCAGCTAAATCCAAAAGTATATTTCATTTGTAAGAGTCTTCGTAAGCAGCTTTTGCCAGGTTCTGGCACATTGATATTATAGACCTCCTGCACAAGATTTGATCAATGTTGTATAGAGAACTGTGAAATCTAATTTCAGGACTCAATAGGAGATAAACACTTTGCTTACACATTGTCCTCAAACAGCACAGAACCAATGGGTTTAATTCTGAGAATGACAAAATACAATTTCCTTTACTCGCACTTATAAAGAGCAACTCTCGGGACCACAAGGTTCATAAAAAGGTAGATAAAATGGCAATGTCTCTGGAAGACCTGACTTTTCAACCTAGAACCTGTCCCTAAAGTATGGAAGACAATTAAGGATGTGTTCAGTCAGGGAGACAGTGGCTCAGATTCAGTGTTATGGGATGTCTTTTATTACTGTACTTACAAATGTTAGCAACATATCAACGGAATCGGGGTCGGGTTAAGGTCTGTAGGGGCCCTTGGACAACAAAGGGAGGCTCTTAACAATAGCTAATATATATATATATATATATATATATATATATATATATATATATATTTATATACAGGTATAAGCAATTTGGGACTATTTACATTAGAGAAGAGACGTTTAAGGGGGGACATGCTCAACATGTATAAATATATTAGGGGCCAATATAACGAACTGTCAAACACCCTTTTTTTTTAGAAAGGAATCTAGGACGCGAGGGCACAAGTTTAGATTAGAAGAAAAAAGATTTTGTTCATCTAGAAGAAAAAATTTCTTTACAGTCAGAACAGTCAAACTTTGGAACTCTCTTCCTGAAGAAGTGGTGTCGGCAGACACTATAAATACGTTTAAAAGAAGGTTGGATAAACATTTATTGGTTAAAAACATCAATGGGTACGAATAAGTAACATAATCTGTCTTTAAAATATCAGAACATACCATACAACAAGGGATAAACTATTATAAACATAGGTTGAACTAGATGGACGCAAGTCTTTATTTAGCCTCACCTACTATGTAACTATATATATACTGTATAGTCAGTGCAATAATTATCACTCAGAAAAAACAAGAAGTATCCACCGGAGTCCCCTCTTTAGAAGTCATACAGTCTTGGAGACTCCTGTGTGCATGTGCTGAAAGCATACAGACCCCTAGGAATCAGGTGGCACTCTCCAGATACAAGTACAAGTATATTATAGAAGTACAAACTTAGGTGGGCCGACATTTCAACACTGTGCAGGGCATTTTTCTCAAGGTGCTATGTGAACATTTCCTGACCTGCTGTTTTATTGAAAGAGATAGATAGCCAGATGTATCAAGCTTCAAAAAGTGATAAAGTGGAGAGTGAGAAACAACCAGCCAATCATCTACTACCTGTTATTTTTCAAACCCAGCCTGTGACATGGCAGGTAGGAGCTGATTGGTTGGTTGTTTATCACTCTCCATGTTATCACTTTTGAAGCTTTTTTTGAAGCAGGCGGTAGTATGGAGAGGCTGAGCAGCTCCCTGCACTGCGCACACACTGTCCTCCTCCTGCGACCTGCCCCCTTCTTCCTCACAGACACTTGCGCTGAGGCATGTAGCGCTGTCTGTGAATGCCTGGATGACATGTCATGTCCGGATCCGCCCCCTACCCATTGCTCCCTGCGCCTGTCAGCTGTCAATCAAATGACGAACAGGCAGCAGCGCCACCTCCCCTTCCTTCCCTCTTCTCAGTGTGCTCTGCCAGTGCCGCTGCCAGTCCTCAACACTCCGCCCCCTCTATCTCCTCCCCTCTTCCATCTCCTCCTCTCCCCTCCTTTCCCCCTCAGCCACGAGTGCTGCACATACTTTTTGTACTGCTTTCGGATCGCATCGCACACACATTGCATGCATGCCGTGCAATGCGATCTTGCCCATAACGTATGCGATTCTCGCAGCGTGTATAGGCACCTTTAGTGCCTGCAACATTTTGCGGACACAGCAATGAGATGGTGTATGCATACATGTACATGCACCCGAGATCCTCCATAGGATCGCATGTTGCATACACTCCCACAATCAGGCTGCAGCTTGTTGCAATGACAATGTGAAAGGGCGCAAAATGTATTGTTTGCAGGAGGGCGCCGGACACCCTAGCACTGGCCCTGGCAGTGTATATACAGTATAAGAAACTGAGGAAAAAGAGAAGAAGGAGAAGAAGGAAAAGAAGAGCACCAATTCTGGACTGCCCGTCTGCAATCCTCAGTAAAGTTATCATAACAGAATTACAATAGCACCTCTATATGCGATTATATGCGATTAAAGCATATGTCAATTTGTCATATGTCAATCAGGTGATTGGGTGTTAATATAGTTACCGGTATTTGTTAAACGGTTAAAGCACCCTGGAGCTTTCACACTGCAGCTCTACCCGTTTTAAAAGGCTAAAAAAAGGCAATTTACCATTTAAGAGCTGCGGTGTGAAAGGGGTATCGGTCTTTATCTGGGTCCCCGTGTTTGTGATCCTTGTCACAATTCCTAAAACTTTCCTGTACTTGGCCTATGCTCTGCCAATCCATCCCTCCCTCACTCTGTACCTTCACTTGTAATGAGTGGTAAATGTAAAGCTGGCTACATACTGTGATTCATAAAGATACATAGTTCACATTGTATAGTATGTATGCACTATTGGGGTTATTCTAGTTGATTTGCAATGCTACAAATTCACAGCCTTGCAAGTCCACCAAACCCTGCTTTACTGTAGGCTGGGGCCACCCATTCGCAAGGGTGACTCGCTCTCAGGGAATGCGAATGTAAGTTACACAGTGACATCCATTTGCAGGGCAGGGGAACCTCCCACATCTTTTGTCAACCATAGAAAGATGTGAAAGGTGCACGCATATAAAAGTGACTTTGAAGTCACTTACATATGCATGCACGCTGGGAAGCAAATGAGCAGGCAGCTAACATCTGTTGATGTAAGCTGCCCGTCCCCTGCACCTGTGTCATGGTCTCATTAACATGAGAAGGCCCAGCTTTCTTATGGGAATACCCATGAAACACATTGGGCATTCCCGTATGCTAGTGAGGCTGCCCCGCCGCCCCATGCCCCTCTCTGCCCCCCACCCGCTGTCCTGGGTGCGTGCAGAAATGCGCATGCGCACAGCGCCACTATCGGTCCCCGCGCAAATGTTTTCTGGCCCTATATGCAAGCTCAATCTGAGGATATCGTCAATGGCGGCATATTCCTGAACAAGGCTACTGCCGATTTATCATTGGTAGTTTGGAAGAATGCACAGTGTGTATGCATTATATTGTTTGGCCAAGAGTTCAAGGGAATTTGATATTGTTTGTACATTGTATAGTGTGTAGCCAGCTTAAGATACACTAAAATCTGATACTCATACTTTTATGGGATGTGAATAAAATAAATACTATAGCAATTCATAACTTTCACCCACAAAACAGACATACATCCGTTTTTATTTTTTTGATACACAGATTACCTTTTGTCATAATTTAAAAGTTATAAAGTTGCAATGATCTCAAGGGTTGAGCCGCTGATTTCCTTTCCGTTTCCCTGCTATATCTACAGCACCTGCTTACCACCTGCAAGTAGCAAGGCATATTTCTGCTCATCAATATATTGATTAAGGTTTTAGTCAGCTCAGCTGTATGCTTTTCTATAGCTGCTGAATCTTTTATGCGTTTTGTGTATGAAGATCTTCATCTCTGCTGCTCTGTGCGCAAGAAATATCTTTACAGGTGAACTTCTGTATAGATGGGTCTAGACTGGATCTTCTGAGAGAGGCTTACAGAACACAATGCTGACTCCGATTGCCATGGAGACGGAAAGAATAACAAGTAACTGACTTCTGAGCCATATGATATCACTATAGTAACAAGTACATAAAGAACCAAGTTATTGCAATATAGTCTAAAAGGACTTAAGTGTATGGACCTGGTACATTGTACTTGCTCATAAAATATAGAATTTTTTTCTCTCGCTAAGAAGTAATACAGTGTGTGATATAATAGGTGTCTTAAAATAATTCTCCATGGAATCAATATTATAGTCATTACTGAGATTTGACATATACAGCCTTCAGTAATTTATCTTGCATCAATACTAGGGGGGAAAGCTATAGGGAAAGTTCCTCTTCTAATGGGGCCTACACACATAGCGATTTACAGTAGAGGCATTTTCGGTATTTGTGTATTATCACGGCGCCCATTACGTAGTTTATGTAGTGGTGTATTGAGAATACCAATACAGCACTATGCTGGCTACGTAAACTACGTAGATGGCTCTGAAGCGCTAAAAATATACAATGCTTAATATCCCCACTATCCATGTCATGCCCCCAGTATCCACGTCAGCGTGGAGTTGATTTTATAAAGTGTGGCAAACGCAGCGAGCCACCAAGCCCAAAGCGCGGCGAGCATACGTGGAAACGTGTCCGCTCGCCACGCTTCAGGCTCGGTGGCTCGCTATGCTCGCCACACTTTATTAAATCAACTCCACGCCGACGTGGATACTGGGGGTATGGCGTGGATAGTGGCGGTAAAATGGCTGGTCTATACTTACCCTCCTCCGGCCCGGGCACCACGTCGATCCCCACTGACTCCCCACGATCCACAGTGACTCCCCGGCAGTTGCATTCAGTCCCCCTGCTCCGGCACTCACCACGGACACTGTACGCAATTAGCGTAGTGCCGCTGGGGGAGCAGGGAAACCATGTGATGCGCCACCAGCGGCACTACGCTGAATTACATACAGAGTCCGCTGCGAGTGCCGGAGCAGGTGGACTGAATGCGACTGCCTGGGAGTCACCGTGGATCGTGGGGAGTTATATATATAAAATATGCATATATGTATGAACACACATACAGTGGAACATAGGTGGCACTCAGAGACTTCAATGGAATGTTGAAAAAGTTAAACATGCTTTAATCCACAATGGTCAATGTTTTGGGGACCATGTCCCCTTCATCATGATACAGTGTGGGTGACAATATACATGTTTAAATATGAACACTTACCAATGAAAGTCCTCTGTTCTCTTGCCCTGCGGTCGCCGCACTTCTGGTATCTGACCTCACATGTGACGATTTCCTGGACGCCGGAGCGTTACAATGGTAGTGGGAAGGGGAGTCATTATAGTAAAACAAGGCAAATGAGGAGGCAAAAAGGCAAGCAAGCCTCCCAAAGGCATATAGATCTCATCCTCAACTTATCATCAACCCCGCTCACGGAAGCAGAGACCTCCAATTTGAGCAAAGGGCTCAAAACGGAGCTGTCTGCTTCCATTTTGAGCAAAGGGCTCTGTTTTGTCTCTTCAACTCGACCAGATCCATTTAGATAGAAACATGATACAGTATGTATAGATTGCATAGATCCCTAAAATTAAAAGAACACTTTGACAAACACTCCCCTAAAGAAATTGATAAAAAGACTCTTCCCACAAGAATTCAAAAACTTGGACCCCGATCCAGATTTGAGCCACCATCCACTTATGCAGCCATAAAAACTTTCCACAGGATTTTGGAGATGGAAGGCACTAAGAAACATGGCCCTATGGTCCCCAACCTGATGAGGGAGGAACAAAAAGCATTAAAAGATTGGGGAGGACAACAAGGTATATTAATATGAGGAGCGGATAAAGGGGGCTCTATTGTTAGCCAGCACCAAGCGGCATATGAGTTAGAGTGTAACTGCCTGCTGGGGGATCATGACACTTATTGTCGCCTGGATAGAGACCCGACTGGAATATACCAGAAGGAGCTGAAAACCTTTTTACAACAAGCAGATGTTGTAGCAGAGGCAGAACTCTGGGAGGCAATGGAGTGGAGTCATCTGCCGCCGGGCTCCTGCTCCCAAGGGGGCACCTCTCCTTCTCTGCAAGTTTAAATCCATTAATTGAAAGCTATTGATACACTTCTATGGCTGAATTTAGAAATATATATGTGTCTCTCTCTATTTATATTTTTTTTATATTTTATATAAGGTTGTGTGTATGTGTATGTGTATGTGTATCTGTGGGGGGGCACTAGTATACATCTTGCCTCTGGGCAGCTGGGACGAACTTACGCCACTGTGTTGAAGGTATCATACCCATCACTACCCTCCATAATATCAAAGCCGAATATCCTGTCTGTAACGTGGCAGGTACGTGCGTATGGTGGTGGTGGGCAGAGCCCTCAGCCAGGACCGCTGTTTAGGATAGCCACGGCGCACCCTACACTGACTCTATTGGCCTTCTTGGCAGGTGACCGTAGACTGCGGATTGCTAGGCTTCTCCTGTAGTCGCCACATTCAAAGGACTAAGTTAAGCCCACTCTGACCACGATGCAACCAGGTCTTAGGAGATGACAAGTCTACAGTGACCGCCAGAGATAATGCGACCACCAGTGCTACTATCGGTACTTGTGTAATATCTGGGCGCCCAATTTTTTCATTGTATTGCATCGCATCGCATGCAATATAGTGGCATACAATTCATGCGATGTGATTTTTTTCATTGTAAAGACCTGATTTTTAATTGTATAGTCACCTATGGGTGATTTCATACCCCCACTATCCAACTACGCATGGAGTTGATTTTATATAGTGTGGCGTGCGCATTGAGCCACCGAGCCCGAAGCGTGGCGAGCGCAGCGAGCCCCGCGAGGGGACGCAGAATACAATTAATGTAATCCGCGTTCGCTCGCCACGCTTCGGGCATGGTGGCTCGCTGCGCTCGCCACACTATATAAAATCAACTAGTTGGATAGTGGGGGTATGAAATCACCCATGGGTGACTATACAATTAAAAATTGGGTCTTTACAATGAAAAATTATGTAGTGGCATGCGATGAAAAAATCGGGCGCCCAGATAATACACAAGTACCCTACTATCTACACAATTCACACTGAAGAATTTTTATCCAGCTGCAAACAGGCCCTAGCCAGCCTGGTTAGTTTGGTCAGCTGAATCCTCAGAGGCTTAAAGGCATCCAGTCACCAGTGGTGAAATTCTTGGGATTTGCTGGGACCCCTCACCCCAACCCTGCGGAGTATAACCCTCTTAAGGTCAGTTTGGGAGTGAGCCTCAGCTACAGTCATGTCCACATACGCTCTATATCCCCCCCTCCCCTGTCTAACAGGGTGCCAGCCTGTCAGACCATTCCTCTGCAGGCCATATCAAATGCGTGACTGTGCACTCAAATGTGCAAAGGAAGGCTCAAATGTTGTCACCTTTTCTCAACTCATTTAATGCCTCATGCAGCAGCTGTTGTCCTTTAACCATTTGAGTGCCAGCATCTGTGAGAGATGTGCAAAACATCTACTAAAAATGCCAGAATCGTTTACATATGTTATTTACATTAAAATAAAACATGTTACATGGGTATATACGAACAAAAATATATCTAGATGCCCACAGGTGTCAAAATATACAACATTCTGGGGTACTTTTTTTTTCTCCAGGATTAGATAACTCCATGGGCCTTATTTTGGTTCATTCTTTCTGACAAAATCCTTCTTAGATGGGCAAAACCATGTGCACTGCAGGTGGGGCAGATGTAACATGTGCAGAGAGAATTAGATTTAGGTGGGGTTTTACTTCAAAGTGAGATCTATATTGCAGTGTAAAAATAAAGACGCCAGTATTTTCCCTGCACAGAAACAAAATGACTCACCCAAATCTAATTCTCTCTGCACAAGTAACACCTGCCCCCCCTGCAGTGCACGTGGTTTTGTCCATCTAAGAAGGATTTTGTCAGAAAGAATGAACCAAAATAAGGCCCCATGTATCGAAACTAGCGGGAGAAGGGTATCTCAGCTGTCTATGACCCAGGGGGCAAGCTATATGCCTTTTCAGATCTTAAAGAAAAGTATAATTTATCACACTCACAGTTCTATATGTACCTACAAGTGAGGAATTTTGTGCAGACGCAGCCCAGAGCAATGCAGGGACAAACAGAAACAGACCCGATAAATACTCTCCTCACAATTACTCGCACCTCTACCTATAGGCTTAAGCTATACTATTGTCACCTAATAAATACCGAAAGGGACAAGATATGGAGGAAGTCTCTATATAGTTGGAAGGTGTATATTCCCGGTATTCAAGAGGTTAAGGATATTATAATTCACCCTCTCCTGACATATAAATATCTGTTCTCAGCATCCCTGCAAGAAGTATTCCTAAAGATTATGTCAATAGCCTATATAGCGCCGGTTCAAAGAGCACACATGGTACCTGATGCTTCGGATAGGTGCATGAAGTGCAACAGAACCAAGGCAACTCTGTTCCATAATCTTTGGAAATGTGGTAGAGTGGCAGTTTTCTGGAATAAGGTGACTAACTTTATCAACTCTGTATTTAGCATTAAGGTCTCCAAGTCACCACTGGCCTGTCTACTGCTGAATTTTGGGGGATGGGATTTGGGAACCAAAAAGAAACTGATCATCCCTACCTTATCTGTTGTGTTATGCTCGGCTAGTAGGCTGATACTTAGTCATTGGATAAAAAGATCTGCACCTTCGATTACAGAACTTAAGAGTGTCATTCTAAAAACCATCTATATGGAAAGAAGAGCAACGCTTCCGGATGTGGAGAGCGGCGTTGTTCGCTTTTACAAGAAATGGGGTATTTATATTGAACAACTGAATGAGGGCACTAAGGAACATATTTTCAAACTATTCGATAATACAACATGGTTCCTATACAGGAAAATAGCAAATGATACTAACTAACCATGCTGCAAAAACTTACCTGTTTGTACTTTTAACAGAGGCTTACTGTATAACAATCTCAGGGCTACCTGCGCTTAGATGCAAATAGAAAATATATGAGTTATTACTGTGCATATGTAATGTTTAACGGACAGACCCAACATGCCCCCCCCCCTTTTCTCTCCCACCCCCCCACACACACACACCCATATGAAGTGTGATTGTGTGAGTGAATAGATGCAAAGTGAACTCGTCATCCCTAGAAGGCAGGGTGTTTTTTTCATTTATTGCAAGGCCTTGTTTGCATTGTTGCCTTTAATGCCTATTCACTCTTTCTGACAAAATCATTCTTAGATGGACAAAACCATGTGCACTGCAGGTGGGGCAGATGTTACTTGTGCAGAGAGAATTAGATTTGGGTGGGGTTTTACTTGAAAGTGAGATCTCTATTGCAGTGTAAAATAAAGCAGCCAGTATTTACCCTGCACAGAAACAAAATAACACCCAAATCTCATTCTCTCTGCACATTTTACATCTGACCCCCTGCAGTGCACATGGTTTTGTCCATCTAAGAAGGATTTTGTCAGAAAGAGTGAACTAGAATAAGGCCCTATGTCACATGCTGTTCGCAGTCCTCTCCTTGTAATGCTTGATATTAATGTTTACAGATGTTTCTTATCTGAACAAAGTTCAATAAAATACTTTTGAAAAAAATAAAAATAAAACATGTATTGTAAAAAAATAGATTCCATTTCCAATATAAGGTAAACATTTGGCAGGCCATTACGATGAATAAAAATGTTTGCTTGCCAATTTTTCACACCTATTTTACAAATTCCCTCGGCACTCAAAGGGTTAATCTGAGCTTGCTGCGCCTCATTTTGCAGCGGAGTCTGAGCTTGCTGCCCCTGAATCTGGGTTTGCTGTTTTTCAACAAGATGCTGCTTTCCAGCTGCCATCTTCTGCTGCCCATCATCTAGCATCTGAGCCTGAGCTTGCTGCCCAGCTGCTAGCCCAGTAAACCTTTTCAGCAACTCCTCCATAGTTCCCGGCATTTCCCATTTAAGGGCAAATTTAGGGGGCTTAATATAATGTGCCGTATGCTTTTTTTCCCCCCATTGTTGAAAATGCTTTAATCCCATCACTCACCCTAACAGTGGGTTCTGAACTTCTTTATGAGTAAAACAATATAAGCCCTGTTCCCATAGCAACAGTGACAGTCTATGAAATAGCAGACAGAACTGTTGGTTAATAAACACTTTGCATGCAATATCAACACAAAAGTAATCAAGTTGTATATACAAGGCAAACAGTTGATGTAACTTTGTACTTCCCATTTCCTTTCTTATTTTACAAGTTTTAAAATCAAGGCTCCAAAATGATTCAAATATGGCTGCATGAAAACGGTATTTTTTCTGGTAGCAGAGTAGAAACTAAAATACATTTTTGTCCATATTTCAGCACGGGACAGTGGAACAGATTCTTGGATGTTTTGTGGGTCACAGTAGGTGGAAATGGTAGTACAATAAAACAAAATACTATAGTTAAAAGAAAAAATACCACAACATAATGGCATTGGCAATCAAGATAAAGATGCACCAGTGGCTAGATATTAAAATAAGGATGAAGAAGTTATGAGAGAAATAGTGAGAATGCAGATGAGGTGAAATCTGAGACATCAAACCCAGTGGAGTCTAATGTAGTATAATAGAAAACTGTTAAAATTCTTACGTTCACGGCTCATTGCTAAAGATCACTGCACTATCACAAATCAGTGATTGTAACGGCTGCTGAATAACAGTTGGTGATTTGTAGTCAGCTGACCACACGTAATGACACGGTCACCTTGAACTCCCACACATCTGTGTGTGCTTCTTGGAATACAGAGGTTCTTGTGATAGACCAGGGTTTATTCCAAATACAGCATTTTCCTCTGATGGGTATGAAATCTAGGCTTCTTGTTAAGAGTTTGCAGAAATTTTAATTTCTATCGCAGTGGCGGAACTATAAAAAAGTTTGTGGCGCCCATCTCCCCCCGGCACCTCTCCAACGTGTTTCCCCAGTGTGTGATGTGATGACGTCACACACATTATGGAGAAGCTGAAGGCCAGAAGACACTGCTGCTTCCCTTGGCTCTGACGCATCCCAGTCCGCCCTAGCATGCCCATCCGCCCGCCCACCCTGTACACAGTAGCCAATAGCCGGCTCTGTGTACAGTCAATTGAATCAGTGAGGGGATTGTCGTCTCTCCCCTGGCAGCACCCGTGCTGTGTCTGACTTGCCTCCGGTGCTCAGCCAGTGGGCAGTGGCAGGCAGCAGCATGTCAGTGCATCCAGCGGGTGCCAGCGCCCACACAGACTCCGCTGCGGCTTGCTCCCCCAAGTGGCAGCTGGGACTGCCTTACAGTAGTTACTCCACTGTTCTATTGTGCATTATGTTATTGTAATGGATAAAGGAGGTCATTCAGTTTCTCACCCACAGTTGTGAATTCTTAATGGTGAGCGATGTTTCGCATCGGCACATGCGCATAAGCATTAATCGAGACCATCGAATGATTTCCTCTCTGCAAGCAAGCTGCGAATGGATGTTTATGCAGAACATCTATTTGCTTGTTTGCGGGGAAACTCAGCGTGCGAGGGGGCGGACAGTCAGGCGGGTGGTGGGCGGCTTTTGGTTGACTCACAAAGCTGCGAATTTCACAGCTTTTCGAATCAACCTGAATGACCTCCCAAGTTCGGTGCCAGAAACAATAATTTCAAATAATATATTGAATGTTATGAATGTTGATGCATTGAGAATACAACATCGAATGGCAAGCGAAAAAGAGTAAGTTGATAATATAAAATCTTTGTAAATCTTTATTTTAAGAAAACTAGTTCCGAGCCTGTCAAAATGACAGAACATCATAGTAGTAACGTTAGTGTGTTGACACATTTGAATTTCTCTATTAAGCTCCATCTAGTGGCCAATGGGGTGCAAAACACTTGAATAGCCTTTTATTATACAGTATATGATGAGGAACAAGGGTAAAGTAAAAAAATTGATTTCAATATAAAAACTGAAAAATATATTCAAATGTAGAAGTCCTTAGAATGAAAATATTAGTAGTCTTCCTAGAGCAACAGACAGTGGGTTGGAATACCATTTGGTTGCCTAACATGTTTTTCAGTCTAAGAAATGTGCGGATTAATGGTGCCAGCCTATATTATATCACTGGTTTGGCTAGTTCTGTTATGATATGTTGTACACTGTACTAAAGCAATGTTTTAGTTTTCTATCTAGATTGTACAAATTGATTATTTTAGCACAAATCCAATTTCATCTCTAACAGGAAATGTTTGAGATAGTGGTCAAAATATATCTTATAACGTACAAACCAGCAAATGTAATAGGTTTTAGATTTGGAAAAAAGATTGCGGGAGGGGGTCCCCTCAGGATAACCCCATGGCTAAATCTTAAAAAATTGCCAAATTGCAATTCTCAAATAGAAAAATTAACCTATGGATATGTCATCAGCGTCTTTGTGTAACGGAGGTGACTTCCGAACTTGTTGCAGAAGAGATGACTCTTGAATGCAAGTCTTCCTCATGTGTCAATAATAGCTAGCAGCTAACCATGCTGTGGTAAAGCTAGACCCAGATGGTTCTGTGATTCAACTAGGCCTTGTGGCAAAGCTGGACACAGACAGTACTAAGGCATAGGCAAATGCAGGTAGGGGCAGGGCCGGCGCCATGACTAGGCAGCCTTAGGCATTCGCCTAGGGCGCCGGCCGCTGGAGGGCGGCAGTTTGGAGCTGGTCCCCCCCACCCCCATCACCCAGCAAGCAGTCCCATCCCCGGGGAGCGTCGTGGCGACCTGCATCACCCGGCAAGCTCCACCCCCTGGAAAGTCACGGCACCGGACCGGACCCAGCAAGCCCCCCTCCCCTCCCTGGGGAGCGTTGTGGCGGCTAGCGCCGCATTGCACGGCAAGCGCCCCCCCCCCTGGAACGTCACGGCGCTGCTCGCCGCATCGCTGGACCCAGCAAGCCCCCCCCCCTCCCTGGGAAGTGTCGCATCGGCCAGCATCGCACGCGTAAGTGATTGAGCACCGGGCCCCTCCCTCCCTGCCTGGGGCGCTCCTGTGCCTAGCACCGGCCCTGGGTAGGGGGGTTCTGGTTGCCCGGAAACCCCCCTCCTCTTGGATAGTGCCTTAAAATATGACAACAATAGCACTGGTATATAATATGATCAATAGAGCTGCCACCACACGTGCAGTGTAAGGGAAAGAGCAGAGCTATTGTTCCAGCTTCTTCTACCACATTTACTGTATGTGTGGATCTGAGCCCTCAAACATCAGAGAGCAGCTGCCAGGAGGAAGAGACAGGAGCCTTAGCATGAACTGGGAGATTGTGAGCTTAGAAAGTGCAGTACTGGTTCTATAATTTTTGTGTATTTTTATTTATTATGATATGTTTAACCTTTTCCTGACCACTTATTTTATTTAAATGTTTGAAACAGCCTATACCAGGCATGTACAAACTGTGGCTCTCCAGCTGTTGTGAAACTACACATCCCAGCATGCCTTGCCATAGTTTTAGTATCATCTAATAACAATACTGTGGCAAGGCATGGAGGGCCATAGTTTGGACATGCCTGGCCTATACTATAGACCATCTGTGCTGTTAAATATTAATACTCGTCTATATCATACAGTATCCAGTGTTTAAAAAGACCAAGTTTTAGGGCTTTTACCATTCCCCCAGATCCCGTTCTTACTCCCGTTCTTAGTGGGAGTAAAAAGTCCTGCATTTGCCACTGCTAAGGCACTAGATAAATGAAGCAGAGCAGGTTTTGGTGACAGGACAGAACTTAGGGGTTTATTCTAGTTCATTCTTTCTGACAAAATCCTTCTTAGATGGACAAAACCATGTGCACTGCAGGGGGGCAGATGTAACATATGCAGAGAGAATTAGATTTGGGTGAGTTATTTTGTTTCTGTGCAGGGAAAATACTGACTGCATGATTTTACACTTCAATATAGATCTCACTTTGAAGAAAAACCCCACCCAAATCTAATTCTCTCTGCACAAGTTCCATCTGCCCCACCCGCAGTGCACATGGTTTTGTCCATCTAAGAAGGATTTTGTCAGAAAGAATGGACTAGAATAACCCCCTTAGTGAGACCTGACAGGACAGAATTTAGTGAGACCAAGTTGATTCTGTAGCTGGGCTGGACCCAGTGAGGTGAGCGGGTTCTGTAGCTGGGCTGGACCCAGTGAGGCAAGTGGGTTCTGTAACTGGGCTGAACCCAGTGAGGCAAACAGGTTCTGTAGCTGAGCTGGACCCAGTGAGGCAAACAGGTTCTGTAGCTGGGCTGGACCCAGTGAGGCAAACAGGTTCTGTAGCTGGGCTGGACCCAGTGAGGCAAGTGGGTTCTGTAGCTGGGTTGGACCCAGTGAGGCAAGTAGGTTCTGTAGCTGGGCTGGACCCAGTGAGGCAAGTGGGTTCTGTAGCTGGGCTGGACCCAATGAGGCAAGTGGGTTCTGTAGCTGGGCTGGACCCAGTGAGACAAACGCGTTCTGTAGCTGGGCTGCACCTAGTAAGACAAGAGAAGGCTTGGATTGGATCAGACTGCCTGAAGCAGCCCATAGACCTGGGGGCCAGCTCATTGGCAGTACAAGGTTGAGTCCTGCGACCGCGACAGGGACCGGCAGAGACCAGTAAGGAATGGTGGCGGGGATCAGCAGCGGTGGCGGAAGAGGGGGCGGCATTGTGGCCAGTGAAAGTCCCCTCCTACACCAAGGTAGGAGCCGCCACTGCTTGTATGTATGTATGCTTGTGTGTGGCGTGTATATATGTATGTATGTATGTATGTAGTGTGTTCTCTGTATGTATGCTGTGTGCGTGTGTTGGGTGTATGTATGCTATGTATGTGTGCACGGTGGGTGTATGTCTTCCCAAGTACATGTTGGGTGTTTGTATGCTGTATGTTTATTTAGTCTTTAGCCAGCCACCCTTCCCCCAACCCCCTTCTTATGCACAGGGCTGCCGAGAGAAATCCTGGGCCCCGGTACAACAGCGTCACGGGGCCCCCCTGGAGTGGCAAGCAACAGAAAAGAGGTGTGGCCATTAAAGGATATAGGGGTGTGTACCACACCATATACCCTTTATGCAACACAATAGTAGACCCCTTATGCTTGCCCCTTACACATTATGCTACACAGAATGAGCCAAAATTCACATGGAATGTCTTAAAATTCACATTATGCCACATGGAATGACACAAAATTCAAATTATTCCACACAGATTGAGGCAAAATTCAGGGAGAGTGAGAGGAATGGTGGGGATGCAGGGAGAGAGATGGCGGGGACAAAGGTGCATAGAGCGGGATGGCGGGATGCAGGGACAGAGACGGTGGTGACGAAGGGCCAGATGGTGGGGAATGAGATGGTGGGGATGCAGGGACAGAGACAAAGTAGGTCTAGAAGGTAATTTCTATGTTAGGGATGGCAACAGAAATCTTGGGGCCGGTACACCAATATCAGCAGGTTCCGGCGTAGGGTATGATGTGGGAGGCCCGGCGGCAAGCAGGTTCCGGTGTCGGGTATAATGTGGGAGGCCCGGCGGCAAGCAGGTTCCGGCACTGGTGGTCAGCGCTGCGGCCTGCGCAGTGTGACCTATGACCGAATCACACAACGCAGGCCGCACGCCAGGTCGGGAACAGCCGGGCAGTGTCTGAGTGAGTGCTCAGACGCTGCCCGGCATTAGACTGCACATGCGAATGCGTGAGTTGGTGCATGGACACAGCTAACCCCATGCCCGCTCTCCTAGTCCAGTGGTCTCCAACCTTAATTGAGCGATAGCTACTTGTGACAAGAAAAGAAAAAAAAAAGTCCCCAAGATCTACTAAAATTTGAACAATGCCCCTAATACTATTTCGCACACCGTAATGCCCCAGCGAAATATGCTGCACACTGTAATGCCCGATACATTATGCCACACACCGCCATTTCTCTGAAACATGATGCAGCACACCACAATGCCTGATACTATGCTGCACACTGTAATGCCCCTGACACATTATGCCACACATTGCAATATCCCTCACACACCTAATGCATACCTCCCAACTACGGCAGTGGAGAAAGGAATATATGTGCTTGCCGCAGGCACGCGTCAAAAAATTTTGGGCGCCGTTTTGTCGCTGTGAGGGCATGGCCAGTGTCTAATTCCCACAGGACCGTCCCAAAAAAATGGGATGTCACACAAAAATCTATACACACTGACTATGCCACACCACGTTGCCCCCCACAGTAAGGCTTCTTATACATTATAAATTACCTGCTTGTTGCCAAGGGAGTTAATGTCCGTTGCCAAGGGGTTAATATGCATTGCCAGGGGTTATTGCTTGTTGTCAAGGGGAGTTAATGTCCGTTGACAGGGGTTCTTGCTCGTTGCCAAGAGGGGGGTTAATGTCCGTTGCCAGGGGTTCTTGCTCGTTGCCAAGGGGTTAATATACATTGCCAGGGGTTATTGCTTGTTGCCACCGGGTTTATATTTGTTCCTAGGGGTTAATGCTCATTGCCAAGGGGGGTTCATGTACGTTGCCAGGGGCTCTTGCTCGTTGCCAGGGGGGGGGGGGGGGGTTAATGTCCATTGCCAAGGGGTTAATATTTTTTGCCAGGGGTTCTTGCTTGTTGCCAAGGGGGGTTTATTTCCATTGCCAGGGGTTCTAGCTCATTGCCAAGGGGTTAATATGTGCCCGGCCACCCGCTCGTCAGCTGCTGCTGCCCCTGCTTTACCCTGCCTTCCCCTGCGCACAGAGAGACAGACGCTAGAAGTAATTTTTCACTTCCAGCGTGTCTGACAGGGAGCACAGCTCTGCAGCGTTACCAGGAAGTGCAGAGCTGTGCTTCCTGTCAGACGCAGGTGAACTATGACTTCTAGCGTCTGTCTCTCTGTGTGCAGGGGAAGGACAGACAGGGGAAGGCAGGGGCAGCCGCAGCTGACGGGCGGGTGGCTGGACACATGGGCGGGCGGGTGGCCGGACACATGGGCGGGCGGGCGGGCGAACAGGTTCTTGTCCTCCCGACGCACCCGCAGCCCAAAAAATATATTTTAAAGTGTGTGTCCGGACCCGGGCCCCCCTGGCAGGCCCTGGCCCAGGTAAAATGTACCCGCCTCCCCTGCCTCTCGGCGGCCCTGCTTATGCACCCCAGGCCCCCCGGATACATGTTTGCCATCCACATTCTGTAATCAGGCTATGTGTTTGCCATTCGTGTACCAGTGGGTGCTCTCTCCTTTGAGTGCTCCAACAGCTCACTGATACTTGCCATACACATGTGCAACTTCTCCCCTCTGAGAAGTCCCACTCAATCCCCCCTTGAGCCGCATGTGACCTTCCCAGGCAGCAGGATCACATGCGATATATACTGTAGTATACTCTCCATTTGCATGCAATATATTGCATGTTGTCCCAGCCAAGCCATCCTGGCTTGACTGCTATCTGTCATATATCTCCTGCTGGCGATGCGTCTCACAGCCTCCAGTGTGATGCTCACAGGGACGTGCATGGCATCGGACCTGCTATCAAATACATGTGATTTGGATGCTTTGCATAAAAAGTGACCAAATTGCATGTATATTGCACTAGTTTATGGGCACCATGAGGAAACAGCATGGGCCTCAGTGAGTCAGATCTTTAGCAGTCATTCTCATGTGCACATAACAGTTCTTTTCACACTGTATGATATTTTGTGCACTTTGCCCCTTATTCAGATTTGATTGCAATACAAATTTGTTCTCAAAATGGGCAAAACCATGTGCACTGCAGGTGGGGCAGATGTGACATGTGCAGAGAGTTACATTTGGGTGGGATGTGTTGATACTGAAATCTAAATTCCAGTGTAAAAATAAAGCAGCCAGTATTTACCCTGCACAGAAACAAAATAACTTACCCAAACCTAACTCTCTCTATTTATGTTACATCTGCCCCACCTGCAGTGCACATGGTTTTGCCCATTTTGAGAACAAATTTGTACTGCGATCAGATCTGAATAAGGGACTTTGGGCCTTATTCTGCTTGGAGCGTCCGGGCCGTACGCGTACGTCCCGGGGTTTTTCACGATCTGCGCATGTGCAAATACGCTAATGCGCCGGCGCGAACACTCCACAACGCTTACGGCCGGTGTCTCAACGTGCGAAAAAACCTGTACGCGAGCGTACGGGTAATGGGGCGGCATAGGGGCGTGTTGATGGGAGCGGCCGAAATAATGAGGGAAAATGGGCGTAAATATGGACGTACACGGGGGTGTGCACCAGAAATGAGCGGTGCTACTACCGCACGATCGACTAAGGCACCGTTCGTTTCGGACACCAAACAGGCGGCCGCCAACCGCCAGCTAAAACCACTCCTACAGATACCGCTTGCCAGCGTGCGCCTGAGTTGGCTAATTAACGCTGATTAGTACTTAAACACATACACCTGAATGTAATAAGCAATGCTGCAGTCTATTAACTCCAAACCATGATTTCACTGCCTGCAAGCCACACATGCAGCACGCAAACACATTGGAAGCTTATGTTTCTATACTTCTCCACATTTAAAGGTTTGTTTAATTTAAGGTAAGAATCTTTTTATACGCTAAGGTAGGTATTTGCTAAACAGACACATTCACTACCTGCTTTCGTAGACTTTACGCAGTAGCACACTCAATCTACACAAGTCGACATGTGTCAACGTGTTCACTCTAATACTAACATAGGTTTTGTATTTAGGATACAATAACATAAACCACATCTAACACCTACAAAGGATGTTTCAGCAATGTTTGAAGCCCATGACCACTATTTTCCACACAATCTTTGTATAGTACCCAAAATTATGACCTGTACCACTATCTCATCTGCTATGATTTGGATTTCACTACACTCTGGATGTAAGATGCCACCAATCACATTATTGCACTCTCATCTCTCTAACAAAGGATTCCTACATCTGCTTATGACACTGTCAAATCATATATATTTTAAAAGTTATGCATGTTTGTTCACAAGCTAATTTATCATGTTTGGCCCATTCACACATCTTTTTTTAGGGAGGACACATATGAATTCCTACACAAATGTACCTTTTCACCCTTGTTTGTCTGCCTCACCCACTCCATGAGGAAAGCATTGTTCTGGACCTGCTTTTACCTACTACTGTAGGAGCTACCTCACCTGCACACAAACTGCTTTCTCACCTATTAAGTTGCTCTGCACATGTGCTGACACAAACTAATTAGCAGGGAAAAGTTGGATAGGAACATGGGAATGGCCATGGAGAGGGTTACACATGGGAAACTTCCACCACACTTCAACAAATGTTCAAAAATACCCTGGTCAGTAAGTACACATAAATCTAGTATTTGTTTCACACAAGAAATTACACATACCACAATTTAGATTTAATTTGTAAAATAAATTTATTTGCTGTTCAGCATCACAGCTTGACACTTTAATGTGAGAAATCAAAAAAACAAATAAAATAGACACACAAATAATAAAACAGGCAGAACAAGAGGTTGCATATCTCCAAACATGTGTTACCCTGCAAATGCAATGGTGAAAGAAATGGGGACACCAGAATACGTACTGCAACAACCAGGGTGAATACTAAGCAAGATACACACCACCAAAAAAAAATATCCTGCATTTGTAGAGGTCAAAATACGAACTTTCATGCCCATGGCACGCAAATGGATCGATGGGCAACTCAGGAAGCGGATGTCCAGTGCAATTTAAACCTTTGGCCTCCAACCACAGAGGAAGTGAACCAGGTCTCATTTGGGCCCTTTTTTGCCCCTTTTAGATGGGGCCTTGGGGACAGGGGCCTTTGGGTCAGCTGGCTTTCGGCGTCTTCCCCTAGTCGACACAGGAGGGTCAGCCGAGGTGGAAGGTTGGGGAGCAGCTTGGGGTGGGGCAGCAGATGGGGGATTGTCCCTTAGGGACCTGGCGGTGGACAGCTGCTCCGCAATAAGTTCATTCTGGCGGCTGAGGTGTTGGCCAATGCTTAGCATGCCAGCCGCCAGAGTTTCATTAATGCGGTTCAACGCCTCAACCTGCAGCTGGTTTGTGGCCTTCCACTCCGCCAGAAAATCCGCCACCTGCTGCTGACGGATCGCAGCATCCACCCCTTGCTGCTCGATCCTGTCCAGCGTCACCAACAGGCTCTCACTCAATGTCTCCTGTGGCTGGGGCTGGGGGCGACGTCTTGCTGGAGGCTGGACCACCTGCTCCACCTGTGGCTCTGCAGAGGCCGATGCTGCCGGTACATCCTGACTTTCTGCTTCTGCTAGGATAAGAATTGAAAACAATGTCACCATCACATACGCAATAAACAATATCTTTCTAAATACAATGCATTACTGTGACTTACCATCAAAAGCAGCAGCAAAGACCTCCACCGGGAGCTCACTGTCCATATTGGAGATCCCCCTGATCTCCCCCACATCGATCACGTCACAGGAGTCCAGCTCCAGGGGGGTAAACTCCAAATGGTCAGGCATAGGACCGCTCCCGGTGGACATGCTGTGGTTGTACCGGTCAGTCATCTTCCTCTTCAGGGCACTTTTGAAGTCAGTCCACCTACAAGTTTAAAAATACAAATATCACCATGAGATATGTGCACCACTGTGCTACGTGTAGGGTTACCACCTAGTCCCTTTAATTCCGGACACATGTTACTTACACAGGTTCTGTGGCAGTTTAAAATTAGGTGAAGTGGAGTCTTGAAGTCAGCCAGCCACAGAACCTGTGTAATTAATATGTGTCCGGAATTAAAGGGACTAGGTGGTACCCCTAGCTACGTGACATTTCCTAGTGTGGGTGATCTTTTGTGCCATGTGTGGCCAAATATTTCTTTGATGGACAAAACCATGTGCACTGCAGGTGAGGCAGGTGTAAAACCCCACCCAAATCTGATTATCTCTGCACAAGTAACACCTGCCTCACCTGCAGTGCACATGGTTTTGTCCATCTAAGAAATATTTGGCCAGAAAGAGTGAACTAGAATAAGGGCCTCAGTTCCTGCTGGAGACTGCTGAACAAATTGCCCTGACAAACACACTAACCTTTTCTTCACCGCGTCCCAAGTTCTGACCACTGGTGCCACCTGGTTCACTTCCTCTGTGATCTTGTCCCAAAGGTTTCTCCTTGCACTGGCACCTGGCTTCCTGGTTGCCAATTCAATCCATTCGCGTGCCCTGGGCACGAGAATTCGCATTTCGGCCTCTACAAATGCAGGGTTTCTCCTTCTGGTGGTGGTATCCTGCTCAGTCATCACCCTAGATGTTGCAGCACGTTTTCTGGTGGCCCCAGCTCTCTCACCATGCACCTGCTGGGTCACACCTGTTTGGAGAGATGCAACCTCTTGTTCTGGCTGGTTGCTTGGCCCTTGTGGAGCTGGTGGAGGTTCACCAGGGCCTGTTACTGAGGGGCCCGCTTGATCTTGCAGGCGACTCCTCTCTTGGGCCCTCCTTCTCCGCTCCTGTTCCCTCTTCTGTAATGCTTGAAGCAGGGATTCGGCTTGTGCTCTCTGCAGAGCGTCCTCTGCTGCTGAATCGTCAGAGTCAGACATGTTTGCAGCAATTGTGGGCTGCATCTGACTGAATATTTATATGTTAATCTCCCGCCACGAACAAGGGGGCGTATATTTTTCCCCGCAAGGTAGATGCAAATTTACGCCGATATTTCCCGCCGATAATTGCCGCTTAAATTACGCAGGTCTCAATGCACCTGATCAATCACCCGTATATGTATATACACAGGTTGTGGAGCATTGTGGGCTACATCGTGAAATGTGTGCACCTGTCATTCCAATGATGAGTGTTGTCAGCTGGTATCTGTTGGAGTTCGTGTATGCTTTGTGAGTCACATTTCAAAACATCACGTTATCATGCTTGCCTTGCATATGTAATGTGTATGAAATTGTCATACAGCAACATGTTGCATTGTGGCCCTTTAGGCAGCGTAGTTATAAGTAGAGGGTTGCGTGTATTATTTTCCGCCTACTGTATATACAGTACTCCTCCCCATGCATATCGGTGTATCGTGCCCCCTTTAAGCAGCGTAGTTATAAGTAGACGGTTGCGTGTATTAATTTCCGCATACTATATATACAGTACTTCTCTTCATGGCAATCGGTGTATTGAGCCCCCTTTAAGCAGCGTAGTTAGGAGTAGACGGGGTGCGTGTATTATTTTCCGCACACTGTAAATACAGTACTTCTCTCTTCATTGAATGCATGCTGTTGGTTGTGGTGTGTGTATATCGGAACGGTCCGCGTAAGTTTCTATTCGCATCCAGTTTGTTAATGTAAGAGGGATTAATAAAGTTAATACCAAACAAACAATTTCTTCGACCAATCAGCAAGCACCAAAAGTGATATATGTACCTGCAATTAATAACTGCGCCATTGCCAATATGACTTGTACAAGAGCTAGGCCCTTTTCGACATCAGAGCTTTTGGCCCTGGTGGAAGTGATGGATCGACACCTGGGGCCCAGGGGCCCATATGTTTCTAATGCGGACAAGCGGCGGGTGTATAATGCTGCCCGCCGCCTGATATTTTCCACAACCGGCGTCCGCAGAAGCCTGGGGCAGGTTGAGCGGCGCTGGTCCGACCTGCGCCGGCGGCAGCCGGTTTTACTCAGCAGCCTTCGCCGCCATATTGCCCGATGTAAGTTTTGATTACTAGTATGTCAGCGTTTTTTAGCAATGTTTTGTGTACTTTTTATAAATATGTTCCTGAGTATGGGGGTGTATATGGGTGTATAGGGGGGGTATATGGGGGGTATATGGGGTGTATATGGGGTGTATATGGGGGGTATATGGGTGTATATGGGGTGTATATGGGTGTATAGGGGGGGTATATGGGGGGTATATGGGGTGTATATGGGGTGTATATGGGGTGTATATGGGGGGTATATGGGTGTATATGGGGTGTATATGGGTGTATAGGGGGGGTATATGGGGGGTATATGGGGTGTATATGGGGGGTATATGGGGGGTATATGGGTGTATATGGGGTGTATATGGGTGTATAGGGGGGGTATATGGGGGGTATATGGGGTGTATAGGGGGGGTATATGGGGGGTATATGGGGTGTATATGGGGTGTATATGGGGTGTATAGGGGGGGTATATGGGGGGTATATGGGGTGTATATGGGTGTATATGGGGTGTATATGGGGGTGTATATGGGGGTGTATATGGGTGTATAGGGGGTGTATATGGGGGTGTATAGGGGGGGTTTAAGTAGTTGATCAGTTTTTGGGTGTAGGATATCAAATAGTTTGCATGATAAATGTCTGAAATTTCACAGCAATGATAATTTTGAAGGTTATGAGCATGACTAATATGAATTTTTCTTTCCCCCTTTTTTATGAAACCCAATCTTCGATTTCTATGCCATCAACATGAACATTTCAGCACGGGCAAGGGCACGCATTGAAGCCCGGGAGCAGGCAGCCCGGGACCAGGCAGCCGAGGAGGAGGAAGAAGAGGAAGAGGAGGAGGAGGAGGAGGAGGAGAAGAAAGAGGAGGAGGAAGAGGAGGAGGAGGAGGAAGAAGAGGAGGAGGAAGAAGAGGAGGAGGAAGAAGAGGAGGAGGAAGAAGAGGAGACCCAGGGTGCAGTTTTCACCCACACAATTTCCCCATCCCCCACCCCCTCCACAACCCCCACCCCCTCCACAACCCCCACCCCCCCCCTCCCCACCCCATTTCCAACCCCCCTACACCTCTCCACCACCCACCCCCAAACCTCTCCACTCCCCAGTAACACCCAGTACCTCGGTCCAAACACCAGGACCATCCTCCTTGCTCCTGCCTTCCCCAACCACTCCACAGCCAACCAGCGGCGCCCAGGATGGCTCAAGTAGCCGTAAGTAAATAATGTGTCTAATGTTGACCTACACATTTCTACACATAAACAATCACAACAACCACATATGTGTATCCAACATCAACATTAGTTGCAACATATCACTGCAGGGCGACCATGAGGTGTGTCCTGTCCTTCTCCAGGAACAAGGGTCCCCTTGGTGGCTTTTTTGAGTGTGGCCATGCCTCACCCCTTGAATAATTGACATAACAGTACATCCAATGAGATATCCGACATTAGTGGTGTGGTAGTTATGTGGCTCCAGGTGTTGGGTAACTCCAGTTCCCAGCATGATGTGCAACACAGGGCCAGATTATAATGGAGGCGCAAGGGGTCAGTGCCCCTGGGACCCCCTCTAGCTAGGGGCCCCCTGTGGTTGTCATTTTTTTTTTTAAAAAGACAATGTTTAAGTTATGTGTTTTTTTTTTAGCTAAATGTTTTGTGCATGGGTGGGGTAGTGCTGCAGCTTCACCTATCTGCCAATGTGACAATGATTTATGGTGCTGAGCATCGGGAGGCAAGGCACACTGATTGCACAAGTGTGCAGTGCATTTCTGAGAGTTGACTAAGTCCCATGACACTTTGCACCAGAGGACAGAGGCTGAGAAGTTTGTGCTGAGCTCTGATTGGTGGAGCTCATTACATACTTCTCAGGTCCATGGAGAACAGCAGCAGCAGCTTAGTCATAGGAGGGTTTTTAATCAGAGGCAGCACTAGGACTGTGAGGTCTCCTCCAGAGTAAGGGGCAGAGGGACAAACACAGGCTTTTCATGTGGTGTGTGTATATATACAGTATATATATGGTGTCTATTATTATTCCGAGTGCCGCCAACCCCCTGTCTATATATATATATATATATATATATATATATATATATATCCCCTGCAGGTAACCATTGACCAAGTTTATTCTGCCTTTACTCTATGTTTTGACAGTATAATATTCGCCCATGCAGTGTGCGGCCAGTAATGACAAGTGCAAGGGGGCCCCCCGCTCTAAAGTACCCCGGGCCCCCAAAAGGCTTAATCTGCCACTGGTGCAACTTAAATGTAGAGATTGTTTTGGTAATAGTGTGTGAGGCCATGCGGATGCATGCTTTACAAACATAGCTGTAGGCCTATAATTTGTACAGCAATGTCCTAAATTTAAAATAGTAAGGAGTGCTTACGCCACAACAATGTCATAACCCTTAAATAGCACAGGCTAATTGTGAGGTTAGAGGACAGTCCCCCAAAAACAAAGTACCAATTGGGATACAGCATACATTCATTGATGAAGGAGTAATTGAATTAATGTTATTAATTAATTAATGTTATTTACTATGTACAGTATGTGCGTGTTAACATATTATTTTGTAGTACTGTGTTTACAGCAGACCCATCTTCAATGTAGTTTCTAAATGTATGTGGCCTTCACACATAACTCTGAACTTTTTATTATGTACAAATACAACAAACATTTGTGTATGTTATATATTAATTTTTTTTTTTATCCCTTCACTACAGACACTGAACAGCACCAGGAGGAGGTCGCCAGAATTATGAGGGAAATGTTCCTGACCCTCCTCTATTTATGTATTCTTTTTGGCCAACTGGAGGCCCTCATTTAATTTATTTTTACCCCCCCCCCCCTTATTATGTTTGTTAGAAATAAAAGTTTCGATTCAGTTATAAATTGCCTGTGTTTTTACTAATAAATATGTTAGAGGGCTTGTAAGGGTAGGTACATACAGATGTGTACTGTACGTTATACTTGTAATTTGAGGTGAGGGGTAATGATTGATGTGTGAATGTGTGTGCTTTTGAGTAAAATAACACATAGTGAAAATGCATGAATGTTTAATGTTGTTCGATTAAAACATCACACATAACATCAGGGTAGGTATACATGTTACACATTTTGGACAAAGTAATTACGTACATAATTTAGTACATATACAGAAACACCAACATAACTTGATTTAAAAGTAACAGCAATATGGGGACACATAGATAGTGATTAAAATGCCACATTAGAACATAACAAATATACATGTAATGTGGTTTAAAATGTAGTTTTATTAGGTCTTTATTAAGGTAGACAATTGAGTTAATAGAAAACAATAATTGAATAACAAATAGATTAATTAATCAATTGTCAGATTAGTAGTTGAGAGGCAAGATTTGCAGGTACATATATGTGAAGGGTATGCCAGCGTGCACGGACGTACGCTCACTCTCACGAGCGGTGACATAAGCTGAGTTTTCCATTGAAAACAATAGGGACCCGTCCGTGCAAACTGGCGTACGCTCAGATCGCCGCAAGAAGGCGGTGGGGAGACGGAGGAAAGACGGCCGTAGACGGCACCATACGCTCAGTTGTACGCCTGTTGTCGGAGTGCAAGGGCTGGCCCGTCCGCGTACGTTGCCGTACGCTCATTTGTACACCACTCCCCTTCTACGTTATTTCTGCCCGTACGCAAGCGGCTGATTTGTGGGTGGACTTAACCCTAACGGCCGCGTACGGCTAGCGTGCGGTAATTGTGAACGTACGCACGTTTGGCCGCTCCGATCAGAATAAGGCCCTTTGTGTATAGTCACCAGACTAAATATACCCCAAACAGGTTAAACATAAAACACATGTACAAAGCTCAACATTAAATAGATAAATGATTCTTGTACTGTGCCATAATAGTATTATAACCATCTAAGTGCTCTTGCAGAAGAAAACTTATCTGAAAATCTTTATTTTCATAACTTCACTGATAACTTTGAAAAATGTTTCAAACTCATTTTAAATCTTCACCTGTAACTTAAACAGACAGAGACCTCTAGTGGGTAGTTGAATAAATGACAAGGTAAAATACTGTACCATAGCTAAGAAGCTTTCTCCATCATGCTGACAGTGAATGTTTCACAACAGTCACAGGTTGATACACCACCATGGCATAGATAGATATTGGAATGACATTATGATTTATATAGAATAGCAGTTATAAGTCAGTTATAGGTCAAAACAAACACAAAACAATTGGCAATGGTGCAGTGGGAACTGCTGTACTCGATGCGTTCTTAAGTTGGGCAAAGTGAACTACAGTGAACTACTGCAGGTGTATCACATATGGGTGTTTTACGTGAGATAAGGCAGTAGATGAAATCAGTTGGGGCGAGGCCATACACACGCAGATGTATCTGCAGATCTGTCTGGTTGGAACAAAAACATGGTTATGGATGAGAGCAAATGACAGTTGACCATTTGCTTGGAAATGCTGGGAAACTGTCACTCATCCATAACCATGTTTTTGTTCCAACCAGCCAGATCTGAAGATAAATCTTACTAGTGTATGGGCACCTTAAGACTGCTGGAGGAGGGGGCAGTGGGTGTGTGGGTGGTGACAGGCCCCAAAGAAGATCCCCCAAAGGAACTGAGGGGTAGATTTATTAAGCTTGGTGAAGTGATAAAGTGTCTGGTTTTTATCACCGGCCAATCAGTTTCTACCTGTCATTTTTCAAACCAACCCTGTAACTTCACAGGTAAGAACTGGTTGGCCGGTGATAAAAACCAGACACTTTATCACTTCACCGAGCTAAATAAATCTGCCCCTCACTCTGTTAGGCTAGCAGGACACTGCAGTCTAACAGAGTCATTGTTGTGTTTGTATTGACCTACTTGCTTTTGGCTTAGTAAAGTTTGCATATTTTTACCATTCCCACAAATGGTACAGCCTAAACTACAGGCTAAACTACAGGCTGCCTAACTTTATGGGGGCTGCTGATAAGGAAAACAAAAGGGTACAACTACTAAGGGGGAACTACTGAGTGGCCAGGGTACAACTACTAAGGGGAAACTACTGTGATGAAAACTATACTAAAGGGGAACTACTGAAGTTACAACTACTAAGGGGGCATTACTATGGGTACTATTATGGGGCACTACTTGGGCTGCTACAGGGGTGTAGATACTGTAAGGCAGCCCCCGCTACCGCTTGGGGGAGCAGGGGCTGCGTGGGCGCCGGCACCAGCCCGGCACACACACTGACTGAGTCTGCAATCCTGCAGTCAGCCACACTGTGTAGAGCCTGGCTGCTGCTGCCCGTGCTGCCAGCCTAAGTACAGGCGAGTCGGCTTCGGCGCGGGCGTGGGCATCAGTAAAAAAAAAAACAAGAAATCCCTACTTGGGTGACGGGTGGGCGGTCGCATGGGAGGAAGGTCGGCAGCTGTCACCAGTGATCGGTGATCAGTGTGTCCAGCACTGGAGTGGCGGACAGCAGTAGAGCAGCGGCAATTACAACTTTAAAATAAAGTGTCAAATGACTGCACGGCTATTGATTGGCTTAGATAGAGCACTCTCAGCCAATCAGCGGCCTCCTTCCGCGGCCGCTGATTGGCTGAGAGTGCTCTATCTCAGCCAATCAAGAGCCGGAGAGTCATTTGACACTTTTTTTTTTTAAGTTGCAATTGCCGCTGCTCTACTGCTGTCCGCCGCTCGCTGCTGGACACACGGATCACCGACGCCCGCTCGCCCACTGCGGTGCTGGACACACTGATCACTGATCACTGGTGACAGCTGCCGACCTTCCTCCCATGCGACCTCCCACCCGTCACCCAAGTAGGGATTTTTTTTTTTTTTTACTGATGCCCACGCCCGCGCCGAAGCCGACTCGCCTGTACTTAGGCTGGCAGCACGGGCAGTGTACTGATGTATAGGGACATCTAGATGGGGAAGTAGTGATTATCAGAATTTTATCAGAATTTTCAGATTATCAGAATTTTTTTTAAATCTATAAATATATATGTGTGTATGTATATATATATATATATATATATATATATATATATATATATATATATATATATATATATATATATATATATATAATTACACACACACACACATATAGACTGTGTGATGGCCTGGCACTCCACACAGTGTTCAGCCGCTTTGGTGCCCCCCGCAATGGTGAGGTACTATGTTCAGAAGAAGCAGTGGCACTCTGAAGTCTGATATACTGCAAAAATTATGTTTAATGGAAAAAAAACCCAAATGTCTCAAAGGACCCATGTTTTGGGGCCACACTTGCCCCTCAAGGTGACAAAGTTATGTGTGTGGCCCCGAAACGTTGGTCCTTTTGAGACATTTGTAGTTTGTGCATTAAATATACTTTTTGCCATATACCAAACTTCAGAATGCCACAGCTTCTTCTGAATATGTATATATATATATATATATATATATATATATATATATTTCATTTTTTGGTCTTACCAAAATGCCATGGGGGGGGTTGGAGGGGGGCGCCACAAACTTTTTAGCACGGGGGAGCAAAATTTATAGTTACTCCACTGCTGTGGAGGACAACTAAGGGGCTCTCTGCTGTTAAGTCCAGTGGTACTGCCGTTAAGTCCAGTACTGCCATTAGTCCAATGGTATTACTGTTAAGTCCCGTGGTACATCTGACAGCCGTATAAGTCCAGTGACAGTCCAGTGGTACTGCTGTTAAGTCCAGTGGTACTGCGTTAAGTCCAGTATGGCCATTAAGTCCAGTGGTACTGCCGTTAAGTACAGTGCTGCAGCCGACAGCCATATAAGTCCAGTGACAGTCCAGTGGTACTGCTGTTAAGTCCAGTGGTACTGCGTTAAGTCCAGTGTGGCCATTAAGTCCAGTGGTACTGCCGTTAAGTCCAGTGCTGCAGCCGACAGCCATATAAGTCCAGTGACAGTCCAGTGGTACTGCTGTTAAGTCCAGTGGTACTACTATTAAGTCCAGTGGTACTACCTTTAAGTCCAGTGGTACTGCCGACAGCTGTATAAGTCCAATGACAGTCCAGCGGTACTGCTGTTAAAGTCCACTGCATAAGTCCAGTAATACTGTCGTTAAAGTCTAGTGATACTGCTGCATAAGTCCAGTTCAGTGGCTCTGAAGTTAAAGTCCATTGGTACTGCTGAATAAATCCAGTGCACATCCCTAATTTATCTTAAATATGTGTTAAGTGCTGCCATATTGGATTGATAAGCTGACTATGGGTTGTCTAATTGACAAAAAGCTAGTTCTCATATGACTTAATCCACCGATACCTGGTCAGAGCAACCTATTTAAAACCTTCAGATACACTTGGTCATAGTCAGTACAACTTGTACCTTACCTGCTCCTCGCTCCAGTGTCAGCAGCTCTGATTCCTGGTTATTGCAATCCCTAACACTAAGGATGTGCACCGGCCACTTTTAGTGTTTCGTGAAACGTGTTTTGGGTCTGTATCTCTGGCAGTGGTTTGGGTCTGGATCTGTTCCAAAACACCACCCTTCAGTGTTTCACGTTTCGTGTTTAAAAAAAAACACACATAAAAATCGTTAAAATCGCATAATTGGGGGGGGGGGGGGGGGGGGTTTGCTCCTATGCAAATATTAACCTCCATAACATTAATTCCACTCATTTCAAGTCTATCCTGAATACCTCAGACCTAACAATATTGTTTTTAGGCCAAAAGGTTGCACGAGGTAGCTGGATGACTATGCTAAGCCACACAAATAGGCAGCACAAACCCGTGGCACTGCCGAGGCAGACAGGATGGCAGTTTGAAAAACTAGACCCCAAAGAGCACATAATGCCAAAAAAAGTGTAAGATGAAATTGTCCGGTATCACTTGACTTTAACGGCAGTATTACTGGAATTATGCAGCAGTACCAATGGACTGGACTTATGCAGCAATATCACTGGACTGGACTATACACACAGTATCACTGAACAGGACTATACAGCACTTTCACTGGACTGGACTATACAGCAGTATCACTGGCACTGGCACTGGACTATACAGCAGAGAGCACTATCACTGGACTGGACAAGACAGCACTACTGGAGTCACTGGACAAGACAGCACTATTACAGGACTGGATGGCGGGACAGTGGGCAGGCAGGCAGCCAGGACATGATGCCTCTTCACTCTCTTAGACTGGAGTTAAGATGGCATCCGGCCGCCCGCCCCTTTAAAGGGTCTGGATCCCGCAAGAACGGAGACCCGCACTCTGAGTCTGGGCTGGAATTCCCGATCGGGCTCCGAGAGCGAGTTTGTATTTGGGGTGTCCGGACTCCCCCAATCTGAACTTGCACATCCCTATATAACACACACCAGGGCATTCAATGCTAGAATCGGTCTATTAGCATTCTCACTACGGAGGTCATTCTGATTAATGAATGTCCCTGTGCATTCTCACGGGGATTCGATGTTGAAACCGTTGGGTGTCCCCATGCAAATGTGAGTGGGTACCTGCCTTCTGGGGGCAGGCAGCTGACATAACCGGACATCATCTGCTCGTCCAGTTCTCGGAGCAGAACGCAGCAGATCTATGTCAGCAGAGACTGACTTAATATGAATAATAACTTTTTGCAAGCAATGACTTTTGCGAGATTTGCGAGCAATAGAAAGATCATTCAATGGTCGTGATGGTTGGTTAAACAAACAGTGCAGTGGGTACATTTGCTGTGCGGTGGGGGAGCGGGCATTCACACGCCCGGCGGGTGGTGTTACAAACTAACGCTGCTACTGGCCACACATCAGACCAACTTTCATCCAACCATCCAACTATTTGGTTGGATGGAATAAAAATCTGGTACTGGATGGGAGAAAATGTAATTTGTAATTCACTAATTTGCTCGGAAAATCTGGAAACTGACAAAACCTTTTGCTCAAGTAATGTAGTTGTATCTGTTTGATTTAAATTATTTCACTGAATGTTTTTGTCCATTTTCCTGGGTTTGTGAGCAAATTGCTCTTTGTCATTTGCTCCCATCCAGTACCAGGTTTTTATTCCATCCAACCAACTAGTTGGATGGTTGGATGAAAGTTGGTCTGATGTGTGGCCAGCACTAGTGGGCCCACCAGAATTAGCTCCTATATTCTTCCGCATGTCTCTTGTTTGGATTGAATACATTTTGATCGGCATAGTGGAGGTTGTGCTTAGGAGTTTGTGCGGCCAGTTGGGAACTTGTATAGCTACACCTGCTGTTCCACTTGTGATATTTAGCAATTCTGAAGCTAAAAGCTTGCAGCACCGTAGGCACACGCATACAAACATGATTAGACCCAGGATGGTGCGAAGGGTGGTAATCAAATGAGCTGCATGCAACCAACACATAGCTGCCTACCCTCCTGCATTCTACAGGAGACTCCCTGAAATAGCAGCAATCTCCCTCTCCCCCTCATTAGTCTAGCAATCTCCCTCATTTCACCTATCCCACATTATTTTACAATACAAAAGATATTCTAGAATTATGGCGCTAACAGAGATTGTGCAGCTAAGGAACCAATGAAATCGGTGTTTGTCAGTCACCAATGAGAAGAGCAAAAGTACAGAAAAGATCAAATGGTACCCTTTAGCGCTACCTCCAGTTATACATATAGGTGGAAACCATGTATTTAGAATGGAGAACAATACATAACTTTTGAGAAAAAAGGTCACTGCGGCTTCACAGGTCCCAATAGAATAACACCTTTCCCAAATCAGAAAGATTTCTTTCAGATTTGGGAAAGGTGTTCTATTGGCACCTATCCCACATTACACTGTTACATTTTTGTGAAAAAAAGGAATGAGAAATAGATACATTTACATTTAATCATCAGCACCATTTCCCAGCACTCTTACTAACTGCTTTGGGGATCATCTACATTTGGAAATAAGTCATTTTAAAAGATAAGCAAGCTTCTAGGTGCCACATTCACAATCTCTTTTTACAATCTCTCCATATATGGAACTAGACACGCCCTCAATGGGGAGCTTTGCAAAATTCTGTTACCAAATATAATCTCCCTGAAACTAGTTTTCAAAAGTAGGCAAGTATGAACCAACAAATACATGGTATGTTTGGGTTGCTTGACACGGCCGGACACAGACATGCGTGCAACTGACCTAGTTTAGGAGATGTCAGGAAACATGACATTAGAGAATAATAGGTGTAGTTTTGTGGCTGAAGAAATGTACAGCTGTATAAGGCTACTGTCAGTCCTTGTATGATATGCTCATCCTGACTTTATTCGCAGCTGCCCAGAGTCTAAGTGATTATGATGGGAGTGCTAATTATCCTGATGTGCCCAGACAAGTCTATGCTATGGAAGGATCTCTTTTGTAGGACATGTGCGGAGAAGATGAAATATGACACATCCTGGCTGACACGACAGGCAAATACATGTGGATATTTTGTATTCAGGAAGCAAAATGCAGCATGATTGCTCTCTTCTTCTTCCAGATTAGTTCTACACAAAAACATTCCGTCTAAAGGATCATTTCCAGTGCAAAACAAAATAATGTATTCTGTGTATAGCATTGAGGAAAAATGCTTTCTTACCAGGGAGGAAATGTTTCATAAAGAATAAAGGGATCAATACACGGTAAATGTCATTCGTGATAAAAAGCATATTAATAGTTTAGATAACTTAATATGTCAAATATAATGGTTTTAGAAAATATTTTTTCAGGTTCATAAGCCTAGAGGTATGATAAGTCTTATTTAAATCACATTTTTCCTTTGTTAAAGCTAGTATGGCAATGAGCCGCACTACCTTATATTTACCTTATTGTCGGGACACCTTCAGTTGTATATATGGGGTGTATTACTGAGCCTGCATACTAATTCCAGCAGGTTCACCGAGTTCTAGACTGCTTCATGCTGGTCTATGCCATTTTAGGGCACACAACACAAAATAAACGAGACAGGTCCAGTCGTTTTTTTAATGTATAGTTAGGTTACAGGTCACGTATAAAGACACGCAGTCATCCGTCACACATGGGACCTTATTCGGATTGACTCGCAAGGCTGCAAAATTCGCTGTATTGCGAGTCCATTAGACGCCTCCCTCTGCATGCAGTGCCGCCCCCCCCCCCTCGCACGACCCCACACACGGCTACGATTGGATGATTTACATAATCACCCATTTGCAGGCGGGGAGAAATCATTCGATGATCGCCGACCATCAAATGATTTCTCCATTTTTTAGTGACTCTGAACTGTGGGTGCCCTGTGCGAGGACAGGGCGGGCAGCTGACAATCGGTGATGTCAGCTGCCCGCCCCCCGCATGTCCATCATGGCCTTATTAGCCTGGGAACGCCCATGAAAAAGCTGGACGTTCCCATATGCTAATGGGGTTGGCCACCCCCCCCCCCCCCCCCCCCCCCGCCGCCCGCTGTGTAGAGTGTGTGCACCCAGCAAACCGAGAGTTCGGCAGGTGCACACTCGCAGACGTTTGACATCGGTCCTCCGTACGAACGCACAGAGGACTGAATGGATCTGAATAAGGTCCTTGGTTCTGCTAACGTCGCCTCCAACAGGCGATTACTTTTTATCGCTTCTCACCAAGGATTCTCACAATCTCCATACTGTTGCTTCAAAACCGTGCTGCCTATGCTACTATGGGGGCATTCTCAGGGTGTTCTACCAATCCTCTAATAAGACTATCACACAGAGTCGTAACTTTAAGAGGCAATGGAGTCATTTGCTGCTGGGCTCCTGCTTCCGAGAGGTCATCCATTTCTTTGGCAGTACCCCTGAAGGTACCACAGACGATATGAGGCCAGGTGTGAGAGGGCTGCTGCTGGGCTCTGCGGAATACTGCAGGAATGATGAAGCAGGCTAGTTGTAGCCTGGGTTCCAGCCACAGGAATAAATGGAGTACATACACACCGCCAGCGTCTCACCCATAGGTACGCTAGTCATGCCACCCATGTTGCGATGCATGCGCTTGGTAGGATGAATAAGCGTAGCATCTATATAGCTGTAGCATATTGAGTACACCATAATATCAAAACTAGAAACTTATATGGGACTAGCATTTTGCTTTGCAGGATATAGAGCAGATATCACTTATAAGTAAGGGGAAAAATAACTTTTGCAAGCTAATTTAAGGAGTATGAATGGGAACAAAGGATAATGGTTACGGGATAAAATACATCATTAAACAGTTACCAGAGAGAGAGAGAGAAGACGTAAAATGGGTATATAGTCAACGCTATGGCAATATCGATATCATTGACGATATTGCGTATATATCATCTAGTGCAGGGTTAGCCAACTCCAGTCCTCAAGAGCTACCAATAGTTCACATTTTCCAGCTCACCCAGCAGGTACACAGGTGCACTCATTACTCACTGGTACATTTGAAAAGATCCACAGGTGGAGCTAAATACTTCACTTGTGATTCTGTGAGGAGACCTGGAAAATGTGAACTGTTGGTCGCTCTCGAGGACTGCAGTTGGCTACCCCTGATTTAGTGTGTACAGTCAATATCGTTAACAATGCACATGGCCGCTGGCTGTTAACAATCCTCCCTGTTGTCGGTACATGCTACAAAATCTTCCAATATCGTCAGGGGGTAGGTGACATCACTGACCAATATTGTGAACGATATCAGCCAGCAGGGCCGTAACTAGGGTGGGGCTAGGGGGTCACGCGCACCGGGCGCTGGAGGGTGGGGGCGCTAGTTTGGTGTCCCGGCAGCGTGGTCCCTGGGATGAGCAGCGGGGGTCCGGGGACTGGTGGGTTAACGCCAGGTCCTAGTGGGGTCCCGGGGACTGGTGGGTTAACTCCGGCTCCTAGCGCTGCCGGACGGTGGGCGGGAGGCAGGTTTTGAAAAGACTTGCCGGACGCTGATTGGCTGAATTCAGCCAATCAGCGTCCGGCAAGTCTTTTCAAAGTCATCAGCGCTTCCCGCCGCCAGGCAGATAGCGATAGGAGACGGAGTGAGTGAAGGCTGCCGCTACACGAGTCCCTGGACCCCTGGACGCTACACACAGGTATGTTGGCAGCGGGGGTCCAGGGACTGGTGTAGCGGCAGCTTTCACATACACAGCCGCTCGCTATTTGCCTGGCGGCGGGAAGCGCTGATGATTTTGAAAAGACTTGCCGGACGCTGATTGGCTGAATTCAGCCAATCAGCGTCCGGCAAGTCTTTTCAAAATCTGCCTCCGCCCACCGCCCGGCAGCGCTAGGAGCCGGAGTTAACCTTCTCCAGTCCCCGGACCCCCGCTGCCTGACCCCAAGGCAGTGATTTTTTTTTTTTTGGGGGGGGGGGGGGGGGGGGGGAGGGGCGTCCAAATGACTGCCGACCCGGGCGCCGAAACACCTAGTTTCGGCCCTGCAGCCAGTGTGTACAGTCAATATTAGTTAATTAATGTATATCAGCGGGCCAGCAGGAATCATTAAATGTGTACACAGCATTACTGTAGGTACATACTTTTGTCAGATTGGTAACAGAAAAGATCTATAACTCACAAAACAGCATAAATGCTTGGAATCCAAGGTAGAAGGGACCAGCTGTATTAACAAATATAAATTGTTTCAAACAGCTTGAATACACTTCAAACAAGGCTCCATTGTGACTTAAATAAATCCCAAAACTTCTACTCTACAATTAGATCTATTACAGGGATTCTCAAACTTGGTCCTCAGGACCCCACACAGTGCACGTTTTCTAGGTCACCAAACAGGTGCACTCATTACTAAGTGACACATTTTAAAACATCCACAGGTGGAGCTAATTATTTCACTTGTGGTTCTGTGAGGAGACCTGCAAAACATGCACTGTGTGGGGTCCTGAGGACTGAGTTTGAGAACCTGTGATCTATTAGATAAGAAAATACTCCCCAGCTGCTGACATTTCCTGATGAGACAATCATTTTACCTTTTAAAGTAGTTACACCAGCAGCTTTGTTGCTGATAAATATGCACTTTATATAAAGAAACATACTACACATCAAAACATTAATCATTTATACATTATAGTGCAATAATTGACATATAGCATACAATGTAGCATTCCACATTGCACTTTTCATTCATCACTTTAGCAAGACAACATTTACAACAAAGTAAATGGGTGTAATGAGGAAAGTGGTTAGGGACAATCACAAGCCTGATGCTTTAGTGGAGTACAGACACATACTGTATAAGGGAAAGCTTAGTAATAAGACAACGTATCCAACAATACATTACAATATACTAATACAGGATGATATCCTCCAGCCACCTCCCTTACACACCTGTACCCCTACCCTGCACCCAGCCTCATCCCTAACACGTGTTCCTGCACTTTCCCCAACACAAATGTTCCCCAGCCCTGCACTCTGCCCAGGGCCGGTGCTAGGGTGTCCGGCGCCCTCCTGCATAAATTTTGCGCCCTTTCACATTGCCATTGCAACAAGCTGCAGCCCGATTGTGGGAGCGTATGCAACATGCGATCCTATGGAGGATCTCAGGTGCATGTACATGTATGCATACACCATCTCAGTGCTGTGTCAGCAAAATGTTGCAGACACTAAAGGTGTCCATACACACTGTGAGAATCGCATACCTTATGGGCTACATCGCATCGCACTGCATGCATGCCATGTGTGTACAAGCAGTACAAAAACTATGTGCAGCACATACTTTTTGTACTGTGCGATGCGATGCCCGCAGGAGCGCACAACGCATTGCACGCTGCTATTGCAGCATGTATGGCCACCTTTAGGCACATAACCCCCAACATAACAGCCCATTATTTAAAAAGTGTCTAAATTAATAAAAAAAAATCTACAATTATTAAAAAATGTGTTATTAACATGTATAATAAAAGACTCACTGTTATTTTGCTGTTTAACTCTTGTGCAGTCCCTCCTCTTCTATCTGCGTAGGCAGGACGCTGAGGACGCCATTACACCCCTCTCGTGACTGAGGGGAAAAGGAGGGGAGGGAAGGAGGAGATTGAAGAAGAGGGGAGGAGATAGAGGGGGCGGAGTGTTGAGGACTGGCAGTGGCACTGGCACAGCACACTGAGAAGAGGGAAGGAAGGGGAGTCGGCGCTGCTGCCTGTTCGTCATTTGATTGACAGCTGACAGTTGCAGGGAGCAATGGGTAGGGGGCGGATCCGGACATGACATGTCATCCAGGCATTCACAGACAGCGCTAAATGCAATAGCGTAAGTGTCCTTGAGGAAGAGGGGGGGCAGGCCGCAGGAGGAGGACAGTGTGTGCGCGGTGCAGGGAGCTGCTCAGCCTCTCCATACTGCTGCCCGCTGTCAGACAGGCATTGCGGGCGGCGTGCAGGCTGTGTGCAGGGAGCAGGTGTTTATACTGCCACCTGCCCGCTGTCAGACAGGCGCTGCGGGCGGCGCGCAGGAGGCAGTGACTGTGAGGACTGAGGCAGCACAGAGCAGGGAGGGAGACGGCGCCTTTTCAGCATGGCGCCTCCCTGCTTTGCAGGAGCTGCTGAGCGGGTAGCGCTGGCCCTGACTCTGCCCAACACACATGTTCCCCAGGCCCTGCAATCTGCCCAACACACATGTTCCCCGGGCCCTGCACTCTGCCCAACACACATGTTCCCCGGCCCTGCAATCTGCCCAACACACATGTTCCCTGGGCCCTGCACTCTGCCCAACACACATGTTCCCTGGGCCCTGCACTCTGCCCAACACACATGTTCCCCAGGCCCTGCAATCTGCCCAACACACATGTTCCCCAGGCCCTGCACTCTGCCCAACACACATGTTCCCTGGCTCTGCACTCTGCCCAACACACATGTTCCCCGGCCCTGCAATCTGCCCAACACACATGTTCCCTGGGCCCTGCACTCTGCCCAACACACACGTTCCCCTGCCCTGCACTCTGCCCAACACACATGTTCCCCTGCCCTGCACTCTGCCCAACACACATGTTCCCCAGGCCCTGCACTCTGCCCAACACACATGTTCCCCCGGGCCCTGCACTCTATTCAACACACATGTTCCCCGGGCCCTGCACTCTGCCCAACAAACATGTTCCCCATGCCCTGCACTCTGCCCAACACACACATACCTTTTTAACAGGCATATCCAACCTGCGGCCCTCCAGCTGTTGTGAAACTACACATCCCAGCATGCCTTGCAATAGTTTTAGCATTCCCTGATAGCAATACTATGGCAAGGCATGCTGGGATGTGTAAACACATGTATATAGACCTCCTAAATGCGCCAGCTTGTGGAATACAGCTCTAATGACACCAAAAAACTTTCACCAAAGTTTTAGAATAGGCAGGAAAAACAAAATAGATGTCACACTGAGCGATCCCACATACATAAAATTGACTAGTCCTTACTGAGATTTCTGGGTAAATGAAACAGTTCACAGAGTCCTGATATTGATCTGAAACAACTCAAAAAAAGACCGACATAGTGCAGATGATTTAAACACCAGAGGAAAATAGATATGTCTTGATATCCCACTCACATATTCGATGTTAAATATACCGCAGAATGGGGACACTCAGGTCCTGCAAAGATCACTCTGGGCTCAGAAGATAATGTTCAGGGAGATCCCTAGAACTTAGAAAAAGCAAATAGTGCAACACTGTATAGATAAAGTAATACATTTTATTACAAGTGTACACTCACATTTAAAATAAAAAAACAAGCATGTAACACCACAGCGGGTGTGAAAGAGGATGGATAATAGCCCAGGACAATACTTGCTGCTCGCTCCAGATGGGGGTACCGGTTCCTCCAAAAGACAGCGGGTGGTATAGCGGTCAAGCAGGGTCCAAAGACTATTCCAAGGAGTCCAAATGAGATGGTTTAATGAAGCTTAAACGCGTTTTCGGACCTGGAGGGTCCTTCCTCCGAAGCTGGTGACACCATCTCCTTGGAGCCTTTTTATTCACTAGGAGATAATGGGCATTTCCAGCCGCAGAATGCGTGCAGGAAGTGCACTGTGCATACAAAAAACATTCCCCAATCAGAATTAATACATAAAAATAAAAGAAAAAGCAAGATACAATTTAGCAGCCTTAAATATACATATAAAACAGACATTCTGTAGAAAACGAAGGTCACAAAAGTCTTTTTATCTTGGTACTACATCTGTGTACCAAACGGATCCGTTGCTGGAAGCGGAAGTGACGCGAGTGCGTTCCATTACACTCCAAAAGGCGGAAGTATGCTGTTAGAGGTGCGTTCCACCTGAATGCTGCTCTTTGCCACTGGGAAATGCGTTGCATAGTATTCAATATGCGTTCCACATACCCGGAAATAGAATAAGTGCTTTGTCTCACAAGATTTCGTCCATTATTTATGGTGGAAACAGTCCAAACAATCATTGTATATGAAAAGAAATATAATAACAATAAATATATTGGCACTGAATATCGGAAATATATATTATTAATAATAGATATACTGGGAATAATTACATTTAGAAACAAGGAATTCTATTTATAAAATCCAATAAATAACAATAGGGTAAGAATGATCAAGGGTTCAAGCTAAGGTGAAATTAATAAAAATATCTAAAATGGATAAAAAGTGGTTAAAAACTAGTACAATGTATTATAAAAATTTATTATAAAAAACACTTTAATTCAAATTCACCATTCAGGCCGTTGGGGAGTGTTTTTAATGTGTATATCCACTTCATTTCGGCTTTTGCTAATCTCTGGTCCAGATCTTTACACCTCCAAGTGGATCTCAGAGCCTGTAACCCCCAAAAGGTTTTAATCTTGGTAGGGTCACAGTTATGTTTTAATTTGAAATGAGCCGAAAGGGTGTGTACATCTAGTCCCTTCTGAATATTGTAGATGTGTTCGGCCATTCTAGTTTTCATGCATCTGGTGGTTTTACCAATATATATAAGACCACATATGCATTCTATACCATAAATTATATTTTTTGAATTACAGGTGATGAAGTTTTTTATGGGAAAATTAATACCATTTACGTTAAAATCATTCATCTTGCTTATACCCTTGGTACATTTACAGATTTTGCAAGAACCACACCGATAGAAGCCTTTGCTCCTTATGCTACTTCTAATTTGGGGTTCAATTGCACTTCTTACTACATTGTCTTTAATTGTAGGAGCCCTTCTGTATATAAATGAAGGCTTAGTGGGTAATTCTTTACCTATTGTGGGGTCTTGTTTCAAGACGTTCCAGTGTTTTTTAAAAATATACTCAACCTCTTTGTGCTGGGTATGAAATTGGTTGATGAAAGCCCATTTTGTATGATCATTGCTGGAGGAAGGGATAGCTTTATCCTTCTCCTTTAGGAGGTCGGTACGGGGCATCTCAGATACCTTAGTACAGGCTTTTTCTAGCATGGTTTTATCGTAGCCTTTATCTAAAAACCTTTGAACTATATCTTTTATTTGTTTGCCACATTCTTCTTTTTCTGTACAATTTATTTTAGCCCTTATAAATTGGCTATAAGGTATTCCGTCTAACCAATTGTCATGGTGTTCACTTGACCTTTCGATATAGCCATTGCAATCGGTAGATTTTCTATAAATTTTGGTCTCAAGATTGTTATGTTTTATATATAGGCTAAGGTCCAAGAAGTTGATAAGCTCCTTGCTACTTGAAAACACCAGGTTGATATTAAAATGTTGAGATTCTGACAAAAGGTTTGTAGACTTTCAGGTGTGCCCCTCCAAAAAAAAAGAAAATATCGTCTATATATATCTCCTCCAGAGCACCAGATCCGCCCCAGAACCCCCCCCCCCATGCCACACTACAAGGTCTTCCCAGTAGGCCATGAAGAGGTTCGCGTAGCTGGGGGCGAATCTGGTGCCCATAGCGGTCCCAACACGCTGGATATAGTAAGTGCCTTCAAAGTAAAAATAATTATTTCTTAAAATAAATTATATACCATCCAGAATAAAAGTTTTAAGATCTCCTGAATAGTCTGATTAATCCAGGAAGTATGATACCGCTTCTATGCCTTTATCCTCTCTGATAATGGTGTATAAGGTAGAGACATCGGCACTGGCCAATGTATAATGCTCCTCCCATTCAACATCTTTTAAAAGTCTAAGTAGGTCAACGGTGTCTTTCAAATAGGCTTTTGTAGTCTTGACTAACGGCTGTAGATAGAAGTCTATAATTGCCGACAGGTTCGAGGTTATGCTGTTTGTCCCTGAAACTATCGGCCTACCGGGGGGGTGGAGGGGTCCTTGTGGATTTTAGGGAGTGTATATAGAGTCGGAGTGGATGGGTTTTTAATATTTATGAATTCATACTCATTTTTAGATATCACATTATCACTTAAGGCTTTGGTGTAAGGTTATTTGTAATTTTTGTAATGGGATCTGATTTAAGTTTTCCATAAGTGTTACCTTCCAACAGCTGTTTATTAATTTCTTTGATATAGTCAGCTTTATCCACAAGGACCACCCCTCCACCCTTATCGGCTGGTTTAATGATAAGATCATTATCACTTTTTAATGCTTTCAAAGCTGACCATTCTTTTTGAGTTAGATTGCAACTCTTCCTTTTCTTTTTGAGTGCTTGTTCGACTTCTTCTAAGACCATTTTGCTGAAGCAGTCAATAAAGCAACCCTTTTGGCCACTCGGATAAAATGTGGATTTATATTTAAATTCGGATCTGGGTGGACCCCCAGTATCCTCTTTTTCAGGATCTTTATTCAAAAATAATTTTTTAAGGGTTAGTTTACGTATATACTTTTGCAAGTCGACATAGAACTCAAAGGAGTCTAACTTATGAGTTGGGGCATATTTGAGACCTCTTTTTAGGACTTTCTCTTCATATATGGTTAATGTCCTTTTACTTAAATTAAATATCTTTATTTCTTCAATTGGGGTTGGGACAGTGTCTGTATTGGATCTCTTTTTGTTCTTTTTATTTTTCTTGCTTTTGACACAGGGGGTAACTGCCACTGAGGGCTGGGGAGGGGGCTGCTGCCACTGAGGGCTGGGGAGGGGGCTGCTGCCACTGAGCGGTGGGGTGGGGGGTACTGCCACTGAGGGCTGTGGAGGGGGGGTACTGCTACTGAGGGGTGGGGATGAGGGTACTGCTACTGGGGATAGGGGTACTGCCACTGAGGGCTGGGTAGGGGGGTGCTGACACTGAGGGCTGGGGAGGAGGTTGCTGCGGGCACTGAGGGCTGGGGAGGAGGCTGGTGGTGCTTCTGAATGTTTTGGGAGGGGGTACTGCTACTGAGGGGTTTGGTAGGAATAGGCACCAGGGTAGGGGCTTAGTTCTAGGCTGCAGAGGTTAGGCTGTGGGGTGGAGAGGTTATGGTTAGGCAGTGGGGTGGGGGTTAGATTTAGGTAGTGGGGTACAGGGGTTAATTACTAGCGGGGAGGGTTAGGGTTATGCTGTGGGGTGCTAGGCTTAGGCTGTGAGGAGGGAGGGTTATATAAGTATACTTACCTGACCCCTGTTGGGATTCCCTCCTTCAAGATGCCGGACCTCCATATGTATCTCATATATATGTATAAATGCGCACACACATATACATTCGGAAACTCCCTCATAAAATCCCTGCATTTACCCCTGTGTATTTACCCGGCACAGAAACATAATAACTCACCCAAATCTAACTCTCTTTGCACATGTTACTTATTATCTGCCACACTTGCTGTAAACATGGGGCCTGATTCAGGTACAATCAGACTCTGGGCGTTTTATGGTCATCCCCATGAAACCTCTGGGCATTCCCATGTGTATGCAGACTGAATGCCTGCCAGAAGCGGGCAGCTGACGTCACAGCACGTCAGCCGCCCGCCCCGTTTTCGGAGCCACACACCGCAAATATAGGTCAGTCAAGACTGACTTATATTTGTTAACAGGGGAAAATCATTAGATGGTCGTGACCATCACATGATTTCACCCTGTCCGCTCCCGTGCACGTGGATGTTTATGTTAAACATCCATTCGCATTGCGGTGGGAATATTCCCAATGTGGTGGGGGACGGACATTCACTCACATGGCGGTCAGCATTAGATGGCTCACTAAGTGAAATTTATGCTGCTTAGCGAGTTAATGTGAATCAAGCACATGGTTTTGCACATGATGCCCTCTTTTCCTGGAGCTCTTTTTGACACACTCTCTCCCTGTGTCACTTTCACTCCCTGACACTCTCTCCCTTACACTGTCATTTTTTCTCCCTGACACTTTCGCATTCGCTGATGCTGTTACTCTCTCCAGAATGCTCTCTCTCCTTGATGGTCTCTCCCAGATGCTGTCACTCTTTCTCTCTGATGCTCTCAGCAGCAGCAGAAGAGGAGGAAAAAGCTGGGGCATGAGGCATTCTGCATATGTCACTACTGGGGGCATTCTGCTTATGGCAATACTGAGTACATTATGTGTTTTGCACTACTGGGGGCATTACGTATAGGGCACTATTAGGGGCATTATGTATATAGCGTTATTTAAATTGGGGGTGCTGTCCTTTTATTATGTAAATAGTGACATCGTAAATTTGTCATTTGCAGGGGGCAAAACAAAAGGTTTGTAGACTTTCAGGTGTGCCCCTCCAAAAAAAAAGAAAATATCGTCTATATATATCTCCTCCAGAGCACCAGATCCGCCCCAGAACCCCCCCCCCCCATGCCACACTACAAGGTCTTCCCAGTAGGCCATGAAGAGGTTCGCGTAGCTGGGGGCGAATCTGGTGCCCATAGCGGTCCCAACACGCTGGATATAGTAAGTGCCTTCAAAGTAAAAATAATTATTTCTTAAAATAAATTATATACCATCCAGAATAAAAGTTTTAAGATCTCCTGAATAGTCTGATTAATCCAGGAAGTATGATACCGCTTCTATGCCTTTATCCTCTCTGATAATGGTGTATAAGGTAGAGACATCGGCACTGGCCAATGTATAATGCTCCTCCCATTCAACATCTTTTAAAAGTCTAAGTAGGTCAACGGTGTCTTTCAAATAGGCTTTTGTAGTCTTGACTAACGGCTGTAGATAGAAGTCTATAATTGCCGACAGGTTCGAGGTTATGCTGTTTGTCCCTGAAACTATCGGCCTACCGGGGGGTGGAGGGGTCCTTGTGGATTTTAGGGAGTGTATATAGAGTCGGAGTGGATGGGTTTTTAATATTTATGAATTCATACTCCTTTTTAGATATCACATTATCACTTAAGGCTTTGGTGTAAGGTTATTTGTAATTTTTGTAATGGGATCTGATTTAAGTTTTCCATAAGTGTTACCTTCCAACAGCTGTTTATTAATTTCTTTGATATAGTCAGCTTTATCCACAAGGACCACCCCTCCACCCTTATCGGCTGGTTTAATGATAAGATCATTATCACTTTTTAATGCTTTCAAAGCTGACCATTCTTTTTGAGTTAGATTGCAACTCTTCCTTTTCTTTTTGAGTGCTTGTTCGACTTCTTCTAAGACCATTTTGCTGAAGCAGTCAATAAAGCAACCCTTTTGGCCACTCGGATAAAATGTGGATTTATATTTAAATTCGGATCTGGGTGGACCCCCAGTATCCTCTTTTTCAGGATCTTTATTCAAAAAGAATTTTTTAAGGGTTAGTTTACGTATATACTTTTGCAAGTCGACATAGAACTCAAAGGAGTCTAACTTATGAGTTGGGGCATATTTGAGACCTCTTTTTAGGACTTTCTCTTCATATATGGTTAATGTCCTTTTACTTAAATTAAATATCTTTATTTCTTCAATTGGGGTTGGGACAGTGTCTGTATTGGATCTCTTTTTGTTCTTTTTATTTTTCTTGCTTTTGACACAGGGGGTAACTGCCACTGAGGGCTGGGGAGGGGGCTGCTGCCACTGAGGGCTGGGGAGGGGGCTGCTGCCACTGAGCGGTGGGGTGGGGGGTACTGCCACTGAGGGCTGTGGAGGGGGGGTACTGCTACTGAGGGGTGGGGATGAGGGTACTGCTACTGGGGATAGGGGTACTGCCACTGAGGGCTGGGTAGGGGGGTGCTGACACTGAGGGCTGGGGAGGAGGTTGCTGCGGGCACTGAGGGCTGGGGAGGAGGCTGGTGGTGCTTCTGAATGTTTTGGGAGGGGGTACTGCTACTGAGGGGTTTGGTAGGAATAGGCACCAGGGTAGGGGCTTAGTTCTAGGCTGCAGAGGTTAGGCTGTGGGGTGGAGAGGTTATGGTTAGGCAGTGGGGTGGGGGTTAGATTTAGGTAGTGGGGTACAGGGGTTAATTACTAGCGGGGAGGGTTAGGGTTATGCTGTGGGGTGCTAGGCTTAGGCTGTGAGGAGGGAGGGTTATATAAGTATACTTACCTGACCCCTGTTGGGATTCCCTCCTTCAAGATGCCGGACCTCCATATGTATCTCATATATATGTATAAATGCGCACACACATATACATTCGGAAACTCCCTCATAAAATCCCTGCATTTACCCCTGTGTATTTACCCGGCACAGAAACATAATAACTCACCCAAATCTAACTCTCTTTGCACATGTTACTTATTATCTGCCACACTTGCTGTAAACATGGGGCCTGATTCAGGTACAATCAGACTCTGGGCGTTTTATGGTCATCCCCATGAAACCTCTGGGCATTCCCATGTGTATGCAGACTGAATGCCTGCCAGAAGCGGGCAGCTGACGTCACAGCACGTCAGCCGCCCGCCCCGTTTTCGGAGCCACACACCGCAAATATAGGTCAGTCAAGACTGACTTATATTTGTTAACAGGGGAAAATCATTAGATGGTCGTGACCATCACATGATTTCACCCTGTCCGCTCCCGTGCACGTGGATGTTTATGTTAAACATCCATTCGCATTGCGGTGGGAATATTCCCAATGTGGTGGGGGACGGACATTCACTCACATGGCGGTCAGCATTAGATGGCTCACTAAGTGAAATTTATGCTGCTTAGCGAGTTAATGTGAATCAAGCACATGGTTTTGCACATGATGCCCTCTTTTCCTGGAGCTCTTTTTGACACACTCTCTCCCTGTGTCACTTTCACTCCCTGACACTCTCTCCCTTACACTGTCATTTTTTCTCCCTGACACTTTCGCATTCGCTGATGCTGTTACTCTCTCCAGAATGCTCTCTCTCCTTGATGGTCTCTCCCAGATGCTGTCACTCTTTCTCTCTGATGCTCTCAGCAGCAGCAGAAGAGGAGGAAAAAGCTGGGGCATGAGGCATTCTGCATATGTCACTACTGGGGGCATTCTGCTTATGGCAATACTGAGTACATTATGTGTTTTGCACTACTGGGGGCATTACGTATAGAGCACTATTAGGGGCATTATGTATATAGCGTTATTTAAATTGGGGGTGCTGTCCTTTTATTATGTAAATAGTGACATCGTAAATTTGTCATTTGCAGGGGGCACTGAATACTGATCCCTGTTCTCCGGGTTTCTGTATGGACTGATATGCGAGGAGGTGCATGGGGAGGGTGGGCATGGGGGGTAAAACCATAAGTTACAACACTGGTCACTCTGTACCTTGTCCCTTATGCTACAGAAAGTTAGGGGTACATTTACTAAAGCTTCTAAAAATAGAAAGAGGTGATGTTGCTTATACAGTTGCAACCAATCAGATTCTATGCTTTCTATATTGCATCCGAGAAAATGATAGTCAGAATCTCATCTGTTGCTATGAGCAACATCACTTCTCTTAAATTTTAGAAACTTTGGTAAATTTATCTCTTAATGTCCCCATACACTAGAGCGATATGCATGCAATTTGCCGCAATCAAGCACATGAAAAGTCCCAAATTGCATTTGATTGACAGCAAGTCCAGTTGTGTATTTAAAAAGGGTGCAGTGTGCGTTGTGCACACCGGCCCCTTAGTCCCAGGTGGGCCCACACCGCATATGCTGCACCAATTTTTTAAATGCTTACACTCCCAAATCCAGCGACGGAGGCAGCAGTGCTGCAGAAATAGCCAGAAAAACATCTGCCACACCGTTATTCCGGAGATCTACACATGTGCAGTAGGGTGTAAGTACTCATTCCCTTTTTCTCTGCGCTACACTCGGCAGAGAGGAGGGAGCCCAGCTGGAGGAGGCTGCACACAGGGTCCTCCCTTAAAATACCCCTGAGCAGGTCGGATGCGATGCACACCAGAACCTGCTAGTTAAACTGGCTGCAGAAACAATCTGCTAGATTGCTTCTGAGCAAGAAGGCTTTGCTTGGATCGCATTTGATATATCGCATGCAAAGGAACCACTTGCCAAAGGCGCAAGTCTGGGAGACAATGGAGTCATCTGCCATCGGGCTCCTGCTCCTAAGGAGCCATCTCTCCTCCCCGTGCAAGTTTAAATCAGTTCATTGAAAGCCGTTAAAATTGCTTCTGTGCCTGATTCATCCTCCCAGCAGGACCATAGATGTCACAATCTCTTTATTTTAATTTATACATAACATACATACACACATTCATACATATAGTTATATAAGTTGCTATGTGTGTGTGTGTGTGTGTGTGTGTGGGGGGCAGCAATATTTATCTTGCCTCTGGGGAACTGGGACAAACTTACACCACTTCTGCATGTGATATATTGCTTGCAATCCTGCCTCCCCAAAAGGTCCAGGGCGACTCAAGGGGTGAATTCCGGGCGACTTCTCCAAAGGGAGAACTTGTCTAGTGTATGTCCAGCATTCGAATCACAAAAAACTTTTCAAGCCTTGTGCATTTTCTTGTTTGATCAGCAGAGGGAGAAAATTGTTTCCAAAGAAGAGCTTTCGTTTTTTTTTAAATGATTTAAGAAAGAGTGAAGCCTCATACTCATAACAGCAACTTATCCACGGTATAACCAGAACAGTAATCAATGCTTACAGAGATATAGGGTCAGATGCACTAAGCTTCAAAAAGTGATAAAGTGGAGAGTGAAAAACAACTAGGGATGAGCAGGTTTGAAATTCGGAAATCCGAATACCGCAGAATACCCCCAATCCGAGCCCGGAACCGAGCACAGTGCTCGGGTATTCTCGACAGACTTGGGCCTCAGAACGAGGCAAAACGTCATAATCCCACCGCCATATATCATGAGATCTGGGCTCAAAATAAGTCACTGGCTACCGCCGCCATCTTCACTCCAGCATTGGAGAGGGTGGTGGGAGGAAGAATCTCAGCTTCTGGTGGTCTGTTGAATGCGTGGGGTGGCGACATGGTGCTGTTCATTGGTGGTGTACTGTTCAGCTGTGCTGCCTAGTGCTGGTGTCCTGTGCTGTCATTGGTCCATTGGTGCTGCTGTATAAGTCCAGTCCAGTGATACTATTCTATAAGTCCAGCCCAGTGGTACTGCCATAAATGTCCATTGGAACTGCTGTATAAGTCCAGTCCAGTAATACTGTTGTTTATTGACATGGGCAAAGGAGGGGGGAAGCACCTGACTAATGCGCAGTGGAGGCTGATTTCCATGTTGTGCAAGGTTCTCCAACTGTTTTAACTTGCCACACGTGAAGTCAGTTCAGACACTGCCAGCTTGAGTTGGGTCACTCCCCTGATGCAGAAACAGATGGAGTAAGTGAAGGAGGAGCCAAAGCGTGGCGATTCTGCATACTTGTAGGTCTTGTGGATGAAGCCCTTCATATGATTTGGCAGGATATGAGGGTGGGAAGTCTATTAAAGGCAGAGCACTACATCTTGGTGACCATGCTTGATACATTGCACCCTCCTGGGGTAACTGGATGGAGTGGGTACATAAGGTAAGTGTATTTAAGGGTATGTAAGTAGTGTATGTGTCAGCATCTGTCTTTGGCCCTTATTCTGATTGATGCGGACTTTACCGCGTTCTTACGGATCGCGTCTTTACGGCGTCTGCGCATGCGTGGAGAACGCTACGCGCATGTGCCACGCCTTGACTCGGTACCAGTTCGGACAAAGCCCGTCCAAAACTGGTCACCGCAATCAGTCGGGAAATAGGGGCGTATTATGGGCGTCATGCGGAATGACACATGGGCGTAGTTTCAAAGTGGGCAAAACGGGGCGGAAACATGGGCGGACACGGGGGAGTACACTTATGTTGGGGGGCGTACATTCGGAAACCACTCCGAATGCACGCGAGCAAAAAGGGCTGAAATGTGCGGTGTCCACAAGTGTACTATTGCTTTGCGGACACCACTCGTTCATGCGGTAGGCGAACGTACGCCTAATGACTACAACCATTAACACCTGAACCCAATAACAATCTACTCCTTTACTCATTACTCACTAATAGGACGCTTGTCAGTGCTTTAATTGAAACCATTGCACTTCAATTGCTGTAAGGGTTAATGTGTGCTATGCATGTGTTAGGCATGCTTGTAAGGATATATTGGAATCTAATTGATTCCAATTCCAAATAAGCAGTTTTTTATGAGGATAGGTAATTGAATAAGTGGGTCATGTGATGTCTTGCAGAAGATACTTCATAGTGGGTTGTTTGGCGTAAATCCTCCGCTTACGTGCGGTAGCACCGCTTGGCTCCCGTTCGGATGCGGTATTCCCGAGCATACTCTGTAATACTCTGTAATACCGTGCCGAATCGGAGTGTTTCTCCCGCACACGCATGGTTTGTATGTCGTCCGTAAACACGCCCTGTTCTTAAAGAGTGAGTCCGTCCGAATGCGGAGGACACGTGGGCGTTTCTACGGACGATGGCCGCATGCGGCAAAACACCGTGGCGTGCGGACCGCTCCGTAAGAATGCGGGAATATCCGCACAGATCAGAATAAGGGCCTTTGTGTTTGTGTTCGTATCCTGCAGTCAGCGTCAGTGTTTGAATGACTGTGTGTCAGCATTAGTATGTCAACATCAATGCGTCCACCTATGTCTGAGTAACCGCATCCATCTGTCAGTGTCTGCTAGTGTGTCAGCATTAGTATGTCAGCATCGGTGCATCAACCTTTGTCTGTGTATCAGCATCCATGTGTCAGTGTCTGCTAGTATGTCAGCAATGTGATAACATCAGTGTATCAACATCGGTCAGTGTGCCAATGTCTGTCTGTCAGCAACTGTGCCTCAATATATGTCTGTCCATGTGTCAACATCTTTCAGTGTGTTAGCATCCATCTGCTTATCAAAATCGGTACTTGTTTCCTATCTGGGCGCCCACGATTTTAATCGCGGGCATCGGGGGTAAAATCAGGGCCATCGCGGGCATCGCGGACGATAAAAAATCGGGTGCGATGTGCCAGACGCGATGCCCGCGATTTTCCCATAGAGAACAATGTTAAATGCCTCAATTTACCCGCGATGACCGCGATTTACCATAGGAAACAATGTTAAATGGATCAATTTACCCAAATCAGCATAGGAACAATAGTAAATGGGCCAAAAACACCCCTGAACACTGAAATGTCCCCCCAAAAGTAGTTGACGCCACCCCGCCATCAACGTGAACCCGAAGCGTGGCGAGCGCAGCGAGGCCGCGAGGGGCGGCGGTACGCGTCCTCCGACCTTTTCATGCCCTACTATCCACTAGGGCGTGGAGTGAGAATAGAATAGTGTGGCGAGCGTAGCGAGCCACCGAGCCCGAAGCGTGGCGAGCGCAGCGAGCCCCGCGAGGGGACGCGGATACCTTCACAGGTAAACGCGTCCCTTCGCGGGCTTCCCAGGTGTCCGCATCGCCATGGACACCTGGGAAGCCCGCGAGGGGACGCGTATAACTGTGAAGGTATCCGCGTCCCCTCGCGGGGCTCGCTGCGCTCGCCACGCTTCGGGCTCAGTGGCTCGCTACGCTCGCCACACTATTCTATTCTCACTCCACGCCCTAGTGGATAGTAGGGCATGAAAAGGTCGGAGGACGCGTACCGCCGCCCCTCGCGGGCTCGCTGCGCTCGCCACGCTTCGGGTTCACGTTGATGGCGGGGTGGCGTCAACTACTTTTGGGGGGACATTTTTATGTTCAGGGGTGTTTTTGCCCCATTTCCCATTGTTCCCTATGATAATTTGGGGAAATTGATCCATTTAACATTGTTTCATATGGTAAATCGCGGTCATCGCAGGTCAATTGGGACATTTAACATTGGTCCCTATGTAAAAATCGCGGTAATCGCGTCGGTCGCATCGCATGTCATTCTAATGACATGCGATGTACCCGCGATGCCCGCGATGGGCGCCCAGATAGGAAACAAGTACCTCAAAATCTGCTTATTTCCTATAATGCCATACCCCCACTTCAAATTTCCCACTTCGACCAATGTATGAGGTTGGCCTGTAGGGGAAGCTGAAGTTTATTATGTGACTCTGGCTTTCTCAATGTATTTTATGTGTCATTTGGCTTTTTCACTGTTTTTTATGTTGTGGATTTTTAAAATGTATTTTATACCATGGATGTGGCCTAGAGGACATAAGGTCTCTTTGTCTCTGATTGGTTGGCCCCCCCTGGACTAGCAGTTCTGAAACTGTTATTTCTTACCATAGAAAAAACTGCATTGACTTGCCCAATTAGCTAAGCCTCTACAGGTGTCAAGGTCAAGATCAAGTTTGACCAACAATAGATACAGTATAAACTAATAGCAAAAAAAATATATTACTTAATAGTTTAAAGCTCTAACCCATTACTGATATAAGCTACCAATACCCCATGTGCTCATTCCTTTGCCCATTCATACTCTACCAAACCCTTTAGTAATGGCCACATTTTTTGCATCAGGAGTTTTTAATATTTAAAGCTTTGGAACCCCTTAGTCCTGTGTTGTGCTGATTAGATAGCGGCAGCTGTGGTCAGTGTTCCAGCCATGAAGTGTGTGTCGTTAATCCTAAATTCTATATTCTACAACTCGAAAGCATTTACTATATCTATAGTGCTATTGGAGTGTGTGTCTCACAAATGGTTAATGTGCTGTTTGTGAGAGGGAGACCGTACCTGTAATTTAGGATATTTTCTTTCATGTACAGAAGGGTGATTATGGAACAATTGCACTTTTGAAACATTTGAAACATGAAAAGGATAAAAATAACAGGGTCCTGTATACAGTAGGTTATTATTACCAAATTGTGAGAATATGTCCCCGTGGCATGTCCGCAGACCATGCCTCCAATTCTCTTCACTATTGGGGAATGGCCAGCGATGACTTTGAGTCTATCTCACCATGATCAATGTGACCTGCTTGTTAATGGTACCAGTGGTCAGGTGGCATGGTGGCTGGGTGTCAGTGGTCCAGCTTCTAATTTCTCAATGACACACCTTACTTGTACCACTGAGTATTAGTAATACACTTTGATAGGTAGGTTGGAACATCTATATGTAGAGCTGTATTAAGCTTTTTGGGGGGGTTAGGGAGGGGAACTTGAGATGGGACGACCACCCCCACTCCTCCTTCCCTTCATATCTTGTCAGCACTGTCCCCACATGTCATCCTGCCTTTCCCCGCTACAGGACTGCAGTGTAGCAGTGAGCTCAGAGGAAAGGGGGCATGAATATTATTTTGTGAATATCCTATATTGTCACATGCAAGAACAGCAGCCTCTGTACTAATTACACACTAGGACACGGCTACAGATGAATTTCTGTGTGTCTCTCTCTTTAGTCCCGAATGCTCTCATCAGATAGCAATTTATATACAGCCTACTGTGTATGGAGGTGAGGGGAGGTAAGCTGGGATACCTGGGTCGCTTACAGCCCTCGCCCCCTCCTATCTCACCTCTGGTTGGGAAGAAGAACCTGCTTGTATTCTGGCTGCCAGGTTCTACGTTCTGCTGCTGCACAAGAGGGAAAGCCAGTGACATCAGTGTGCTCTGGCCCAGGTGCTCCCCTGACAGAGGTTATAGTGTCTTCTGTCAGAGTCATAATTATGGGGGGCAATGGAGTCATCTGCTGCTGGGCTCCTGCTCCCAAGGGGGGCACCTTTCCTCCCCTGCGAGTTTAAATCAGTTATTTGTTCAGAGTTCTGGACAGACTGCATCTGGCTTCACTTTAGGCAGAGAACAGTCGTGGATTTTAATTGGAGGGGCTGCAGCCCTGCAGCCCATAGGTAAAAACCGCCACTGCTAATAAGTCTAATTGAAAGGCATGGAGACACATTAAGAATTTATCTGGTAAGTAGGCCCCAACCCAGTGTACAACCCACATTGCTAAGTTTACTCTTTTAGGTCAGTGACGTGGCTGAGGAATATTACTAGTTTAACCTTTTATTGTTCTAACTAAAGTCTCTATTTTTTTTTTCAGACCAAAGGTGGAAAACTTATTGCAAATACTTAAACCTATGTGCTTCTGCATGAGTTTACTGGACTTTTATTTCCCTTTATAGGTGATTTATATCCTCATTTGAATTACACTGAGCTTAGCAGCATTATTTCATATCTGGCTGAAGATGGCGTCATATCACTGAATGCGATTGTTGGCTCTTTACCTGCTGTCAAGCCTTCTGGCAATTGCATTAAATAATGCATTTAGATCGGTTTTATCCATCACATTTAAATCCAAAACAAATTCCATGCATAGTACTGTAGGTGGCTTGCAACATTGAAAGAAGATATATTAGAGTAGGAAATGGTATATGAAATTTCTTCTTGAGAAAAATGTTTCTTAACAAGTAATTACAGTGATTTGTCTTCCACACTAAACAGTAAATCTCTATAAGCATCTTCTAGGCAGTATATTTGAACTTTGAACTTGGTGATAGATACTGTGTCAGGATCATGAAGCTGAGTGAAGCATTGAGTTTCCGTATAATTAATTTAATAGCATAGCTGTGTGATTATGCAGCCTACAAAGTAACACTACAGTCTTGGAGAAAGAGACACAGATAGGGCTGATCTTGTCCTGCGGAACACATATAACTGCTTTTATAATACTGATTTGAAATCTGTTACATAATGTTAGGTTTGGTTAAAATGCGCTCATTGGGGAATATTTTGAGACTGGGCAGCATAAATAAAAATTACACACTTGACATGTGCCTATTATTAAGGTGACCAAGCGTTCACCTTTAGGGAGGACAGTCTTTCTTTTTGTAAGTTCTGTCCTTCGAAAAGTTTCCTCCTATATTGCCCTTAATAACATTGTAGCAGCGTCTTCCACGGTCAGACCTCTCTGATCACGCAGTGCTGTTCCTTTCTCAGGCTCAAACTGTAGCTTTTACACATGCGCAGAAGCACTGTACACAACTATAATATAACAGCCACGTGGGAGCTGCTGCGCATACCCGCCCGGAGCAGCAGCCGCACCCTGCGGCTCTGAGTCCAGACTCCACCCAGCACACCCAGCCCAGGCCCTGTCTCGAAGGAGGAGGAGGAGGAGGAGGAGGAGGTAAGAGACTGCTCAGGGCACAGTGAACATATTGGAGAATTGAATTGCATTGAATTCCAAATGAATTGTAAATGAATTGCATTTGAGGAATCCTGGGAATAGACATGCTAGGATGCTGGCAAGCATCTCTCCCTCTCCCGCACGTCTGACAAGCGGCCGGCTGGTGTGTATGCACCTGGTAAGGCATGCCAAATGCATACACCAGCCGGCCGCTTGTCAGACGTGCGGGAGAGACACTTGCCAGCATCCTAGCATGTCTGTCGGACACAGATGCTGCAGCGGGACCCGAGAGACGCACCCAAAGATACTGACGGTGACGGGGGTAAACCTTGATATCATGTGGTAGTCTAGCCCACACTGTTGAATAGCAGGATACGAGCAGTGGCATAACTAGGTTTTGGGCGCCCCCCCCCTGCCGTTAAAGGGAGGGCACACGGCGCCCGCCCCGCCGCACCAACCCCCGCCCCGCCGCCCATGCAAACCCCCCAATCCCCCGCAGTCTTACCTATGTTCAGTACGCGCTGGTCCTGGCTCCCTTCTTCAGCTATGAGGACCACCAAAAAATGTCCACCCCCATACAGCAGACAGTTTCAGAGAACTGTATGCTAAATGCACAGCCCCCCCCCCCCCCCGCGCGGTCGCGGGGGCTGCGGTGCTATAGTTACGCCACTGGGTACGAGTTGTTAATATCTGTGCTCAACTGTTTTAAAGTGAATAATCTTTTTAATAAAAGTGATACTGCACTATGAAGCGCTTCCATCCATCTATATTTCCAGATATATATAAAATATCCACACATCATCTATTTATATGTCTAGTGTCTGTGAGTCTCAGAAACACTGCCATCTGCTGGCAGAGAGTGAAACTACACCTCTTTCTCACACATGCACGAACTCAGAAGGTAGCAGACTAGCTTTCACAGCTTTTGCTTCGAGCCGGCTTACTAGTATGCATGTATGTACACATAATGTATATAAAATGAATCGTACATTTACATGAAGTACTAGAAATAATGGCCCCCCATCTTGAGTACCACAGGCCCCTCAAAGCCTTAATCCAGATCTGATTAGTACTATTTTGGGTCACGCCCCTTCCCAATGAAGCCAACCCCCTCATTTTTTGTCACACATCTTCAGCGTGCGCTGTCCCTATTTTGAACATATGGGTACCTTTAAAATGAAAAGAAGTGGTGTTTGGAAACCAAACAGATTCTGTATATCATTTTGTAGGATGCAACAGAGAAATAATAGACAGAATCGGATTGGTTACTACTATGGGCAAAATCATCTCTTTTAATGTTTAGAAGTTTTATTAAATTTCTGTCTTTCATTTTCTAGGATTAAAAAAAAATGACAGCTAACATCTTATTGGTTTCTATGGAGAATATCCCCACTATACATATTACATGCTGTAGGCATGTTATCTACTGTTTGTATGTACTGTATGCATGTAATCTACTGTTTTTTTGTATGTACTTACGTACTACGTACGTTCTGTATGCGTGTAATGTACTGTATGCATGTACTGTATTAATGTAATGTACAGTTTGTTTGTATGTATGTACTGTATGCATGTACTCTATTAATGTAATGTACTCTTTGTATATAATGTATGCATGTAATGGACTGTTTGTATGTTCTGTATGCATGTAACGTACTGCATGCATGTAATGTACTGTTTGTATGTATTTACTGTATGCATGAACTGTTTGTATGTATGTACTGTACTTTATGCATGTAATGTACTGAATGTAATGTACTGCATGCATGTATTGTACTGTTTGTATGTACTGTATGCATGTAATGTACTGTTTATAAGTATGTACTGTTTGTTTGTAAGTATGTACTGTATGCATGTAATATACTGTGTGTATGAATTCTGTAAAACCACAAATAAATACGGCATTTGCTGTTAAATTGTACTCTAGTCTATTGCAGCCATTTTATCGGTTGACATTTCTTCCTTGTCAGAGCATTATTACTTAAAATAAACAAATACACAAATATAATGTATTTAAAGGGGATAAGATGAATTCCAATTGGGAAACTGTTTATTTGTACTGATCTCCCCAGGCCTGCAGATGTCCCACCTTTATTATTTTTATTTGTTTGCAGTTATTCTACCAAATAAATTAAATTAGTAAATAAATACATTTAATAAATAAATACATTTGTAAATTGCCAGTCATCCATAACTATGTCCACAATTGTCATTAAAAGTAAAAGTTTCCGGTTTTGGCAGACTCATCTGAGTATAATACAGCCCCCCTGTGTAAGCAGCAGCAAGTCCATCTGCATAAAATGACAATAGCTGTCATTGCTTTGCTTATTGCATAACTGCAAGGAAGGGTTTGCCAGGTAACCATCACCTTGGCACTGTCTCTACCTGGCTTCTAATAGATGAGCAACAGCAGCCACTCCCGGGTGTTGTAGTTCCGGGACTGCCAGAGTTACTATAGCGCCCGCACGTTGGCGCTTGCCTAGGAACTACGACTCCCAGCATGCAACGCGCCGCAGGAGCTTCCCAGCTGCAAGCCACTGATTAGCCCCTCCTAGGGTGCCGTTATGTCAGACTTGGGTATTGACTCATAAGTTACAATTGTAATGAAAGTAGCCACATAGGCTTTGCGCAGGAACTCGGCATGGGGGAAGACAAGTCACAGAGAGTCTCAAGGAGCCTGGACCTATTCCAGCATCTGGGAGCACTGCAGCTGCTGGGCTTCAACTTTCTGCTCATCCTGACTATCCTGACTATCTGGCTGTTCAAGAACCGTCGCTTCAGGTTTCTCCACGAAACTGGAGGGGCCATGGTGTATGGTGAGTATATTCATTGCACCATTGGCATTTGCAGCAGGCTAATCATGTTCTAGACTAGTATAGGAAGAAGTGGGATAGGCAGAGGCAGAGCAGTGATGGTACAGCTTCCAGCACTGAGGAGGTTAATGTGTTGCTGTTGCTATATGCATGCATGTATGTATGTATGCATGTATGTATGTATGCATCATGTATGTATGTGTATGTACTGTATATGTGCTTTATTGTTGCTTTGTTAGTTGCTTTGGGTATAAGCACGTTCCAGGCTGCAGACAGGAAGACAGAGGCTGCTCTATCCTCTATTACTAACAGTCCCATCTCCTCTCTGCAACTACAGCACATTTCCTACATGTGTGCTCTGCATATACAGCACAGCGGCTCTCTGATACATACATGTGGTTCTGTGCAGACTGAGCTTATCAAACCAATATGTAACAATGCATTTTTCTCAAAGCATCAGCATATGTACTTCTGTATGAATGTAGTGTAAGCAAGACAACTTCTTGTTTCATCACACAGCTGTGTTTACGGCAAGGCTACTTATTTCAAGTTGAAGTAAGCAGGACAATATCGGGTACATTTACTAAAGTGTGAGTCTTTAGAAGTGAGAGATGTTGCCCATAGGAACCAATCAGAAGTTAAACCCGGACCCAGACAAGCCCCCGGAACACCGGACTACTACTCGGAGCGTGTAGTGTCCTGTCTTGTCCAGGGGGATGCTTGTGATAGCTTTCACCAGGGACAGGATGAAGGGGAGATTACATCCTCCCCGTGTGGTCCGACCATTCCAGTTTTTGCTACATACCCGGAACAGGCTTTATTCTCCCCCTCCTCCTCCTCTCCCTGATGACAGCTGTCATAGGCAGCCCTTCTGGACAGGTATTCCAGGGTCTTGTCTGGTTTTCACCCATACCCAGATTTGACTTATGTATCTAGCACTTTCTAGAGGATATTGGCTAGAATCTGATTGCTATGGACAAGCTTTCTTACTTCTACAAACTCACGCGTTAGTGAATTTACCCCTAAAAATACAGTTACTAACATAAAGGAATTACTGGGGGGTTGAGAGCGAACCAGGGAGGAGACGGGACAATTAGCAATGGCTGAGCGAGAAGTGGATGGTTTGGGGAAGAATGCTGGAAAGTGCATGGAGATGAATAAGGGACTGCAATTAGATGCAGCTGCTGGAGATTCTGTGTACACCTTGTGAATCAGGCCCACATTGGGGTGAAGGGAGAGTAGGTAGTCCAGGGGGTAAAGTCCCACATGCAAGCAAATCCAGCAGAAAGATGATGATGATGATGATGATGAGAAATACACGGTGGCGGATGATGATGATGATGATGATGAGAAATACACGGTGGCGGATACAGTATCACACCAGTAGACTCCTAGTTATTAGGCATCCAGCCATCTCATCATGACTTGTTATGCATATCTGATAATATGCAGATTAGGTTATCTAATGTACAAGTGATCAATACTGGCTGAGGACCTGATGGTTTACATGAAACTTGTCAGAGCAGGTACAGAGCAGGTCCTGCAAGGAACTGGCTTTGGCTCGCCCCCAAAATGGGGCCCTCACTTTCTGGAATACTCTGTGTCACCATCCCCAAACACCAGCAGCATGTCAGTAACACTGCAACTGTCATTGTAGGAACACATGCACAATGTCATTTTTCCATACATCTCTGAATGATGCCCAATGTATACATGTGTGTGAGATGTGATTGTAATGAGGAATGTGTATGATATAGGGCAGTATTCAATGAGAAAAGTTTGCCGTGTTTTATGGCGAGTTTGTGCTGTTTCGCGTTGGAAGGAGCATTTTGCTCTCCAAAAGTGAACCACCCTATTCAATGTGATATTTTCACCGTCTTTCTAAGTGATTTTCGCCGTGTCTCTCCGTGTAGCAATTCTCTATCTTTTCACGGAGAACTGTAATGTGAACTTTTAAACTAAAAGTTTTTTTTTTAAAATTTTGGTGTAAAAAAATCAGGATTTTTTTTCTGTGAAGGGGCATGCTATTTTTATTCATGTGCTTATAGCACATGAATATATATTTAATTAAAAAATATATATTTTTTAAATTATTATTATTATTTTTTTTACACGGAGCAGCCAGCAGGGGGCCGGAGCTCTCGAGCCGCTCATTAGATATTCACTGCACCCGATCATTACATATGCACGATCGGGTGCAGTGAATACTGGGTCCCCCGCTGGCTATAGGGGGGGCAGCTTGTGCTACCTGGGTCCCGGGGAGCCCACCTCCCCTCCACATATTTTCTGGGGCAGCCAGGGAGACTTTAATCTCCCTGACTGCCACCGTCCCCCGGCTCCCTGCCAGCTCCCTGCCACGGACGCTCGTCCGCTGCAGGGGTTAAGACTCGCCGCGAGTGGCGGAGAGTCTTAACCACATTGAATAGTGGGAGCAGGAGTGGCAGCGAGCCCTCCGGAACAGGGCGAGGGCATGGCGGGAGAAAAAAACTCTTGCCATGCACGGAGAATAATTCTCATTGAATACAGCCCATAGTATTTGGTTGCCTTTAGTACATTACTCTTCATTCACGAGGTATTATTGTTTCATGGGTCCTGCCTTGCTTTAGTATGTTTTTCACTGAGTTATGGGCATCCCCCGGGGAACACAGGTAGACTGATGCCTACTCAGGGTGGGCGGCCCATGACGGGACATCATCACCCGCCCCCTTTTCGGCGAACAGCGGCAGAAATAAAATACTTTTTCACTGACTTTTATTTCTCTTCCCTTCAGTCGCAAATGTGTTTTTTGGACAAACCATTGCATGTTACTGAGGGGATGCTGAAGGCTGGGTGGGGGTGGGGGGGTTTGTTTGGCCGGGCGGCATTTCCTAGCTCACCAAGCAGCAAAAGAAAGCTGGTTAGCGAGCGGGTATGAATCAGGCCCAGAGTATCTTCTTTTTTTTTCTCTCTTCTCCTCTCTTTTGGTTTATACTTGTTGCTGCTACTAGATTCCAGGGCGCTCCACTGACAGTCACTAGACACAGCACAAAACATGTTATTTAAACCTTGTGCTTAGTGACCTATTAACAATTTTATGTTATACTGTATGTAAGTTGTCTCAGAGAAACACAATGCACCGTTCATATGAGGAAGTGGACTAACTTCCACAATGTGGTACCGCTTCAAGACCCTCATTCTAATCTGTTCGGACCCCAGCATATTTGCATCGGGGACCGATGTTTGCGCTCTGCGCATGAGCATATTCACAAATGTGTAAGTGCAGGGCTGCTGTGCGGACGCCTTCGGCTACTTTATCCCCGTTATCGGACCAGACGGCGCTAATATAGTTCAGTCAAGACTGACATATTTGTGGACAGGGGAAAATCCTCCCGTACGCTACCCTGCAAATGCTAAACATCCATTCACAAAGCAGCTGGGATGATCGGGCCGCGTGGGGGGTGGGCATTCACTCGCCCTGCGGGCATCGTTGGATGGCTCTCTAAGCGGCGATTTTTCACTGCTTAGCAAGTCAACCAGAATCACCCCATAACTTTTTTTTTTTAATGACCTTTTGAACATGTTGTCATTTTGCAAGTCAACCTTGTGGTTCTCTGCTTTTTAAACAAATTGACATTTTGCCTGTTGACTAATGGCACCTTTCAACATTATGGTGTCTATATAATTACTTTCAAAATTGTGATTGCTGATAAAATATGCCAAACCTCAATAAAGAAACAAATACATACTTTTATATACTTTATCACAACGTGTTGGGGGTCCTTGAGTACCACTGCACTACAGTATATCGTTTGCCCCGCAGAAAACTTTAATGATATTTCTCATAGTGTATTTTTCTGTAGCACGTTACCAGGTGGAATAAGTGTACAGTGGCAAACGCAGGATTTTCAGAAGAGGGTTTCCAGAGGGGCGGAGCAAAGCACGGATGGACACTTAGGTGACCTAGTATATGCCGGGTCAGTTAAAGTATTATAGATAGACCAAATTAATAATAATAATAAAATATATATATATATATATATATATATATATATATATATATATATATACATACATACATAACAGCAGTGTAGACCCCTGGGCATAGCAATGTATTGGGGCCCCTACCAATCCTCCAGCGGTAGGGGTGGGGGAAGCTTTGATGTCCCTCAGATGGTAGAGGGAATTATATCAACCGCTCAGCATGTAGGGCCTGGATCAGTAATTTCCACTAATTACCCCTTTACTGCACAGATGGTGGGAGAAGGGGGCATTGGGCTGAATGAAGGGGCCCTGATACATAACTTCCAGGGTTGTACAGGATGTTTAATATGCAGAGGAGGGGTGTATAGTGGAGTGGGCTTATTATTCATAATTTTCTGGTGGGAGGACAGCATGCTTGTCTGCATATATCTCCAGTTCCCGGAAATATATTTCTTAGATTTTAAGGGAATTAAAAACTAGAGAATCCCACCTACCAAATGGTATTGGCGACTAGGGGATCAGAGTTCAGGAGGCAGAGCAATCGGACAACGAGTATATAAAACTACATACCAGGTGTGTGGAGCTGGAGCAGTAACCAGCTGCTGGAAGGCTGATATCTCTGGTTCTGGGAACAGAAGAGACAAGCTCCTATTGTCCATCAAAGGGGGAGAGTCCCAGATTTTGGAATATACCCTCAGAAAAACTCTAACTCAGACAGAACCTGAAATATCTGACTGGGAAGAACAATTAACAGGCTTGGATGGGGACCACTGTTTTGAAGTCAGATATCTCCGGTTCCCAAGGGCCGATTTTAAAAATTCTTGTACCGATTGAAAGAGGAGACCCTCAGCTTTAAGCCTAGGGCCCTTAGACTCCTGGGGGGTACTCAGAAACCCCCCCTGCGTGCGCTACTGGTGTACACTACACTCACCACTGTAACTGAGAGTACTTTTATATCCCCTACTGTGCACTATTTGCTTAGTATACTTGTCAACAACTTTGGTTGTGCTGGAAATATGCCATTCACAGAAGACTTCCTGCAAATCAGAATTCTTCCTGCATTCTGCTTTGTTTACAGCTGTAACACTCTACAGGTGACTTAATAACAGATGACTGCGAGGTATATCCATATAACTATCCATATAACCAGTAAAAGTTTGTGGCCATGCATAAAAGAATTGGGCAGCATACTTTGGCATTTATTCAGGTCCATTCATTAGTGTATATGCGTTAGCACGGGGGTGATGTTTAGCGTCTGCGCAGACACCTTTCTGCACATGTGCGTGCGCCCATGACGAACAAATTGTTTGTTGGGTGCACGCACCCAACTTTGTGGGCGGGGGTCGACGGCCAGGGGTACTTTTCCATGGGAACACCCAGTGTTTTATGGGCGTTCACATGAAACGATGGGCGTTCCTATGGTAATTACCCGGTGATGCAACTAGCATCACCCGGTGTCAGCTCCCGCGCATTTCACCGAGAGTGTACACACATATAAAAGTAACCTGAGAGTCACTTTATATATGCGTGTACGCACCGCATCTTTCAAAGGTTGGGGACCATCAAAAGATGTGGGAGGTTCCTACTGTCATGCGAATGGATGTATATGCAAATCATCCATTCGGATGCCATACAAACGTATGTTCCGTGCGAATGGTGGGTTCTGGTCAGTGGCGTAACTATATATTTTGCTCTCCCCTGCCAAAAAGTTTGTGGCGCCCCCTGGGCTCCTCTCCAGCGGTTTTCCCCAGCGGAGAAGCTGAAACAGTAGAGAGGCAGAGAGACCAGCAGACACATCTGATTCCCCTGGCTCAGATGCGGGAGAGGCCGCCCTAGCACGCCCATTCGCACACCCATCCTTTACATAGTAGCCAATAGCCAGCTCTGTGTACAGTCAATTAAATCAGTGGGTAGATTTGTCGTCTCTGTCAAGGCTGACTTCCCTCCGGTGCTCAGCCAGCAGGCAGCGGCAGGCAGCAGCATGTCAGTGCGTTGAGCGGGTGCTGGCGCCCACACAGACCCTGCTGCCTCTTGCTCCCCCAAGCGGCTGCTGGGGCTGCCTTACAGTAGTTACGCCACTGGTTCTGGTTGACTCGCAATGATAGAAATTTGCATCTGAACGAATGAACCAGAATACCCCCCTTGTCTGCCTCAGAGACCCCAGACACAGCCCACAGTGGTACTTAATGCCCACACACACTGGGCGATTTTGAGATGAAAGCCGCTGAAAACACTGAGTTTGAGCAGCTTTGAGCTAAAAGCCGCCCAGTGTGTACAGCCCGGTGATGACCGCTTTCATCGCTGTCCATACACGCTGGGCAAAATGTGTATGGACCTTCATTTTCCACTGCCTGGCCCTATATGCTGATCTTAAGTTTCTACCTCCACTACTGATTCTAAATGGTCTTTTTCTTACCATAGCTTTGTACAGAGATCAAAGATCAAATACCTTTCAAGTACATTCTATGGGAATGAGTTCACCCTGCATTCCCATAGGTAACTTTTTACATCATGCTAATGTTTTTACAAATGACATCCGTGACAGTGCTGTATAGTTTTCATGCATACCCTGTACAACTTTGCTTTAATATTCTATTTAGAATTGAAAAAGTCTCCTAAAAACAGGTAAACTGTTAAACATTCCTCCATTTATACAGCATTTCTATATTTTTATGCCACATTATATTTCCATTTACAAACGGCAATGCCACTGCGGTAATTTACAGCTACAGTATACAGTATGCATGTCTGTGCCGCACTGGCCAACCACTTCCTGTGTGCTCATTCTTACAACCGTCAGCAGCACTAATACAACCTTGTCCATTTATGAAGCTTATACTGTACTGTATGTTAAACGGATATAGCCCTAGATCAGGGCAATTATTTCAGCTGGAGGGCCACCTAATACTTCCAGCAGATACTTGAGGGCCGCACTGGGGCTTGTTAAATGGGTATGGGTCATTGGGTCGACACATTAGGTTGACATGCATTGGGTCAACCACTGAAGGTTGACAGGAAACGGTCTAGAGGAAGTTGGTCGACCATCATTAGGTCACATGGGTCAAGGTCAACAGGTCATTAGGTTGACAGAAGCATTAGGTCGACAATGTCTAGGTCCTTGATGGCTAACCTTGACACTCCAGCTGTTGTTGAACTACACATCCCAGCATGCTCTGCATCAGTTTTAGTATGGCCAAGTAGCAAAACTGAAGCAGAGCATGCTGGGATGTGTAGTTCAACAACAGCTGGAGTGTCAAGGTTAGCCATCAAGGTTCTAGGTCGACAGTCAAAAGGTCGACAGGTGGTATTTCATGCCCTACCATCCACTAGGGTGTGGTGGGAGAATCAAATAGTGTGCCGAGCGTAGCGAGGCACCGTTCCCAAAGCATCGCGAGCGATGCAAGGGGATGCGGTGCACTGGTGTCCATGTCGACGGTGTCGACATATGGGTAAAAAAAACCAGTGTGAAACCCCATGTCGACCTTTTGACTGTCGACCTAGACACTGACGACCTAATACTTGTGTCGACCTGTTGACCTAGACCCATATCGACCTAGAACCATGCCGACCTTTCCCCATGTCAACATAACATGTCGACCTAATGACTGTCGACCAACTTGCTGTAGACCAAACTGGTTTGGAAGTTCGACACAAGCATTAGGTCAACAATGGCTAGGTCGACATTCAAAAAGACGACATGAGTTCTTCACGTTTTATGTTCTGAATATCGACATGGACACCGTCAAAGTGTATTACTGCACTCGCCATGCTTCGGGCACGGTATTCTATTTCCCTCCATGCCCTAGTGCAGGGCTGGGCAACATCGGCCCTCCAGATGTTGATGAACTACACATCCCAGCATGCCTTTAATCAGTTTCAGCATGGCCACATAGCAAAACTAATGCAAAGCATCCTGGGATGTGTAGTTCATTAACATCTGGAGGGCCAGTGTTGCCCAGCCCTGCCCTAGTGGATGGTAGGGCATGAAATACCACCCATCGGCACATATCGGCTTAAAAAAACCATGAAAAACTCATGTCGACATTTTGACTGTCGACCTAATGTGTGTGTGTCGACCTTCTAACCCAGTCGACCTTAGTACTGTTGATCCAATGCATGTTGACAATTAAAATATCTTCAGATATGGCTACACTTTATTTTAATTTTATATTGTGTGTGTGTGTGTGCGCGCGTGTGTGTGCGCGTGTGTGGCCTGGATGCCATGACAGACATGCAGCATTACAGCTCTGCAGTCCATTCTTTCAAAACCCATGCAGTTTCTCTTCCCTGTCATGTGTGTCACCCCCTGCTGTGGTGCTTCTAGCACAGTTCTGGTATGCATATCAGTGCTGAAATACAGACTGTAATGTGCTAGAAGCACCACACCAATGGCTACAGGATATGGCTTCCACAAACATTAGCCATCATCAGCAGTGGAGCAGCTGTCTTGCCCCCCCACACCTGGAGCTTTTTTGGTGAACAGAACAGTTCCCTTAAGGTTTTTCTCATTCCTCCTTTCCTCCTTTCGGCCATACTTTCTCCTGAATCTTCACTGCTTCACTTGAGTTCCCGTGTAAAACACCCTGCTGTGTGACTACCTCCTGCAGCTGCCACATTCTGCTGTGACTAGACTAGTGCATCCTTCCCTCCTTGGCCTCTATAATGTGTCAATGTTATTCATAGTGTGCTCTATTCGATAGCAGTGGAACCATTCATTTTGTGGTGCTCTGAAATTGGATGGTTAGGCAGCTAGTGAGCTAGTTACAGTGACCTTATTTGTGAGGAAACAAAATGATTCCTGCCTAAAGTGCTCTGGCAGCTAACCAATCACTTGCTTGACTCTCCTTCAAAGACTCAGCTATGTCTTCAGTGCGTTCTCCTTTGCTACTCCACAGTTTCAATAATGGAACCTCATAGCAATATCATAAGACTAAGGAGGTTATTCTGGTTGGTGCGGTCCGTTCCGAATTCTTTCGGAGCTGACCGAACGCCACGCTGTGCGGACATTGTAAGAAGAAACGCCCACAGGTCATTCGCATTCGGTCGGACTCACTCTCTAAGAAGAGGGTGTGTTTTCGGACAACATCCAAACCGTACGTGTGCGGTGGGAATACAAAGATTCTGCATGGTCTTACAGCACCACATGACACACTTATGCAATTAGGCAACATCATAAAAAAGGGATTGTTTGTAATTGTAATCAATGAATTCCTAATTGATACTTAAACACATTAGTACCACTTTAGATTAACCCTTACATCATGTTAAGTGTTATTAATTCATTGTTGCCCCATTACCTGTCTTATGCTGCTTTCCCACTGCAGACCCGTTTTAAGTTACAGGTAATCTTAAACGGTATTTAGCATTCCCACTGCAGCAGATTACAGTTTTAAATGCCATTTAAGTACCATTCCCATTGCAGGTAAAACGTTTTAGCTCTTCAAAACGTTTTTACAGCACAAATGAGTGCCTGTGACTTTAATGGGCTTTTCAGTGTTAAAAAGGTGCACACCCACAGTTGTTTTCACATAATAAAAGGACGGGGAGGGGCCAGTGGTGCGTACAAATCCCGCAGCCGTCAACATTTGTGCTATGTGTCGGCTCAATTTAACCCATGGTGGACAGTAATGCTGCTTTCAGACCGCATAACTGGCTTTGACCCTGTATTTGGAAACGTTTCCAAAAACGGGTCTGCCAGATAAAACCCCTTTCACACCGCAGCACTTAAACGGTATATTACCGTTTAAGTGCCGATTTTTTGACACTGGCAGACCCGTTTTTGGAAACTTTCCAAATACAGGGTCAAAGCCAGTGCAGCCTTCAGCCCTCCCCTCCGTGCAGCTCCCCCCCCCCCTCGCGTGTCGACCGAGAGCATGTCGACGCCCCCCGCGCATGTCGACGCCCCCCGCGCATGTCGACGCCCCCCGCGCGTGTCGACGCCCCCCCCCCACCCCACCCCGCGTGTCGGCGCCCCCCCCGTGTCGACTTACCCCGTGCCGGTACCTCCGTTGTGGACTGCAGCTCAGTATGCTCGGAAAGCACTTATGAAAAAAGTGTCTTCCAGAAAATGGCTGCCCCATAGGAAACCCTGTTTAAAAAAACTGTCTTCCGTATGGGGGGCAGCCATTTTCTGAAAGACACTTTTTTCATAAGTGCTTTCCGAGCATACTGAGCTGCAGTGCCGGGAACCACAACGGAGATACCGGCACGGGGTAAGTCGACACGGGGGGGGGGGGCGCCGACACGCGCGGGGGGGTCGACACGCGGGGGGGCCGTCGACACGCGCGCGGGGGGCGTCGACACGCGCGGGGGGGGGGCTCCAGTGCTGTGAATACTTAATGAGCGCTCATTAAGTATTCACTGTGCTGAATTTAGGACCCAGCTCATTGGCTGGGTCCTAAATACCGTTTCTGAGCCGATTTTTGCGCTAAAATACCGGTTCAGAAACGGGTAGGACCCTGCATTTTAACCGGTTAGAAAAAACGGCATTTTCTAACCGGTTAAGTGGGACTGGACCTTTCAGACCGCACACATTACCGTTTTAAAACGGTAAAAAAACGGCAATTTACCGTTTTAAAAGTGCGGTCTGAAAGGGGCATAATATATACATTACTGGCCAGTGCCAGCTATGTATATATTACTGCCTAATAACTAAATCATTGGTTCCCAGTGGTGCCTGTAATAAATAGATTGCTGGCATGTGCCAGCAATCTATATATTACTGGCTTATGACTGTCATTGGTGCCCAGTGGTGCCTGCAATATATAGATTGCTGGCATGTGCCAGCAATCTATATATTACTGGCTTATGATTGTCATTGGTGCCCAGTGGTTCCAGAAATATATAGATTGCTGGCATGTGCCAGCAATCTATATATTACTGGCTTAGGATTGTCATTGGTGCCTAGTGGTTCCAGAAATATATAGATTGCTGGCATGTGCCAGCAATCTATATATTACTGGCTTAGGATTGTCATTGGTGCCCAGTGGTTCCAGAAATATATAGATTGCTGGCATGTGCCAGCAATCTATATATTACTGGCTTACAAAATAAAACATTGGTGGCCAGTGCTGCTCCGTGTGGAGCAGGACGGAGGGAGGCGGGGCATGTGGCCGGACCCGGGAGGACAAGAAAAAGAGGACCTGCGGGGCGGACCGGACCAGCGTCGCTAACGGCATCCAGCCGGACACAGCGGGGCAGCGTGGACAAGTAAGTATAACAGGAGGGGAGGGGGCGGGGGGTGGCAGCGGGGCGTACCGCCGGGCTGAAAGTGGTTAATCTTTCAGCCTGGCAGCGTACACACACGGAGATGATGGCTGAAAAAATCAGCCATCATCTCTACCGTTTAAGATGCATTCCCATTGCCTCTTAAACGGTAGATTACCGTGTAAAACTCTGCTTTGGAAACGGGTTGAAATACCGTTTAACTTTAAACAGTATTTCAACTCTGGCGCTTTCCCACTGCAGCCTTAAACGGTATTTTGCCCTCAAAAATCGGCAATATACCGTTTTAAGGGGCATTAGTGGTTCCAATTGAACCTGTGAAAAGAGTGTAATTAATCACTAATGAGTGGATTGTATTGTGTTCAGCTGAGAGTGCTTCAGGTGCGGGCGTACTAATTGGGCGAACGGAATGCCTAGCGCATGAACAAGTGCTCTCCGCAAAGTGAAACTTGCTTATGAAGAACGCATATTTCATGCGTGTTGGTTCGTTTGCAGTCAGGGTCGTGTCCGAATGCACGCCTACCAGAGTTCGTGCACTCCCTCGTTTACGCCCAGTTTTGCCCACTTTAAAACCACACCCTTGTGTAGGTCCGAATGACGCCCATATTACGCCCATATTTCCCGAGTCAATTTGGTGCACATATCTGGATGGTATTAGTGAGAACGAGTACGGAGGCCATGCGTGGCACATGCGCATTGCGTTGCCTGCACAGACGGCTAAAAACCGCCCTCCGAAAGAATTCGGAATGGACCGCACCAACCAGAATAAGGCCCTAAATGACTATGTGCTTGTGTTATTGTGGAAGTTATTATTTGGTATGGCTGATTTACTACTGTATTTCTTCTGAATTGAAAATAGATAGGAATGGATCACCAAGAGAAACCATAATAGATCTACATTGCTGCCATGTTAGATACCTGCTCTTCCAATCATCCTACTCATCCGATTCAGCATCCAAGTCTATGGCAATTTATAAACCGTTACATTACCTAAGAGATATTTTTTTTACCTGTCACCAGGCTCCATAACGATGAGGATTCCCACCAGATGGATAGTTTCCTGTTATGTTACTACAGCTACTGTATCTTTACCTCTCTGGGTGAGGATGCCATCTGCTTAGCAGATGCCTTTAGCAACATTGCTTTTGAACACTGTCCTCACATTTGAAAAGATTTGTCTTATGGACTAGTATCTTGGGCCTCCAGAGATCAGCAAGTAGGATGTCCTCCTGTTTATTTGAGTTGTTGTAACTTACTATTGAAGCTCCAAGCCTTCCTTTAGTAAACTCCCACCCACTTTATGGTGATTTTGCCAACAATGACTTCCCTGTTACTTTGCCTTGGAACTACAGATTTCAGTGAGACCTGGTAGATATCTTATATTAGTAGGGAAGCTAGATGAGCAGTTACTCTTTGCCTATGCACCTACAGTAAAGGTGGCCATACAGATGGAGCGGGACTTATCTATCCAGGGGATGGCGATGGCGACGCCAGCCGCCATCCCCTGCCCCGCGCCATCTGTATGCCGGAAGGGGACGCGCGCGCGCACGAGGTGCACGCGCGTCCCCTTCCGACGGTGCTGCCGGCGGTCGCCCGGTGTCTACACCGGGTCCCCGAACCCCCCTGAAGTGGGAGGCGGACAGAATTGCGTCCGCCTCACCGCCCCACCGCCCGGGTACTGAGACGCGCGTGCGTGGGGGACGCACGCACGTCTCAGTCAGATGGAGCGCCGTGTTGCTGGCGGATCACCAGCAACATGCTTCTGGCGATTCGCCAGCAACAATAAGACCCGCTCCATCTGTACATCTACAGATCGATTGTCAGATTGGGCTGGTTGGAACAAAAATCTGGTAATATCTGAACGACGGTTTTTGGCAGTTTTCCAGCATTTCAAACTAAATGGTCAACTGTCATTTGCTCTCATCCATTACCAGGATTCTGTTTCAACCAGCCCAATCTGACAATAGATCTGTAGATGTATGGCCAGCTTAACTTCAAACAACTTATAATTTTCCAAAAGGTTCATAATGTTTGTGAAGGTTCTGTACCGTATATTTCCAGAATATGGACTGTTGGCTTGTGGCAAGTGATTCACATTATGGTTAGGAAATATAGTTGCGCTCGCCACGCTTCGGGCTCGGTGGCTCGCTGCGCTTGCCACACTTTATGAAATCAACTCCACGCCGATGTGGATAGTGGGGGTATGAATAGGTCGGGAGTATGCGTACCGTGCCTCCTTGGAGGGGAACACTTTGCTCGCAACGCTTCGGGCTGACGTGGATAGTGGGGTTGTGTTAAATCGCAGATCGAATCGTATGCAAATGCTATGCAAATATTGCATGCGATTTTGCATACTATTTACATACGATCTTCTGGGAAGTGACGCCATGAAACTAAACAGTACCATTAATTCTCTGTCTACAAGCAAATTCTCAGATTAATTTAGCTGCAATTTAAAAGTGGACAGAGGAGTATCTCCTCCAGATGGTGATTCTCAATCTCCCTATGGGTCCCATTTGTACTCCATAAGGGAGCAAAACAAAAAATGGAGTAACTTTGCACCTGGATTAAAATTCAAGGAGTGAAAATACATTTATTTAGGCTGTTGTTACATGTAGCCTATCAGTCATGGACAGCTTTATTTATACGCTGCAAATTAGTTTATACTGTAGTTTGGCAAATCTAAATATATCAGTACATTTCAAAGCTCCGCCACCTGCAGTACATTATAGATTTGTCAAGCAGCCTGATTTGAAAGCAAAAAAAAAAAAAAAACACGGTGACTCTGGGCAAAACCAAAACCATCCTGAGGACCGAGTTTGAGAACCACTGAAATAATCAATCCTTTTGTGAAACACCTCTTTAAAGGTACAAAACAATATGTAGATTGAGCCTTGGTCAAGAAATGATTGAGCAGTACTGTATTATAACATTTATAATGAGCTCTAGGTTACAGCACATAACAAGAGTTTAATACAGTAGTTTGAGTTTTGCATCCAGTTAAAATGTTAATATTCTCTACAAACAAGGAAGGAGACACGCTTCTGAGGCACAAAACTACTGCTCTGGTTTTTTTAGAAGATATGTTTTTGTGCATTTTAATATAGGGCGTTGTGGCTACACATTTGGTCATTTTAGCGTACGGTTGTTTGGTTGACTTAAATACTTCATTTACAACAAAAAAGCTTTTTCAGGTTACTGATCTGTCGTGAAGGATCCAGACGTTTGTAATCCTCCCTGCACTTGATTCTTATCGTGTTCTATTTCACATGCTGCATCTCTAGAGGATGGGAAGAAACTACTGTATGACCTACACCATCTGTTAGGTTCTTTTATGATAGGGATACATACGGATGACCGTCGGTCAGGATGCTAGTATTAGAATACCGACACTGGGATTCCTTCAGGGGTGAAGTCCAGTGTACTTACCATCCCCCTGCAGCCTGACCCTAACCCTTCCTGCTGGTGCTTAACCCTAACCCCTGCACCCCATCGATTAAACCTAGCCCCCCCACCAACACACACACATATATATATATATATATATATATATATATACACACACACACACACACACACACACACACACACACACACACACACACACACCCTTAAACTTTCTTCTCCCCGCAACCTAACCCTAAGTCCCCCAATAGTATCTAAACCTAACCCCCTCTTCCCCAGCTGCCCGCTCCCAGCATACTCACCAATCATGATGCCTGGTGTCAGTATTCAGGCATTGGCATCTGACCTCTTTGGAGTCTTCTGACCACAGTCAAGGTGCCGGAGTCGGCAGGGGATACGGTCATTAGGTCAACATGCAGGAAGGTCGACATTACGAAAGGTCTACATGGGTTAGGTTGACAGTTCATTTGGTCGACACAGGCATTAGGTCGACATGGGAAGGTCAACAGTCAAAAGGTCGACATTGGGGTTTTCACATTTTTTTGAGCCGACAGGCGGTATTTCATGCCCTACCATCCACTAGAGCGTGTTGGAAGAATAAAATAGTGTGCCGAGTGTAGCGAGTCACTGTGCCCGAAGCAAGGGGACGTGGTGCTACGTTTCAGTGTCCATGTCAACTGTGTCGAAATTTAGGATAAAATTTTTAAAAAATCCCATGTCAACCTAATGCTTGTGTTGACCTAATTACCTGTCAACCTTAATACATGTCGACCAACTTGCTGTCTACCCAATGATCCCAACCCGTTTTCAAGAACACTCCTAGAAAATGGTGGTACACCCTGGAATGGACGCCTGCTGTCAATCAAACAGCGGGTGGTGTTTGAGCACAGGCTTTCGGAGTCTGCACTCACACACTGGGCTGGTGCATGGGCACAGTGGACCGTGCGCATGCGTGGTCCTCTCGTTATCAGACAGGCTTTGAATTCGCAAACCACCCAAGGGGGTCTGAATTGGATCCCCAGGTATCACTGTGGGAAAAAAAAACCACAGGATTTGATGCCATCTAAGATGGTTTAAGTATATATTGTAAGGTTGCTAGCAGGGGCCCCTACATTGTTAACTGTCTGTTACTACCCAGTTTATGAACCCACTGTTTCCAATTGTAAAGCGTAACGGAGTTTGTTGTGCTATAACTGTTAGTAAATAAAAATAAATTAATCCTCAATAACATGCCATGCTGTTTTGCCCTCATTCAGCAGAATTAGAAAATAACCATAAATTGTAAAATGTGATTTTTGCCAATCTGCGTATGCGCAACCTCTTAAACTGTGGTCACATTGTGAAAAGATATGGTCGCAGTGTAAGGTGTGATGGGGGTGTCAATTTGGCGGTGACAGAGTGTGCAAGGAAACGGTCTAGACATGCCTGTGTTGTCCATACCGCACCCCCGCAACGCCTTACACTGCGCAGCCATGAGGTTACCCTATACTGAGCACCCACAATAGTGATGCACCCACAAAATATTGCGGGCGCATCGTTGGGAGGGACCTGGCAGGTGGGGCGGCCTTGACCTGTGCTAACCGGCCCCTCTGTAGGCTACTACAAGCTACTAAATTACAACTGAAGCTTTAGGCTTTAAAAGGGGCCCTAGCAACCTACTGTAGCTTTGGGTTCCATTTGTACCCATGGCTTTTGGACACCAAAGAAAGAAAATAAATATAAACAGGAAACAAACGCACAGGGAAATTTACTACAATGAGAGTTGTATATCACATGGGATGTTGCTATGGGCAACCAATCAGAATCTACTTATTTATTAAGCACACTCTAGGTGATGATAGTGTCCGGTTGTCTATAGCAACAACCCATGTGAAATAGCACTCTCATCTTAGTCAATTTCCCTCAGTTACTTACCTCATTGAATGTAACAGCACTACTACTTATTTTAATAAATAAGGGGAACAATTAATCTGATACATTTTTCCACTATAAGGGCACTATTTAAAATTCTAATATCTACAAGGTATCTATTTAATTCTGTTCTGTAGGCCACGAGTACCAGGAAGGGTATGGTAATACTCTGTGTGTCACTTACACTGTCATATCAACTTTACTTGTTTATCTAATGAACAACATTCCAGAACTCTTGTGTGTTGTTCTGATACAACTTCTGCAGAACAAATCGTTTTAGTCTGCACATCATTTTCCCATGTTCTATTTATTGTGCTAGTACGTTATCCAATGTGTTTTACCTTTTAGCCCTAGAGGAAAGCATTATTGGGTTTGCGGTTGTGCTTCGTTGCTACTAGAATATCATGTCTTTCAGACAGGGCCGTTTCTAGAGGCGGACAAGCCGTGCAGCAGCCCGGGGCGCCGCACGGCTTGTCCGCCTCTGAAACAGCCAGGGCGCCCGGCAGTCTAACCCCCCCGCCCGCAGCCGCAGCCGCAGCCGCAGCCGCAGCCGCTGCCGCTGTCTCCCCGGCCGCCCGACTCCACGCTGGAGAGGGGAGGGGAACGCATCGTGCGTTTCTCCGTCCCCTCGCCCACGTCACTGGGCTGCCGCTGTCAGCCAATAGGAGCTCGGGCGCGGGATAGGAGAGAAGCACGATGCGCTCCCCTCCCCTCTCCAAGTAAGTTTGTTACTGGGGGCATATGTTTGTGACACTGGGGGGCATATATCTGTGGCACTGGGGGGCATATATCTGTGGCACTGGGGGCATATATCTGTGGCACTGGGGGCATATATCTGTGGCACTGGGGGCATATGTTTGTGACACTGGGGGGCATATATCTGTGGCACTGGGGGGCATATATCTGTGGCACTGGGGGCATATATCTGTGGCACTGGGGGCATATATCTGTGGCACTGGGGGCATATGTTTGTGACACTGGGGGGCATATATCTGTGGCACTGGGGGGCATATATCTGTGGCACTGTGGGCATATATCTGTGGCACTGGGGGCATATATCTGTGGCACTGGGGGCATATGTTTGTGACACTGGGGGGCATATATCTGTGGCACTGGGGGGCATATATCTGTGGCACTGGGGGCATATATCTGTGGCACTGGGGGCATATATCTGTGGCACTGGGGGCATATATCTGTGGCACTGGGGGCATATGTTTGTGACACTGGGGGGCATATATCTGTGGCACTGGGGGGCATATATCTGTGGCACTGGGGGCATATATCTGTGGCACTGGGGGCATATATCTGTGGCACTGGGGGCATATATCTGTGGCACTGTGGGGCATATGTGTGGCACTGTGGGGCATAATTGTGGCACTGTGGGGGCATATATTTGTGGCACTGGGGGCATATGTGTGGCACTGTGGGGGCATATATTTGTGGGACTGTGGGGGCATATATTTGTGTCACTGTGGGGGCATATATTTGTGTCACTGTGGGGGCATATGTGTGGCACTGTGGGGGCATATATGTGGCACTGTGGGGTATATATTTGTGGCGCTGTGGGGGCATATCTGGCACTGTGGGGGCATATTAGTAAACAGCATCGGTTGTGCGGCAGCGGCACATGGGGCATAATGTGTAATGGGCATTACGATGTGGGGAGTATTGTGTAATTGCCATCACAGTGTGTGGTCTAATGGGCATCTTGGTGTGCGGTGTAATGTGTAATTGTCATCACGGTGTGCGGCGTAATATGTAATCGTCATCACAGTGTACGGCGTAATGTGTAATTGGCATCACAGATAAATAGTGTATAATGATTTAAGTAGCCTGTCATTGTGAGGCGTACTAGGTCATTGTGTGGCCTTCAGCCAGCCAACTTAAGTGCGGGAGGACAATAACAATTCCTGCAGCAACCAATGTCTGGTCTTGCAGGTTGCAAAAGTGTGATATAAGGTAATTGTTTTCCTGCTAGACCACGCCTTACATTAAGCCACACCCCTTTTAATATCAAGCCACACCCCCTATTTCGGCGCGCGCCTTCGGCGCGCGAAATTACTATAATACCATGCTATGTATTGGGGGGGGGGGCGCATTTTTATTTCTTCGCCCTGGGAGCTAAATTGTCTAGAAACGGCCCTGCTTTCAGATCTTACATGGCTGATTTATTACTCTTCATAGTTTAACTGAGCTTTAATTGAGCTTCTCAGTTATGTAATTGCAGTTTATTTTTAAATTTGAATGTTGTTTTTAAACCCGTAATTTATTTGAAAATTGTGAATTGATGTAAGCGGCTTTTATTTTATTATGTGACTGTTTGCATGCTCATTTATACATGTTTAGGCATGCGTCATGCATGTGCGTCTATCAGTGATGCATTCTAAAGTCCACGTCATAGTTGCTGTTATTCTCCTGCTTCGCATCAGTTTCCTGCGACGATAGAGACGATGTACACAATTGTTCTTTTGTATAATAAATTGTTGGTGTGAGTATCCTCTGACTAGCTTTGCATATCAACTTTTTGAATTTTTGTACTGCTGTACATGCTGGTCATACTTGTTTGAGGATAAAGTCATGAACATTAGTATTTAATGTGTTGAAAGGTTTACTCGTCCCTGGATATAGGCCCTTATTCAGATCTGATCGCAGCACAAATTTGTTCTCAAAATGGGCAAAACCATGTGCACTGCAGGTGGGGCAGATGTAAAATGTGCAGAGAGAGTTAAATTTGTAAAGAACAAAAATAGGCAGATTGTCCTCTCCACTGGCGCTCTAGTAGGATGGTACCTCCCTTAAATTCGAGGTACGGTCCTCTTCTCCCAATAAAAGTGATTAGCAAGGTGTATTAATAAATACCATACATCCCTCAAAGTACAGTGACGCTCCTCTTCTCCGCCTCTATAGATAGCAATCTGTGTCACCAAGATTTGTGTCCCCTTTGATAGATGGGTGGTCAATTAAGCTCTCCCCAAAAAGGAATACAGAAAATGGCAAAGATAGTATAATACCATTTAATGTACAATCAAACAATACACAGGTGAGACAGATAAAATAAGACAAATGAATGGTAGGATGGCCTGTTATCCGATATAGTGGAGAACGTGGATAACGATCCAGTCCTCAAAGATGGCAAGTATGGATGGCAGTGAACCCGGGATTTTCACTGTCAAACGACCACAACAGCAGGCGCAGGATCCACCCAGTCCAGACAAAATGTCCACAGCAATGAAGTCCCAGCTGGGACCACCCATCTATCAAAGGGGACACAAATCTTGGTGACACAGATTGCTATCTATAGAGGTGGAGAAGAGGAGCGTCACTGTACTTTGAGGGATGTATGGTATTTATTAATACACCTTGCTATCACTTTTATTGGGAGAAGAGGACCGTACCTCGAATTTAAGGGAGGTACCATCCTACTAGAGCGCCAGTGGAGAGGACAATCTGCCTATTTTTGTTCTTTGCGTATTTAATGGTGTTTGGGTCACCATTTTAGTTTGAACTCTCCATAGGCTGCTTTAGCGCACAAACTCATCGACTTTTATTCTTTTGTATACAGAGTTAAATTTGTGTGTGGGTGTGTTGAAACTTAAATCTAAATTGCAGTGTAAAAATAATGCAGCCAGTATTTACCCTGCACAGAAACAAAATAACTCACACAAATCGAACTCTCTCTATAAATGTTACATGCAGTGCGCATGGTTTTGCCCATTTTGAGAACAAATTTGTACTGCGATCAGATCTGAATAAGGGCCATAGTTTTTGGGCTATTTGCAGTCACTTGGATTATTATAGGGCCTCGTTTTAGGATGACTTTCTTGGCATGCTCACTCCAGGGAAGACTGGCAATATTGTTGATTTGTTAATAATCTCACTCTAGGATGATGGACTTTTTGGGAAATGCCATCTAACCATTTAAAGACTGATAAACAACAATTGCTTCCGCTGCAGATGGCTATTTGCAGTCACTTGGATTATTATAGGGCCTCGTTTTGGGATCACTTTCTTGGCATGCTCACTCCAGGGAAGACTGGCAATATTGTTGATTTGTTAATAATCTCACTCTAGGATGATGGACTTTTTTGGAAATGCCATCTAACCATTTAAAGACTGATAAACAACAATTGCTTCCGCTGCAGATGTCTTTTTATCCTTGGCAAATTGTTGAAACGCAAACCTGCAGACTGACCTGTCAAAGGTTCTGCGTTTATATGTCAGTTGACTGGCAGCACCTGGCACTGATTACCTTGCTATTGAATATACTTTTTCATACGTGGCTCGTTTTTATATTGGGTATTTTTGTTGCATAAATAAAGACACCGTTGTAATTTGTTATGGGCTATTTGTCAAGTGAAATTAGATTTAAGCTATATTTTTCCATAAGGTGAGGATGCAATGTTTCTTCACTTGTGAAAACACTGTTTTTAAAAAGGCTATAATTTCTTTTCCATCTGACTGTACATATTTAATTTTTATATTTTCTATTTATTACAATCTGCACATACTGTTTTATTCATGTGCATGATTGCTATGAGATATTTACCAGTCAATAAGAAATGTCTAATCAACTTGATTAACTGAACAATAAGACCAGTCTTTGCTATAACAATGATAAACTATGGAACAATGTATAATTTTACATTTATCTCTTTATTGTTGCTGCTGTATACCTACTGAGGAGAACAATGCATAAGGCCAGTGCTTCTCATACTAACAGGCCAGGTTTTAATGATATCCATTAAAGATTTGTGGCTTAGCTAAAACCTGGACTGTTATACTGCTTTCAGACCGCAAATGCAGGGTCACACCGGAACTTTGAAACGGTTCACTCCCTGTGTGACCCTGCATGTGCGGTCTGTTCAGATTGCAGCAGTGAACCGGCACTATTGCAGGTTTAATGAAGCCATGTGGAGGCACTGTGGAGCATCAGAGCGTCATCGGGGGGCGGGGGTGGAGGCAGAGCTTAGAGCTGGCGCAGCTTTAAGTCAAGTGCGGCCTCCTCCATAGAGTGAACGGGAAACAGGTCACTCGACCCGGCTAACCCGTTCACACTGCACAGCAACATGGCAACGAACCAGTAAGAATCCTTCTTCTTAACCAGTTCAAATTGCCGTGTTGCTCCCGTTTAGCTGTAACCGGTAACCCCTTTCACATTGCAAATTACAGGGTCAAACGAGCATGAACCCAGTAATTTTGTGCGATGTGAAAGGGGTATTAATGTGTCTGAAGCAGCAAGCTTGAAAAACACGGTTAGCCAATTTTTATGCTTTGTCTGTTGTCACAATATATAGTTGGCGTTACTGCTGTGTGCTGTGCTGTGATAGTGAGGAGCTTTTTAATTAACTCCTCTACAGATTTTAGGGCAGTTCTCAAGTCTGTGGAAATTGTATTTTTGAACAGCCTTTTGTCTGGTATAAGAAATATCCTCTTCCTTGTGGTATTTTTTTTACATCTCTTTTTCTTAAATCTTTCTCTGTTAAAACAGTTTATCTGGGAATTGCTAGTAATGATGAGCTCAAAATGTCCCATAATGTTAAACAACTTAAATCTGCTTCGTAACTAGTTACAAAATAAAAATAAAGCCATTATTGATTGCATTTACAGATGTAGCCACGCTCACCTATCCTGTTTGCCCGACATCCTAGCTTCGCTGTCGGGCCATGAGAAATGTCCCATGATGGCGCATTATTGCAAACGTGTGGGAAAACATGTAATTCCACTGCTTATGATTGCTCTACTAATGAATAGTCCAGTACAGTGCCACGGATATATACTGTACAGTATGTGAAGCGCCATCATTATTAACTGGCCACCTTTGCTTCCACTTTTAATTAACTATGCTACGTAATCAGCCCCAGGGACCAGCCAAACTTAGCTCAGCAAGTAAGGGCTAAGCTCGGCAAACATTACCCCACCGAGTGCCTCAGGCAGAAATTGTGTCTATGGGGGAAATTTACTAAGATGTTTATTCTTCTTCACATGTGATGTTGCTATGGGCAACCAGATCCTGTCTATTATCTTCTAGAGGGTGCTAAATAAATAAGAAGTAGTTTCTGATTGGTTGCCCGTATCAACACCACATGTGAAGTAGAACACACATCTTAGTAAATTTCCCCCTATGTATCATAAACAAAAAATGTTGGTGATCGAGACTACTAGACTTTACTGTAGCAGCACTGCCTGTACATTGGATACAGTATTTAATACTTTGCATACTCCTCTACAACAGTGCTTTGGTCTACACAGCGGCTAGTGCAGAAGCTGAGAGCTGCTGGCCATGCCCCCAGCCTCTCTGAATAGATGCTGTGCGCATGTGCACACTGTCTATTCACCGCAGGACACTGCCAACCCTAGGTGGGATGTAGGACAGCCCCCTAAAATGCACTATGCTACACACCGCAATGCCCCTGACACATGTTTCTGCACACAATGTCCCACATTAAGGCTTCTAATAAAATAAAATGTAAACTACCTGCTTATTGCCAGGGGTCAATGCTTGCTGCCAGGGGTTAATTTTTGTTGCCAGGTTTTCATTTCCATTGCCAGGGGTTAATGCTTGTTGCCAAGGGGACTTTGAGCTTTCCCCGCTCCATCTTGCCCCCTCCACTATGCCCATCTTTTCACATGAGCATAGTGGGCAGTTTTACCATAATAAATTCCTCCATAAAAAAAATAATCGCAGCTGGTTGCTGCAGCATTCAGAGCTCAGCTCCATCATCCCCCTGCTGGCTTAAGGAGTTCTCCATTTTCTTCCACCACTCTAGAAGTCATATTTGACTTCTCGCCTCTGACAGAGAGCACAGCGCTGCAGCGTTACCCCGAAGTGCAGGGAGCGCTTAGCGCAGTGATTCCTGTCCGACGCTAAAGGTCAAATATGACTTCTAACGCCTGTCTCCGCCGGAGTGCAGGCCAAGGCAGCAGGGGAAAGCGGCGGCAGCAGCGGGCGGACTGTGCACAGAGCAGTGGTCGAGCCACCTGTTTTGCTCAGGCTAGCTACCGGTAGCTCGAGAGCGACGGGTTGGCGACCACTGCTCTAGTGCAACAAAATAACACTGGTATCTATCTATCTCTGTAGATCTAGATATCTATATAGGTGTTCGGACACCTGCACAGCTAGCAAAACATGAAACCACTGATTAACATTGTCTCAAAAAACACTTGTCCGTTGAAATCTTGGACCGCTGCTCCCCTCAGCTCTTCCTGATTCCCGCAGGCTTCTAGCAACTCCATCTACAACATAATAGAGGGGGCGCCTGATAGTGTGGAATAATTTTTATTAAAAAGCATCATTTAAAACCATAAAATAATTCAGGTATAGCACCCGTACCAAAGTATACGTCAGGTGTGGGCTGGATCCCACAAGATTTAGATACAGAATCACACCGGCAAAGCTGCATGCATGTATCCCTGCAGGATGTCACTCACAAGACCTTTCATGACCAGGTGATTTTAAAAACTTTTTTAAAATAATATATAATATATTTAAAACTTACATTGGGCACTGCCAGACAGTTAAAAATCTCTCAACGCATATTTTAAAGCTTCTCCTTTTTAATAGATATACTATAGCCGCTTAGCTATGGAGGTGCCTCTGTATGTAAATCCGCTGGCGGGTCCTGGAGTTTAAAGGAGAGCACAGGCGAAACGCATATGGGCGTGGCCAGTGTGACGTGATTCTACTGCCACAGACGGAGTTGACAGAGCTGTGTGTAACTCTGGGGCGGGAAGGGAGAAAGGTCTTGTGAGTGATATCCTGCAGGGATACATGTATGCAGCTTTGCCAGTGTGATTCTGTATCTAAATCTCGTGGTATCCAGCCCACACTTGATGTATACTTTGGTACAGGTGCTACACCTGAATTATTTTATGGCCTTAAACATTGCTTGGTACTCTTTACCTAGCACGGCGCCCACGATCTCCATCGCGGGCGTCGTGGGTAAAGAAATCGTGGGGATCGCGGGCATCGCGGTCAGTACATTAACGGCCGCAACGCGATGCCCGCGATCCCCACGATTTCACATAGGGTTCAATGTTAAATTTAGTGCTGCCCGCGATTTTAGATTCAATGCTTCAATGGCCGCGATTTGGCCATAGGAATCAATGTTAAATGGGCCACAGAGCCCAAATAGGCACAATTAACACTTAAATGTCCCCCCAAATTTGTAACGCCACCCCACGATCCACACCAACCCGAAGCGTGGCGAGCGCAGCGAGCCCGTGAGGGGCGGCGGTACGCGTCCTCCGACATTTTCATACCCCCACTATCCACGTCGGCGTGGAGTTGAGAACAGAATAGTGTGGCGAGCGCAGCGAGCCACCGAGCCCGAAGCGTGGCGAGCGCAGCGTGCCCCGCGAGGGGACGCGGATACCTTCACAGGTAAACGTGGCCCTACGCGGGCTTCACAGGTATCCGCGTCCCCTCGCGGGGCACGCTGCGCTCGCCACGCTTCGGGCTCGGTGGCTCGCTGCGCTCGCCACACTATTCTATTCTCAACTCCACGCCGACGTGGATAGTGGGGGTATGAAAAGGTCGGAGGACACGTACCGCCGCCCCTCGCGGGCAAGCTGCGCTCGCCACGCATCGGGTTGGCGTGGATCGTGGGGTGGCGTTACAAATTTGGGGGGACATTTAAGTGTTAATTGTGCCTATTTGGGCTCTGTGGCCCATTTAACATTAATTCCTATGGCCAAATCGCGGCCATTGAAGCATTGAATGTAAAATCGCGGCCAGCACTAAATTTAACATTGAACCCTATGGGAAATCGTGGGGATCGCGGGCATCGCGTTGCGGCCGTTAATGTACTGCCCGCGATGCCCGCGATCCCCACGATGGGCGCCGTGCTAGGTAAAGAGTACCCATTGCTTTTAATAAAAACGATACTGCACTATGGGGCTCCCCCTCTGTTATGTTGTAGATATATATACATTTATATGAGTCACACCATACGATACAACCTGCATTGTTGGGTTTAATATGCGTCATTATACCAATTCCTTTGGGAAATAAATACAAATCTAACTTACTTAGTATGTGGCTACAGTGCGAATAACATTCTAAACTTAAGGGAAAAATCCAAAAGTCCGGAAATTGCTGCCCGTGGTGGAGCGTCTGTCACGTCTTGTGGTGCAAGAAAGAGAAGTGTATGAGGACCCATCTGTACGATAATTGAAGATGCCACTGATGGACTTGTGCAATGTCTTTTTATACGTTCTGTGCTCTCATTAAGTTTATTTCTGTTATTTTCTAGCCGCCGATGTTATTTACTAGAGATAATGTCACTGTTTATGTTCCATCTCCTGACACATGTTGGGAAAGCTAATGAGGGCCTTCATGATTGCTTCCACAATGCAGGGCTCCGTAGCATTTCCAGCTGACTGGTTATTTATACACTCCGCATTGGTAACAATTTATGTGATGTACTCATTCCCAAACTCTTTTGCGAACATACATTACTGGAGTCACATGTATTTACCCACCTTATTATGCCTGGCTACCTTTCTTCGCTCTAAATCTCTACACAAGTCAACATCTCCTCTTTAAATTGTCATATTAAAGGGTCTGGACCGGAGCCAGGTGGCTGAGAGATCCGTACCAGAGAGCAGCAGGAGAAATCTTTAGCTGAGCTAAGTGACTGTGGCAGCAGGGCTGCTCAATTCTCCACAATTATCAGTTCACAGTGTCATATCTCATTTGTGACCTGATTGGAAATTGAACATATTATGTAACAGAATTGTTCCTGTCTAGCTGCAGATAAGAAAACAAGGAGCATGTTATTAGCACTTTCATTTTTACACAGCGTGTCGATTTTTATAGAAAAAAAGAAACAAGGACGGATCGTGTAGAGGAAAACGTGTAAAGGAAGTTGGCTGCACTCAGCAGTCACAGACCATTGTCGGGAGTGTAGTTACATCAGACAAGTGTGGTCCAGAATATGGGTCTCAAGTAATCTAAACTGCATTAGAGGTATCTAGGTTTGAGACCACAATCAAGACAGTCCATAGAAAGGTACTGGCACACATGGCTTCTATAAATACAATAAAGTACAATGTGAATTACATGTTACAATTAGTGGATATCGCCCTTGGCCTGGGTACATGTGATGCCCCTTTCAGACCACACTTTTTACCTGTTATTTTGCCGTTTTTTTGCCATTTTAAAATGGTAATTTGTGATGACAATGCAGATAGGGCAGCAAGGACTGTAGTGGTTAGCATTACTGCCTCTCAGCACTGAGGTCATGGGTTCAATTCCCATCATGGCCCTAATTGTGAGGAGTTTATATATTCTCTCAGTGCTTTCAAGGGGTTTCCTCCTGGTTTTCTTTCACAATCCAAAAATATTCTAGGCAGTTACTTGGCTCCCAAAATAAATTATCCCTACAATGAATGCATTTGCGTAGAATACATGTGGAAAGGGAACATGGATAATAAGCTCCAGTGGGGCAGGGCCTGATGTATACACTTTATTTTTAAAGTGCTGTGGAATATGTGTGCGCTATATAAATGGGATGCAGTCAAAATCCCAACAGGGTCAAAATCCAGAATGGGTCAAAATACCGACAAGGACAAAATATCCCGACAGGGTCAAAATCCCGACATATAGAATGTACAGGTGAAACAGTCTACATGACTTTCAGTCGACAGGTGCGAGGTCGACATGGGTTTTTTCTCTGTTTTTTGAACCGACATGTGCCGACAGGCGGTATTTCATGCCCTACCATCCACTAGGGCATGGTGGGAGAATAAAATAGTGTGCCGAGCTCAGGGAGGCACCGTGCCCAAAGCATTGCGAGCGATGCGAGGGGCTGGGGTTCACTTCCAACGGTGTCCATGTCGACTGTGTCGACATTCGGGTAAAAAAACAGTGAAAAACCCTTGTCGACCTCGCACCTGTCGACTGAAAGTCATGTAGACTGTTTCACCTGTACATTCTATATGTCGGGATTTTGACCCTGTCGGGATTTTAACTGTCGGGATTTTAACTGTCGGGATTTTAACTGTCGGGATTTTAACTGTCGGGATTTTAACTGTCGGGATTTTAACTGTCAGGATTTTAACTGTCTGGATTTTGTCCATGTCGGGATTTTGTCCATGTCGGGATTTTGTCCATGTCGGGATTTTGTCCATGTCGGGATTTTGTCCATGTCGGGATTTTGTCCATGTCGGGATTCTGTCCTTGTCGGTATTTTGACCCTGTCGGGATTTTGACCGTCGGGATTTCATACCCAATCCATATAAATAACTGGTCATTATTAATTACATCTGGAAAAATTCTGCCCAATTCCTAAATCCGTAAACCTATTAAGCCATTTTCTAGTTTGGTCTCATCTCTTACATATTGTATTTGTCTGTTTTGTTCGGTATGCATTCGGACACTATTGGACCGATTAGGTCCAGAGTAGGTTCACTGCCACTAAGACCCCAATCCTGACACTGTGGGGGTCCCTGGGGCCAAAAAGGGGTCCAGCCTGTACGCATATTGGAGCAGGAATCAATATATGGCAAATTTGCATAACATAGGGCAGGGTAGAGGGCATGGGGGTTGAGAAACAACGTGTGGAGAGAACCAGGAGCTGACTCATTAGAGGTCTATGTGGGCACACCATGGGCATGGGGAGCATGTCCAGGGCCTTCTGCTGGATGGATTTGGATGAGAACTTCTGATGACACTAGGCAGCCTCTTCCGGGTCTGTTGGAAGAGCTGCCAAGCTTAAAACAAGAGAAGGATAATGTTCAACTAATGCTAATGTCACTTCCACACTTCCACACCAGAGCAGGTCCAGGTACCTCAGCTACTTATCTAAATATTATGAACTAGCCCAATTCCTATACAGACTAGAGCAGGATATATTAGCGGGATGCAGTTCCAATCCCGGCGTTCAGAATCCCGACGCCGGAATCCCGACCGCCGAAATGCCGACACATTCTCCCTCCGTGGGTGTCCACGACACCCCTGGAGGGAGAATAAATTAGTGTGCCGAGCGTAGCGAGGCTCCGGGCCCGCTGCGTGGCGAGCGCAGCGAGCCCGCAAGGGGGGGCCATCCACGTCCCCCCCCTTGTCGGCATTTCGGCTGTCGGGATTCCGGCGTCGGGATTCTGAATGCCGGGATCCCGACCGCCGGGATTCAATACTGAATCCATATTAGCATACCATTATGATTGGAATGAATACAATTTTGTATAATTCACTTGCTCAACAGACCCTAACAATCCAGTGCCTTAGTATTCATCCTCCAGTGTAATATTTTAGTCACAAGAGTATTTAGGACAGTCTTTATTAACCCTTTTGAGTGACAAGGGAATTTGTCAAAATATTTGTGAAAATTGGCAAAGAATAATTTGTATTCATCATAATGACCTGTAATGTTTACCTTTTATATAGGAAATATAATCTTTTTATACAAAACATTATTATTTGAATTTATATAACAAATGTGAGCGACGCTGGCGTTTTGAGCGGATATTTTTTGCGCGTCTCCGACAGAGTTGTTGGCACTCAAATGGTTATTAATAGATGGAAATAAAGGATTCTACTCCTTTTCTTTGCAGGTTTGGTAATGGGACTAATAATCCGCTATGCCACCAAATCATATGAGCTGGAGAGCGGAGCTGTTTATGACTGTGAGAGCCTGAAGAGCAACCCTGTTGTGCTGCTTCTTAATGTCACAGACCATGTTTACCAGTATGAGTACCGGGGAGAAGTCAGCAAGCACAATGTCCACAACGACCAGGGAAATGCCATGCTACAAAAGGTAACGCGTCTAACATGAGGTGAACCTCTTATCTAGATGCCATTTGCGTTTATCAAGTCATTTCACTGTTCCATCATACAACACATTTGTAAAGTGGCTGAGGTCACACAATTGGTTGGTGCCTGTTTACCAAGACATATGATTGGGGTGAGTGTGATAGGCATTTCATTGCAAAGTGTGTGAATGTGCTTCTAACTTGTATATACTGTATACATTATGATTTCTCCTCAGGTAATTGTTATCAGGTAGTGGTCAGGATGCTGGTTCCCCTACCAAGATATAATCCTAAATCATATAAAGGTTCACTGGTGTGTGTGTTTAAAAATAGATTTTAATATTGTAAGCTTGAGAGCAGGACTCTTTGTCTGTCTCACTGTTATTATTCTTTTATTACTGTTTTGGTCACAATTGTAAAGCGGTATGGAATATTCTGGTGTTCTATGTAACTTTAAAATTATAAAATTTGAAAATAATAACTGTAAAAGCTGAGAACAAGCACCTATTATTGTGCACATTGTTGTATGACCATTCCACTCATGTATGCAAAGTCAATGGCTGACCATATTTTCCAGATTGTTCCTTTCAACTATAATAAATTATGAGTGATTTTTTTTTTAAGCAAATCTATTCCCCCCCCTCTGGCCCAGTATGCATTGTTAAGCGAATTGCTCAAAAACAATGATACTGGCTTCCTGATCGCACAGCGTGTGGTTAGTTTATTAGTGTATATACAGAAAGAATAGTTCTTCCTGTCTTTCGTTGTTTGTCAAAGTGAAAAACACACATGAAGTGATGCCACATTCATCTCATTCATTCACGTACAAGCTTATGGGCCAGATGTACTAAGCTTGAAAGTGATTAAATAGAGAGTGATAAAATAGAGAGTGCCAGCCAATCAGCTGCTAACTGTCATGTTACAGGCTGTCTTTGAAAAAGAGCTGATTGGTTGGTGGCTTATCATTTTTTTAAGGCTTAGTACATCTTCTACTATGTGTGATGTACCACTAGGGCCTGAGAGTGTGTGATCATAGTATCTGTACCTAAAGATATTAGTGCAGACTTATTAAGCCTGGAGAAGTGATAAAGTAAAAGATGATAATGCAGCAGCCAATAGCATCGTAACTGTTTTTCAGAACCCAGGCTGTAACTTGACAACTAGGAGCTGATTGGCTGGTGTGCTATCACCTTCCACATTATAACTTCACCAGGCTTAATACATCTGCCCCATCTGTGTGAGCAGGCTGATACAGTATATAGGGAATAGCACTGGGGAGCTAGCAAGTACTGTACAAATAGGGTTACAAGGCAGCTTCTCCCCGGACTGGCCCTGAAAGCGCTCAGCACACAACACTGTGTAGTGCTGTGTGCTGAGCGATCTTGCATCACTCAAATTGCTACACAAAATCTCCTTAAGTGTAATTAGTATAGTAATCCATCATTGGTGCCCTTAGAAAGAACAATGTGAATGTGTAGCAATGAGATAATATAAAACCATCTTATCTGGTAGTCTTTACTGTTATATGGACCCCTGTATATTTCTTTCAAGGGAATCTGAATTCTTAGGTTTCTCAGAAAACAAAAGGAAACCAGGATGAGCAGCAAGAATATAGGGTAGCAGAAAACAATGTATTTCAACTGTAGATTGAAAAAAAGAAAAGAAAATAGAAATAAATAAATAAAATCTTTTTTTTTTTTTATGTATTTTATAAAGGAACAAAAACTAAACCATAAATCACCTCCTTCTGCATAACGCCCATAAATCAAAATAAATGATTACCTTGACTATAATATCACATGAAAGCCCTTTTTATAACCTTTGTTAGAGAAATGCTGGTTTCTGTGGGACTATGTGGAATTTAATAATTCCTAATAATACTAATACATGACCTATATAACAAATACTCTAAACTGGAAAGTAAATAATGAATGATCTGAAATTGATCAAAGTATTGGAACATTCTATTTAAATGTTATCAATACATAAAATATAATGTATACTGTAAGTGTGGATGTAGCCTTCTACTGTGATTCAGTCCTCTATAGACTAAAGCACTAGGCGATTCACATGCAGTTTGAGCTCTTTCCATGTGATTGCGTTGACCAATTGCATGAAAAGTGTACAATTGCATTTGATTGACATTAGGTCCAGTTCGATGCACGGTCCCGTGCGCATCACACTGAAGCCTGCAAGTCACACCGACTTCAGAAGCGATCTGTTGGATCGCATCGAGCCAGGCAGGGTCGGCTGGGATATATCCTATACAAAAGGAGATTATGCAGGTCCTAGGATGCTCAAGGGGGGACTGCGTGCCACTTCTCTGAGGGGAGAAATCGCACAAGTGTATGCCCAGCTTAATGGGCAGCTGGCCAAAATTAGCAATATCCAGTTTCTAAAAAAAAATGCAACAAACAGACACTGCTCATCCCATTTGGACTTTTGCATGAATGGCCAATTTGGTTACTGATCCTGTTGCTGGGCAATTATGAGTCTTTGTGTGGTCAGAAGATCTGTACACATGGGCTGATAGTGGTCATCATCTTTCAGCTGGATTTACTAACCTGTCCTATAATGACCTGTTTGAATTAGATTTTTTACGTCAAGTTTATTTTGGATCCATGAGCTTTGCCAGGGATAGCCTCATCCGAGTTATGGGTGCTATATGGAATTTTTTGTTTGGATTTTTTCCAAAATCGTCTCCCTAATCTTTATTTTTTTTTGCCTTGTTTTGTTCTTAAAATTATATTGCAAAAAAGTTATGTACCATTAGGGAAGACTGAAGTTTGTTTGCACAGAACCATACTTCTAACTAACAGTTTAAATAGATTGGATAAATACTTTTTCAACAAAGGGGTAGATGTAATAATGCTTCTAAAATTGCAACCAATTGGAGTCTAGTTATCATTTCTCTATTGCATCCTAGAACATGATAGACCTAATCGTATTGATTGGTATGGACAACACCATCAGTTTATAATCTTTAGTAAATCTGCACCCCAAAAAAGATAGGTGGTGTTAGGTAGACAAATGTGTTTACCAATAGGTAAAACAGGCACCTCGGGTAGGATGTTGTGCTAAGCTGCTTACACAAGGGAAGGTCAATTCCCTATTGAAATAAAACAGGAAGAAAAGGGGGAAGGTGTAGCGCTGCTAATAATGATCAATTGGGTATTACAATTAAAATAAATTTAATAATACAGTACTATTGTCTAAATAGTTTTTTTGGACGGGTTAATGGCATAAAATGAAAAGTACAGAAATAAGATGGTGCACTTCAAACAAATTTATATTATTATAATAAGGTAACTTTTGTAAAAGTTGTCAGATGACAACGAAACGCATCAGGTAACGTCACTTAACTTTCGATTCCTTTGGATGGACTGCCCGAATTGGACCAGCTCCTTTAATTAATATCCCCATTGGTTGTGGGCCAACTCTGTTTTGCAATACAGCCTTTTTGGGATACCACCACTTGCTTATTCTCTGACTGCTCCTTCACATGGACTGTGAAGCCGTCTCTTAAGACTAAGACTAAAATATTCCTCAACAGCGGAAAACCAAGTCAGGTCTATGGATACCCATGCTGCTTAGTTTTCAGCTCGAATGGACTAACCTGTGGATCAGCTGAACTTCCACCAAGGGAGCACTATAGGAACAAGCAGGACTTGACCATAAGTATACCCGTTTCCTTATAAGAGCTTATTTGTAATCATTTTAATTTGTTTGAAGTGCAGTATCTTATTTTTGCACTTTTCATTTTATGCTATTAATGCATCAAAAAAAACCACATGAGACAATAGTACTGTATTAATACATTTATTGTAATTGTAATACCCAATTGATCATTATTAATAGCTCTCCACCTTCAGGTGGTGTTAGGTGCAGTGAATCCCAAATAGACTCCAAAGTTAAAATCGCTATTTTGGTGTTGTTCAGACAGTCTTCTACAGGGTAATTATTAGGTAAACTGTTGTACTGCTTCCATAATCTCTCCATCCGGGTGAGTAATTTGTTTTCCGAATGAAGTCAGTTTCCAGAAATTGCTCAAGCATATATTAGCAGTTTTTCACTTTTAAGATTATTAAAGCACCTCGATTTAGATTCGTTTTTACTTTTCTTCTCTCAATGTTTTGGACTTGAGCAGAGGATGAAATTGGGCACCTGATGCTCCATTGTGTCTACTACAGCCAGCCCGCAGCATTACCTTAATTAACTAACCGTACTGGAGAACGGCCGATCATGCTTTCCAAATGTAGTCACCTCCTATAAATAGAATATAAAATAAAGACGTGCAAAATGACTAAATAAAAAGGTTTACGTAGACAATGGATGAACAAGTGAATAATCCATAAATGACTTGGTGATCCATATACCAATCCGTCATTGTCACATTTGTCAGCATATTTATACTGGTGACTAATTCAGTTGTGAATTTCAGTTCGAATTTCTTGAGGATGTACTGAGACTTTACATCTACTGTGTTCATTTAAATGTTTCTCATATTAGTTCTTCTTTTTTACAGCTACAGTAGATTTATTTCTCACACTGTCTCTTCCCATCTTCCCATCTTCAGGTAACACATTCTCACCATGGGCCACATAAATAACCACTGCAGACCTTATTTCATTAATATCTGATCACACAAGGGCTGGACTCTATATATTGTATAAACAGCATTTTTCTGTGAACAGTGCAGAATGAATATGTTACTCATACTGTACTGCTTATCTGATTTAATTGCCGAAGTTGCTGGCTGAGCGATAGACTGGAGCTTCAGGAAATACTGACCCGATGAAGCATGTGCAGCATATAATATTGGCCTATCATAGCAAAAGAAGATTGCTGAAACATCACTTCCTGTTTTTCCTCATTGAGGCTCCATAGTAGAAATTCTTAGCTGACAGGACTCTGCTGAGTAGATAATGCTGGAAGTAATGGGCTGCCATTTCCGTTACAGTAAAATGAGTTCATAGGAAAGAAGGCCAAATGTGACATTACAGTCATAGCTAAATGTTTTGTAATTGTCTTTTTAAGGTTTGTTATGTTAATAAAATGAATATTTGCCAGAAGAATTTTAACAAAGTTATACTTCCAAATTATTTCTAACCTACTTAACAGTGAAGCATATTGTCCCCCATACTGCCTTTTGCACTAAGGTACCGATTCAATTTAGCTCGCTGGGCTGCATTTTTCGCAGCCCTGCCGATTATTGAATGCATGCGTACAGTCCACAGTACACATGCATGAGTCATTCATCCTAAGGGAGCCTGCTATGGCTAGCCATCACAGGTTGTCAGCAGGGTGATTGACAGGCTGCGGGCATTTGGGGGCAGAAACGCAGCATTTTTCAGGATTGTCCCAGAAAACACAGGCATCACCAGCTGTTGGGAGGGAGGGCCACTGACTTCATCAGTGGCCTTCTTCTCCCCATGGCCATTGCAGCACTGAGTAAGTCTAGACAGTGGGAAAATCACTCAATGATTTCCCCCCTGTGTGCATGCATTCATAGCTGTGTACAGGGCAGGGGGGAATGCAGATGGTGGGGCGGTCAGGTCTGAATCGAGACCCAAATCTCTGTAGAAAGTACATTGAGGGGGGTATGCAATCCCGGATCACAACTGTCGGTTTGTCCCAATAGCCGTGATCGTGGCCTGTTTGCATTTTATTTGACAGCAAATCGGCAGGTGGTATTCAATGTCCTGCCTTCCGATCGGCAGAAAGGTGGCGTGGCAACCAGAAACAGCTGTGGATCTTCGAGAACCGGCCGTGAGCTCGACAATCCACAGCCGTTCTCGGTAGAAAGGGCCCGACAGCTTCGTTCTGCCGAGATGCCTCTTCAGTGCTGTCGGGAAAGACAGCATTGAATAGGCACCCGTTGCTATTTTGCCTATTTTGCATAGCCTCCTGAGTGGTAAATTTACTCAAGCTTCAAAATTTAGAAGCTGTGATGTTGCCCATAGCAACCAATAGAATTCTAGCTATGATTTCTCTATTGCATCCTAGAAAATGATAGACAGAATAGGATTGGTTGATTTGGGCAACATTACCTTTTTTCACTTTTAGATGCTTTAATAAAGTTACCCCTAAGTGTGCATGTTTTATTAATACCATATGATTTTTGAATAAAAAGGGGTGGAAGGAACGAGGGTGCTGCCTAAAGGATGCACTTGGGGTACCCTTCAAGGCCCCAAAGGTATATATGCAAAAAGGTGGGTGGTAAAACTTTTAGGCGCTCCCCTGTCCTTTACCGATAATGGTGAGGTGATAGTGAGAGATATGACTCAAGGTGATCAGAAAAATATTGAACTAAAACTTAACCAAATAAAACAAACAAGAACAAAAATACGTCTCTGTGAATAGGATCCTCCAGTGGCTAGTTCCCGTCAAAAGGGTGTCTCTTCTTCTATATGGACTCCATGTAATGTGGTGTTCGTATGCACATGGAGAGATAAAGAGCCAACCACTACACAGGTTATTAGTCGTAATGCAGCATACCGAAACTCACAAATCAAGGCTAAGTCTAAACACATCAAGGTTTCTTTAACATAATAAAGTGCACCCGTACTTACAGTGTTTGGAGGAATGTCAATCCTACAAGGGTATCTTTTCTTAAAATCATACATTTATTAAATATCCATAAAATGTTCAGAGTACATGTATGTGGGTAAAGAAAACAAAGTTCATGTGTATTACCCACTACACATTGGTTGTCGCTTTATCTCCCCATGTGCACACTAACACCACATCATATGGAGTCCGTAAAAGGAGAAGAGACACCATTTCGACGGCAATTAGCCACTGGATGATCCCATCCACAGAGACATATAATTTTGTTTTATTTTGTTTTAGTTTTATTTCAATATTTTTCTGGTCACCTTGAGTCACATCTCCCACGATCACCTAACCATCATTGGTAGATGATATAAGGGGAGTGCCTATAAGTTTTTACCACCCTCATTTTACCATATGATTCTTACCTTTCAAGTTCTGTGCTTTAATACCAAGATCTGATTACATCTATAGCGGGCTAAAATTCAAAGTGATGTGCAGCCATGATGTTTGGCTGCATAGATCACCACTTTTGGTAAGGAGATTTGGTCTATTTGTGAGAGAATGTACATTACTGGGGAGTGCCTTCATGGGGTACATGGCAGACAACGTAATGACACCCCAAGACTACAATGAGTAACAAGTCCCTGCTCAGAGAAGAAGTCCAGTGCACCTGCCTACTACTGTACGACTCTCTCATGAGCATCTATTGTTGGTTAGGTTTAGAACTGTGGCCTATTATTTAAGACCTGGATAATTCTATCTCTACCAGTCTCAGGGGCTTCCACAGTTTACTTCCAGCTTGTTAAGTGTCATATAATGTAATTTCCAATATGTCAATATGTGTTTATTTCATGTCTGCCTTATAACCTATGCCATGTTTGTGATTTTCCATTTCAGATGACCTTTGACCCAGAGGTTTTCTTTAATGTACTTCTGCCCCCAATAATCTTTCATGCTGGATACAGTCTAAAAAAGGTAACCTTGTCATTCGGAAAATGAGTGGCTCTATGTCTTCAGTCATAATTAGTACTTCTTATAATAATTTGCCATTTCTATAGAATATATTTGGTTAACCTCTTCTTTACGCCAGTAAATCATTTGCAGTAAAACCAACTTACTACTCAGCAGCAGAGACAGATGTGCCAGTACAGTGTTTCCAAAATGAGATTTACAAAGCCCTTTTATAGTGAAAGGTTTAGGGATACCATATTTCAGCACAGATTGTTTAATTATAATGACTGGGGTACGAATTAAGAAATCTGTGCTCAAGCATCTGTAATGCCAGCACTGTCGTGGGGCTTTGAAGATCGAACTTGGTAAACACTGTGTTAGAACAGATGTTTAGACTAAGATATTGGTGTGCATTGTTTTTTTAGGTTGGTCAGTGTGGTTTTGGCATATTATGTCGATGATGACCTTGTTAACAAGCTCATCATGTTGTCATTGAGCATGTCACCAATCCACTTCAGTATCCCTAACCTCAACCCATCACCAACCTCTAAACAAGGCTGTCTATAAGATGGCAAATCATTTTCAAGATTGGCTTACTGGCCTTCAAAGCTCTACATGACCAGGGCCCAAGGTACCTGAAGCAGCATCTGATCCCTTATTGTCCCATTCGATTACTGTGATCGGTTGATGAAGGACCACTAACCGTAATTTCCCGGAATTCATCTAGGGGGTTGAGCTTTCAGCGCTGTGGCTCCAACTCTATGGAACTCACTTCCCTGCTCAGTTTGAGAAGCTTCCACTCCTGAAACATTCAAAAAATAGACTCAAGACTTTCCTGTTCACCCAAGCATTTCACTAATGTCCCTTGTTAAGTTTGTTTTGTATTTTTGTGCTGTAAAAGGTTAATGCATGCACTTTGAGTCCTATTAGGAGAAAAGTGGTATATAAATAACATTATTATTATTATTATTATTATTATTATTATTATTATTATAAACCTAACCCTAATGATTAAATTTCACTAAATTGACATGTCATTTTAATGTCCACTGGCTTTGTTATTAAGTACTGTGAAATTATGAAAAAATATTTCATTACTGTTTGTTCTTCTGCTTATCCCTTTGAGTACCAAGTGAATTTGTCAAAATAGGTGTGAAAATTGCTAAGCAAACCTTTTTATTCATCATCATGACCTGTAATGTTTACCTTTTTATATAGGAAATATAATATAATCTTTTTTTACACAACACTTTTTATCTGAAATTATAGAATGTTTGAACATCTCTCAGAGATGTTGGCACTCAAAGTGTTAATGCAAACCAAACCTCTTACTTGACATCAGCCTAAACTGATACATTGTAGTTTTCACGCACATTTCTGTTTAGGCACTAGATGGCAGAGTTTCCCACCTCCAAAATAGGGATGGCCATCTGTATGGTATCGTCTGATGGTTACCATCGATGGTGACACAAACCATCGATGGCTGGTGACTATTACATGATGTTCCATTGATGTTTCATGATTGTTTTTGTACTTCTGTGGCGGCTGGTTGTGCATCTGACAGAGAGCCGGGAGGCAGGGCTGAGCTGTGAATGAGAGCTGAGCTTCTGAAAAAGGCAGGGCACCCTATTCCCGGCTGTTATACACAATGTAAGGGTGGGTACACACCTGAACGATGTTGGTGCAGCGTATTGTTACCAGCCAAATTGAAACAGCATATTGGCCTGATCATACAGAGTGTGTGTGTGCCTGCTATTGCATGCTCACGCAAAATCTTTTGGCAGTTGTGTTGCACAGCCAACCAAAATATATCACTTCAACCTGGTCATATTAATGAAGGACAGGCAGTCGGGTAAGGTGTGGACCAAAGAGATTTTTGCCTGACCATTGGCCCGATTGACTGTCATTCAGGTGTGTACCCTCCATAAGAGGTGGGGGGAGGTACAGGGCTGCTGGTACTTGTAATAAATAGCATTCAAAAAGTTTAAATTGTGATGAATTAGTAAATACAAATCTAAATGTTTTTTTATGGCACTTAACATCATTTCATAAAGCATCCATTTTTTGGGCCGCTTTTATGCTTGTTTCATGCAAAATTCAGTAGAGTATACACTTATACACTTACCATGGCTGCTTAATTGACCTGCTTTTTCTTGGTAAACTGCTGAGTAACTGTCACTCTCTTGTTCTGTAGAGACACTTCTTCCGCAACTTGGGAACCATATTAACTTATGCCTTCCTGGGAACTGCCATTTCTTGCATTGTAATCGGGTAAGTAAAGCAAATGCAACATAAAGTCTGTCAAATTGTGTCCTTTGTGTCTAAATTACTTCATTTTACCGGGTTTTTAAATCAAATGTATCTATGGACATCTGATATGCTGTAGTACTGTACTTATTGTGTTCCAAATAACATAGTGGGATGTATAAAACAGCTCAACCATTTGCAACTTATAAAAGACCTACACATTTTAAAATAATTGTATTCTTTTCAGTTCATTTGATTACTAGAAACATACCATTTGTTTGACCACAAATATATCTTTTGTGTATTGTTTCCCTTGTCCTAAATAATCCCTATTGTTCTGAGCAAAGGAAGAACTGGGGAAAAGTTAGAGGTATTAATCTGCAATGTGTGACTATAGATTTATAAGTTATTTATATATCTTGCAAAGTTCAGAGCAAAGCATGCGAGATATATATATATATATATATATAAGTCGTGTTGCGGCTTGGCACTCCAACTCACAAATACAGCTCCCCAGGTGCCCTCCAGATGCAATGGATAACCAGATGGTATAAAAATATACTCAGACAGCGGCACTCAATGGGTGTTTCAAAATGGTGTATTCAAGCAGTCCAACGTTTCGGGGACTAGCCCCTTTGTCAAGGTGCAGGAAAAACAAAACGTTTTTGTTTTTCCTGCACCTTGACAAAGGGGCTAGTCCCCGAAACGTTGGACTGCTTGAATACACCATTTTGAAACACCCATTGAGTGCCGCTGTCTGAGTATATTTTTATACCATCTGGTTATATATATATATATATATATATATCTCTATCTATATATATATATATATATATATATATATATATATATATATCTCTATATATATATATATATCTATATATATATATATATATATATACATACTTACTTACTAGGAAGTACGTACTTACTAGTGTGTGTGTGTGTATGTGATATATACAATTTTCGGTACTTGTGTAGTTTCACAGCAGCACTTGCCAGCGGATCGTATGCAAATCGCATGCAATATTTGCATACTATTTGCATATGATTCGATCTGCAATTTAGCACAACCCCACTATTCACGTCAGCCCGAAGCGTGGCGAGCGGACGCAGTACGCGTCCTACCGACCTGTTCATAACCCAACTATCCACGTTGGTGTGGAGTTGACTTTATACAGTGTGATGAGCGCAGCAAGCCCGAAGCGTAGTGAGCGGATGCGGAAAACGAGCCCGAAGCGTGGCGAGCGCCACGAAGTGACACGGAATTCACGTCAAGTAATCCGTGTCCCCTCGCGGGGCTCGCTGCGCTTGTCACGCTTCGTGCTCCACAGTAGGAGATAAGAGCTGCAGATTATTTTACCTCTCCTTATGGCGGAGGATAGTGAGCGTGTAAGCCGCTGCCATCTAGCAGTGATTGGATGTGGCTGGGTAGTTGCAGATTTCTCAGGCAAAAGTCGATGGTAAAGGTGATGAGCGAGTGATAATAACGCCAGCTTTAGTTAAAGTGCAAGCGCTATGCTACACAGTGGAAGTGCACAGTACCAGATGCCTCCCTTTCTGCACAGCCTAGCTGCAGAGCCAGGCACAGCGGCCATGTTTTGTGCAGCAGCCACGCCCCCCAAGCGATCCAGGCACTGCGGTCACAATTTTCAAAGATCTGTACATGGGTCTGAATGAGGCCCTTAGGTGCTACTGTTTTTTTAAACTATCTTCTCTGTTAAAATCTGTGTTGTATGATCTGTCACATAATTAACTGTTGAGGCCATATCACAAGCATTGTCATCATCATCATCATTTGACTACCTGCGTCTTTGTAGGAAACTACCAAATCACCAAAATACATGGTGAAGTCGGTAAGTGTGGTTCAAACGGACATCTAAATTGCAGCGTCAAAATAAACCTGTCTAACATGTGTGGGCTACTTGCAAAAGCAGCCAGTGTTTACCCTGCACAGGAACAATGTGAATGTAATTGCTACACTTGCATGGCAATATGTTTTGTTCAGACGGGATATAAAAGAATAAAGCTGTAATAAATGTGTCTGTCGTGCGTAATGCTGCATAGTTCTGCACAGTTTTCTATTACAATGTGCTGTTTCCGTATTCAAATGATTGAGTGGATGATGTAAATATTGGTATGTAAAGCAGTTTCTTCACTCTTACTATCTACATATTGTTGTCATGTTAGTGCTTCAGTAACTATAATATAAAGTGCAGAGCGTGAGGTGTGTTCTAGGGACCTAGAGATTGCAAAACTGTGCAGAGCCCTTTGCTAATCTTAATATGGAGATATCTATCTTCATCTTCACACTTAGGGCCTGATTCTGGTTCACTTGCAAAAGCAAACCCTCCTAATGGACAAAACCATGTGCACAGCAGGGGGGCAGTTGTAACATGTGCAGAGAGAGTTAGATTTGGGTGCTATTTTGTTTCTGTGCAGGTAGAATACTGGCTGCTTTATTTTTACACTGCAATATAGCTATTTGTTAGTAAAAACCCCACCCAAATCTAACTCTCTGCACATCTTACATCTGCCCCACCTGCAGTGCACATGGTTTTGTCCATTAGAGAGAGAATTTACTTTTGCGAGTGAACAAGAATCAGGCCAATGATGCATTTCAGCTCTCCGTGCTTATCCAGATTTTTTTTATATCTGCCATGTTCCCCACGTACTGTACACCATACACTTACAGTATAAGTTCACTTTGCCTCTGTGTCTTGCTTACTGCTCTGCACAGCTGCATATGACATATGAGTATCTGTAGCACAGTAAACAGGATAAGCCTTGGATAAGCCATGTCCACGGCAAAGTGCAAACTGCAATCAAGCAACAGCAATGTTGGCAGTAAATGCAGGAAGCGCTCCCAGTGCCTGATTAACCAATAGGCTTTTCAAGAAAAGCAGAGACATAAATAAAATTTAGGCCTAGCTATCCCACTGTACTGTGGGGTAAAGTTCTCAAATTGACTGCCAGATGGCTGTGCCAATGTAATTTAAGGTGGCCATATACTATAACAATCTTGGGCCCAAACGCACAATTTTGGGTTGTGCGATGGATTGTGTGCACATCCTGAGGAATATCGGTACGATGCGTGGTTCCACGTGTGGAAAGGATGCATCTTAGATAATACGTGCTGCACGTACAGTATGATCCATCAGCTTTAAAACAGAAAACTGCACAGCGCTCGGAGAGGAAAACCCCTAGCAGCCCTCACTCCTTGGGGGAAGTCTCGGTCCCCCTAGTAATACAATCGAGAGAGTAGGAGAGGGGAGTAATGGCGCTCGGGGGTTTGGTGAGGATAATTTGATGTAAAAAAAAATGGGAAGCTGGGAGCAATAACTGTGTGCTGGGTGTTGTGATGATAAAAACAGGGAGCAATAACTGTAGGCTGGGTGTTGGGATGATGTATAAACAGGGAGCAATAACTGTAGGCAGGATGTTGATAATGAAGGTGATGGGGAAGGTGATCCCTGACTGAGGTAGATGTTAAGGCAACCTGTCCAGCGGTGAGGCAATGCCTGTTGTCTCACCGAATGGTGGTGGTGTTGCGGTACCCAGATCCGTTCACGTCAATCCTGGAGTAGATGATGTACCTCCGAAGATAACGTAAGTGGTTCAGGATTTGCTGGTACGGTTTCAGAGACTAATGTGTCCGTGTGGTGGGTGAAAGGGGACTTGGGGGTGCCCGTATATCAATAATGAGGAGTGGACTGGTATAATTATACAGATAGCATTTATTGTGACTATTACAGATAGTTAGTAACAATAAAAGTATTACCAGTGAAAGAATTTTACCAGTAACAACTGGAACAATGAAAGCAAAGTGGGGTAGCAAATAGTTACCATGAGAGCTGTAGCCAAACGCGTTTCATCCTGTTTAAGGACTTTTTCAATGCCATTTATCAATATATAATAATAATATTATTATCATGCATAGTATTAACTACGAAAAATTGGATGTATAATGGATCTAAATAGATTTATAATCGATCTCTCCTATATATTTAAGACCAAAAATTAAAGACTATATCCTATAGATCACGGTCCAGATTAATATATTTTACTAATTTACATTATGAATTCCCCCCTTTTTTAAATTGGTGAACATGATATAAGAATACCTATTTTCTAAGAGAATTTGTTCTGTATCTAGTCTAATTTTATAATTTAGAGGTTTTGTCTGCATGTACATATGAATGTACATGTCTTTATATACATGGAATTATTTATATATATATATTTTCTGTTATTTTTATGTATATTATTATTATTATTATTATTATTATTATATTAAAAACTTTTTTTTCTATATATATGTATTTTTATTGATACTAATCATTATCCTATACATAACAACCTTTTTGTGGGCATAATCTTGCTCAAACATGGGCCATATATGGACCTAATCTCGTTCTATTACTAGTATATATTGTTATTGGATGAAAATATCCACACTAAAATATCAAGTTCAAAAATACTGAATTTTTTTTATATAAATAAATTGATTATAATTTATTAATAAAATATATTTATTATATGTTAATTGTTGTATGTTATATGTGGTGGTGAGCAATATGCTAAAGAGTTCGGTCCAATAAGCATATCAAAGGAAACAAAAGAAATACTTAACAATAAAGATAATGGCCGAATGAGTATAATAAGTTTAATGAAACCAAGTCTCTGAAAACGAGGCCTGGAGCCAGATGATGGACATTCCATGATGGGAGCAAAGTGTTAAAAACGAGGCGGGACACGCATAAAGTAAGCGCAGACGTATCACATAATCTGGTAAAGTCGCGTCCGACAAAGAGGCTTGTACCGCATGACGCAGAGACGCTGTACAAATACCCGGAAGCCCAATGAGAATGATGCTTGACCCGCATGACGCGGTTACGCTGTGCAACACCCGGAAGCCCGATAAGAACGAGGCTTGACCCGCAAAGCGCAGGACGCATGCGCAAAGCGGGAATTCCCGTCATAAAAGGCTATATTGTATACTATATAGTACCAGACCTCTGTCGTAATTCCCTCTTTTGGTAGCCCAGTGTCTGTATTCTGACTGCAGGCATCTGTATGTATCCAATTGGTACAAATAGAGAACTGTCTATTATTATTTCTTCACATCATATTGTTATGACTTGTCCAGCATCTGTTACCTTCCATCTGTGGACCAAAGTAGAGAAGAAAAAAGTACTCTCTTTTGTTTGGGGGCAAAGAGAGTACTTTTTTCTTCTCTACTTTGGTACACTATATCTACTCTCAGGGGAGCACCGCCACGTCACTATCGACCCAACCAATGGGTGATTATTCAATATTATTGTGGTAATCATACAAATCTTTAATTACTGTATGCATCATTTAACATAATTTTGTGTCACTTGTGCTCCAGTTATATCCCCTCCCAGATTCCCTCCCCCTCCCCTTCTTTCCCCAAACTAATACCTTCCATCTGTGGGCCTGATTCTAGTTAATTCACTCCACTGTGCGTTCGCACAGGTAAACAGTATTTTTGGACTGCTTGCATGTGCAGGCTCCGTTTGCGAGCAAGCGCAGCGAATTGATTATTCCCCAGTCCATTCGTAAGGAGCAGTGCGGGCGGGAGTGGTGGGGAGGCTCAGCGGCGAGGGGTAACGCCCATGAAAACGCTGGGCATTCCTATGCTAATGCGGCCATGATGCGGGTGCAGGAGGCGGGCAGCTGATGTCAGCTGCCTGTCCTCTTTCCATACAAGAATGCTGCAGATCTGCGAGCACTGGCAAAATCATCCGATGGCTGGCAACCATCGAATGATTTTGCCCCTGCACGCAAGGCTGTGAATGGATGTTTATGCTAATCATCCCTTTGCATGCATGCAGGGAGATTGCCATGCGGGTGGGGCTGGCGTTCTAGCATGCAATGGATGGCATTTAGAAGACCCGCAAAGCTGCAAAATTCCCAGCTTTGCGGGTCATCTAAATGCCATTCACCATCAGAATGACCTCCTGTATCCTTATTCTTACCTTATCTTTATTCCTTATGATAATGATCACCCAATGGTTGCCACTACTTTCATATAAGTTCGATGATCATGATTGTACTTCCCTTGAAATTTGTAATCCCTTAGAATGCATTGCCATCTTGTGGCAAGCTTTGGTAGTTACAGTGTTTTTGAAAACAAATGTGTGTTCTTCTTATGAGTGTCTTCAGTGATTTTTTTTTTTACTCTGGAAATGAGCAATTTAAATTATTATAGGGATTGATGTATGGCAGGGCTGGGCAATTGCGGCCCTCCAGATGTTGATGAACTACACATCCCAGCATGCCTTGCATCAGTTTTAGCATGGCCACATAGCAAAACTAATGCAAAGCATCCTGGGATGTGTAGTTCATCAACATCTGGAGGGCCGCAATTGCCCAGCCCTGATGTATGGGATGAGAAAGTGGCTTTCAAATGCTAATAGCTATCATTACTATTCTTTTTCCTTTTTTGTGCCTGATATGTGTTTGGACCTGTACTGAAATCTATTCTTATATACTAGATATGCAGTATGATGGTCTTTGTACTTTAATGGCTTTCTGGCATTAGCCCGATTCAATGTTTTACTCAGTCAAGGTTTTCGCAGGAAAACAATTTTTGACCAATTGCATCTTAATTGCACTGCGCACTCGCCACAGTCCATTACTGTGGTCGCTTGCAGTGAGGACTCATTTACAAAGTGACTGACAGTCAGTTTGGGGAAGATAAAGGGGAGTGGCAGCTATTGTGATGCAGCTATTTTCAGGGGGAAAGGCAGAGTTACCTGCTTCTGCGATTCCGTACCGTACTCATTAAAGACGGTATTACCTGTGGCCATTCTGGAAGGCTGCTTATGGAAGGATCTGTGATCGCTCTGTGTATTTCTATGCAGTTGCTGAGATTAGAAAAGCCATCGGTGGGTGTCTTAATGCAAGCCTGCCTGCTGAGACATTTACATGCTTGCACATGTTTGATGGGGTGACACAAGAGAATAGATTGTAATGGTCAGCTTGCACAAATACAGCAGGATCTGAAGTCACCCAGATGGCTGCTGACACTATATTAATTACAGTACCTACAGTAATGCTTCATGTATATACTGTAATGCGTTTTTTCTCTGTCCACAGCCACAACCACCCTCATCCTTATCTGTACTTACACATACACCACGTTGGGTGTAAAAGATCAGTCTCACACAGATGTCTCTTTGTCACAAGCTCTCCTCATAATTGCACAGGAGTCATCTTGCTCATGATACTCCCGTGATACCCATAGGAAATAGCAGATGTCTTGTGTTTGTTTGGCAAGTAACAGCCAACAAATGCTCTTTCCGGGTTCCCTATGGAGCCTCTGTCGTGGAGTGCACAATGGATGGGATGCAGCAATCATTGCCATTTTCTTGCGATGCATTCCGCTGCTCTCTGCATGTATATCTGTGTCTAGTAACGCAATACGCAAGAGGATTATAGCAAGCAGCTTATGCGGTAAGGGCTGTCCTTTGAAATTATAGGACTTCCAGCTTTAGGAACCAGAGTTCTATATGTACATGCTTCCAATGAAGTGTGCGCCATAGGGAATGCTGTGAGGGATCCAGTTAGATCCCTCGCAGTAGCTCATAAGCTTCTATAGGGCAATGCTGATCTGAAGATGAGGTTCCCATAAAATGTATGATATTCTGGGCTTATTGTATATGTGGTATGCGGTCAAACCACGCCTACTTGGCCCCTTGCTGCATCTCGCCCATGGTGTGGCGCAGACTCTGTTCACTAAAATCCGCTAGATGTGAATACAACTCCAAATCATTTTCTTAAACACTTAGGGCCAGATGTATCAACCTTCAAAAAGTGGATAGTGATAAACCACCAGCCAATCAGCTACTACCTGTCAATTTTCAAACCCAGCCTATGACCTGACAGGTAGGAGCTGATTGGCTGGCTGTTTATCACTCTCCACTTTATCACTTTTTGAAGCTTAATACATTAGGGGTAAATGTACTAAGATAGAAGTTCTATTGAAGATGGGTGAAATTTTAATACGATGAGAGATTCAAAAGTGAGAGATTTGGTAAGAAATCTCCAGTGTTTTGGTTCTTGTGTAGTTTCACGGCGCCAGCTACTTCCGGGTTCTACGCTCGCCAAACTATCTAAAATAAAGTAACTTAAATCCATACCCCCACTATCCACGTTGGCATGGAGTTTATTTTCGTTGGCATGGAGTTTATTTTAGATAGAGTAGTGAGCGACCGAGCCCGCAGAGTGGGCGAGCGAAGCGAGCCCTGCAAGGGGACTCGGATGCACGGCGCCATGCTGGTGCCGTGAAACTACACAAGTACCGTTTTTTTTAAAGCGGTTTGATTTTGCAGTGTAAATGATTGCCGCTTTCAAAAAACTGGAGATTTCTTACCAAATCTCTCACTTTCTGAATCCCTGATCTTATTACATTTCACCCGGAATGTTGCTCATAGCAACCAATCAGTTTCTACTTATTTAGCACCTTCTAGAAGATAATAGAATCTAATGAATGGATGCAAGCTCGATGTCTCTTATGAGTTATTAATAATAACTGCTCTCACCTGCAGGTCTCCTCGCTCCTGCTAAGGTTGGCCGATTTTCTCACAAAATAGCAGATTCAAAGTTATTTTATTGTATATTCCATCGGCTATAACAATATACACGTGCAGCTAAATTCTAACCTACTGAATTCCGATAAAATGGAACATTACCTTTCTGTATAAAGGTATACTTGCTTTAAGCTCTTTTGTGCTGCGTCTGTACTTTTTGAGTCTGATGCTCCCAGAATCAGCAGGATGCAGGTTTCAACTCCAAAGCCTTTCCACTTATTCTGTCTCCTCGCTCCTGAGGGTTTTGAATGAGGAGGGCAATACGTGTCTTGTTTCTAATCTCTACTGGAACAAAATGGCTGCCAGTCAAAGTGATATCAATAGAAGATCATGCAAAAAGAAGGCACACAATCCCTTTTCCTCTAACTGTGAGAGCAGCAATGTCCTGTAGTGACAGGATACATCTTGCTCTTGTATTTGAGTGTAATCATGTACTGATTTTCTGCCATGTACAGGGAAATCCATCTTTTTTTATGAATATCCATACATACATACATACATACATACATACATACATACATACATACATACGTTTATATATAGTTATTACATTCTGTAATAACTATATATATCTCAATATTTTGTATCGAGATGAGCGGTCCGGATTCCCCGGAATCCGAACCACTCCGAACACAGCTGGGCCGACATCCCGCTCTTGCGTTTCCGGCTTTGTTTGCAAACCTGAAGATCGGATTCTTGCGAGATGCCGAGTCTATAAAGGCTTGGCTTCCCAAGAATTCGGTGCCATTTCACAACACGCTTCCACAAGCTGCGCACAGCTCTGCAGTTCAGGGGTCTGGGACCTCGGCGTTGTTGTGCAGAGGGGTGTTGTGCTTGCAGAGGGGTGTTGTGCAGAGGGGAGTTGTACTTGAGGGGTTTGTGCTGTGCAGACCCGCAGAGGGCGGTTGTGCTGTGCAGAGGGGTGTTGTGCTGTGCGTAGCATAGGGGTTTGTGGCTTGTGCAGTGCAGATGGGGTTTGTGCTGTGTGCAGAGTAGACTGCAGAGGGGTGTTGTGAGGTGCAGAACAGAGAGGTTTGTGGCTTGTGCAGTGCAGAGGGGTTTGTGCTGGGTTATATACTTTATATATTGTACTGGTCGACTCGTATGTTAGGAAGGCTGTCAGTCAGTGTAGTGGGGTACAGTACACAGGTAGGCTGTCAGTCAGCTTTGAAATTTTTTTTCCATTGTGGTGTGCTGCACTGCAATCCAATACACCATATACTACTGTCAGAACAAGTTCCGTGTGTGATTGTTCTGCCTCCACGGTCCACGCAGTGTTATACAAGCCCCGTCCATTCAAAAAAAAATACAATATAAAAATAAATAATATACACCATAAGTTCCGAGTGTGATTGTTCTGCCTCCACGCAGCGTTATACAAGCTGCACATTACAAAACAATAACAGTAAAAAAAAAATGTAAAAATGCATCTGTATTGTTTGTGTGTACTGCACCAATAGTATAACGGTCAGAAGTTCCGTGTGTGATTGTTCTGCCTCCCTGCAGTGTTATACAAGCTGTGCATGAAAAAAATAATAAAACCAAAAAATAATTTTTCTCTTCTTTATTGTCTGTGTGTACTGCACCCAAATACACCATACTGATACTGTCAGAAGTTCTGTGTGTTAATAACCAGCCAGCTTGCTGCAGACCTTGGTCTAAATTTAATGAAAACAACATTGTGAGCTGTAAAGTGTTCAAAATTGTCTGGAAAGGGCTGGAAATTAATGTTATTGAGGTTAATATTACAAAAAAAGCAAAAATTACATGATTTAGGCGTTGTTTGACCATTTTTGAAAATAATCCAAAGCCTGTCACCGCCGCTTGACAAAGCCAAATCCAAATCCCAATCCCGGGGACAAATCCAAATCCAGTTTTTATGGACGGGACGTGTATAACACTGCGTGGAGGCAGAACAATCACACAGAACTTCTGACAGTATAGTATATGGTGTATTGGGGTGCAGTGCAGAAAACCACACACCACAAACAATGAAAAGCTGAATGACAGCCTGCCTGTGTACTGTACCCCACTACACTTGCTGACAGCCACTGCCCTATGCGCACTGACACAGCCTGCCTAACACACAACCCCCCTCTGCTGCACAACACTCCTCAGACCCCTGCCAGTAACACCCCAGACTACACTGCAGAGCTGTGCACAGCTTATGGAAGCGTGTGACAAATGGTGCCAAATTCTCGGGACGCCAACCCTATGAAGACTCTGTCTTGCAAGATTCCCTTGTTCCGCTGCACTCGGGTCTCCAAGCAAATCTTGCGGCGGGCTCGGGGGGATTCGCTGTTCGGAGCAGTTCCGATTCCACGGAATTCGCTGCTGATTACCGCCGCACACCAGTCCTCCTGCACAGGGCTCCGCTACACTGCCGCCCACCGCAAGTGCTCCTGCTGCCCAATCTGTGAAACTCCACACAATGCAACAATGACTTGCCAAGAGACTGTGCTGATTACAACACTTGTGTATCTGTGTGTGATGGAGTCTGTGTATGAAGCATAACAGAACGTTTTATGGAAATAGCCACAGACGCTGCAACGTAGCATTACATATATAGATTAAGAGACTCACCCTGATATCAAATGTAATTTATCAAATAATTGAGCACGGTCTACTTGTGCATCATAGTCGCATTGTGTTGCTTATAAAATGCATTTTTGGCAGAATCTCAAGGGACCTGGTGCACATCACTACCTTTTCTTTCAACTCAATTTTCAGCACGTAATAAACAGAAAACATTCTGTGTCTGCGTATATGGAAGGCTTTTTTTAGTCATTTTAATTTTTTTAAAAATCCTTTTTTTTTTTTGTTTTGAACTTTTTTTGTAAGGAATCAAGCATTTGGGAACTATAAAATGTTTACATGACTTGTACATTGTATTCTTCTTTGTAAGCACACAGTTACCTGTGATCCTGCGGGTAATCACTGTGACCTTTTCACTTTCTGCGGCTGAACAAGGCTGGCTGACAAGTGATGCGGTACTGGACACTATAGCATTTGTATTATTTGTGACATTTAGCTGGAGCTTCCACTAGGTGGCAGTCACATCCTGGAAATTGCATACACACACAATTTGAGGGGAGAAAACAACACTTGCTTATTCCCTATTTTTTACACTTGATTTAGAACAGTGGTTCTCAAGCTGACCCACAGTGGGTCCCGACCTTCTCAGTATGTGGGCGCGACTCCATGTTGCTGAACATCAGTCTCTGAACTCAGTCAGTGATTCAAAAAGTTTGAAAAATCTGTTGGATCGTTTGTTACTTTATTCTCTTCACCTCATTTTTTGCCTCCACAATACTGCCATGTATGTGCCGTATACTGACTACACATGTAATGTGTTAACCTTCTGCAGTCACTTGCTGGGGTCCTGCCTAATGGGGTCCCAGAGCAAAATAGTTTGAGGACTGATTTAGACAATTATAATTATTTATGAAATAATTAACATTCTTTTACCACTTGTGTGATGGGGGTGGGGGGGGGGGGGGGTTAAAATAACACGCAGGCCTTGCACTGCTACAATTCCAGGGATTTTGATTTCCCATGTCCTGAAGCTACTGCTGCTGTGGAACCTAGAGGGACGGAGGGGCAGACGCTGTCCTCTCGCCCCCCCCCCCCCCCAAACCCCCTTTCCCCAGGCCCACCACACTTCCTTCTTTTATCTCTCCTGAAGTCTCCTGCACTTTCTACCTCTGCTAGACCTCTCTGAGGTAGTTCTGCAGCTCTACCATGGACCCAAGTAAGTAATTTAAGTAAAATGTTTGTCACCCTTAGCCTCAATATCTTCACCCACTCCCAGTCACACTGGCTCTCTTTTTGATCCTTCCTCTCCCTCTCAAAATATATATTTTGTGAAAACATAAAAGCCGGGTACACACTAGCCAATGGTGATATTAGCAATGGACGGTGCCAGCACTTACTGGTGGCAGCTGGTAGCGACTGTGGGGGAAGCACAAATCATTAATGATATAATGATATAATGATATAGGGCCTAATACTGAGCATAGTTGCCTACCCTCCTGAATTCTGCAGGAGACTCCCTGAAATAACAGCAATCTCCCCTCCCCCTCATTAGTCTAGCAATCTCCCTCATTTCACCTAGCCCACATTTCACTGTTACATTTTTTGGAGAGATAGATACATTTACATTGAATCATCTGCACCATTTCCCAGCACTTTACCTAGTATAGTAGCTCTTACTAACTTCTTTGGGGCTCGTCTACATTTGGATATAACTCATTTTAAAAGATTCCTCTCAGATATAGCAGTACACACCCACACTTCTAGGTGTCATGTCACAATCTTTTTTCACAATCTCTCCATATATGGAACTAGACACGCCCTTTGGGTGGAGCATGACACGCCCCCTCAATGGGGCGCTGTGTAAAATTCTACTACCAACTGTAATATCCCTGAAACTAGTTTTCAAAATTAGGATACAGAGTTTTTTTTTCTCAACTATGTACACTGCAGGTGAGGCAGATGGCAGATGTGTAACATGTGCAGAGAGTTGGACTTGGGGGAGTTATATTGTATCTGTGCACTGCAAATTGGCTGTTTTTTTGGTACTTGTTTCCTAGCACGGCGCCCATCTCGTTGATTGTATGCCTTAAGTTTAAGGCACTTAAGGCATACAATCAACGCGATGGATCCGATTTTCTGTCAATCACCAGCTAATTAGCCTGTGAAAGACAAAATCGGGTTGATCGCGTCCATCGCGGCCCCTCGCGATCAACGCGATTTTCCCATAGGGAACAATGTTAAATTATTTTTAAAGTGAAAATCGGACTGATCGCGTCGGTCGCAGGCCATTATAATAGCCTGCGATGCGATCAACGCGATCAACCCGATTTTACATAGGTGACAATGTGAAATGGGACAATATGGCCCATTTCACATTGAATATGGTTAAAAAGTATGTTTAACGCCACCCCACTATTGATGCCAACCCGAAACCTGTCGAGGGGCGGCGGTACGCGTCCTCCGACCTTTTCATACCCCTACTATCCACGTCGGCGTGGAGTTGATTTCATAAAGTGTGGCGAGCCCGAAGCGTGGCGAGCGCAGCCGGATACCTGTGAAGCCCGCGACAGGACGCGGATACCTGTGAAGGGGCTCGCCATGCTTCGGGCACTTTATAAAATCAACTCTACGCCAGCGTGGATAGTAGGGGTATGAAAAGGTTGGAGGACGCGTACCGCCGCCGCTCGCGCTTGCCACGCTTCGGGTTGGCGTCAATAGTGGGGTGGCGTTAACAATGGGGGGGGGGGGCATTTCAAACATGAGGGGGGGGGGGGTTTGGTATTAAAATGGGGGGTTTTGGGGCTTTTTATATTGAAATCAATGTAAAATCGGGTCTCAGGGACCATTTTACCCGATGGATACAATCAAAAACGGTGGCGCCGTGCTAGGAAACAAGTACAGTTTTTTTTTTTGTTTTTTTTACACTGCAATGTAGATTTCAGTTTGAACACACCCCACCCAAATCTATTGGGGCATAGACACATAGCAATTTTTGTCTATTTTATAAGCGATCTGTATTGAAATTAAGCGTAAATCACTCCGTGTGTACACCCCATAATGATGGTGATTTGCAGTCCCTCACATTGCATGCAAAAGGACCTTTCGCATGCGATTCTGCCACATGAGAGAGTTTTTATGCAGGTGTTTTTTATTTTTTTCCTGTTTTTTTTTTTAAATTTATTACTATTCACGTGGAACAAGATTGGAATGAAGGGCCTAATTCTAGTTTGCTTGGTAAGCTGCGACCATTGAATGATTTCTCCTGGCTTCACAAATAAAAGTCAGTGGGAATTGACTTTATTTGCAAGCGTCGGGACGAAGACGGGGCGGGCAACTGATGTCCTGTGATGTCAGCCACCTGCCCCCGGCACACAACATTCCGTCGGTGTACCTATGGGAATGCCCAGTGTTTTCATGGAGACATCCGTAAAACACTGAGCGTTCCCATGGGTGACTCCCATTCAAGCCGCCGCCCGCCCCAGGCCCACCCAATCATTGCGAACTGCAAGCCATTTGCAAAGGGGAGCTGCACCATGCACCATGCGCAGAGCCCCAAACATTGGAACTAGGCCGAATTTGTCCCGGTCCTAATGAATTAGATTGAGGGCCAAAATTTGTGTTGTGATGAATACTGCTCCCAAGCGCTCTTTGGACCTGTGCCAGAGGCGCGTTAAGAGAGGAGAAGGCCTGTGTACAGCCTCCTCCGTTTTGTCTCTCTCCCGGCTGCCGCCGCAGCGCCGCACTGGGGCACAGCGTAGTAGCGTCTGAGCACAAGAGGGCTCAGACTGTTCTACAGGTGCACAGAACTCTGAAAAAAAGGCTCCGCGGTAATTTTTCTGGCAATTCCTGCAGCGCTGCTGCCTTCATCATGGGACTCCTGGAGGTTATTATAAAAAAAATGGGTGCAGTGTGCATGTTGTGGGCCCCCCTGGGAGTCTGAAAATTATTACTGCCAAAAAAACTATTACCGAAGTCGTTGCAATAATTTTATTTTGGTGCAGCAGCAGACACACCTGGGGATGTTGATCGAACATCCAGCCCTTGAACCACAAGATGGCACCCATAACAAAGGAAACTCCTAACCCAGGTCCAGGTACCTGAAGTCGTTGCACAACAACTTCTGGTGCGGAAAAAGACATGCCTCATTACAGACCTGGAGGACACCTTTTTTCCAGGGCACAGGGAGGAATCACCACCGAGGACTGGAAGTAAGGTTGCGCAACTTCTAGGGAGGAGCTCCTTTGCCCAGTTTTTCAGGATAAATAACCAGCACATTACCAATAGGTCACCCTCTTTAAAAAAGAGCCTGCATAAAATGCGTCGGCAATACCATTGGTTTTATTATGACCTTTTATCATGCCTACAGAGGCCACTGAGTTCCACAACAGGCTCTTTTTGTTTTTAATAGGATTGGGACTGCTTACCTGCCAAGCGCTAGATACAAATTCACACAAAAAAAATATAAAAAATGGTGTTGAAATTTTCAAATGTAGACAATTCTCGCGTCAATGTTTTGCGTGAATTGACCTGTTTCCCATGTTCAGGGCCGGTGCAAGCCTACCCCCCGCCCCAGGCAAAACCTCCGCCCGCCGCCCGATGCACCCCCCGCACGCACTCGGGGGGGGTGGGGGGGTTCGGGCGATACTGCGGCGGGCTCCGGGGGCGGGGGTGTTTGTGTGTGACGGGGACAGGACTGTTTTGCGGGCAATACCACAGCGGGCAGCCGCGCTCCGGGAGGTGGGGGGGTGTGCGTGCGGGCGAATACTGCTGCAGTGCTGCCGATACCTTGTCCAGAGGGGAAGGAGGGCAGCGTTGATTGATGGGCGGGATGGGGGGGGGGTGGAAGCCCACTGTCTTACCTGCTCCTCGCTCCCAGCTTTCTATGGTACCTCTATGGTACCTCTCCCCGGCGGCTCATTACCGCCCTCTAGTGGCCGGCGCCCTAGGCAAATGCCTAGACCTGCCTAGTGGTGGCGCAGGCCCTGCCCATGTTGACCATTTGTGGTCCACCTTTCATACCACACCCAAGCCAACCACATATCCATCGTTTTATTCATTTTTTTACTATTAGGGCAGTGCATGCTGTAGTTACTGTAGCATTGTTTGAGTTTAAAACATTTGAAGAAGTAGAAACGAAAGGTCCCCACACACAGTGCGATCATTGCATGCGTTTTGAACGACATCACATCACATGCGAAGCGATTCGAACCTAGTTCAGAAAGTATATGCAGCACATACTGTTTGAAGTGTCCGATAGGATGCGCGCATCTCACCGCACCCGCAAAACGCACCGTGTATGGGCATCTTAAGCAAATGGACCCACCAAAATACTGTAAATGTATTTTTATTATACAATGCTGCATTTATGTTGAGAATTGTTTGGCTAATTGTATATCTGCTTTAAATTAGGATGCGAGATTTGAGACAGATACTGATTTATAACTGCTTTTTAAATAACTTTATTGTTTATTATTGATTATCTCTGTTTTATTGACTCTAATTGTGAGTGAGGAATATTTTTAGTTGTTCCCTTATTACTGAATGAGTGCTGGATGTTGTGTATTCTGCTGTGTGCGCAGTAGGGGGTGCTAGAGCACAACTTTTCACTTCATTAGTCTCACATGTTTGTAATTTATTAACCTCATATACTACATATTATTGCTTTAGTGACATTTAAGATTGATCTGCTTGCCTTTTTGTCTGCCCAATGTTCTCTTCTCTTCTATCAGTACGAAATCAAAGACCTTGTTTATTTACCTATCTGGTTAGGTCTTGGCAGCTGCAGTGCAATTGTTGTTAGACATAGGAACATGTGACCCTGCAGGCAATGAAGATACAGAGTATGTCACCTTTGGGTCATTAATAACATCCATCACTGTTATCTGCTAGAAGCTATCTTCCCCTGTTAGCCATTTCCATGAAAAGAGTAAAATGCTAGAATTCAAATTATTATTTGCAGTGGAGCATAGTCCTAGGCTTCTCTCAAAGGGCGGGATGTATTAATATACATCGCCGCCCTTCGCCTAACAGCCGCAGTGATGCTGCCGCATATGTACTAACATATGCGGCTAGCATCGGGTTGCGGTACCTGTGATGTGGTCTGCGGGGGTCTCCGTCACCTCCCGGCGGCTGCCAGCGTCCCCCTGCATCTCCTCCTCGCCCCTGAAGCCAGATGTGGGGGAGGAGGAGATCAAAGGAGGATGGGAGGGGGGGGGGGGCGCCAGAGGGTGGCGATACCCTACAATGCGTTGACGGGGTGGTGGGGTTTTAATACATAGGGAAATGCGGTAAAACGGGTGTTTTACCGCATTTTCCCGTTAGTACTTCCCGCCCAAAGGGACAGATGTACTAAGCTAGAAAAGTGATAAAATGGAAAGTGATAAACCACCAGCCAATCAGCTCTTAGCTGCCACAGGGTGTGTTTGAAAAATGACAGGTAGGAGTTGATTGGCTGGTTGTTTATCACTCTCCATTTTATCATTTTTCAAGGCTTAGTACATCTCGCCCAGATTCTGCTTCCAAGCGTACACTTCTTTTTTGCCAAATGGTCCCAGTTTTTGAAATCTGTAGATTAATTTAAAAAAATTCTTTGATAGTTAATGGTCACTTGGTTCCCAAAGATGTCTTCAGTTGTGCGGTAGCCTTATAAGGGACAGCATTATGGTTTACACTTGGCTTAGTTTAAGAAACAAACCCCATGAAACACTAGCGTTTGCCGGCGGCTTCACTGGCGTAGATTTCAGAACAAGAACTTTCAGTACGCTGTGTCACACGTATGGTTATTCCTTAATTCCTCCTCTCCTTGATATCGCATCATATCTACTATTTTGTAGATCACTGTTTAGAACTAGAAGTAATCAAACTTAAATCATATGTTAAAGACACAAATGATAACATTAAGCAACAAGCAATGGGTCAGCGCTAGATGGGGGTGGGGAGTTAAGTTTAGGCACTAGCAAGGGATTTACGGTTAGGCTTGGGGAGGTGAATGTTAGAGTTGGGCTGCAGGGGAGGGGAAGGTTAGTGTTAGGTATTTAGAAGAAGGAGCTAGGATTATGGGAGGGTTAGTGTGTGGGTAAAAAGATTAGGTTTAGGTAATAATAGGGGGGGTTAGGCTATGGGAGGTGTATGGTTATGTTTAGGCTGCAGGGAGGGAGGATTTGGGTGCAGGAATGGGGGGCAGGGAAAGGTAAGTATACTTACTGACCCATGTTGGGATTTCCTCTATTGGGATGTAGGCGTCGGTATTCTGACCGCTGTCGTCGTTTTCTTTTCTTCCAGTGTTTGGGAGCAATTGTTCAATTGTCATTTGCTCATATTCATTACCAGATTTTCATTCCAACCAGCTAGATCCCCCTCCCCCCCTGCATGCTTATTATTTAAATACTCTACAGTATGTTAAAGTTGCTTACAATACAGGATCAGGATTAGTAAAAGCAGGCACTGATGTCATTGCCGATTGTAATCTGCCAAAAATGTTACGGGGTATATTCAATCTGGGGGGCGAGCTTGATGATGATGAGTTATATGGCGAGCAGTGCCGATAGCTTGCCGTCAGAGTATTTAATGGCCCTCTCTCACTCGCTGTTTCCACCTTGCCTGCTCGCTGAGGTGAGGTGGAAACTGCGTGTGCGGACGTCAAAACGGCGAGGCTCACCGCTATATGCAGAGGGCTCTCTGCATTTGCAGCGAACATCGCTGTTCCGGCAATCCTCACCGCCCTCTGACGGCCGAGGATTTCCCCGGAACATAGAATTAGGTGAGCGAGGCGAGGGGGCTGGATGGTGAGGATGGCTTTTTTGGCTAAGCCCCCCCGCATTGAATACCGCCCTATGTCTTCGAAGTCGAAATCTCCCCTTTTAATTTTTTTCTTTAAGCAAAAAAATGCTGATGTATGTTCCTTAATTTTTTTTTTTTGTGATGTGTTCCATTATGAGTATTGTTTGATGCAGCTAATGATTCAGTCACAGGTGATTCTGAACCACGCAAGGGTATACAGTAACCTGGTCATACCATTATATGCACTAATACATTGTCAGTGGTTCCCAAACTTTTTGAATCACGGCACCCTACAGTATAACAATATTTTTCATGGTACCCCTAGGCCAAAAGTTTGTTACTCAGAAATAAATATTAAATTAAATAAGTTGTGAATTTTTTTCCTTAAGTCCAGATTCACACTGATTTTGCCTATTTCATTGACCATAAATTTGAATTGGTTATAAACCCCCAACCGGAGGCACCCCTGCAAGTGTTCCGAGGCTCCCCATGGAGCCTAGGTGCGCAGTTTGGGAACCACTGCAATTAGTCATTTGAGAATATTGGTCGTGTTGGAACTGATTTTGACGCTAAGTACTGTAGTCATTACTGTATATTGACATGGACGTAATATTGACACAGTGACATGTTAACAGTTCATGTTAAGGTAGGGTTAGGCTTCAGATACAGTAACATTTTTATATCAATATGATATATCACATATGTTCATGTTGACATTCGGAATGCCATCGTTTAGACCAGGACGACATTATTTTGCCAACATTTTAAATGTCTACCTTAATACCATACCAGATTTTGAATGATCTGGTGGACAATTTTCAATTTATCAATCCTTCTTCTGAGAACACACGATCAATGTAAGAATCTGGCAGATAACAGAACACACATTTGAGCAATAATTTTAGTTATGTATAAATGTCATCTGGCTAAAAGTAATGGTGAAAAGGGGACATTTTCCACGATCATGGATCAAGGCCACGGTGGGGGGTAGCGATGTTTGAGACCTTTGGCTGTGTGCTCCCACGTCTCCCTGTAAGGGGCATGACCTCACAGGAAATGCCATACCCACCATTTTTGTCATGTTGGGGGAATGCCCAGGAGCCACCCACCTCACCGCGCCATATAATGTACCTCTCACATCCCATAATGTCCCCCTCACAGCAAGCAATGCCACTTCATGCATCTGCCCCAAGCCCCAAAATGCAATAGATTTGGGGGCTTGGATGCTTTAGTCTACCTTTTGTAGTTTCAAATATAATCAGATCATCTCTCCTATCATCACAAAGAACAGATCTTTGTGCATTAGCTGTCCTTTGGGATTCTCTTAAAACATACAGCATTACTAAATACTTTTATGCTTGTGAGGAGTGGAGGAATGCAACGTAAGGCAAAATGCGATGCTTGGTGCATCCCATCCAATGTCCCCCTCCACATAATGTACCCTCGCAGCACTTTATTCCCTCTACAGCTCCAGCAATCTATGTCTGCTTGCCTAGCATTGGGTTTTGTCTCACGGTCGATGATAGCATTCTCTTGGTTGTTGATCTGTGCCGGCTATAATCTTGTTGGGTGGTGGTCATCTGGCTCCTCTGCAGTGGTGCACAGATTGCGAATAGAAGTACATGGAGACTGAAGGCCCCAAATGGATGGCAGGTGGCGCTTTGAAGTATTTAAAATGATGAGAATTGTTGTTTTCTAAAAAGCAGAAATAAAGTAGGATAATAATGTAGATATTACAAATCGTATTGTATAAGAAAAAGGTTAATGTCCTACAACCTAATTAGACCATTCTTACAGCGATCTTGTTCTTATGTTCCTATAAGTGGCAATTCCAACACTAATCTCTTGTATTAAAGTGTTTTCGTAACCCGTTATTTGTAGAGTAAGAGTGGAAACAAGTCACTTGCAAGTAATGTTCCTTATAAGAGATCACATTTAATCACACAGGGTCAAGCTCCTGCTATAGAGCTTAATAGAGACCTAAAGACTAATCAAAAAAGGTTAAAGATTAACTGATAGTCTGACAATATCTGTTACTGGTTGTATTCTAGTGAAGAATTGTGTAATTTTTCCATTAGTGACAAAAAGATCCATTCTAGTGCCCTCTCTAACATTGTGTTCCCAGCAGAATAGGAAAGAGCTGGATGTTGCGTGTGACGGTAAAGGCCATATGTATAACCCCAAATTAAATTCCTAATTGCGGTGTGTGTGTGTGTGTGTAATAAATATATATATATACATGTAGAGGAGATGTTGACCTTTAAATCAAAACTTTCAATAAATTGTTATGAACCCAAAAATTTATGTTTTCCAATTTAATTGAACAATTGCATGGCCTGTCTAAAAATGTAGTAGCCAGACACATTTTTAAAACGAGACTCATAGACCCTATATAAATGTTTCTCTGTTTAGCTGGATTTGTCCATTAGGAGGTACTGTAGTCCTACTGTGGTACCAGCCATTTTTAGAATATGGGGTCTACAGTATGTACTAAGTCCTCAAGAGAGATAAAGTGCAAGCTATCAGCAGCAGATGCTTCAAAAATGACATAAGCTTGTTGGCTGGTACTTTATCTCCATTCACTTTATCACTCTTTACAGCTTAGTATGCATATGGATTATTAGGTCGACAAGATTATGGGTGACCACTATTGGTCAACAGGCAGTAGGTCGACACATGAAAAAAAGGTTGACGTGAGTTTTTATTTTTTTAGGTGTCTGTCGATGTATGTCACATGGACACAGTATAAGCGTACCTCGTCCCCTCGCATGGCTCGCTGCGCTCGACACACTATTATATTCCTTTAAAATAAAGGAAAAAAAACCTGAAACTCATGTCAACCCTTTTCATGTCAACCCTTTGCGACAGTTTGATTTTGTCAACCTTTTGATCATGTGGACCCAATGCATGCCCACCTACTGCCTGTCAATAGTGGTCCACCTAATGAATGTCATCATAGACTCTGTCGACCTATCGACTGCATACTGCTTAGTACATATGCCTCTACTCATTCAGTTTTGTTTATAAATTCTCCAAATGAGGGAAATTTAAACAGTTGTTTTAAAGTTTGAATTCTCAACTTTTTTTTTTTTTAACAAAAGTTAATATTTGCAGAATTATCAGGTGTTCAATTACAAAATCCTTTCAATAATGAAGACACAGGGCATTTTTATTGGCCCATAGCAAATCAAGAGCCCTTCTGTTCGGTTTATTTTTCTTCTAACAATTTTAGTTAACTTGCATCCATCCGTCTGAGGTGTGTGGTCATTAAAATCATAACAGATACAGTACATTTTGTTGACATTCATAACTTTGACATGAGAATGTTGACCTGGTCATAATGTTGACACGCATCATATCGAAATGCTCGTAATGTCAATATTGACCAGATCGACATTCATTCTGCGTATACTCGCAGCCTAGTGAACAGGTAAGTGCCTCCCAACAAATACCCGCCTCTTGTCTCTGAATCCCCTCACTAGCATGCAAGGGCATGTGTACTCAAACAAATACCATCGCATGCAGCCCAAGGGGAGAGCGACCATTGAATGATTTTTCTCTCCATCGTCTAAACTGACTTTTATTTCCGCCACTGACTGCCGAATTTGGGGCGGGCACTGATGTCATGTGACATCAGCCACCCTGCATTCCCAGGGGAACGCCCAATGTTTTTTATTGGGACGCCAATAAAAAGCTGGGTGTTCCCCTGCTCCATCCTGCTGTCCGCCCCCTGCCCGCCCCCTCTGGAAATGGTTTATTAAAAAATAAATAACATAAACCATGACAACTCCACAATGACATCAATAATACATACTAATAAATCTATGCCCCATTTTCCATATCATAAAACAAAAAAGTCCAGAAAGGCCTTAACAAAGTCTTTGTCAGCTACCCACTCAAGGGTGTTTGAGGTGACGGCACAACCCGGCCCACCCCACAGCCTCCATCTGACACCTCTCCAGATTCCTTATCTTCCAAACCTTGTGCAGAATGTTAGTAACCACCACATCCCAGGGGAGGATTTTCTGCCTAATAAATAATTGAAATATCTAACCACCACACTAACTAAACAAAGTGACCCCAAACATCAGGGAAATGGGCAAATTCGGCCCGCTACGAGTGTGTCCGAGTTGGCCCCTAAGTGTACTAGCCAACCAGTTCCTGCCATTAGTCATACCACCCTATAACATGGCAATGAAGAGCTTATTGGTTGGTACTTTTAACTCTGTCCACTCTTGTGGCCGGAGGCCCCGGCACACGGACATTGGCAGCCGCGGTACTGAAAGGGTTAACCCCTTCAGCCCCGGCCGCCGGACAAACAAAGGGCGCTTGGCGCCAAAATTCAAAAATGTGTGCTGCATTGTGTAGTATTGGGCGCCGCGACCGCGGGCACCCTCCAGGCACCCCCCATCCCGGAGGCCGGCACTGGAGTTCGGGTGCGCCGCAGCCTAGTCAGAGGCTGCGGCGGGCGGCATCAACGTTTAATCCCTAGCGCGCTGGGGCTAGGTAGGAGCGGCTGTGCCGAAGAAGCCTCAGGCGCTGGGGGGGGGGGGGGGGGAGACTGCGCCCGCTCCCCCCACACTGAAAGGAGTCCGGCAGTCAGGGTGTCTTTCCTGAGCTGCAGGATTAAGAGACCCCAGTGCTGAGCACTGGGCACAATGTATAAAGCACACTGATTGTAGATATATTGTAAGTTATAGGTGCAGGCACTGAGCTGGGACTACAGGTCCCATGCTGCAGTGCTGCAGGAGTATGAAGTCTGTGCAAGGGCACAGGCTAGAATCAATGTATAAAATGTACAATGTATTTAAAAGGTATTGTAAGGTAAAAATGCACTTACTGTCTGTGTGTGTCCCCCAGGGGATCCAGGGTCCTGTGTGAGCTGCTGGATCCCCCTCCAAACTTTAACCCAAAAACAGAATACTTTCCCAGGCAGCCTCCAGGCTTGGAGCTGCTGGGATGGTAGCAGGGAACCTCAGCTTTCCAACAAGCTGAGTGGTTCCTTGGAGCTCCCTGGGGCTCTCCGTTGGCGAGCAGGAGACCCTGGCAGGGGATCAGGGCTGCCCATCTCTGGAGCTCACATCTGGGCCAGAGCTGTTCAGCTGTTCCCCTGACCAAATCCTGGAAGTACGTTTTGGAGGGAAACATCCCCCTAGCCAGACAACCTGGCACCTGGGAGGAATCTGGCCCACCAGGTGGGCTGTGGCTCAGAGGAGTAACCACTCCCCTCTGTCCATAGGAGTCAATAGTGACTGTGCATGTGCCTAGCGCATGCACGTCTCATGCACTTAAGCTGATTGGTTAAAGACCACAGGGTGGGCTTACCCCCTGTAGTACTGTGTGTTGGAGTAGCATAAAAGGAGGGCCTGTGAGCCCAATTTGTTGTACAATCTGCCTGAATTGAATTCTGTAAACATCACTTGTATGCTGTGTACCTCTGCAAGGAGAAGGGATCTTTTCAGATCCATTGGCAATAAACCATCTTTTGCCCAAGAAGTCTGCTTCATCTGCGACCAACAGTATTAATTGCAATAATTCCGTTCTACGGCTGTTCTGGGCATAGCATCCAGCGTCTCCGAGTCTTCGCTCTGCCAGCTACCAAAGCAGAGGTCTGGTCCGTGACCAGTGGGGGACCAGTCGACACCAGCAGCGTGTCGACGCAGGTAGTACTCAGGTGCCCGCGGTTGGGCCTGAGGAGGTATCCGTGGTTCCAGACGCCACGTAGGAGGAGTCTGGTGGTGGCAGCGATAACCCCGCCCACTGCTTAGTGGGTGGAGTCAGTAACAGGCGGTTACTGACGGTAACAGGGAATCCCCTATCGGCCAGGTCCCGTGAGACCAGAAACCGCTGTCTGTGGACCCGAAGGACGTAGCTAGAGCTAAGGGCAGGCGTCCGGTCACAACTCTATTTTTCTACAAGGCTTATTACACACACTTATGTATTTCATTATTTGTTGCAAGACCAAATTGATTATTATTTGTATCTGTGTGACATGCAAATCTTGTTAACAACTGATATTTACTTGTATGTACCCCCACATCTTCCCCTGCCATTATTATTATTATTATTATTATTATTATTATTATTAATATTATATTTTTGGGGGGGTTTGCAAACTTTCTCACATCCATAAGTGAAAATGTAATAACGTAAAAAAAAAAAAAAAAAATGTTTTGATTTCCCATTTGGCCCTTATAGGCAGATGCCCAGGTGTTCTGTTCTTGCAGACCGCGGCTACATCCCAGTGTGAAACCAATGTTCTAAAATTTCCTTGCAATATGTCTAACTAATAACTTCAGTATAAAGAGTGACTACCCCTGACTGCTTTACCTGCTTACCTGAACCAAGCAATGCGACCTCCTGTGGCGCAGGTAACAAAATGAATATGGTCTGTCGCTGAGGTGATTGTACAAATGTTCATTAATGATCATTTACATATTTCTGAAAACAAAACTTAATGCAAGTAGCATGAAATTAGATCTAAGGGTGCCCCCATCATCATTAGTACGCATTCAGGACACTGGGAGCCATATGCATAATTAATCCTGTATTGTGCCTGGCAATTATAAGCGACTGAAGGCTGAGGTTAGGTGCCTGTACTGCTTTATAAAATGAGGCCGAACTGAAATAGTGTTGCCTGTGGCACTGCAGATACATTTATCCTCGTGCTGCATCTTATGATATCTGAGGAGAAAGCTGATGACAGAGTGAAAGGCAGCACGGCCAAAGACAAATAGCAGTGAAGGTTATTGCATACTTACTATAGCTGTAGATACTGTAATAATGGAATGCACGGCCTAGCTGTCATTCACTACTGCATTTCATATAATTACCTAATGAAAGGCTCCATAAACGCTACTCTAAAAGTGACTTTCAATGTTTAAGGATGTCTAGTATTTTATTTTTCTGTTTAGCCACTTTTATTGATGAAAAACCGAATGTAGATTTTTTTTAAACTACCGGTATGTATTCTACCAAATATTTAGTATTAGGCCTTAGCCAGTGCCGCAGAGGCTGCTCCTGTTCATTCATTTTACCTCAGGCTTTTTATTGCTGAAAATTGGCTACAGGTTTAATGGGAGATTACAGCTTGTGATTGGTCCTCCTACTCACACACCCCTCCTGTTTTAAAAGTTGATTAGCAAAAATTATTTGAAACTGGGCCTTTAGCCAAAGGAGAAGGTGCTCCTTCTAAAAATCTTCTACCCAGGTATAATCTAGCTTTACCAGCTCATCTGCAATACTCTGCGTTAACTGTGCAGTGCAGCAACGTTTTTGCAACAGAGTGAAAAAGATAATTTTTGTGGTAGCCTCCCAACTGTAATTAATAGGGAAATGAGTGGGTTGTAAGAGTGCATGGCTATGTTCCCATCTTTTTGTTCTCACTCATCAGACACTGTCCACACTGCATACAAGAAAGCCCTTGATGTACCTATTCTTTTTTCCCCCCTATTCTCTCCACAAAAACTGACCTAACTGTAGTCCATAATGACTATCTTGCTTCCAAATCCATGGACCACTAATAACTCTCCTAGACCTTTCTGTTTTCCTTCATCTATGTGATACTGCACTTTCCTTGATGTCCTACCTCTATGACCCCTCTCATGAACCCTCCTGTCTCCCCACTTGTGTCCTTCAAGGTTCTTTTCTTTGACCCAGGGCTGTTGAGATGCAAGATAAGACCAGCTGGTAACTGACAGGAGCTTTGGTGTACTAATCTTGGGGCAGTGAGTACGGACCAGTCATAAAGGAAAGTGGAGTGCTCCATCAGATGCCTACTGCAACTCTTAGTCATACTTGGACATTGCACAGCCAAATGCTGGGAAAGGTGGGTGGATTAGTCCTACTCAGTCCAGGGATAAACCGAAGATAGAGAACGGGAGGGGGCTGTAGAGATTGTTACTCTCTCATTGCCCAATGAGCAACATGTCGACCCCCTACAACTGGCCCAGAGAATTAGTAAAACTTTGCTCACTCTATTTCCCCTCTGTGTCACTCCTATCGGCATCTCTGCTTTTGACTGTGGGCCTTCTTTCCTCATGTTCTTTCCTCACTTATACCATCATTTTCTCCCAACTGCCAGCAACAGCACCAAACCTTTGGGATGGACAGCCCCACTGCTTATTTTGGCCTTATGACTGATTTCGGCCTTGTGACTCCTGTTCTAGCAGTTTTTCATTAAATTAAACTATGGACCTAATTCAACATGGATTACTAATGTGAGAAAGCAACGAGGAGTAGGCTGCCACCAAAACAGAAAAAAAAAAATGCCCCTTGCAAAATTGCAAATGGATTGATAATCGCCATCCATTCACAAATCCATTTTTAACATTGACGAGATTTTGCTGTCTGTGCAAATGTGAGGAGGTCTGAAGCCTCCAGTAATCTGCAACTGATATCACTGACCCTCCTCAAAAACGCCCAGTTTCCAACCCCAAACCATTCCTGTCAGTCAAACTGCGGCTCCATTACGATTCATAGGCATGTTTAGTCGCTAATTTCCCTCATGCAGGTGCAATGTACACAGTACACATGCGCAGTTGTTCGATAAATGCTCGATTTGCAAGTTGCTGAATTAGGCCCCATATTCTGCAATGTTAGTTCTGGAAGTTTTGTTTTGTTCATGCTGTTTCTGATTTATGTGCTGTAAGGCACTGCAGAACATTTGTGGCATCATCATTAGTTCAGTAATAATATAAAATACATAGATGCTGGGCACAGAGAGAGAGAAAATACAGAAGCAAAAATCGTTACGGATCCTAAGCAAATGTAGTGGCTGGGTAGCAAATAGTAGTTCTAGAGGAAGCAATAAGTGTGTGTGCGTGTGTGTGTGTGGGGGGGAAGTTGGGGGGGCTGAAACAAGAAAAAAATGTAGGACAGATTGAAAAATAGCAAGTGAAAAGCAATCATTCATTTGTTCAAACAAAAACGTACTGTACCTGCAGATTATGTAATGAATTCCAGGGTTCCCAGACCTTTTGAAATAGGCTTAGAAGAGTGACGAATTGTGCTTGTCAAATATTTCATCCAATAAGTGAGCCTAAAGGCTGTATTGTAAATCATGAATAGATGGAGCAAGAGGTTGTCTACAAGAGGCACTCTGACACATGGTAACGAGAGATTATAGGTTTCATCAGCCTACTTTGGTGCAGGCTCATGGAAGGAATAACCAGAGGGAGAAGGGAATGCTTATGCTGGCCATACTGTAAATTAGAACAACCTGCTCACAATCATGATTGTGTCCAGATTTACCCTCAACTCCCCGGCAGTGCCAGACTCATGAATTGCTGGTTTTTGAACACACAATGTACTCAAAATGTGCAAACAATCCGTCATACAATCCAGCTTCTGCATACGACCGGTCAATCGATTGTATGACCTAAACTACCTGAAAACTGCCACTCAAATGACGTCGGTCGTATCAGGTGCCAAACGAACGATTGCATGTGCTTAAAAGCACACGCAATCGGCTCCCAATCAGGACTGATCAGACACGCAGCACGCCTGATTAGCGGACCAACCATTCAACCCACGGGACCGCACATCGCACGATTATGTGCAGTGATTATATACGACGGATTGTATGCACGACTATGCATACAATCAGTCGTACAACCCCTCGATATTGTACAATCTCGTTCTGGTATATGGGGGCCTTTAGGAGAAGGTGAAAGATCAGTATTCAAATGTGATTTCCTTAAGTTACAAATATGTGTTGTGCAGAACGTGCGTTCCAGCATATAAACAGGGTTAATAGCCTTAAATGTTGCACTGGCGTTCTAGTATGGTGGAAACAGTACATTGTGGACAATACCTACAATTCAAGGCTTTCTGAACTGAAACCTAAATCTGTGTACATTATGGGATATGTCACCCAGTCCCAAGATCAGAGCGACGTATCTGCTGCGCCATCTAGTGTGCACCCATGGAACCTTCACTCCCGGGGGTCGCTAGTGATATCCTCCATCAGGCATGCAGCAGGGGATACTATCGCTAGGTCAAAACTATGAAGGTCGGCATACATAAGGCCACATGGCTTATGTTGACACAAGCATTCGGAAGGAAGGTCGGAAGGTCGACACAAGCATTAGGTCGTCAATGGGAAGGTTGACAGTCAAAAAGTCAACTTTAGTTTTTCAAGGTTTTTACCCAAAACAGGCGGAAATTCCTATTCTACCGTCCACTGGGGCGTGGAGGGAGAATATAATAGTGTGCTGAGCATAGGGAGGCACCGCGCACGGAGCATGGCAAACGGACACGGAACACTCATACGTCGTCCATGTGAACAGAAGTTGAAATTCGGGGGGGAAAAAGTAAAAAACCCATGTTGACCTTTTGACTGTCAATCTTAGCCATGTTGACCATTTTGTGTGTTGACATCATCCCTGTGGACCTTTAGAGGTCGACCTAATGTATGTTGACCTTCATAGTGTCAACCCTATGACCATAACCTACAGCAGAGCTGACGGAGGATATTGTTAGCGATGACATGCTGCATTCCCCCCGTCGGACCTGGCATTGGCACTTGCCGCGTGCCGGGTCCTGTTGGCAGCAATGATTGACTGGGTACACATCTACTGGTGTATATGCACCAGGACATGTACTGTAGTATAATAAAAGTGGTGGTTCATATTCCGAATGCTTTGTTAGGTATGGTAACTACTGTGTGTATATATACAAACACAACAATACGAATACAGTAGACACACACACAAAATAAACATGTCAATATTATTAAGATCTATTTGAGGCTTGGAATGTGGCTGCTTCTTTCAGCTGTCAAATCCTATATATTTGTAACGGTTAAACCAATTTATAAAATCTGGTTCATATATATATATATATATATATATATATATATATATATATATATATATATATATATATATATATATATATATATATATATATATATATATATATATATATATATATATACAGGTCGAGTATCCCGTATCCGAATATCCGTTATCCGAATTATTCCGAAATACGGACATTCCAGAAAGTTAAAAAATTTTTTTTTTGCTAAAAACTCACTGGGGACATATGTAACAGCATCACTGGGGACATGATATGTAACTGGCACTATATATGTGCAAGACAATGATTGCTTGGCATTCAAATTCAGTGCTGAGATAGTACACACATTTTGTTTCACGTTTTGAAACCTTGTTTTTTGAACAATTAAAATATATTTGTGTGTATTTTATGTGGTAATAAAATATATATGTGTGTATTTTATGTGTTTATACAGCATAAATGCAAGATACTTCAAAATACATCATTGAAATATTAAAATATTCCAAAATACGGAATAATCCGTTATCCAAAATTCTCCTGGTCCCGAGCATTTTGGATAAGGGATACTCAACCTGTGTGTGTATATGTATATGTATATGTATATGTATATATATATATATATATATATATATATATATATATATATATATAGTCCAGTTGAATTGATCGCACTCTCACTTATTGAAACTGTAGTATCAGTGGGGTGCACATAGGGGGTACAGATCCAAGTCCATTCCTCCACATATAGAAGATTCTCCCAACAGGGAATGCACACTCTCCACAATATCAAAGAGGACACACTTTGATAAAATCAAATCGTGGTTTTATTTTCACTTGGAGATATCCATTATTCATATGCCATAATTGCATTCAAGCGCAACAAACTCACGACAGTAACAAGCGATTATCAGAATCACAGCGTGTATCGCTGGTTATCTGGTGAACAGGGATCCCGACGCCAGCAGCGTCCTTCTAGACCTCGTCGCCAATACAATTCTAGGAATCCATACCATCTAAACACCGGATCTTCTACCTCTGCCTCCGAGAACGAGCAATCCGGTTCACAAGCCGGTTTTTTAGATCCAGGAAGCAGCAAAGACAGAGGCCGTCCGAACCGCCCCCCCACGCGGAAGAGGCGGAGACCACACCCCCGCCGTAGAAGAACTGGGAAAGCGAAACAGAAAGCAAGCCAAAATCTAGTTTTTAATTTGTCACAGTTAACACTCACTCCAGCAATGAGTTCATTACTCACTAAAGGACTTTCTTTCGTTCCTACGTGTCCACATGATCCATTCAACGCTTCTGTCGATTTGTACAAGTTTGGCAGAAAACTTAGGCTCCATGAACAATTCGGTGGTAACACCCAATCTGAACCTATATCCAAATTCAAACCTCCTTCACTATTTGACCCTTTGTCCACCAATCCTAGTATTAAAACTTTCACCAGGATGGTGGAATATGAGTCCCAACAGGCTCCGAACAACCCTAGGTATAGTAATTTAACTCCAGAGGAACGAGTGGCCCTCAGAACCTTAAAACAAGATCCCAACATTGTGATACGACAGGCCGACAAAGGCGGAGCGGTGGTCGTTCAAGATTGGGCGCAATATAATGACGAGATTCTACGCCAATTGTCAGACGTTCGGACCTACAAACTAGTGCCAAACAATCCTATCCCTGATTTCAAGAAGAAGGTAGATAGTGTTCTGTCCAATGGTTTAGCACAAAAATGGATCACACAAGCTAATTTTGATTTTTTGACCGTTTCATACCCTGTCTGTCCCATTATTTATACTTTACCCAAAATCCACAAGTCCCCATTTTTGTTGACTACCACTTACAGCCACTGGTTATGTCCGGTAACACTTACATCCAGGACACCAATGATTTCATTAAGAAACTTTTGACGACTGACACCTCCAACACACGGTATCTAGCAACGATGGACGTCAACTCCTTATATACCGTGATACCGCATCTTGACGGTCTGAGAGTATTGCGCGAAGCATTAAACTTGAGAAGCCTTCTTGAACCCCCCACTGAATTCCTAATGGACCTGGCGACCCTTATTCTCACCTGCAACCACTTCCTCTATGGAAAAAATTACTATGTCCAGCTAGCAGGGACCGCAATGGGTTCCAATCTAGCACCAGCATACGCATGCTTATATATGCATGAATATGAAAATCAGCATATTTTACCACTCTTCGGAGAAAAAATGACACTTTATAAACGCTACATCGATGATGTATTTGTGTTATGGACCGACACAGCTGAGAACCTGGAAGCAATGGTTGCCCATCTTAACAGGTTGGACAGTCCGATACTTTTTACACACGAAATCCAGCCGGACTCCATTCATTTTCTTGACATCAATGTCTCATTGATCGATGGAAAAATCAATACTTGCCTGTTTAGGAAAGAAACAGATAGGAATACTCTTCTATCCACCAGTAGCCAACACCCCCCTGCTCTTAAGGAGCACCTGCCGGTCTCGCAATATATGCGAGTCATTCGTAATAACACCATGCCGGAAATGATGGAAACACAACTTAATGAGATGACCAATAGTTTCATTGAAAGAGGTTACCAACCAAAGAACCTCAAAAAATGCCTAAAAAAAGCAAGACACAACATGGCGACTCAGGCACAGACCCCCATGGCACCTTAAACCAATAAGACGCCACGCATGTTATATGTAAATACATATGACCATGCATCCATTCAGAAAAGTCTCAATAAGCATTGGCCCATAGTGGCCTCGGATAGACATCTGAAGCTACATCATCATGGCCCCCCAATGATGGCCTACAAGAGGGGACCCAACCTAAAACAAATTTTGATGCGACCAATGTTGAGTCCTGGTCCTCAGAAAAACACTACATGGCTACACTCGCAAAAACCGGGGTGCTACCGTTGTGCTGGTTGCACAACGTGCAACAGTATGCTATCAGGCCCCACGTTTCCCCATCCCCACTCTGGGAAGCCCATCAAATTACATTTTCGCCTACACTGTCTCATGGACCATGTTGTGTATCTGTTGACCTGCCCGTGTGGTTTAGCCTACACCGGAATGACCACTAGGAAGTTCCGTGAGCGAATGGCAAACCACAGAAATTCGATTAGGACAGCTATTGAGACGAAAAAAACTGACTTACCAATTCCAAGGCATTTTTTATCAGCTGGGCATCAAATTGCCAGTCTAAGATGCCGCCTTATTGACTGGGTGCCCCCTCCTCAAAGGGGCGGGGACAGAGCTCTCCTCCTCAAGAAAAAGGAAAGCAGATGGATTCATAGGTTGGGTACATTGGCCCCCAGGGGTTTAAACGAAAATAATCCCTTGAATATCTTCTTACATTAAAATTCACGAGGCTTGAGTTCTGTTAAATATTGATCTGATTTGACCATATACAATAGATAATAAGGGTTTCAATATGAATTAGCCCATTTTATGCGGATAAATGGTTAATGATATGAATTGGTGATGGCCTGGGATAGACCATACTAATTTTTATTCATTTATTATCTATTCCCTCTTGGATATGTGTGAGAGCTAGCTACATTTATGCATTTATGCAACTCCCAAAAAAAACAATGATTTTTACAAATACAAAATACTTTGGTGTGTATATAATCTCATGTATTTAACACTAATGATGGATTCCACGGTGCTGCATCAATGGGTGCACTAGATAGCACTATACGATATATTTATGATATATTTTTTGCATGTTTGCACCTCTGTATTTCTTCCAAATTTTTTCACAATTTTTTGTCACATCGCTTGTTCTATTTAAATTGTCCTGCTCGATGCCACCGGACTTGTTGTATAAGATAATGACTCATATTTGATAGGTTGTTTATGAATATGAAATATTGACTATTTTGTGTAATTGTTTTGTACAGTAATTTCGTTGGATTTATTTCCAACAACATTCCGATGGCATCGGTAACAGCAGGTCCCCGGCGTTACCCTGGATACCAAAAGTCACTACCCATAGTTTATCATATATTTAGCCCATGGACGCATGCGCTGCTAGCATCATAGAGTATTGTTGCCATAGTCACAAGCTTAAGTCCGGGATGCGTGTCACCTACATGCGTGTCAGTGGCTGATACTGCTCTCTGTGTTCTGCTTACTTCCTACTTCTGGCCAACAGCCGACAATAAGATGCGTTCCAAATACCGGATATCCGGTATCGCGGGCTATGCAGTAATACAGCGCTGTTTCCTTCTACTCTAACTGGATGCACACTTCCGGTAACTCGCTTCCGGAAGTGCGGCGTCACCCGCGAAAAATGGCGGGAATTAGCTCTACATGTGACTTCCGTTATCAGGGTATATAAGTCCGGGCCTGGGCAGTCACAGGTATGGTTGGTGTACCTGAACCATGCTGATCTGCCTGATGTGTGCTGCTGCATAAGCTGAACGATTTTGCCCTTGTAAGTACATGGCTTAGTACTTTTTTGTTATTATGATTTATGTTACATTGTAAACTTTGAAAGCACATTTTGCACTTCACTTGTAGTGATTGGCCTTATGTGATTTTCAGGCTCCTTGATAAAGGTCCAGATGTGGGACCGAAACGTCGGGGCTTCTGCAATTATGGCATATGAATAATGGATATCTCCAAGTGAAAATAAAACCACAATTTGATTTTATCAAAGTGTGTCCTCTTTGATATTGTGGAGAGTGTGCATTCCCTGTTGGGAGAATCTTCTATATATATATAACAATGCGCAAAGGTAGTATGTATAATGTTTGTGTGGTAAACGATACCAGTCCCATGGGATAATTCCCAAAGTTCCACACAGGTCGGGCGTCTTTGGTCCTCACACCTGTGGATATTAGTTCCTTAATGGTCGACACTGTGCTGATATCTTAAGCCGGCTGCTCCACTTATATATCCCGAATCCAAATGGGTCAGTTTATCTACGAACAAAAGAAGAGTGGGCGCTCTGATAGTGTGTTACCACTTTTTTATTTGGACAAGAAAGATTAAGAACAATCAGGTAGGGTCACGTACCGCAAACTGCGGCTGTTACCTGCCGCTGGTATGCAAAGCCTAGGACAAACAGTTGGAGAGGTTACACTCCTTACAGCTCTCGAGCACACGATCACAGAGACGCTAGGCCACGCCCCTACGCGTTTCGTCACACCGGACTTCGTCAGAGGGCTGGCCTAGCGTCAGACTAAGTCCTCTTTATATAGTATCTGCACACATGCGGCGAGTTTGTGCACTAATTGCCTGTCAGATTCTCTGACTTACTGTGACACAGAGCTCGCCGGGCTCCATTCCGAATACACACATCACAGGCTGAGGCCTTATGAGCCCTATTTTCTAGGATCTGATCCTTACTGAAGTTATCCAGCACACTTAGCCAAATTGGCTTCCCCCAAAATTCATCATTTTAGGGGTCCTGTGAGCCCTACACTTAAGGACTTCATCTTTACAGCAAATATCTAATATACTTAGACAGATTGGCTTCCCCATAACTTATCGCCTTACTGATTTTACCGTTGTCCTGAATGAAATATTAGTTGCCGGACAGGCCTAATAATAAATTTTTTTGTCATACCCCTGAAGAAGTCGTTCTGACGAAACGCGTTGGGTTTAAATAAAGAAGTTTTATCTTGATAATTTAGCAAATTATTGTATGATTGACTAGGTGGTACTAAGTCCAGCGCTCTCCGATAAATTATTTTTCTTGTATTTGTTGTTAGACTCTCACTAACAGGGGAGCCTTATCGGAGTAGCAGCTAATATCAAAATCTTTTAGCGCAAGACGAGGACCATATTGTAATATATATATATATATATATATATATATATATATGTGTGTGTGTGTGTGTGTTAATGTGTGTAAATCTGGCCAGCAATTGACCTCACCCCACATCAGTTGTGTCACTCCTATCCGTGAGCTCATGGCATCACATCTAGGGGGCAGGGCCACCGTAACAAGAAACAAGGAAGTAGCGCACTGCTTGGAAAGTCCTAACTACACTCTGGGCTGCTCTACAAGGGATTCCTTGGGTTGGTGGTCCAGGACCAAAACTAATTATTTATGGTTAAAATGATAGGCAAAGCCAGAGCTAGTGGCTGACCATCATAATACATGTGGACAATCAAAAGCACAAATGTACCCCACCACATAACTGACCCTAAGGATGACATTTTTTTTTTTTTACATTTCTCAATAAAAAAAACTATTATCCTATGGTGCTGTAAAAAAAGCTGATACTCTAGTGTCCTAGTGATTCAAATAACATTTGGGAACCATTGCCTTGATTTATTCATGTAGCGATGCAGTGCCTGTGGAATTTTTGTATTACAAGTACGCACTATAGTTTTGTTTTGTATTTTTTTTTATTTTGCAGTCACTAGAAATAACTTGTTCTACTCAACAGGACCTTGAACTTCTTGAGATCAATACATTGTAAGAATAATGTTGGAAATATTGTATGGTTAGCACATCCATTTAATTGCTTTGCCCATTTTTCTTGTGACATGCAACTGCATCGTAAAACCTCCACAATGACAATTGCGAAATGCTATTTTCAGGAGGGACACAATTTGGGCTTGTTTAAAGCTTTTTCACTTTCGTGTATTAGCTCTCGCAGCAGAGGGGTTGTAACCTGTGAAGGATCCATGACACAAAGACACATGGCTGCTTTGGGAATGAACTTCAAAGAATAAAAAATGCTCTTGCAAGGAGCATCTATAAAACCAAGGGTTCTCCAGAGTATTTTAGCACTTCTGTATAATGTATCTTGTGAAATGTTACATTTATTGTTGCTTTCATCTATTGTGCTACATCTGGGAAGTTACCATTGGCCCCATTTAGGAAATATAAAATCTGTGTTCCACCCAGAAACATCAGAGTTATACCCCTTTCACACCGCAGAAATAACCTGGGTCACTGTGAGGTGTGCAAGAGCCTTTAGACAAATCCCGGGTCCATCAACTTGGCAATCTGACCTGGGTTAAAAGAACGGTTTTGCCCAAGTTGGACCCAGTGTGAACGGGTAACCAGGGTTGAGCGACCCGGGTCCCGTTCACACTATAGGAAGGAGGCAGTAGTAACTCCAAATGCTGCCTCCTCTTTAGGGGGTCAATCCAATTACCCAAAAAAGGGGTGAGTTTCCCTTGCAGCAGTATATAACACAGCAGGTACTGCGGTCACAGCAGTACCTTATAAACTGGTACAGAGCTGCGGACAACAGTCACAGTACCGTATAAACAGATGGGGTATGGACAGCAGTCACAGTACCTTATAAACCGATGTGGTATGGACAGCACTCACAGTACCTTATAAACAGATGGGGTACGGAGCCACCGAGAGCAGTCACAGTACGTGGGACAGAGAATTTTCTTTTCTTTTTTTTTTTACTTTTAATAATTTTATTAATTTTAAATGGTACTTGTGTACTATCACGGCGCCCATCGCATCACAGACATATTGTATACGATGGTATGCGATGCTCCACAATGTCATACAATTTTAAAAATGTATGGCATTGTATATGGCATACAATGCCATACAATGCGATGGGATGCGATTATAACTTGTATAAGCACCCTAATGGGTGCTTAAAATGTTAAATGCACCCCCCAAGTATAAACGTGAACCCGAAGCGTGGCGAGCGGCGGCGGTACGCGTCCAACGAACTTTTCATACCCCCACTATCCACGTCGGTGTGGAGTTGAGTTGACATAGTGTGGCGAGCGCAGCGAGCCACCGAGCCCGAAGCGTGGTGAGCACAGCGAGCCCCACGCAGAACTTCACAGGTATACGCATCCCTCGCGGGGGGTCGCTGTGCTCGCCACGCTTTGGGCTCAGTGGCTCGATGCGCTCGCCACACTATATAAAATCAACTCCGCGCCGACGTGGATAGTGGGGGTATTAAAAGGTCGTAGGATGCGTACCGCCGCCCCACGCGGGCTCGCTACGCTCGCCACGCTTCGGGTTCACGTTTATACTTGGGGGGTGGCGTGGGGGTGCATTTAACATTATAAGCACCCATTAGGGTGCTTAAAAGCACCCATTAGGGTGCTTATACAATTTAACATCGTATATGGGGCATATAGTCGCCCAATTTTTTTTATTGCATTGCATTGCATGCCATCGGGTGTATGGCATGCGATGCAATAAAAAATCGGGCGACTAATTATCGTGGGCGACGTGCTAGTACACAAGTACCTTTTAAATAAACAGGGTACTTGTGTAGAATCACGGCTCCCACGATGTCCATCGCATAGCAAAAAATCGCATGCGATCGCATCGCATGCGATTTTTAACAGAAATGCATCCAAATGCATTGAAATTAGTATCAAACATGTTCAATGGCCCCCAAATGTCATTTTTGAGGCTGTACCACCCCCACTATCAACGCAAACCTGAAGCGTGGCGAGTGCAGCGAGCCCGCGAGGGGCGGCGGTACGCGTCCTACGACCTTTTCATACCCCCACTATCCACGTTGGCGTGGAGTTGAGAATAGAAAGTGTGGCGAGCGCAGCGAGCCCCGCGAGGGGACACGGATACCTTCACAGGTATACGCGTCCCCTCGCGGGCTTCACAGGTGTCCGCGTCCCCTCGCCACGATTCGGGCTCGCTGCGCTCGCCACACTTTCTATTCTCAACTCTGCGCCGACGTGGATAGTGGGGGTATGAAAAGGTCGTAGGACGCGTACCCCCGCCCCTCGCGGGCTCGCTGCGCTCGCCACGCTTCGGGTTCGCGTTGATAGTGAGGGTGGTACAGTCTGAAAAATGACATTTGGGGGCCATTGAACATGTTTGATACTAATTTCAATGCATTTGGATGCATTTCTGTAAAAAAATCGCATGCGATGCGATCGAATGCGATTTTAAAAAAATTGCTTAAAAACTGCAAAAATCGCATCCCATCGCATGCCATCTCATGCCACTACATATGGCATGCGATGGGAGCCGTGATACTACACAAGTACCATAAACAGTGGGGTATGACCTGCGGTCACAGCAGTACCCTATAAACTGGTGCAGAACTGCGGACAGCAGTCACAGTACTGTATAAACAGATGGGGTGACAGCAGTCACAGTACTGTATAAACAGATGCGGTACGGAGCTGCGGACAGTAGTCACAGTACCGTATAAACAGATGGGGTACCAGCAGTCACAGTGACATATAAACAGATGAGGTACGGAGCTATAGGTTATGTGGAGTTATACACTATAAAACAATACTGCTGGTGGTGCTACTAAACTTAAATAAAATATAAACTTGTGCCCACTGCCTAAAGTGCCTATGAAACAAAGCTCATCTGGCAGCAGGGAGTAAGATAGGTGGGCCTATGATTCACATAATAAAAAACCAAACGTTAAAAATCATAATCTAAAAATCTTTTTTTTTAGAATATTTTAGTGACATGAATAAAACATACTAACATTATAGTAACACTATAGTGACTTAAATAACATTTTTGTGTGTGTATGATGCATAAATGCAGACTTTTGAAAATTCCTCTCCAGGAGAAGCCCGGAGAGGAGTAAAGGGAGGCTGGACAAGACTTCGTTTTGGGGGCGGGGTGAGGCTGATGTCACTAAGCCCCGCCCCGGTGACCGACAGCCTCATTAATTCGAGGATCCCTGGGTGTGGGGGAGGGGCTAAAATGACATGACATGATGCAATTCGCGTCATTTAGCCCTGCCCCCTCCCCGTGAACCCGCGAAATTTTGGAAATTTATACCGCGGGGAGGGGGGGAGTAGGGGCTGTGTCTAGAATGCGGGAGACTTGAGCTGCAGTGAGTTGTAGCAGTGTGAGCTGCGGTGAGTTGTAGCAGAGTGTGAGTTGTAGCAGAGTGTGAGCTGCAGTGAGTTGTAGCAGAGTGTGAGCTGCAGTGAGTTGTAGCAGTGTGTGAGCTGCAGTGCTTTGTAGCAGAGTGTGAGCTGCAGTGAGTTGTAGCAGAGTGTGAGCTGCAGTGAGTTGTAGCAGAGTGTGAGCTGCAGTGAGTTGTAGCAGAGTGTGAGCTGCAGTGAGTTGTAGCAGAGTGTGAGTTGTAGCAGAGTGTGAGCTGCAGTGAGTTGTAGCAGTGTGTGAGCTGCAGTGCTTTGTAGCAGAGTGTGAAAACGAGACACTCTGCCGGGGGAATCGGCTCCACCAGCAACCACTACAGGGCTGGTCGCGGCAGTGTGCTCCAAGTGCCTGTCGCCCTGTACACACGGGGATATGGTCTCTCAGCGATCATATCCCCAGCAATTTTGGCTGAAATGAGTACAGGGCTTTATCCTGCAACAAGATAGATTTAATAGAAGGATGATTTATCATTTCAGAAGTTTATTGGTGTCTAATATGATTTATAAAAAATATAGTAAATTGGTCAACATTGGGTAACATCGGTTTAGGTCTAAATAGTGTTTTGTAACCAGTGTTGAAAAAAATAATTTAACAGACATTCTCTTTCAGTGTCCCACCCCTAGCTCAGACTAAAGGTCACCCAGATGGCAATGTGCCGCAGCCTGGGCAGGTGCATGAATTATAGCTGGTAGAGAAAAACTGTTTTTGGATTTGGAATTAGCATGCCCAATATAACCTAAATCAGTTCTAACATTCCAGGCACCAAACAAAATCTTTATTTTCTTGGGCAGTGTTGTACATCGAATATCTCTAATTCCCTGTCGCCAAAATGCCATAAATAGAAACACAGCCTCCAAATGCTAGAATTCCTCAATAAAATAGATTTTATATTTAGTCAGTCCAATTTGCCTTTTGTTTTACATGGTGGTCATGAATATGACATGTGCCACCATTTTACCGTGGTACATTTGTTGTTACTATTTAATATATTAATATACACTTGCCATTTTTATGAAATCATGAGTCAGAGTTTGGCAGTAGGAAAATAAAGACCCTAATTCTAAATATGCCCAGCAGGTCTGCCATCAGAAATTGTGGGGCCTGGGATTGACACAATACTCAGGCCCCCCTGGGGGTGGAACTTTGGATAATGTGGGTGGAGCTACTTGGTATTTTAAACCAGTTTTTTTTTCTTTTCTTTTTTTTTTTTTAATTATCAGCTGCAGGGGTGGATGTTATTATAACTTGAGTATCATATAAGTTATAGGATACCCTTATAACCTAGCCCTGCATGAGTTGCATCAGTATAATACACAAATACAATCATGGCAGCTCCACCTCATTCATACACAAATATGGACCCTGACCCAACCACCTCCGTCTCACACCTATACCCCAATCCTGTCCCATCCACCTCCCTTTCACATACCACAACCACCTACCTCTCCCACATATAGATAATTTAGCCCTGCCTTGCTGCTGTCAGTGATTTCCAGCGTGCTTCTTTGTCTTCCGTAATCTTGCAAGCATAAAGTTGACTTCTATCTAACTACAGTTAAACATGATGCTTCCTTGTGTTCTTATTTATTTGTTCATTTTTTTTTTCGTCTTTTGCATGGCGATGGCCATTTTGTTGAGGACATTTCTATACAGTTATCCTTCTTTGCAGCTGCAAAGATGGGTCCCCTCTCTGTCCAGGCCCAGTACTGCATTCCCAGCTCTATCCACCCTTATGGCAGCCTTGATACCCAGCATAGAAAGGGGCATCACGTTGTGCAGGCACCCTACAAACATACTGTAGGTTCCAGCATAAACTTTCTATCTCTGAAAGAGGAACAGCTGCAATGCTCCCCTGTCTAAATCCCCGTTTTTTAGATCACAAAGATCAGTCCATAATAAATACCCATGAGCTCCATGTAGGAGAAAACAGGTACTGTTCGGGGTATCTAAGAACAGATTGGGTAGTAGTACAGGTTGAGTATCCCGTATCCAAAATGCTCGGGACCAGGAGAATTTTGGATAACGGTTTATTCCGTATTTCGGAATATTTTAATATTTCAATGATGTATTTTGAAGTATCTTGCATTTATGCTGTATAAACACATAATATACACACAAATATATTTTATTACCACATAAAATACACACAAACATATTTTAATTGTTCAAAAAACAAGGTTTCAAAACGTGAAACAAAATGTGTGTATCTCAGCACTGAATTTGAATGCCAAGAAATCATTGTCTTGCACATATATAGTGCCAGTTACATATCATGTCCCCAGTGATGCTGTTACATATGTCCCCAGTGAGTTTTTAGCAAAAAAAATTTTTTTTTTCACTTTCTGGAATGTCCGTATTTCGGAATAATTCGGATAACGGATATTCGGATACGGGATACTCGACCTGTAGTAGTAACCAAATGAATGGCTCTGTAAAATACAAGTCAGCTGTTGTAAGACTGTTATAACTGTGCGCGTTTCATCTCAACTTAGCCTCCATAGAGAAACATCTGAGACATTTTCACTGATATTAAAATTCTTCCTTCCCAAGATCAAAGTACTATATCCATGTCTCTTTTATTACATAGTAATGCCTGCAGGAAGCTGTCTGGGAGTTTATCAGAAGTTCTAGTAAAATGTCATGTAATGTTATCTGCCCGTCTGACATCACAAGCGCCCATTCACCTGATATATTATTTTCTCATACAAGTGGTAACTACCATCATTGTGCCATGGGCATGACTGATGGGCTCGGTATAGTTGACTGACTTTATTAGAATCACAGGTCCACTTTTTTACTTCCTTTACTTCTTTTAAACCCGTGTTGATCCTACAGTGTAACTTTCCAAATGTCATTCATTCTTTTACAATATTGTTGTTGTGAGATATGTTTTTTCATAGATGCTTGGCATGTGTGTAATCTGAGGTCTACCATTTACAAACACAGGGAAATCTATTCTGAGCTGGCTAGTCATCGGCTGACTGTGTCACAGCTATTTTAGTTGGCCAGATGCATAATTTCCTCTCCATTGGGCAGACAATTTAACCCCGCAATGACATAACATAACATATATTTTTTATTGCAAGTCGTTTCCCTTTGCAGTTATGGGCTCAGTGGAATGAGGTACAGGACACATCTACTGTACATGGGTTTTGAATGTTTCCTTCCATCAAGTAGATTCTAACATAGGGTCTGGTTCCGACCAGTTCACTAAGCTGCCTATACTCACAGTCTATCAAACAGGTAATCACCGTCCCGCTGAGTGCCTGCCCCAGCCGAATCCCCTCACTAGCATGCAAGGGGATGTGTACTCAAACACATCCCCTCGCATGCAGTCGAAGGGGAGACCAATCATTCCATGGGTTTGATGTTGAGCACATGAAACCTGCTGACGTTGCATGTAATTGCACCTATTGAGTGTAGACCCTTATGTTGGTGATATCCTGGTCCAATCAGACTCATCCCATACCAAAACAAAGGTGCTAGATATATGAAGGCAGAAGGGGCTGCCTTTTATGGACGTCCTCATGAAAACCAGGAACTTTTTGGCCGTCTAAAAATCAATTCAGACTGTCTGACCTTATTACCGAAGGGGAGAAAAATCATTCGATGACCGGCAACCATCGAATGATCACTCTCCCCTTTGACTGCATACGAGGGGATTTGTTCTCATACATATACCCTCGCATGCTAGCGAGGGGATGCTGGGGGAATGCTGACCTGTGCTCGCTAGGCTGCGAGTTACAGTCAGTGGGTAAAGGAGGCCAAACCTTTTTAGTTATATATGTGAAAGCATAAAAACAGACGGAATAATCAGACTAAAGACAGAGACTGGGTGTCGCGATCGGGTTAAAAATCAGACTTTCTTACCCCTTAAGTTTCTGATCCAGCTGTCGCTGTGCTCCAAGTCTGATATCATCAGCGCTGCGTGCGTTCTGTGTGCAGTGTGGCGTCCCTGTAGTCACCATTCACCGCTGGCATGCAGGACACCCAACATCCATCTCATGTCTTACTATGAAGTCTGAACTTCCATAGACTTCCATGCCCCTGCTGTATTTACTAGGACACACGCGTGTGTAAAACAAACACAGTTTCCCTCCTAAACCAAACATGGGTGCTGCCATGCTTGGTCCAGTCACCTGAGCCTATCCAGAGTGGCCTTCTGTTTCTGCCTATCCGATCGGGATAGCCAGAGCCACAATTGGTGTCTAGTTGCCTGGTATCCCAAACTGTTGCCTGCCATAGGATTGGCCCACCTATCTTACTGCCAGATGAGCTATGATCTTGGTAGCAAGAGCCATCATCCAGGTGACACCACACTTGCCACCAGTTCTAGGCTTGGATTACACCTAAGCATTTGCCAAGTTTGCTTATGCCTAGGGTCAGTTCTGAACAGGAACGATGTTATTAACAGTCTATAACAATACACATTGATTAGGGTTAGATGTTAATCTATACAGGAACTCCAATAGCAGGTCCTTTCATCATGGAAATCCCTCACTAGGGGCCAGATGCATTAAGCTTCAAAAGTGATAAAATGGAGAGTGATAAACAGCCAGCCAATCAGCTCCTACCTGCCATGTCACAGACTGTGTTTGAAAAATGTCAGGTAGGAGCTGATTGGTCGGTTGTTTATCACTGTCCATTCTATCACTTTTGAAGCTTAGTAAATCTGGCCCTAGGTGTCCAAAAACATCTCTTACATAACGAATGTGGAAAATCCCAGTCACCATTCATGTTAGTTGAGTCTTTGGTCCAGCTTTATTTAGTTCTGTAAAACGACACATTCACGCATGGCACTGCTGACTAATGCCATCTGAGGATGGTGTACAACGTCTTGTCCCGCTGGGGGCATTAGCGCAGGAGAAGGGCCAGAAAAATCTCCTGCTTATCCATGTGGCCACAGTGAAAAAAATATTCCCAAAACCTACTGTAGTCAGTAGTCTGCAGATATGCCAGGTTCAAAGAGAGTCAACGTTATGTGCAGTAGAATGTAAAAAGGTGCTGATAGTTAGTCTGGTTATAATGACTGTGTCCAGTCGTTAGTGTTCTATATAATTGATTATTTCAAAAGCATATGCTAACAAATTCAATAGTTTTCTATCAAATCCCCCAGAGCAATTTGATGATTAGATCTTATGTGAGAACAAATCAAATACTGTATTAGCGATCCATTCAGCTAAATTAGCCACACATCACATGCCAAGATTCCAGAATGAGTTGCCTAGATGTAATGGATTGATCAGATAATGTACTGTGGTTAGTGTTTTAAATATTCAGTAGTGTTCTAAAGCTTTTGAGTAATCCATTTCAGATCCATATATAGCAGCTCAACATTTGTTAATTTCCAGTCAGCACAGTAACGATGAATTAGCACAACACTACAATGAACCTTATCTTGCCTTTTGCTGGTGAATCCTATTGTTTTAGCCATATATATGAGAGCTGTACAGGATACAGACCTTATGCATGTTCTACAGACTCCCGCTGAAATCTCTTACTTGCAAATGGAATCAAACCTTTATATGTACCACTAGTAGACATATAGGGGAAATTTAGGTACTTGTGTATTATCTGGGCGCCCAACATTTTCATCGTAGGGCATTGTACAACCAAAAAAAATCAGTCGCATCGCATCGCATGCAATCATATCGCATGTGATGCGACCCGATTTTTAATTGTACAGGCCCCCTGATGCCTGATTCCTATGTTAAATGCACCGCCAGACCCGATTTTTCATTGTACACCCACCCTGATGGGTAATTACTATGTGAAATCCCCCCCATTGTTAACGGCACCCCAGTATCAACGCCAACCCGAAGCGTGGCGAGCGCAGCGGTATGCGTCCTCCGACCTTTTCATACCCCCACTATCCACGTCGGTGTGGAGTTGATTCTAGATAGTGTGGCGAGCGCAGCGAGCCCGAAGCGCGGCGAGCAGACGTGGAATACGAGCCCGAAGCGTGGCGAGCGGACGTGGATTACTTTACATGTATTCCGCATCCCCTCTTGGGGGATTGAACACAGGGACAATGCTGGCAATACAGTGACAATGAAGGCACATTCTACTCACCTTTTTAAAAATGCAAACTCTGCATACTGTACTTTAAAAGTGGACGGGCAGGCCGCAACCCGCAGATGCACTTAAAAGTGTCTCCCGGCTCCGCTGCCTGCACCTCCCTCCAGCAGTGGATGGGGATCGCTGCGACAGCCCTTGCTCGACAGCCCCAGCTCAGGCGTGGAGTGCGGCGTGGCGTCAGCTCCTTCACTCGGCGGACGGGCGGGCGGGAGGGAGTGGGGGCGGGCTTGGCGCGCACGGCGTCTCCCCCTGATCACACTGGGCGCGTCTTCAGCCCCCGCCCACGTGATAGCACGCTCACTCGTCAGGGGAAGGAGACGTCATGTCTCACTTCCCCTGGCATTTACACAATAACTGTGCGGTCCGGAGATCTGGCTTCTGCGGTCCGGAGATGGACCGCGGTCCGCCAGTTGCCGGTCCCTGTTCTAGATGGTGCTAAATGATTAAGGAGTATAATCTGATTGGTTGCTATCGGCAACATGCCATCTTTTAATAGAACACCCATCTTAGTAAATTAACCCCATAGTATCTCCGATCAACACATTGCTGGTAGGACTAGGGAATGTCTTCAAAGACCTGCAACATGGGCTTGGTGGGACTCGCCTGACTTAAGGTCAGTTTTTATTCCGGATTTATGCTTCATTTAAGGAAATCACACACACAAGCTAATTTTTTGTTTAATCAAAATTAAGTTGAGGATTGTAAAGGTCAGTAATAGCTGCATGTGTGTGTAAATGTTTGGCCTGGTTCCTCTGATATGCAGTTTCCCTCGCACCTGCCTGAAGTATTGTACACTGTAGCCCTGGTTCAGTGTGTAGAGTGGAAAACTTTATTGTCAGTGGATACTGAACTTGTGACACAGGAAATGGTTGTGAAGTATTGGTCACCCAAGTGTTTATTGGCGCCACTCTGGCTTATGGCATGTATCTTGTTTTCCACGCTTAAAATGCAGCTGATGGATGAATGCTTATGTCGCCACCTATTTACCTTGGTGAGTCCACAGGTTTCTTTTCAGCAACGATATCCATAGATGGCTGTACCTTTAAGTTCAAACTCCAGACAATTTTGCTATCCGGAGCTAGGCGCAAGCCAAACGGGCAAACCTCCGAAAATGGCATTTTCACTTTTTTTACCGCATTTTTGGCATTGATGCATCTTGCCTATTGATATGATCCATCAGGTCAAGCTTAAAAAGACAAATATGGGTCTAGCAGGGATATTCATATACCTATACCACATATACAAGCAAAGAGGGCAACCAGGACCAAAGCAGATGCCAGAAACTAACCAAAGGGGTTGTAAACTTGGGACAGATGTCCTGTTACAGATTTACATTTTATGCATAGCTTACAGATTTACATTTTATGCATAGCTTTACTTAAAAATACCATATTAAAACAAAGCTCTGCTGATTTGTTCCTGCCCGATGATACCATGATACTCCCTTTTGATTTTCCACACGCACCATTGACAAAACAACAGTGCATTACATTTGACTCACAGCCATAGGTGTAACGTTTATTTAAAATTCATTTTATGCTTGAATGCTTCTTGTTTCTTATTTATTTTTTCTTGTCCTGAATCCTTGTGCATATGCTAATCTGCAGCAGCCAGCAGCAGCCATCAAACAGTGAGAGTATTGTTATGCCCTACACAATAAGAAAACAGAGCATGGTGCAGCACACATAGCAGACCGTGTGCAGATGCGAGCGGCAGGCTAAATATTTGTGCATTTAAATTTCAAATGACCCAAGTGATGTCATTTCGGATCCAACATACGGCATATGAACTGGGACCTCTTTATAGACTGATTATTCTGGATGTGTTTGAGAAAACTCATTTAACACAAACTTAAAAACAAGTTTAATAAAGTTGTTCATTGATACTGTATAACTTCAGTCACACCTTATAGGCTTTTGTGTTCTGGCAAATGAAGAATGAGTTGTGCACTCGGTTGTTTTTTTTTTTTTTTTGTAGGTTCCAAAGTCCTCACAGACCAAGATCTGCTTTATAGCACATCAGTGAGTTTACTTTTCTAAACCCTCAAGAGGTTTATGGTACTGTATGTAGGGAGACACAGTCTAGACAGGAGTAATACTAAAAATGGAATCACATACATACTGTATATGGCTGTGGTGAATTTTTCTATATTTTGTAATTCCTCTGTGTTGTTATTTTATTTGGCAGGAGAATTAAAATCACTTTGCAGAACCTATTATTGATGCTAAGTTTTAAAAGCAATGTATTCACAAGTATAAATGTTTAGAAAAAGTTCTGCAAGCGTAGAAGGGGCCTGATTCAGACTAGGCTAGCGAACAGGTCAGCGCCGCCCGCATCCCCTCTCTTCCCTTCGGAAATAAAAGTCCGTGAAAACGGACTTCACACGGAGATGGCCATAAAGGGACTTCAAGTGATGCCAGCATCCAGCTCTGAGCTGGTCTGAATCGGCCCCTAGAGGTGAACTTGAACTGTGAGCTATATATATTCCTGACTCTTCCAGTAGTATTAGTGATGTAACTATGCTGCTGCTGACCCTGCGGTGGCTTAAAGGAGCCTTCGCCAGTGGGGTCTGCGGGGAGCACTGCTGCAGAGACACCTGACAGCCGGAATGATCTCTCTCTGCCTTCCGTATGAGGCTGCCGCTGCAGGCATGTAGGATGCAGGGGCTCTTTGAGGGGGTGGGGATTAGTGGGATCTGGGCAGGAGGTGGGGCTTAACAGAATCTGAACGTGTGTGTGTTTTGCACAGGCTGGCTGTTGGGTGAATACAGCAGCCTTCATGTAGCTCATTTACCCCTCCTACCCTGCCCTCCCAGAGCCCACTCACTGCGATCACTCTTATCAGCTCCTCCCCCACAGACAACAAGGAGCTGATGGCAAGGACAGGAGTGCATGCACATGTACCCCTGCAGCTGCTGCCCATAGTAAGTTTATAGAGAAGCCTCCATGTCCTTTTATGTCATCCAATACTACACCTGTATATATGTATAATAAATAATATGTGTAATGGGCATTACAGTGCGTTGTGTTTAGTGTATGGGCCATTACGGTGTGTGATGTAATGTGTAAGGGGATTTGCGGAGTTTGGAGCATAGTGTAACTGGCATTACAGTGTGTGGCCTATAGTGTAGGGGGCATTACGGTGTGGCATATAGTGTAAGGTGCATTACAGTGTGAGGTATATAGTGTAAGGTGTGTGTGTGTGGTGTAATGTGGCATATAGTGTATTACATTGTGTGGTTTATAGTATAAAGGGCATTACAGGTGTGTGTGTGTGGAGTATTGTGTAAGGGTCTTTAGGATGTAAATGGCATTACGGTGCAAAATATATAGTTATGCCACTGACTATTATTGTACACTAGGATGATACAGAGGAATAATCTATATCTATTGCCTTTATAATAGAACACAGATATTGCACATGTTACATTTACTTATACTAACCTAGCGCTCATTCTATGGGGTGTCACTCTCTGCTGCGGTTCTTCTAGTACAGTGTGGTCTATATTTTAGCATTAATATGCAGACCAGACCTGTACACCACAGCAGAGAACGATACCCCAGACAGGGAAGAGGAACTGCACAGGTTTGAAATATGCTAGATTTAGAATAAACCCTGTAACCGTCCATTTTGGCTTTAAACCAAAACTGACTATTTCCAACAGATATCATCCTTGTAAAATCTGACTATTTATCACCTGCCGTGTTATTTAGATTTTGTAGCTCTAAATAACATTCGTTTTGATTTTTTCAGTTCAAAATCAATGGCAAATAGTTAAAATACGATGGCAAAGCCTTTTATAAAGAAGCACTGCACAAATAATTGTGATCTGTGCAGTGCTTCTCTCGAACACTCCTGGTAGCAGGGCTACCATCAGAATTAATGGAGCCCGAGGCTTGCAGTGTCTGCAGCGATGGCTACACTGTTCTACCTCTACATTGCTGGTACTTATATGTTAGTTGGGCGCCCACTATAGTTAGTACGCTCATACCCCCACTATCCATGTCGGCATGGAGTTGATTCTATATATTGTGGCATGCGCAGCAGGCCGAATCGTAGCGAGGGGACTCGGAAAATGAAGCAAATAGCTTAGTGGGCAACCAACTAACATATAAGTACCACATTGCTTCTACCTCTACATTGCTTCAAGTGGAACGTGAACTTTGTTATGACTAATTATGTTTGATAGACTCCAGTCCTGTAGCTTCCCCCTGATGGCAGCTCCACCTGCAGGTATACGGTTCTGCCATAGTTTTTTCAAGAAATGGACTTTCTACAAGACAACTTAGGTGCCTCCTTCGGACCCAGCATGCCACAAGGGACCCCTTAAAGATATCCTACTCGGGAGTCCTTTTAAAAGTGATAAATTGCATGCAATTTATTGCATGTAAAAAAATGGCACATCAAGTGCCAAGTTGGATGTTAACCTCCTGGGGAGCTCAAGAGAAATCGGGTCCAACTTGCCCTTAAGGCAAGTCGTACTAGTGTATGGGGGCCTTTACTCTCACTGGAGCTGGAAGTAGGTTTTGAGAGCCCATTGAATTTTTCAGAGACTCTGAGAGGCAGAGCGTTCCAGTGGTGTGGAGTAGCTCAGACAAATTCTTGGAGATGGGTGTTTGAGGAGGAAATAAGTTGGGAGCAGAGGTGTCATCACTCTGCCTTTGTCTGCCACTCAAGTGTACCTCTTGCGTGTGTACCTGATTTACATTCAAACACTACCTAATGTTAATAATTTTTTCTACACAGCACTTGAGACAGATTTGTGACTAGCGACCACAATCTTGCATAATTATTATCCACACCTTTCAGTATAATTTGTTCATGTCTGTATATGGGCTGTGGTACTTCTCAAGCTTGGTAGTGGTTTGGTATACTAGACAGCGGCAGTTTTCAACTATGGGCTGCCACCCCCCCAGATGAAATCTGCCACTCTGTGAAGCCAGATGCAGTCTGTGAGACTACACTGGCTTCACTCTGACTGGCAGTGACTGCCAGTCACCAAAGGCAGTTACATTGGGAGGTTCCCCTCCCTCCGGGATGCCTCTATGGGGTGCTGCTGGGGCAGTACTGAGGATGATACTGCACGTGTGCCGTACCTGGGACCGTAAATATGGTATCATGGACTGCTGCCAAAATAATCCAAAGAGGTTGGTGGCCAGCATATGCGCAGTACCAAAGAAGCCTCTGCTCATGTGGTGGTCCCGTGACATGACGGGGGTCAGGACAGGCGGCGGGGACCAACTGGCACAAGCATCGATGGCGGGAACCAGCAGCATCGCGGCAGCCCCCCTCCTCTACAGAGGTAAGAGCCGCCACTGGTAATAGACATGCTTTCTACAGGTAGTGTTACTGTACCTTGTTATTTACTATGTGATCTCAATCAGTAAGGAGGCAGCTTAGTTTGGCATCTGGTTCTTTACCAGAAAGTGCTCATAAACCACACATCCTGTTTGTTAACCTTCTATCATTAATTGGTCCTCTACCTTAACAATGTACTTTACTGTTGTCTACAGCAAATTGTGAACAACAGTAAAGTATTTTAGCGGCTTTGAAGTCTTTCCTTTATTTGCTTGTTAAAGAGTTTTGTAGCAGATTGCTGGGAAGATAACATATTCTCTGCTAGCACATTTTGGACAGCGCACATTTGACACTATTTCTGGCTCATTTACCTGAGTAATTGTGCGATTTTAGTCATCTGTTTTATCTTCCTTCCTCTTCTATAACTTTCAGGTTTGTCTGATATTGTGTTTATATTACACTTTGTAATATGTTCTTTTGGCAGTTTTCTTGAAGCAGAAATAGAAGTAGTGAAATGGAATTAATATCATTCTATGAGCATGACATCAAGATACATGTCCCGTTACTATTGTGGTTCCAGTCGTTATATACTGAAAGTGCTAAGTGACCAATTTCAAGTTGCGTAATTTAGTAGTTTGATACAAAATAAATACAAAATTCTACCTACTGTATTAAAACAATGCATTTTATTCATTAAAGAATGTAACATCATTATGTCTACATTTGACTAGGGCAATCATAGCATTTGTTATTTTAAAATGTATGATATACAGTAGGCACAGATAAAACAATCCATGTATTTAAATCTTAACTGCTGCACAGAGTGTTTCAGTAAATGAGTGTGCTGCTCTTGTGAGAAGGGGTGACCAAATAGCTAAGTAATAGGTGAAAAACCATCTATTTTTAGGACAAATTACAGTCTTAAACAAAGATGGCGCTTTAGGTGCATGAATATATTTGTCAATTTTAACAGAAAAATGTGTGCTTTTTATGCAGACCAATAGGACACTTTTCCCACCCCAGGTGTTTTCAATCCCCCCCCTAGTAATAATAATTCAAACCACCCTACTACACACAGTGTGATTTTGGCAGGCAATTGTGACTAGATAACCCCTGGAAGATTAGCCAAAATCGCAAATGTTAAACATGCAGCTGGTAATGAAGAGTTGCCCACGAAGTCAGTGTTGCATGGCAAAATAGATTATGCAGGCAAATCTATTTTGACTAGATCCTAGACTTTCATAGTGAAAATAAAATACCCAAAATCACGAGTGCATATATTCAAAATCGTCCACTGGCACAAATCGCATCATGTGTACATGCCTTAAGACCGTGTTGTAAGACAATGTTCTGTGAAATATTTATACGAGTAAGTGGTGCTATTAAGTATAGTTAAATGTGAAATAATACTTGGCACCAGATATGGCACCAGATATGGATGTGCATGGAAGACTTGCCACTAAATATGGATGAGCACAGAAGACTTGGCACCAGATATGGATGTGCATGGAAGACTTGGCACCAGATATGGATGTGCATGGAAGACTTGGCACCAGATATGGATGTGCATGGAAGGCCTGGCACCAGATATGGATGTGCATGGAAGACTTGGCACCAGATATGGATGTGTATGGAAGACGACTTGGCACCAGATATGGATGTGTATGGAAGACGACTTGGCACCAGATCTGCATATAAAGCATATATATATATAGTACTTGGCACCAGATATAGCTCTTTATAGAAGACTTGGCACTAGATATGGATGTGCACACAGTTTGATTGAGGCTGGTTGTCGGGATTGTCCTCTCAGAAAAAGAGAAAAGTTATCCCCCAGCACACCAAGCAGTATAGATGTGTTTTTTCTTGTCTATGCTGCCGTGTGTGAACACAGGTGCAATCATTCACGCTTGTATGCTACATGGCCATTAGAGTGTATGCACCATATGATGATATAGGTTGCACAATAATTACACAAACAAAATGCAGTTACCCACCACTACATTTACAAATACTGACAAAACAGTATCAACAATAATAATTGAACACTATAGGATAATACCAAAATCATAGATCTTAGATGCAGTTATTTGAAAGATATGGTTGCGCCTCCAGAACACATCAAGGCTTCTCTGTTTCTGAGGGTTCTCAATGCTACATTATAAGAGCACCCACTCAGGGACACAGAATTACTATTTGTTAGTCTCATCATCTCACGCATTGAATATTTATTTATTTACAGTTACTTATACAGGTTGAGTATCCTTTATACAAATATCCGTTATCCAAATTCTTCTGAAAACCACAGATTCCAGAAAGTGGATAAAGCACTACTGGGTACATCTCAAACATCACTACTGGGGAAATGATATGTAACTGGCACTACTGGGGACATCTGTAACTGGCACTACTGAGGATATGATATATAATTGGCACAAAATATGTGCAAGAAAATGATTGCCTGGCATTTAAAGTCCGAACCTGAGATTGTACACAAACATTGTTCTATGTTTTGATACCTTGTTTTATGCACAAATAAAATATATATTTGTGTGCATTTCATGTGTTTGATGTTCTTCTACAACATAAATGCAAGATATCTCAAGATACTGCATTGAAATATAAAAATATTATGAAATATGGAATAATCCATTATCTAAAATTCTTCTGTTCCCGAGCATTTTGGATAAGGGATACTCAACCTGTATTGCAATAGTCTCCTTATTGGCCTTCCCCAATACAGACTCTCACCACTATAATCCACCATGAATGCAGCAGCGAGGCTAATCTTCCTAGCCAGACATCCATTGTCTGCAACGCTACTCGGTCAGTCACTTCATTGGTTACCTGTATTCTATCGTATTCAATACAAAATTATTTTGCTCACACACAAAGCCATAAACCAAACTACACCAACATATACATATCTTCGCTTATCTCAAAATATCTTCCAACCCGACCTCTATGCTCCTCATCCACACTCATTACTCGCTTCCATTGACGATTGCAGCACACTCTCTCTCTCTCTCTCTCTCTTTCTCTTTCTCTTTCTCTTTCTCTTTCTCTCTCTTTCTCTTTCTCTTTTTCACATTTTCCATCCTCCTGACCGAACTGCTGGGTCACCGTATCATACAACACACCAGGAACCTTTGCATTCTGGTGGAATTAATGCAATAAAGAATAACTATCCTTGTGTATAAATGCCCATTTCCATATAGTATGTAAGCGTATGAGCAGGGCCCTTATATCTTTGTCTGTCTGTAAATGCCCAGTTTGTTTTATCACTGTCTCCTATTGTAAAGCATAATGGAATATGCTGCGCTATATAAGAAACTGTTAATAAACAAATATAATTTTGTATGAGCTATTATCATATTGCATATGTTAATTGAGAGCCAACTCACTTGGAGCCACTCCATGATCCTTCAAATGGCACTACAAGAACCAATATGCCCTCCACATGCTGGTCCCTTGTATACCCTCAGATTGTCACCACACTATTTTCGTGGGGTCTTCGTTTTTTGCTGCTAATGATGTGGGTCATTGACCACCAGCTAATTTGCTGTGTGTGTGTGTGTGTTATGCATAATCGGAGATTGTACCAGCACTATGGAGATTACAGCTTCTCCGTCTGATCATGACACCTATGATAGTGCAACTGTGTCTTTAAGACAGCGAGACTCCCGCCTTTGGCTATCCACCCCCTGTTACCAAACAGCAATGGCCACTGAAATTATATCTCTCTGCGTGCAGTCACACTCTGTGTGTTTTGAGTAGTAACCATCGGGATGTAAGCGTAGTGCAGCACTGTTATATGCGCAAGCTGTGACCATCCCTGAGAATCAGGCCCACAGGTTCCAAATATATAAACGGCCCATCTCCCAACATTGTTTATTTAGATCATGTATTCTTTTGGACAATCATGGACAATCCTTTCTGTTTATAAACTCTCTTTTTAAATGAAGTACATACTTTATAGCTGACTGTAGTAGAACTCCTTAAACCAATGTGTGGAATTACAGTACTGTACAGGGTTAATTTACACCTCCCTACATATATTCCTGAGGCAGACAGATTTCCAACAGCCTCTCCTACAGTGGCATGGCCGTTAAAGGAGAGAGCAAGCAGACAGATGGCACATTTGGGTCTTCAGTATAAATGTGTTTGGGCATGGAGGAGGGGGGGGGGGGTAGTGCTTTAAGGTCTCGGCTATATTACGCAGACTACCAACAGTGACACAAATTGCAGCAAAACAGGGCTGTCAATTATTGGGCTGTGAGACAGCGAACAGTTTTGTTCTGAAGACATTGGCTCAGGGGGAGTAAATACAAAGACTACCGTAATTGTACGCTGTGTGTCACATCACTTGCCGCACGATTGTATACTTCCTGATGCTGTACTGTATGTAGTTTAGCTTACACTTTGATGTAGAAAAAGCTTAAGGTGACTTTAAATTGCAAACAGTGAAATTAAAATATGAGGTTGTTAAGAGGTTTAGTTCTGCATGTTATTGTGAAGGTAAATACATCATACATTGTACAGGTGAGGACCGTTAGGTCGACAGTCAACAGGTTGTCCACTATTGATCAACAGGCAAGAAGTTGACACATGAAAAGGGTCAAAAGGTCAACACAAGCGAAATATCGACATGAAAAGGTCGACATGAGTTTTTCGTGTTTTTTTGGTGTCTGTGTCGCCATAGTTATTAGTGTACTGCGTCCCCTCGTATGGCTCGCCTTGCTTCAGGCATGGTGCATCGCTGCGCTATTCACTCTATTATATTCTCCCTCTATACCCACTGGTATAGTAAAGTATGAACAAGGTTTAAAAAAATCATGAAAAACTCATGTTGAGCTTTTTCATGTCGACCTTTTGCTTGTGTCAACCGATTGACCATGTCAACATAATGCATGTCGACCATTTTCATGTGTTGTCCTTCTGGTTGTTGACCATTAGTGGCTGACCTTTCGACTGTCCACCTAGACACTGTCTACCTAATGACGGCATACGGCACTGTACACTGGCCACAACCCTAGCACCAACATTGCTGTATCTGAATCCCACGTACAGTATATAGCATTAGCACAGAGCATTTTGTAGGAAAGGGCTGAGGATGATTTAGAGGAAGACTCTTACAGCCTCTGTAACTGGAGAGCGTCGTCTTTTCTTGCTAATCAATAGGATTTGCTCGTTAAAATTTGGAAAAACGTATTTCGGTCAGAAAATAGAAATTGAAAAGGAGCAGTTGGATGGAGGGCACTTTACTTCAATCTGTATGGCAGATTTTGTTCTTCCCTAGGTCATTGTTAATGAAGACATTCTAAATTACATCACAACCTCTCAGTGGTTTGCACTCAACCAATGTTCAGAAAAAAGTTACAGTATATCATGGAACATAATGATTTCTGCACAGGGCTCTCTTCAGTGACATTGATTAAACAGCTGTGCCCTGATCACATCTATTCAGTCACAGATAGAAAATGTGCAGTTCAGGATGAACATAAAAGCATTCCAGTGTAAGGATTATACAGCCTCTGGGAGCAGAAAAATATATATTTGATTTATATATTAACCCCTTCATGACAGAGCCAGTTTTTGCCTTCCTGACAGAGCCCTTTTTTTCAAATCTGGCATGTATCACTTAAGTGGGGATAACTTTTTTTTGCTTTTACTTATCCCAGTGATTTTGAGATTGTTTTCTCGTGACACATTGTACTTCAAGTTAGTGGTAAATTTTCGTCGATACAGTCTGTGTTTTTTTGTGAAAAATACCAAAATGTCGTAAAAAAATGGAAAATTTTGCGATTTGCAAAATGTTAAATTTTCTGCTTGTGAGACAAATAATCTTACCACTCAAAATAGTGAATAACTAACATAGACCATATGTCTACTTTATGTTGCCATCATTATTTCAACCTCATTTTCATTTTTTTGGACACTAGGAGGCTTAAAATATGAATAGCAAATTCTCAAATTTTCAAGAAAATTTCAAACTCTGATTTTTTTAGGGACCAGGTCAGTTATGATGTGACTTTGAGTGACTTGTATGTGAGACACCCCCATAAATGATGCCATTTCAAAAACTGCACCCCTCACAGTATTCAAAACAGCATTTTGGAAGTTTGTTAACCCTTTAGGTGTTTCACAGGAATTAAAAGAAAGTGTAGGTGAAATTTCAAAATTTCATTTTTTTTGCAGATTTGCAATTTTAATACATTTTTCTAAGGAACACAGTAGATTTTACTAGAGAAATGTGACTAAAAATTGATTCCCCCAATTCTTTGGTTTTCATAAATATCCTATATGTGGCCCTAGTGTGCACGGTGACCAAACCACAGGCTTCATTATAGAAGGAGCACCTACTTGATTTTGGAGCCTCCTTTTTATGAGATTATTTTTTAGGCACCATGTAGGTTTCTAGGCACCATAAGATGCTAAAAGTTAGGTACCCCCCACAAGTGACCCCATTTTGCAAACTACACCCTTCAGGGAATTCATCTAGGGGTATAGTGTACATTTCAAACCCCCAGGGGTTTCACCAATTGTGGTACAACTGGGCAGTGAAATTAATTTTTCATTTTCACAGCTCAGTTGTATCAAAATTGGTGAAACCCCGGGGGGTTTGAAATGTACACTATACCCCTTGATGAATTCCCTGAAGGGTGTAGTTTGCAAAATGGGGTCACTTGTGGGGGGGTTCCACTGTATGGGTGTTTCGGGGGTCATTCAACCAGAATCTGTGCTGCAAAATCCAAAAATCACTCCTTCCCTTCTGAGTCCTGCCATGCACCCAACTGGTATTTTTTGGTCACACATGAGGCATTGCCGTACTCGGGAGAAATTGGGGCACAGATTTTGGGGTGCTTTGTCTCCTTCATTCCTTGTGAAAATGAAAAATTTTGAGCCAGATCTGCATTTTTGTGTAAAAAAATGTAATTTTTTACAGAAAAATGCAGTTCTGGCTCAAAATTTTTTATTTTCACAAGGAATGAAGGAGACAAAGCACCCCAAAATCTGTGCCCCAATTTCTCCCGAGTACGGCAATGCCTCACGTGTGACCAAAAAATACCAGTTGGGTGCATGGCAGGACTCAGAAGGGAAGGAGTGATTTTTGGTGGTGGAATGAATGGTGGGTGCTATGTCGCATTAGCAAGACCCCCGAAGCACCAATACAGTGGAACCCCCCCACAAGTGACCCCATTTTAGTCACCAGCTTTGGGAGGGGGGCTGGCGCTGCGGCTGGCGGGGGGGGGGTGGGAGGGGTGCTGGTGCTGCGGCAGCCGGGTGGGTGGGAGGGAGGGGGGCTGCCGGGTGGGAGGGGGGGGGGGGGCTGGCGATCGGTGGTAATCGGTGCGGTATATACACACACACACACACACATATATATATGTGTGTATATATATATATATATATATATATATATATATATATATATACAAATATATATACACACACATATATATATATATATATATATGTGTGTGTGTGTATATATATATATATATATATATATATATATATAAATAAATATATTTTTTCAGTGCATACTGTACATTTTTTAACTTTTTCTGCAGCTTGATGCTGCTGCTGCGGGGGGGAGGGGGGAGGGGGGAGGAGGGCAGCGCTGCGTGCGCTCCAGACGCTCCGGGGGAGCTGCTGCTGCTGCCGGGTGAGTGCCCGGCGGGGTCGAGGGGGGGCTGCACATCGGTGGTGATCGGTGCTGTACTTGACAGCACCGATCACCAGTGAATCCCTGTGTTACCGAGCGGCTTAGCCGCCGGTAACACAGGAAACGCTGTGAATGGCTGTTCAGATTTGAACAGCCAATCACAGCGATCGCCGACCGGGGGGGGCACCCCTGCCCCCCCCTGGGCGGCGAGGGGGGATGTCTGCTGTCAGGGACAGCAGACATCACCTAACTGTCACTGCGTCTCTAGACGCAGTGACAGTTAGAAGTCATGACGTATATATACGTCATGTGTCGGGAAGTACTTCCCGACCATGACATATATATACGTCAAATGTCGTGAAGGGGTTAACAGTTTCGTATATAGCGCACACACATTCCGCAGAGCATATTTGAACACTCACATCAGTCCCTACCCCAGTGGAGCTTACAATCTATATTCCCTACCACATGTACTTGCACACAGACATTCTAGGGTTAATTTGTTGGGAGCCAATTAGCCTACCGGTATATTTTTGGATTGTGGTAGGAAACCGGAGCACCCGGAGGAAACCCACGCAAGTACAGGGAGAATATACAAACTCTGCACAGTTAGAGCCATGGTGGGGATCGAACCCATGACCTCAGCGCTGTGGGGCTGTAATGCTAACCATTACACCATCCGTACCACTTGTGGGCCAGTGCACCAAGATAAATGCAACGTGACAGAATACAGTGCATCCCCTATTTCTCAATCTTCCGGGTACGCCGGTTTCCTCCCAATTTTCAAAAATATACTGGTAGGCGAATTGGCTCCCAACAAAAATGAACCCTAGGATGTCTGTGTGTGCGTGTACATGTGGTAGGGAATATAGATTGTAAGCTAAACTGGGGCAGGGACTGATGTGAATGTTCAACTATTTTCTGTAAAGTGCTGCGGAATATGTGCGCGCTATATAAATAACAAGTAATAAATACAATCTGCGGACCCTCTTTAATGCCATCTCTGAAGAATAGCTTTTCACTGCTTGATTAATTGAACGTACCACGCAGATACTATTGCAGTGTATGGGGATGCAGGAGAAATCTGTAATCTCTTTGCAGTATTCCCTATGTTAAATAGGGTGAAGCTGTGATAAACTTTTTAATTATTCAAAAAAAAGAAAGAATAATAAAAAAAAAGAACAGAGAAATGTGTTATGACTGCATAATAAATTGTCCCCTAAGTCAGTGGTTCCCCTAAGCCAGTGGTTTTGGAATTATGCCACCCCCGGATATCAGAATTTTTTCACGGCACCCAAAAGTTTCTCATTGATCATATCAGGAAAAAATATTCAATTGAGTAAATTGAATGCCTAGGGACAGTTATGTGATGATGGACAGGATTCATTTTTCCTGGACATGGACCACCAACCCCTGCAAATCTCCCAAGGAACCACTGCCCTAAGTACTACTTAATTTATCACATGTAAATAATGGTAACTAATATTATTATTATTTATTATTATTTGTTCATTTATTAAAGCTCCACAAAGTTTCCACAGCTCCGTAAAATACACAGTAACCATATATGAATGCCATATGGTGTAATTTGGCATATCTAGAAACAATGTACAGCATCAAAATGACAAGCAAGGTACAGGACATGCGGTGAGGACCTGACAAATTGGCAACTCGCTGTCTTGTTTTGCAAGCAGTAGCAAGTCGCAAAAGAAGAGGCAATGCTTCACTTGATCAGTCTGTACCCAAGTTAACAGCGATTATACAGTGTAAAGAAGCATACACACGTTGAGATGTGTGCTAAGCGTTTTTGCTAAGCTACTTAGGGTAGGCGATTTCTCTGTGTCTAGATTGCCCATAGAGAGCCCATACACACGCAGCGAGGTGTGCTAAGAGATTTTACTAAGCAATTTTACTTGTGCAAAAAAAATGCAGGGTAGTGGTTCAGGATGACGTAGATTGCGATCAGTATCGCTCATTCTGTGCACACAGAGATCAATCAGCAGTCACTTGCAATACGATGAAATTTTGACTGCATGTTTTACCTTAACCAGCAGGCGCTATCCATTGCTCAGGGTCAGTGGCGGAACTTGTGGGTTGTGGGCCCAGGTGCAAATATATAATCTGGGCCCCCTCCTCCACCCCAACCCAACCAACTCATTGATGGTTTTATGCAGCAGTGGGCCCCTTAGTTGTCAGGGGCCCCGGTGCAATGCACCTGCTGCACCAATGGTAGTTCCGCCTCTGCTCAGGGTCATACACCCGGAGCGATCTATGTTCAAATCTAGATACTCTAAAGGGCATACACACGGGGCGATTTCGTGCTCTTTTCTAAGTTATCTGACCACATCTCAGTGTGTATGCCCTTTAGAGTCTCTAAATAGATTTGAATAAGGGTTACTAATCGGAGGTTAATCTGGGGACGAAGGAAGGTCAGTGTCAGAGAGGCAAGTGGAGAGTAGGGAAAATGCTGGCTTTAATGGAAAGGTGTGTTTTGAGCGCACTTGAAGCTAGCAATAATGGTAGATATGTGTTATTATTGATTCTTCCATGTAATATAGGGCCTTATTCTGGTTCACTCCTAAAGGCAAATTCGATCTCAAATGGACAAAACCATGTGCGCAGTGTGGGGCAATTATAACATGTGCAGAGAGAGTTAGCTTTGGGTGGGTTTTTTCTTCAAAGTGAGATCTATATTGCAGTGTAGAAATAAAGCAGTTAGTATTTCCCTGCACAAAAACAAAATAACTCACCCACATCTAATTCTATCTGCACCTGTTACATCTGCCCCAGCTGCAGTGCACATGGTTTTGTCCGGTTGAGAAGGAATTTGCCTTTAAGAGTGAACCAGAATTAGGCCCATAGGGCAGTATTCAATGAGAAAAATTCGCCCTGTTTTATGGCGAATTTGTGCTTTTTTCGCCTTGGACGGAGCATTTTGCTCTCCAAAAGCGAGCAACCCTATTCAATGTGAAATATTCGCCGTCTTTCTAAGTGATTTTCGCCGTCTCTCTCCGTGTAGCAATTCTCCATCTTTTCATGGAGAGCTGGAATGTGAACTTTTAAACTGCATTGCATTAAAAAGGTTTTTTTTTTAATTTTGGTGTAAAAAAATCAGGATTTTTTTTCTGTGAAGGGGCATGTTATTTTTATTCATGTGCTTATAGCACATGAATATATATTTAATTTAAAAAAAATATATATTTTTTTATATATATTTTTTTTTTTACACAGAGCAGCCAGCAGGGGGCCGGAGCTCTCGAGCCGCTCATTAGATATTCATATATTCACTGCATCCGATCATTACATATGCACGATCGGGTGCAGTGAATACTGGGTCCCCCGCTGGCTATAGGGGGGGCAGCTCCCCCTCCACATATGTTCTGGGGCAGCCAGGGAGACTTTAATCTCCCTGGCTGCCACCGTCCCACGGCTCCCTGCCAGCTCCCTGCTGCGGACGCTCGTCCGCTGCAGGGGTTAAGACTCGCCGCGAGTTGCGGCGAGTCTTAACCACATTGAATAGAGGGAGCAGGAGTGGCAGCGAGCCCTCTGGAACAGGGCGAGTGCATGGTGAGAGAAAAAATCTCTCGCCATGCACGGCGTATTTTTTTCATTGAATACTGCCCTTAGTGTCATTCCAAATCTGCATGCAATGATATGTGTGAGTGAAACCTGCCCCATTCCCTATTGCATATTGCAGACTTGTGCAATAAATGCTATCTATAACCTGCATACAGTATTATAGCAACCTTCAGCTTTGCTTTTCTGCACATTGAGTCCCAGGAAGTGACTGCTTCAGCCCATCTGGAATTCCTTTATTGCGATTCACATAATCCGGATTCCTTGTAGATCATGTAGAGTGGATCTTGTTCAAATCCTTCCCTGCAGTATCCTTTCCAACTCCACAATAAACCTTTTCTGGCAGAAAAAAATAGAAAAACTTATTCAGTCACCACTAATAATATTTATATGTGGTAGATATTTACTCTTGACTGGCTGCAGCTTCAATCAGGGTTCATTGTAAAGGTGCCCATACACTATGGCGATTTCATGGCAATTTGGTCACTTTTAAACCGATTGTAGCAATAAATCAGAGGAAAGGGGTCCAATGCGATGTGAGGTCCAGTAAGCAACGCATCAGAGCCTGAAGATCGCATAGGCTGCACTAAATATGTCACCAGGCCCATATGTTATGGACCCAGCCACAATCACAGAGAGTCCAGGACATTGTTCCAATGCACGGACCCAGGCATCGGATTGAATCGGATCAAAAACACATCTGATTTTGACGGATTTTACCCAATTTCTCGGTCCAATGCGTCAGAATTGGGTGAAATTGGGCATAATAGCAGTAGTGTATGGCCACCTTTACACTGCAACATCTTTTTGACACCTACATAAAACTTTTGCACAGTACCGTGACCCTCATTCTAATCGGTTGGCCCCATTGCAAATTCGCAACAGGGAATGATGTAGAAGATCTGTGAATATATGCGCATGTACAGGTCTTCTCTGCGGGCGCCCTTGAAGACTTGCCTTTGCATATGAACGTTTAGCGTCTCCTGTGCGTACCCACGAAAATGTTGGGTGCGAGCTGGAAAACACTGGGCATTCCCATGCGAACGGGGGCGGCTACCTGCGTTCCGGGGGACATCTAAGGCACCAGAGAGTGACTTAGATTAGCGAGCGCTTCAAAAATCATTTTGATGGTCATCGACCATCAATGATTTTGTGCACTCACGCAAGGCTACGAATGGATGTATATGCAACTCATCCATTTGCAGCTATGTGGGGAAAATGTGCGAATAGGGGGAGGCAGGCATACGGGGGAATGGTGGGCAGCTCTACAAGACTTGCAAAGCAGTGAAATAACGCTGCTTTGTGAGCCAGCCAGAATGAGGGCCTGTGAGTGTGCGTGTGTGTGTGTGTGTGTGTGTGTATAGTACGCTATATAACTTGCCATACTATGTTTGTGGAACATTTCCAAAGGCGTTTCAGTGAGCTTGACAAGTTCAGGTTAATGGTTAAATGAATACAATATATTTTTATTCATTGACATATTTGTGGTTTATGTATAGTGGTTGCGTTAGCATTGTTGAAGTTGGAGTATAGGTTTGTACCTGATAAGAGGAAATGTCAGTTATACGCCTTGTTAATGGTGCTGTATAATAAAAGTAATATATGCACGCTCCTAAAAGTGAACTGTTTTTACTAAATTACATTTCCTTTTCCACTTAATTAACAGCATATAAATAAAGACTTTTAAAGTATACCGAATGAGTAAAATATTTAATGAGCTTTTGGAAGTTCTAACGCAGGAAATAGTCTGTCAGCAATATTCCTGATTTGTGTTTGCAGAGGAGACTGAAGTTAATCAGCAGATTTAGCTGTTCAACAAGAATCCTCTTCTGTTAAGGGTTTATTGCTCAGGAAATTCGGCAGCAAGGATCTTTTGGATGGATTATTAGTCTAATGTGCTGTTGACTTCCTGTACAACCCTGAACTTCAAATACCCTTGTAAAGCATCATGACTGTCAATGTGACTGTAATACATTTGAAAAGTGATTTACTTACTTTTCGTTTAAATGGTATTTTACTCATTGACCTTAATATGATTGAATTTTTTTGTATTTAGTTAAAATTAATTGATTTAATCTGTATATATTGCTCTACATATAATCTGTTATTCTGGTTCACCCACAAAGGCAAATTCCTTCTCAAATGGACAAAACCATGAGCATTGCAGGTGGGGCAGATGCAACATGTGCAGAGAGAGAGTTTTGTTGGTGAATCTGCATTGAGAAAAAGTGGCCCTATTATATAAGGGAGAGTCCACAGGCACAGTGTACATACTGTATGTCCTAGCCTAGAGGACTTTGCTGAAGGCAGAAAGGCTTTTTCTGGCTCGCCATTGCCAGTAGTGGGGACTGTACTGCTAACTCCAATAAATAAGACTTTAGTTAGACAGTAGCGAAAAGCAGTAATCTATTATTACTGTTGAAAAGTATGTGCAGGACAGAACCCCTATAAGTACTTTTAAAGGTGTTATGTCTTATTAAATGGTGCCAAGAGTGGGGAGTAACAAATATTGTTCTCAAACATAATTGAAACAGTTCTATTAGGTTTCTTCCTCATTATTTTGGTCTATATATTGTACTCTCTTTGGGTTTTAAAATGTTTACATTGGCAGTAGAAAACCTAATACAGTACATGCCATAGGCTGCATGTTTCCCTTTAATCTTTAAAAGTGCCGCACATTAAATCAATTTCAGGAATATGTTAAAAAATACAGTTAAAACATACAGTTAATCAAATAATTGCACTCTAGACACCATTCAGCTTTCTGTGCACATCATTCAATCCTCACATATTCTAAAGCATCCTATAACCCTTTTATCGGCGGTCGGAATCCCGTCGTCCGAAATACAGACGGCGGAATCCCGACCACAGCAATGCCGACAAGGGGGGGGGGCGTGGATCACACCCCCCTTGCGGGCTCGCTGTGCTCGCCATGCAGCTGGCCCGGTGCCTCATTACGCTCAGCACACTATTTTATTCAGCCTCTATGGGTGTCGTGGACACCCACAGAGGGACGAAAAGTGCCGGCATTGCGGCGGTTGGGATTCCGGCGACGTATTTCGACAGCCAGGATTCCGACCGCCGGCATATTGGCCGCATGCCCTTTTATCACCACACTTACCCTAACAGATCTTACAGTGTTCTGCATTACTTGTTCTTCAATGCAGCTGACTGATAGTACTGTATTTATTATTATGTACTAAGCTTTCCGTCATAATGAACATTGCAATTATTTATTTATATATTTTAACGTCTTATAATCTATAGGTTTATATTTTTACTAGTACGCACCAGAAAGGGGTTAGCAGTGTATAACCGCACTTGTGATACATTTAGTGTTCCAGAAATGAAGGCTCACTTTATAAAACACATCTGAACGCGCACTTGCGATCCAGAGGCGTATCTACAGAGGAGGGACATGTGAAGACTCCACCTGGGGCCCCTGGCAGCATTGTAGACTCTGGGCACTAAGGACTCTAGGGGACCCAAGTCAGAGCTGGCATTGTCATGTTGACCTTAAGCACAGTCTACCTTTGAAATGTCAACCTTTCGTATGCTGAAGTATCCGGGAAAATAGCCACTGTACTGTTTTGGGGGTGTTTTCTGCAGCGATGTGGGACTCTGGAGGGTTAGTATTGAAATAAATGGGTGTAGAGCGTGCACTGTGGGCTCCCCTGGTTCAGGGGGTAGTGTCTGCATCCATTATGAATATGCCTGTGTTGCTAACTCTCATTGATATTCCCACATTATGTTTTTTTTATGTACTTGGAAAAATCTGAATTACTGATCAAAACAAAAATTAGATGGGATCATTTCCCTATATTGATTATAAAGCACAATGATTCCTTTGGCTACATGCATTTTCAGGTAAGGTTCCCCAGGGCCAGTTGAGAGTATATGTGTTTGCTCCTCAGATGGCCTTCTTCAACGCTGCGCTCATGGGTGGTGTTTTCACAATCTCTCTGCAAGTACTGTATGTGTGACTCAGTTCCTGATGATACTTCAGCATACAAAAGGTCGACATTTCAAAGGTAGACTGTGCTTAACGTCAACATGAAAATGGTCGACAAGTTTTTTTATTCATGAGGATACAAGTTTCCACTGATAATGCTTTCATATGATTAAACATACAAAATGACACCCAATAAAACTTTCAGTAACCTTTGGTATCTGTCCACGCTTTGACCCCATACCCCCATTGTGTGTTGACTATATGGGGAGATTAAACATCAAGCAAACCTACATGTTTTATATATGTCCACACTACACTGGCCAGAAGCATAGCAAGGATTGCCCTCATGATCTGTTCTCTATGGTGGAGATTTACTAAGAAGGCCGATCATGGCCGATCCGCTTTATGAACGGGTACAGACAGGATCGTTCGCGGTTGGCCGTTCTTTTACTGTACTCTGTAAATGTGTACTCAGCACATTTACAAAGGTATTAGTATGATTCGTATTTCCCGCTGGTGAAGTAATTTGTATTTGGCTGCCGCAGCCAAGTACGAGCAACCCTGAAGATCGCACAGATCAGTCACATCCGTGCGATAGCCTAGACTACAACTCCCGGCAGCTACTGCAGTACTAAGTGAGTGTGACATGCATCACGGATGTGTACTAAAGCCTGTTTGTCATGGTGTTATGCTATAACCATAGTTAAAATGCACAAGTGAGACAGTGATTATTCTATAATTTATTTTAAAAACAAACACTTACATTTGTTTTATTGATTTTGTTCAGAAATTCACTCATTTAAAAAAAAAAGTTTCTTGAGGGCCCCTCTGTAGATCTACCCCATGAATTAGGTTTTTAGTCCTGAAAACGTAATTGGCAAACTTGTAGGCATAACGAAATAGGGGATCACAATTAACAGTATTGAAAAAAAAAAAATTAACAGAGAAATAGTTTATGGAGAAAGAAGAGATGAGTTTCCGCACTAGACTCCTCCTAGTTTGCCACAATATGTCAGTTAACTGTAGCAGGTATCCAAGGTAGGTAGGGGTTATTAATATTGACCAACTACCCATGATAATATTCATACTAGTGATGAGCGGGTCCGGATCTCCGAGATCCGGATCCGCACGGACGTCCTGAATCCGAATCCGGATCCAGGACGTCCGCGGACTCCCGCGCAGGCCCGGAGCCGAAATCGAGGCCCGACGTCACATTGGTGACGTCGGATTCTCGCGAGATCCGGATTACATAAAAGCCGGGACCCGCCGCCGCCATCTTCATTCTGTGGGGCGACGCAGAGCAGGCAGCAGTGCTGCCAGAGAGGGGGGTTTTATTTATTGCTCCGTGAGGGGGGTTTGCTGGAGCGTTGTGTGTGTCACTGTGCTGCTTGCTGCTAAAGAGCTGCAAGTACAGAGGGGGTTTAATCATTTTTATTGTGCTGCTGGAGAGTGATTTTTTTTTCTATATTGCTGTAGCCTGCTCATCTGTAATTTGTGTCACTGCTGCTGCTACAGAATACTACAGACAGAGGGGGGTTTATTGTACTGCCGCAGAGGGGGTTTTCTTTCTATATTGCTATAGCCTGCTCATCTCTAATTGTGTCACTGCTGCTGCTAGCCTGCTACAGAATACTACAGACAGAGGGGGGTTTAATAATTTTTATTGTGCTGCCAGAGAGGGTTTTTGTGCTGCCTGGCTACCTGTTATATGGTTGTAAACACCTACCAGGCAGTCACCTCTGTTGTTGCCAGTGCCACTACCTTGTACCTACCTCTCAGAGTATATAAAAAAAAATAAAAAAAAATTAAAAATATATAAAAATATAAAAAAAAATAATTAAGTTGTTGTTGTTGCTGACACCACTGGCTGCCGTTAGATATCGCAGACTCAGTAATTAAATTTTTAACTGTGGTTTGCTGACGCCACTTGTTGTGTTACCTACCAGTGTATCCACTTTTGTATCTTGCTGCTGTTGTCACTGGCTAGTGACAACAACCAGCTGATATCTGGGTATCCAGTTTGCTGCCACCGCTGCCGTTACATATATCGCAGTAAATAACTCCGGTTTGCTGACGCCACTTGTTGTGTTACCTACCAGTGTATCCACAAAATAAATATTGTATCTTGCTGCTGTTGTCACTGGCTAGTGACAACCAGCTGATATCTGGGTATCCAGTTTGCTGCCACCGCTGCCGTTACATATATCGCAGTAAATAACTCCGGTTTGCTGACGCCACTTGTTGTGTTACCTACCAGTGTAACTATCCACAAAATAAATATTGTATCTTGCTGCTGTTGTCACTGGCTAGTGACAACCAGCTGATATCTGGGTATCCAGTTTGCTGCCACCGCTGCCGTTACATATATCGCAGTAAATAACTCCGGTTTGCTGACGCCACTTGTTGTGTTACCTACCAGTGTAACTATCCACAAAATAAATATTGTATCTTGCTGCTGTTGTCACTGGCTAGTGACAACCAGCTGATATCTGGGTATCCAGTTTGCTGCCACTGCTGCCGTTACATATATCGCAGTAAATAACTCCGGTTTGCTGACGCCACTTGTTGTGTTACCTACCAGTGTAACTATCCACAAAATAAATATTGTATCTTGCTGCTGTTGTCACTGGCTAGTGACAACAACCAGCTGATATCTGGGTATCCAGTTTGCTGCCACTGCTGCCGTTACATACAGATAGCGCAGGGCTTGTCTTTGCTGGGGATGGCGGAGGACTCGCCACCCGCCATCCCCCGCCCCGCGCCATCTGTATGTCGGAAGGGGACGCGCGTGCACGAGGTGCACGCGCGTCCCGTTCCGACGGAGCTTTTGCCCGGGTCCCCGCCGGCTTCCCCGGGTCCCCGCCGGTCCACACCGCCCCCCCGCAGCCCCCCGCAGCCCTGCCCGTCTCCCTGAAGCTGGAGACGGGCAGGACTGCACCCGCCGCGCCGCCTCGCCGCCCGGCTATTGAGACGCTCGTGCGTGGGAGACGCACGAGCGTCTCATTCAGCCAGAGCGCCAGATTGCTGGCGGATCGCCAGGGACACGGTCCTGGCGCTCCGCCAACAATAACAAGCCCTGCTCCATCTGTATATCGCAGTAAATAACTCCGGTTTGCTGACGCCACTTGTTGTGTTACCTACCAGTGTAACTATCCACAAAATAAATATTGTATCTTGCTGCTGTTGTCACTGGCTAGTGACAACCAGCTGATATCTGGGTATCCAGTTTGCTGCCACCGCTGCCGTTACATATATCGCAGTAAATAACTCCGGTTTGCTGACGCCACCTGTTGTGTTACCTACCAGTGTAACTATCCACAAAATAAATATTGTATCTTGCTGCTGTTGTCACTGGCTAGTGACAACAACCAGCTGATATCTGGGTATCCAGTTTGCTGCCACTGCTGCCGTTACATATATCGCAGTAAATAACTCCGGTTTGCTGACGCCACTTGTTGTGTTACCTACCAGTGTAACTATCCACAAAATAAATATTGTATCTTGCTGCTGTTGCCACTGGCTAGTGCCTACCAGTACCTATTGCAGTATATAATTCCAGTGTGCTGTTGCCCCTGGCTATCAGTACCTATCACAGTATATAATTCCAGTTTGCTGTTGCCACTGGCAGTGGCTACCAGTATTTTATTTATTGCAGTATATAATTCTAGTCTGCTGTTGCCACTGGCTACCAGTATTTATCGCAGTATATAATTCCAGTCTGCTGTTGCCGCTGGCTACCAGTATTATTTATCACAGTATATAAAAATCCAGTCTGCTGTTTCCACTGGCTACCAGTATTTATCGCAGTATATAATTCCAGTCTGTTGCCACTGGCTACCAGTATTTTATTGCAGTATATAATTCCAATCTGCTGTTTCCACTGGCTACCAGTACTATCAGTCCATTGGTGCCCACATGTGTGCTATATCCATCCAGGGGTGCCCACATGTGTGCTGTATTTGTCCAGGGGTGCCCCCATGTGTCCTGTATCAGTCCTGGGGTGCCCGCATGTGTGCCATATAATTCCAGGGGTGCCCCATGTGTCCCATATCAGACCAGGGGAGCTGCCCTTTTTTTTTAATGAAAATAAAATTAAGGTGTTTTTTTTTTTTTACTGCAAGGGCTGTTAAATGCACTGTAGTCCAGGGGTGAGCCAAGAGTTCTGTATAATTTATGGGGTGTTGCTAAGTAAGGTGTGCTGCTCATTTTTATAATTAAAAGAATACACATTTTTATTTTTACTGCAGGAATTTGTCTGCCGTATAATTCCATGCCTGCCGCCATGTGTGCCGTAACAGTCCAGGGGTGCCGCCATCTGTGCCGTATAATTCCATGTGTGCTGTATAAGGTCAGGGGTGCCACCATCTGTGCCGTATAATTCCTGGGGTAAGCCAAGTCTGCCGTATAATTCATGGGGTGCTGCCAAGTGTGCTGTATTAGTCCAGGGGTGATGCTAAGCATGCCATATCAGTCCAGGGGTGATGCTAGGTGTGCCGTATCAGACTAGGGGGGATGCTAAGTGTGCTATATCAGTCCAGGGGTGATGCTAAATGTGCCGTATCAGTCCAGGGGTGATGCTACCTGTGCCATATCAGTCCAGGGGTAATTCTAGGTGTGCAGTATCAGCCTAGAGGGTATGCTAAGTGTGCCATATCAGTCTAGTGTTTGTGCCGCACACTTGTGTGGCTTATCATAGTTATCCAGCTACCTCGGTGCAACCTTTTGCCCTAAAAACAATATTGTAAGGTGTGAGCTGTTCAGAATAGACTGTAAATGAGTGGAAATGAATGTTATTGAGGTTAATATAGCGTAGGAGCAAAAAAAAAAAAAATTCTGCGATTTTAGCAGTTTTTATGCTTTTTTAACAAAAAAATCAGAACCCAAAACCCAAGAAATCCAAACACAAAACACTTAGGAGGTGTTTTGGCAAAACCCATTAGAACCCAAAACCTCAAGGTAATCAGAACCCAAAACCCAAAACCCAAAACCCGAAAAGTGGCCGGTGCACATCTCTAATTCATACCTTATCTATGTGTAGATAATGTTAGGGATTGGTGGTGTTCCATGAGTAAGAAGTTGGGAAGTTGATAGATGTTCATTTCATGTAATTAATTGCTATAAATTATAGATAGCCATTAGAAACTCAAAGGGAGTAACCCTATAACAATTTGAATTGTCTACACAATATTCTGAATTGCTAAAACCTATAATTGGGGGAGAATTTTCCTTTTTATAAGGAATCAATTGTCAATATAAAAATATCTTTGGGGCAGCAGAGATGGTGTAATTATTAGCATTACTGCCTCACAACACTGAGGTCCTGGGTATGATTCCCACCATGGCCCTAACTGTGCAGAATTTGTATACTCTCCCCGTACTTGCGTGGGTTTCCTACGGGTACTCTGGTTTCCTCCCACACTCCAAAAAATATACAGGTATTTTAATTGGATCCCAACAAAATTAACCCTAGAATAAATGTGTGTGCCTGTATATGTGTTAGGGAATATAGGGGATTATTTTGGTTGACACGCAGCGTTACTTCATTCGCAGTGCTGCGTCTCATTATTCGCCCACTCGCCATTCACATATGGCACTGCCCCCCCATTTGCAGGGCGAATTCCCCCTCACGGCTGCAAATGGATGTTTAGCATAATCATCCATGCGCAGCCTATGGGGAAACACCCACATCATTCAATGGTCGCCGACTATAAAATGATGTGGAAGGTGCATGCATAACTAAGTGACTCTTCTCAGGTCACTTTGATTTGCTTGCACGCTCTACAGGAACTGGGTGGACAGCTGACATCCGGTAATGTTGGCTGCCCGCCCCCCGCACCAGCATCACAGGATGATCCCCATTGGAACGCCCATGAAACACTGGGCGTATCCCCCGGCCCCACCCACGCCCCCCGCATGCAGTCTTGAGTACGTGCGCCCGGCGAACACTCTGTTGGCCGTGGCCACAGGCATCCGGCACTTGCACATGTGCAGAAATGCGCACAACCAAAACATCGGTCCTCCGTGCATGCGGAGGACCAAATCAACCAGAATAGATTGTAAACTCCACTGGGGCAGGGCCTAATGTGAATGTTCAACTATTCTCTGTAAAGCGCTGTGGAATATGTGTGCGCTATATAAATAACTTAATAAATAATATTAAATTCATTTTAGCCTCACACCATTACTATAACACCATAGACAATATTTGTTATCCACATATGGTAATAAGATTTTTTCCTACCTACTTAAATTTAATTTAAGAAGTACCCCCAACAAAGACATTGTTTATTTATGTAAGTGGACTAAACGATCAATGTGTTGGACTTTATGAAATTACAAACTGACTTACAGTAATATGATTGCCCTTCTTTTGCTACAATAATCAATTGTTACATTGAACATTTACAGCTCAGTCTATTAATGTGAGATGCCTTCCAGGTGGTATTAAGAGATTGTGCACCATTTCCTGAAATCGGTTTATGTTTGGGATTTTACAACCGGTTTATAGAGCATTTGTGTTTGTTTGTAAAATACAGTAGTTGTCTTTTTAATTTAATTTACTTGCTGAAGAAAAAATGGCTACCTTTTATATGAGTTGGGTTTAAAAGATATATATTATATTCCCAATTGTAAAGCACAATGGAATATGCTGTGACTACTGTATGTAAAGAAATGAGATTAATGTTAATAAATACTATGGACCTGATTCAAGCCCAATGGTTCTGGGTGCATCTCCGATGGTGGGTGGACTGCACTTGTACCGAACAGTTCCTGTTCCAATGCTTGTGATGGTGATCTGATTATTTAGCACCTGGATCGTAGATGCTGGCAGGAGGTGACTTTTTTCCCACAGATTCCTCCTCCATTATTAGCATATTTGGTACTTTAGTTACACGGCGGCAGATATATCACATGTGATATCGCATGCGATGCGATCGGATGCGATTTTGTACCTGTTCATAACCCCACTATCCACTACGCACGGAGTTTATCTTATATAGTGTGGCACTGAGCCCGAAGCGTGGCGAGTGGATGTGGATTACTTTACATGTATTCCTTGCTGAGCACAGCGAGCCCCGCAAGGGGACGCGTAATACATGTAAAATAAACCGCGTCCGCTCGCCATGCTTTGGGCTGCGCTGCGCTCGCCACACTATATAAAATTAACTCCATGCGTAGTGGATAGTGGAGTTGTGAACAGGTACACAATAGCATCAAATCGCATCCGATCACATCGCATCACATGAGATGCAATCGCATGCGATTTATCTGCCGCCGTGAAACTAAACAAGTACCGCATTTTTACACATTGCTGCTGCGTCTATAAACACAGCAGCAATATGCTGTGCCCATCTCTGATTCAGGCCCAATATTATATAAAATAATATTATACAATACTACAGTATTTGCTGACATTTTCTATACAGAAGGGAGATCGCAGAAACGTTATGTACAATAGCTACCCTTTACTGTGGCACCACCTATGCCTAACCCACCCTCCGCAGCCTAACTCTAGCCCTTCCTAGCATATTTGCATTCAGGGTTCCAGCTGTCAGGATTCCAGCTGTCAAGATAACGGCTGTCAGGATTCCCGTAATGCCATTCTGACAGGTGTCAAGATTCCGGTGTGATATTCTGATGCCCGGATCCCATTGAAAAAGTGTTCTTGTATCTAAGTTTTTATAACCTTTAAATATAATGGCAAACGCTGAAATAATTACACACCAACACAAACTTGTAAAAATGAATGACAATGCTTTACTTAAAAGATAGCTTAATTACAGTATTTGCAAATGCAGACCAACACAAGAAACATATAGTTGATTTGGTAATACTTCATCAATAATTCTAAATCAATATGGAAACCTAACAGGGACTGTAATCAGCCAAAAACCTCATACATACGTATAGACACCGGCCCTCCTTCCAGTGTGACTTCCCCTCTCCTCAACTGCCTAGCCCCTCACATTTTCTCTCCAATATTTATACCTGTATTCACTTTAATTATTTATTTACTCATAAGTATTGTGTCTTATTGGCCAGCTTTGCCTTTAGTCATAATTCTGTCATTAATTCACCCATCCTCCTGTTCCCAGGACAAACCTGGCAATGTTGCCTCTATGGCCTTGGGGTCTATGCATGCGTACCCCTGTTATCTGGTTGTTCGCTTTCGGCCAAAAGATGTTCAGACTGGCTGGCTGCTCTGGTCACTGTACCTTCAATATCACATTCCTAATCGTATACTAAAAACAACTTGTCTAGAGCATTCAGCTATTACAGTAATATTTCAATCCTCACACCATTTTAAGATCATTTTTGATTAGTCATGGTGAAACAAAATGGATTCTGCATAAGACAAACACCTGCGAACTGGGGCAAAGTGTAGGCCTTACACACACTTTAGTGAGGGGCCTCTACAACAAGCAATGTCTTCTGCAGTATTTAGGACATTAAGGAAACAAATATAATAGATTTCTTTGCTGGATAAATGTGCATGTCAACATATTTCTGTTTTTATCACCGTCCATCAGGATGCCAGCTATATCTTGTTTAGTGCACCTTTTGAATATTGATTCAGTACATGGATATGGCTGATACTATTAGTCGATCAGGGTTGCCTAACCTCCCAGAATGGCCAGGAGGGTCCCAGAAATTGGATCCCCTACTGGCCCCGGAAAGGGGGGCAACCCTCCCGAATTGTCCTCAATTTCCCCCCGAACCCAGGTCAGATGATGCGATTGCTGCAATTTAGCCCTGCCCCCGCAGTGCAATGCCTGAAATACCGCCATTGCATGGTGGGGGCAGGGCTAAGACGCGATCACTCTAGACATGCTCCTCCGTGGCTCCACCCCCAAACCGCCTCTTTTTCTCTCCCAGCGATGCCCCCCCCCCCCCCCGCCTCACTGAACTGGCTGTCCTCTCCCGCAGAGGGCAGCCAAAAAGTCCACTTTAAAAAAAGATTTGTGCCTTGAAATAATCTTTTTGCTTGAACCCAGGAAAGTTTGAACAATTGTAAATGCTCCACAAATGATCTGAACAGAGGGTGACTCTATATCTCTCTTTAACAGGTTGATAATGTATGGCTTTGTTAAAGCAATGATACAGCTGGGACAAATTCAGACCGGTGACTTTCACTTCACTGACTGTTTATTTTTTGGCTCTTTGATGTCTGCTACAGATCCAGGTAATTATCTTCACAGGAATATGTGATATTCTCCTTAACAGAAAAAAAAGCTGAGCTTCAGCGCTTCTTTGCAAATGAGCTTTTCACTTTTATTTTGGAAATAATTATGTTTTGGGAAGTTTTCAAATGTTGTGAAAAATGTGTTCATTTTATACTGTATTTTATTTTTTATTTGTGAAGGTCTTTATGCTGTGAGATCATTTGTAAACGCCTGTAAACATGACCAATGGCACAAGGCAGTGTCCAATGTACAGTCATTTTGTCATCAATGATCCATAACTGTGCTGCAATAGCCTGCCGCACAGCAATTTCTTAAGGACTATATATATAATATACCTCTTTTAAAGCATCTGTCTGTCTTTTTGGTTTACTTTAATTACAGTATGTATCCAAAGTTCTAGTCTCTAACCAAAGGTAAAAAGTGATATATTTTGATCTTGGTTTAGATAGAAATAAATGTCTTTGTAAAGCATTGATGTTTACATGATATAAAATACATCATAATAGCATATGTATACATAATCTTCACCTCTCATTCCTCAAGCTTCTTGTCAGTTGATTGTAAAAAGGTAAAAAAAAAAAATACAGTGCAATTTGTAGAGTGTAGGTTTATCCAACCTTAAAATTACATGATAAGCTTGACTGCCTTGAAGACAACTAGGATGATGACAAGTCTCTTGCTCAGATTCCTCTGCTCAAGCATTCAATCCCAAGCAAGTACTGTGTCTGTCTTGGGTGTGGTATAGGGTTCCGACAGTCGGATCCCGACAGTTATTAGCCTGACGTCGGGATCCCGACTGGCCGGACTCAGACAGCATGGCAAGCGCAACAAAGCTCATTGCGGGCACAGTGGCTCACTACGCTCGCCATCTATTCTATTCTCCCTCACGAGGGAGAATAGCTGGTGGCCGTCGGGAACCCGTCTGTCAGTGTTTTAACAGTCGGGATCCCGACATTGGGTAAATGACTGTCGGGAACCCGACTGTCGAGACCCCGTCTGGCACCCGTCTGTCTTTGCTGGGGAGCACTGTGATCACCACCGAATGGATCCTTCACTGGGGCTGCATGATTCTCTGTCACCGTTCCTGCACACACCACTGGTCGGATTACCGCAGATGAGGTGACGTCTATCTGGCACAGTATAAGGATTCTTTTACCCTGAGGGGTTACATGCTTGTTTCATTGTGTCTATGTGAGTGTATTCAATAAATGCAAATTGTTATTAAAAAAAAAAACAGTATTGCACTATATACACTTTTTTCGAGCTTTATAGGAAATTCTTAAAGGAAGACCCATCCAAGGGGAAAAGAAAAAGATACCCTTTGATATATACGCATTTATATTATGGAAATGTGAGTGAATTGATGAATAATACATTTATCCCACTATTCAGGCAATATTGCACTATGGTCTATCCTTTTGAGTTTCTTTTAGATGAAAGGACTTTTATTCTGAAGATTTAACATACACCAGTCTCAATTAGTGTAAGTGGACTTTGAATTCGCCAGTGGATGTACAGGAAAATCTTTACCCTATATTTGCTGGGGAGTGAGCAAATAACCTATTAGTATGTGTCTTCTGGTATCTGTACCCCATGTTTCGCCTGCCATAGACCACTGGGTCTTGTTTTTCATGTTCCAACCTTGAAGCCTGTATGCATACACTACCTGGACTTCTAGCTTAAGGTATTGTCTTACCTGCCACTTGTGCAGAGGCTTGCACTAAAATTTAGTAGCGCAGAAATGTAAAGGCAGACTGATCAGTTGGCCAGAGGGTCCTTTGAGCAGGGGCAAGCTGGTGCCTCTTAACTTGGCATATTCCAAATGTTTTATATGCATCTAAGACTGTAATAATCCGTGTCATAACTAGTTGTCTGTAGGCCTCATAGCAAAAGTTTGTAAGGGCCCTTATGTACCACTCAATGGTGAAAATCTATATAGCTCATGTTACTTTGACAGGGATGGTGGGCCCCATAGCAGCTGAACTCCTTACACCTATGGTAGTTACACAGTGCTATAAACCAGCACATTAATGGAAAAAATGTTGGTGATTTCCTTCAAGCTGCAAAAAACTGACAATTTGATGCATGGCTGCTATCAGGGCGGAGAGACTGCTGGGACTTCAGTCTCCGGCAAGGACCATGAGTGGCCCCTCATGGCAGCATGACAATGGTAAATACAAATGTAAGAAATGGTACTAAATATGAGTGGGCCTGATTCAGAGATTTATTTAATACTGATATTTACGCAGTTGAGCAATTATCAGCTGGTTGAGCATGCATCGCGGTCACACTGCACCAGGGCTTAAAGTGGTCATGCAGAGGTGGGGGAACTCATTTCTCTACGCCACCTAATTACCCCTCCCCCCATTAGGCAGAGACAGGGCCAGTGGTACGGTTTTTTCCATCCCCCTGCATACTAGAATTATTTTCTGTGAGAATTACCGTGCATTGCCAATGTGGAGGTTAAAATGTTCTACCTCACCATTAGAGGTGGTGGAAGTTACACCCGGTTCCCCCTCACTTTAACCCCTGCACCGTACACACATACAGTAAAGGTGCCTTAGTAATGCCACTCATAGGGCCTTATTTTGGTTCATTCTTTCTAACAAAATCCTTCTTAGATGGGCAAAACCATGTGCACTGCAGGTGGGGCAGATGTAACATGTGCAGAGAGAATTAAATTTGGGTGGGGTTTTACTTCAAAGTGAGATCTATATTGCAGTGTAAAAATAAAGCAGTCAGTATTTACCCTGCACAGAAACAAAATTACTCACCCAAATCTAATTCTCTCTGCACATGTTACATCTGCCCCCCCCTGCAGTGCACATGGTTTTGTCCATCTAAGAAGGATTTTGTCAGAAAGAATGAACCAAAATAAGGCCCATAGTGAATATGTCTTCTCAAAGTGATTGACATTCCAGGACCAGTTGATGAAGGTAATGGGGAAATGGCGGCAAAAACACAGATGGGTTGCAACTATTTACGGGGTCTGACTTAGCCAGCATCTGTGGTCTTGTAAGCAGAAAATGTGACACCAGTGTCTCAGATTCTGCATGGCTATAAGATGGTCTATTATTTGTGAGCACCATGTATGTATGTATGTATGTATGTATGCAGATGCTGATGTTTGAGAGTGCACGAGTGGGCACATCAATACATTTTCATGCCCTTTAAGATCTTAAAGAATGCTATTGAGGGAGATGTGTGAATGATAAATCTAAAGAGTGCATCTGTGAAAGCAGAGGGAGAATGATTTATACTAAATCAGGTATGTCCAAACTGTGGCCCTCCAGCTGTTATGAAACTACACATCCCAGCATGCCTTGCCATAGTTTTAGCATTACCTAATAGCAAAACGGTGGCAAGGCATGATGGGACTTGTAGTTTCACAACAGCTGAAGGGCCATAGTTTGGACATGCCTGTACTAAAGATATCTGATTTTAGGACGGTCACAAAAACTAAAGTTCCTTTATGACACAAGATTTCCCTTCAATCCAGGCCTTATTAAAGATTCCAGGTGCCCTAGGCTAATACACTCCCCTTGCTCCCCTTGTTATGCTCCTAAACACTTCTCTATGTATTCAGGGCCTCACCAGTCATACTGCCCAAGTGCATGTGATGAAGGTTATACAATTGGCATGTAGGCTCCAATGCTTATGGCGTGTGATGGAGACTTTAGCTGTAGACTGCCCAGCTGGCACTATAGCACAATGTACAATGTTCAATAAAGTAATGGATCCACCAGTAAGTTACTTTGGCACAGCCATCTGGCAGTCACCTTAAGAACTTTAAGGTGACAGTTCTCAATTTACTGATTTATTCTCGCAGGGGAGGAGAGGTGCCCCCTTGGGAGCAGGAGCCCGGCAGCAGATGACTCCATTGCCTCCCAGAGTTACGCCTCTGCAGTATACTACTAAACATTGTAAAGGAATAAACCATGGTTGTGAATGGTAAAGTGTAGGCTTTTGTCTTTTCATTTAGCCCAGGTTCTGTTCTGAGCTTCTTCATATCAGTCCTAGAGATGAGTTTAATGAAAGTAGGTAGCTATCATCCATCATCAAGCATATGATGGATAATTCTTAATGAATCTTACATTTTAGCAACCGCGTGTTGTTCTGCAGCGTACCGTAATTCTTTCCTGATGTTTCTTATCTGACACAGATCTTAGCATCACTTAGCACCAATGAATTCTCTGCAGTTAAAATATAAACTCATACATTTTCAAGGGCATGGAATTCATTACATCATATTTAATGTCAATTCATTTTTCTTTCTCATTCTAGAGGAAAACCTGAAGATAATACAAATGGGCTGATTCAGAGTATGGAACAAAGCAAAAAGAAAAAAATAAGTAACTTTGCATCTTGGCATGTTGCATTGCAGATGGGGCACATTTAAAACCTGCAGAGGGGTTTAGAATTGGGATAGGTTCAAAATCAAATATAATGTAAATTGCAGTGTAAATATAAAGTTGTCCAGCATTTTTGGCTACATGCAAAAGCAGCTGGCGTTTACCCTGCATGAAAAAATATAAATGTATGAGTACCCATTGCAATGCAGCATGGTTTGTTCTAGATATAATGTTACTTGCTTTTGTTTTGCCCAGAGCCAGCTTCAAAGTTTGAATTTAAAATGTTATGCAAACTCTAACCTAAAAAAAAATATATATATAAGTACACTGCTACACAACCCCTGTGTTATGCTGTAATACCAATGTGATCATTTGGAGCCCAACCAGTACTGCATTCCATCAAATATGAGGGTTTGCCAACCCACCCCACCCCCCAAGGACTTTTAATCCTCTTACAGACCAACCTGGCCAGCATTCCTTTCCGTGAACATCTCCGCTGGATTGCGGTGTGCCATCTCCCTGCGGCTAAAAAGGTTCTGAGGTACCTGGATGCTTACAAATAACATTCCACAACATCCATTGGACAATATAGGAATGCACACCTGCATATGAACGCCATTCACAGCATTCAATGTGGAACCATGATATTTTTAAAATCATCAGTCCATCAATCAATCAATCAATCAATCAATCCAGTTCTTTAGCATTTTATTATTGTTTCATGTTGTATTTATCATTTTTTAAATGTGTTTTAATACTGGTGTCTAGCACTGTTACCCACTATTGTTTTTTCTAAATTCTCCTATAGGGCTTTCAGTCAGAGTTGGCACTAGGCGTAGGCAAATTAGGCAATTTGGAATGCTTAGGAGAATGCATGCCAAACCTTGGTCTGGCTCAGCTTGACAGGGCAGCAGTGGTTTTCCTGCCCATTCGACTGACCAGTTTTTATTTTTTTATGATTGGTGCTGTGGCTGCCTGCTACAATCCACAATGCAGTGATGTGAATTGCGCCATTTTGCATCATTTTAACCCCTCCCCAATCCACAAATTGCAATTGACATCCAATGTGGTCGGGGCTTGGTAACGTCAGCCTCGTTCCACTCCCCTGACAAGTACTATTTATTCTTCTTTCCAGACTTCTCCCATATCTGGATTTAGAACTCATGGGGCTCTACACACATATTTGCTACCACACCCCCGGAACCAAATGATGCAATTCATGCTCATTTGTGTCATTGTGGTCCTGCTTCCCACTGTGCAATGCCTGTAATACCATGATCACATGTACCACAACCCCTGTACAGCCTTTTCATGTGTATCCCATCCTCATCCCAGCCCCCTATTTGCATGACAGCCACCAGCCCTGCCTACTGCTGCCAGAGAGAGACAGTGACGCGGATCTGGTGCATTCACATTAAACCCGGGTCTCCCATTATACAGAGGTTGTTCTGTTTGCTCCTATACTATTATTTACCTCAATAACATTAAATTCCAGTCTATTCTTAATACCTCACGCATCACAGTATTGTTTTTAGGCCAAAAGGTTCCACCAAGGTAGCTGGATGACTAAGCTAAGCAACACAAGTGGGCGGCATAAATACCTGGCACATCCTGTAGTGGCACTGCAGTGACAGACAGGATGGCAGTTGGATAAACAAGGCCTCGAGCAGTGTGCAGTGAACGCGACGAGAGAAGTAGCATGGAGCGTGTGCAGAGAGCCGGGAGAACCGCATCAACATGCAGTCAGCATCTGCAGAATGGTACGTATAATAGGAAGTGGTAAAGAAAGGCTAAGGCCTATGTTGAATGGTGGTTCAGTTTCTCATGAAGATGGTAGCCCTCCTCCCTATCTAAAAAAAAATAATAAAGCTTGTTAACATTGCATTGAGATATCACAACTCCCCTAGCAGAGTCCAAGTATGTCTAGGCCTGACCCTACCAATAGCTGGCAATCCACACCACCAACACCCTCATCGTCAATTGCCTCTTCAATTAAGATTGGAAGTAGTCATGTGGGCAATGTCATAGGCATGACTGACTCATAGTGTAATTTAGTTTTACAAGGAAGATGAAGTACAGTATGACAGCAGTCACCCAGTCACAAAGCAGATTACTGAGGCCATAGCAACTATGCTGGTGTTAGATGTGCATCCAATATCCACCATTATTGCAGTAGGATTTACACAGTTGATTGACGTACTGTGTGCCTGCTCTAGATTCCACTTGACTAGACAAGCAATTCCCAGACTGTACAAGGAACATTTAAAAAAAAGTGTCATAGTGTGCTCACTCAGAAATGCCATTGTACCCACTGTACACTTAACAACCAACATGTGGACAAGTGAAACAGGACAAAGTATGAACTAAATGACTGACGGCTCACCACCAACTGCAGCTGAAGCATCTCACAAACAACAACTCATTCCAAAGCAGGCTATGCTGAGTATGATCGGTTTCAGTAAGATAAGAAAGCTGAGAATTTTTTAGAGAAATTGAGAGACATCATTGCACAATGTCTTACCCCAATTGGACTCTCCTGGAGAGAAGTAATATTTATTTGTATTCATTACCAGGAATGTATGTAGTGCCCACTTATTCCTCAGCGCTTTAAAAAGACAATTTGTCATTGCCCCAGTAGAGTTTATTATCCATATTCCCTTACCACATATATTGTATGGATAATTTATGTTGTGAGACAAATTACTGCAAATTTCAAAAAGTCCCATGTTTTTCTGGCATAATTTATTTGATAGCGGGGACTAATTTTATTCCATAAAATGACAGGGGCATACAAGAGATGCTGTCGGTGGCCCAAAAAGGGTATTCAATCTTTTGAAATCAGGTCACTGTATTTTGGCTACTGTACATAATCCCAGGTATTGTAAACCTGTATCTTCTGATGGACACAAATCTGCAGAGGTGCAAATAGCTCTTGGTGAGAAAATGGTCATCTGAAGCGGAACGTAACATGGCAACATCTCCTTCTTTCTTTTCTCTGGCAACTGCCAAAGAAAATGTCATTTTCAAAACACACCCGCTACAATGACGGACATGTCTACTGTCACTGTATTTGATGCTGTCTCCATTGAAAAAATGGCGGAGGATTATTTATTCCATTCAGTGACGGTATCAAAGTAGGCATGTCAGACAGTCCATTTATTATTATTTACAGTTTCTTATATGGCACAGTATATTCCGTTGCACATTACAATTGGAACAACAGTAATAAAACAAACTGGGTAGTACTAGTAACGGTCCGATTTAGAGGTAGGAAGGCGATGCTTGCAAGATTATAATCATTCAATATATTGGCAGGAAAAAGATGCAATATTTGAGTTGGCCTTGCACAAACTACCTTTGCTTTACTCCAGTGTGTCTACTCTTCATTGTAATTTAATATCTGATACAGCACCCCAGGACAGCAGCACCCCTCTCCCACAGTTACCGGCTAACTCTCCAATGTGTCGTCACTCGTCAGTAAATCAATTTAAAATTTACAGCAGCATCCCTCTCCCACAGGACTGGACTTGTGCAGCAGTACCAATGGACTTATGGAATAAAATTATTAATGGAATAATATTATTATTATTATTATTATTATTATTATTATTATTATTATTTTTTTTATAGTGAATGATATATGGACTGTGTACTCCTTATTCTTGCATATGTGTGGCCAATTACTTGCGGATTCTCTACTCCTGGTGCAAAATACGAACTGATGATGATGACATTGATCAGAGTTTGTTTCTGATAGAGTTTGAATCCTTTCCATTAATACTGTTACTACTTGGGCATTATTACTGTACATTGCTCTTTGCATAAAGACCACCGCATAAAGCAGATTCACATCTGATCTTTTAAAGGGTACAATAATGGATGTTTGTATTAATTTGTCTTTAATTAGTACTATAACTATGCATCTAGTTTAAATGCCTTTTACCTGATAAATTTAATTTGTTTATTAGAAACACAATCCAGACATACAGTAGATTACATTGTGTATAAATTGTATACTGTAAATGTTGCATTTGTTTAATTACTAATTGAAACCACAAGCATATGCATCCCATGGTGGAAAGCATTTACAGGGGCTGTCCCAGTTAAATAAAGTCTGAGTAAGCATATATATGTCCCACTTGAATGTGACACATTGATTAGCATTTAGGCAATGAGTTCAGTTCATCCAGGGCACTGATTGGAGTTTGTGTTTCCTCTGGGTCCTCTCAGAGTACAAAATCTTTACTGTTTTTTTAATTGGCTTATGATCCAATTGACTGTAGTAGTAGTAGAATTTAAACCATATGCTTCATTGTGACATGCGCTGATGTGAGTTTGAAGGTTAAATCTTATAGTATAGTATAAGTTATAGTAGAACCGCAGGTGTTCTGAAAAAAACAATCAAAATAAAAACACTGGATGGTTTTTGGCCGATATGGAATTATTTTATAATCAATCACAGAGAACTAGATGGTTTCCTGCCATCGATTTGTTTTGTTTTGTTTTGTTTTTTCCCATGTTGTTTTTGAAGGCAGCTGCTGCACAGAGCCTCTGGGATGTCAGCCAGCAGCCCCGTGTCTCCCCGTCTCATACTTTGGGTAGTATTCAAGCAGCAAGCAGGGCTGCCTGCTCGCTATCACTGCTCGCCAGGTCAGTATTCAACTGACCCCCCTGCATTCGCCGATTGCCCCTCGCTCTGTTTTTGGAGCGAGGGGGAATCCGCGTATGTGGCAGCAGAAGCAGCGAGACCCGCGGCTAAATGCAGCTGGCTTCCTGCATTAGACTCGGGTCTCGCTGTTTGGGCCAATCCTTGTTGAACGTAAAATAGGGTGAGCGGCCGGCGAGGGGGATAAACAGCGAGGATCACTGGTTTTCATTGATCTCCGCCGATTTAACCCACTGTGCAGCCGCTCACCCCTGGCATTGAATACTACCCTATGTGAAAGAAAGGGGAATGGAATATCCCATCTCTTTCACAGGCTGAGCTTTCATTAGCAGCTCAGCCCTGCCTGCAGCTTTCAATCCGAAGCTGACGCAGCCAATGCACATGCACAAAAACAACTATGGCAACACCACCGATGCCATCACTGTGCATAGTTACTGACCATCATTTGCCAGGAGCTAATAAGTAAGGAGATAGTACTACTTTAACTGAAAATAATATAGTGGCAGCAGCGGGGCCAGTTCACCAATGGGACAGATGGAGCTGCAGCTCCAGGCCCTCACATAAAAATAGGCCCATCCTTATGAAACATGATGATCTCCAGTCGCCACATGGTCGGCCATAAATCTTAAGTATTTAAATTGCATTTCTATTTACACATTTATGCAATTTCTGTACTTTTATACATTTAAAGGGGCACTGGATTTTATAGGGTATGAGTTCTACATGCCATCATAACATTGGCATCCTCCACTTTTCATAAAAGGCCCTTGAACATTTTTAGCTTCAGACCCATTAGTCCCTAAATCCGGCCCTGGCAGGGCCAGATTAACAATGGGGCAGATGGAGCTGCAGCCCCAGGCCTCTGAACAAAAAAGGCCCATCATCATGACAGCATGATGATCACCAGACAGACACCAACTGGCCACAAGTATTAAAATTGCATTCCTATTTTACACATTTCTGTAATATTTGTGATGTTCTACATTTAGGGAGACTTTGGGGTGTATAGTGTGTGGGTTCTACATGACTACACAGCATTGGCCTTACCTCCTTCACTTTCCATAATAGGCTCTTAAACATATTCAGCTCCGTTTAATAAGGCCCTTAATCCGGCCCTGCATGGGTGTGGTTTTTTTTTGCCCCAGAAATACTCTGCTGCTGCCACTGCTCTCCTGGTTCTGCTGCTCTCGTTCTCCTTCTCCCCTTTTTGCTGCTGCATCGGCAATTATCGGCCATACCACTTGAAGGGGTTCATCACCAAAATGGTAGCTTACCCTCCCACAGGATGCGGTAGAGTAAGCAAATATGATTTACATCCTATTTACATATCTATCTACATAAGTATAATTGAATGATGTTTGTGTTTGTGTGTGTGTTTGTGTATATTGATGTTCTACGTCAACTCAACTTGAACCCTTTAACTAATCGTCTTCAGGATTGGGGGTTTTAGTTGCCATGAACCTGATCTTGACCCATCCAAGCCCCCTCGCATTGGTTTTGTCCATATTGGTGCAGCAGTGTTCCAATGCATACCAGACAAAAGAAAAATAACAGAAGACAAATGTGTAAGAGATCACTAATCCACCAATGCCGCTGTAACATATATCCCTATTGTGTTTCTTTGTAAACTACACAAATTTGTGTCAGACTATTAGGGCAGTTTCGTAATCGGTTCAAGAAGTCTCCAGAGTTGACACCTGGTAGTGGGTTGAATCATTGACATTGGTCCCTTCGCATGTGGCGCTAACCATCTATTGTCCTTACCATATGACTAACACAGTAGGTTTGAGCGTATATAATTAGATGCCAATTAATCTAACTACGTTTGTCTTTGTAGTGTGGGAGCACCTGTGGGATATCCACACAAATATGGGCAGAACATACAGTTTCTCTAGGAACATGGTTACAATCAAATCACCTTGTACCACCATGCAGCATATAATGGGTTACGTAAAGTTTTCCTACTGCTTAAATAAAGGTTAATAAAGCATTATTTATTCAACAATGATTTCCAGTGCCATATGCGTGAACAATTCTATAGATAAGCATTTCCTGACTTGGCAGTAATTCACAATGCATATGCATTACCTACCTAGCACAATGGCACTGTTCGCTAGAGAAACAGATGGGACAATGAAAGAGACTATTCAAAATAATCTTACAACAATGAATATAAATCATATAATTTTTTCCTAGCTTGTGTGTTTTATGCTTTTAGAAAGGTGGTTTATTTTTATGACCACTCCAGTTAAAAAAAAAAAAAAGTATAATGTATGTAATATTGATGTTTCATCAAAATGTAAACGTACATTACTTTATTGTTCCTTTATGAGCTGGTAGGGTAGCGCTTATTACCCAGCAGCGCCAGTACAGACTGTTTTACATAGTTTGTGCTCAGCAATGTTTCATATTGAATATACAAGATAAGGTGGAAGATAATTTGTGAAGGTTTTTTCAAGTGCAAGAGCATTAAGCTCAATTAGCTCCTACTCTTTCCACAGGTACAGCTCCCGTATTAATACCCAGAAGGTCTTTTGTGACTAGAGGTTATTCATTATTCTATCTCCGATGCTGATGAGTGCTGTGACTTGACTATTACAAATAGGTATCTGCAGATATGCGCTTGATGAATTATGTAGTTAGGAGTTTGTTTCTTATGGAAAAATATGTAGGGATACAGAATAGATTTAGCGACATACTGCTAAAATGAGGTCCTAAGCTCCAATAAATGAAATCATATTAAAATATGCAAAATAATAAATGTCAACCTCTGTGTCTAGGAGCTTAAAGCATTTGTTTTAACTGCAATTTGATGGTGTTTGAAGCCAGTGTAGGGCTGAAAACTTCAATGTTTCCATCAGAGTCTGAACTTCCGTAGTACTGCCTGCTTTCCTTTTGCTACGTACACACAGATGTGCACTGTTAAGGACAAGCACGAACAACCTAGGGCAGGCATGTCCAAACCATGGCCCTCCAGCTGTTGTGAAACTACAAGTCCCATCATGCCTTGCCACAGTTTTGCTATTCGGGAAAGCTAAAACTATGGTAAGGCATTCTGGGATGTGTAGTTTCACCACAGCTGGAGGGCCACAGTTTGGATATGCCTGACCTTGGGCATAACCACCATAGGTGCAAAGGGTTCTGTTGCTATGGGGCCCAGAGCTGAAGGGGGGCCATATTTACTGTGTAATTTTTATATATGCTATATTCATTTATCAGCATTTGCTTGTACATAGGGGCCCTTATGCACTTTTGTTATGGGCTCTACTTCCCTGCTAACTGCTGCCTATTTTGGAATAAAAAGTAATAATTACTGTATACTGTAGTTCTTTCTATATAATTATCAGCGGAGATGTTAGCATTCGTTTGTCATTTACAATGATGGCCTTCATAGTGTTGACCGTTTTGATGCTAAAATTGTTAAAATGTCATCAAGCAATGTGTCTCAGAATGTCGACATGTGGTCTGCTGACATTGTCACACCTTTGACATTAGGTCAAAACTGCTTTCAGGATGGTTAGGGTTAGGCTGCATAGGAGGGGCTATGCACTAGAGTAAGTTAGGCTGCAGGGTGTGGTTAGAGTTAGGCACTAGAGGGAGGAGTAGATTTGTCGGAATGGATCCAATGATACATATCCAATGCAGCCAAATCCGATTGTCTGATATGGCTGCTGCTGCTTACCCGGCCCGGCGCCGGGATTGGGTGAGTGCCGGGAGGTAGGAGGACAGCAGGCGGGAGGATGGGTCAGCTGCTGCTCGCACAGCCTGGTGCCAGTTGCCTGGTGAGTGATGGCAGGATGGGGGATGGCGCCGAGTGAGCTGATGCTGCTCACCCGGCACCATTCTCTCTGCCTCATCTTCTCAATCCGATTCGATCCATCGGATTCAGATTGTTGGAAATGGTGGGCCAAAACCTGTCAAATTTGGCCCCATTTCAGACTAAGTCATGTGGATTGGAGGCTATTCCGACAATCCACGGAAAGAAAAAAAAATACAGTAGGTCGAATCATGGCTTACACTAAAACAAAGTCGGAAACTGCAATTTTTCCACAAACAGCAATTCTCAACTCTAACAGAATGTACCCTTACGGCTGGGTATAGACGATTAATACACAATAGAATGCCTGAGTATCAAAGGTATGAACTGGAAGTGATGGTCACATGACTGCCGGGCGTCAGAAGCCATGTTGGAGCTACGGCAGCCATCAGGTGAGGTAAGTCATCGCTGGGCCACCAGGAACAATATATAGACTTTTTAACATAATGAATGCTGACATGGCCAATGTTGACATTATAACAATATCAACATTATGACTGTTGACACATCATACCACACTGTAGTAACAGATAAGGTGTAAATACAGTGGGGGAGTGGTGTAAGGTTTACCTGGGTTCATAAAACTAGTATAGTCGTAAGAGAACATATGTACAATATAAAAAAAAGGAATACTAACACATAATGTGTCAAACGATTTCTCTGAATGTCCTAATAAGGATTCAACATTGCTCAAATTTATGGGAATACAAAAAAATTCAAAAACACTGGAGAGGAGGAGACTTCACCATGTTGCTACTGCAAAATGAGACATGATGGATAGACCATCTGGGTTAAATGTAGATATAGACTTAAAAAGTTTCTTATGAATGAATAAATAAATACATACTGAGACAGCACCTCCTCCTGAAAGTAATGTGGAGGATCCAGACCAGTTTTTGGGAGCAGTAGTAGAATCCCAGGTATGTCATCAGCAGCACCTAGGATTTCCTGATATAAGGATTTCCAGGGCAGAGTAAGCCTGCTCTTTATAGTGGATTAGCTACCCAAGCAATAGGCCGAGGGGTGGGCTATTGTAGGGACCATTGGAGCCTTTCAAGAGTTTGCCATACTAAGGTTGACTGTATGCTACTGCCTGTAATTGTGATTGAATATGGAAATAACCTGGAATGCTGTGACCTGCTGTTGAAGATAAATATCTGAGCCCCGTGTTTATGATCCTTGACACAATACACTATATGGGAGAGACACAAGCACCAAATAGTAAGGGAAAGCTACATACTCAGTACACAAATTTATACTATTGCTGTCAGGAATCACGGTGTGCGTCCGCATTTGTGGCCACATTTTCCTGGGTTAATTGATGCTGCAACTTGCAGCCAATCACATGATAGCAAGGGGGATATAAGTCTAGCTCCCAGCAGTCCAAGTTGCCTTGAACAACCCATCTGTTCCTGTGTCCTAGTCTCCAGTGTCAGCATCCTAAACTCCTGACTATCCCTTGCTAAAGCATTATGTCCACCTGTGACCTGCTGCTGCTAACCAGTGTACTGGTTACCCTTCAACTGCCAGACTATCTTCCAGCTTATTCACCCTGAAGCATCTATTGTGGTAGCTTGTGCCGCATCCAGGTTTAACCAGCAGAGGTCACCATTGGTTTCCAGACCAACCACCCATTGGCTCTGAATCTAAATACCCACCATTGGCTCCCAGGCCAATTACTCACTATTGGCTCCCAGGCCAACTACCCACTTTTGGTTCCCAGGCAAAATACCCACCATTGGCTCCCAGGCCAACTACCCAGCATTGTCTCCAAGGCTGAATACTGCCATACCCGGTTCCCAGGCTGACAACTACTTACCTTCTGGCTCCCAGGCTGACTGCCACTGCCATCTCTGGATCCTAATCCAATGACCATTGTCATCCCGGCTTCCAGGCTGACAACTACAAACACCTCCAGCTCCCAGGCCGACAAGCTCCAACCTCCATGGCTCCCAGGACGAAGTCCACGTATCTGTTCCCTAATCGACACCTTCTGGACATTTGTATACAGTACACATCTCTACAGTTTCTCTCAAGATCTCCTGTACTCATTCTCCAGTGTAGTCCAGTCGCCAGTCAACTGAGTTCAGAGGAATAGGGCAGGGGGCCATGACCTGCTTGTTGGGCACAGCTAAGTTCAAAGTTCGGTACTTATGTAGTAACTGGGCTGCCGATTTCTAAATCGGGTCGGATCGGGAGATCGCATCGCATCGCATGCGACCATGCGATTCGATGCGATGCGATGCGATGCGATGACCCGATTTTTCCATAGGAATCAATGTTAAAATGGACTGAGTCCATTTTAACATGGAATTCAATGGGAAAAATGGGTCCTTTTCATACCCCTACTATCCAAGTGGGCATGGAGTTGGATATAAACCTGTGGCGAGCGTAGCGAGCCACCGAGCCCGAAGCGTGGCGAGCGAAGCGAGCCCCGCGAGGGGACGAATACCGTCCCCTCGCGGGGCTCGCTTCGCTCGCCACGCTTCGGGCTCGGTGGCTCGCTACGCTCGCCACAGGTTTATATCCAACTCCATGCCCACTTGGATAGTAGGGGTATGAAAAGGACCCATTTTTCCATAGGAATCATTTTAACATTGATTCCTATGGAAAAATCGGGTCATCGCATCCGATATCGGATGCGATGCGATGCGATGCGATATCGCATCGCATCGCATCTGATTGTATGCCTTAACTTAAGGCATACAATCAAAAAATCGGCAGCCCAGTTACTACATAAGTACCCAAAGTTCTTTGCGGGGCTCTCAGGCGAAGACCACTGGCGGATTAGACTCTGTGCCCCTGTTCCTGGTCTCCACAAGTCCTCTGTTCCAGCTGCTCCCTGGTGTAAAACTGTATGTCATCCCGAATTATTAAGCCACCTAGTTTCCAGTTTCCAGCAACCTCCATTGGCCCACCCAGGTCACAGCTGGGAACACAGAATTCTCTGGTGCTGACAATGGCTATATATTGCCCAGAACCCGGACACTGCATATATTTAAATAAGAGCATTTAAACTTTTATCTTGATTATTTTAATATTGTTTTTAAAAGTGTTTGGTATTGCAATTTATTTACACAGTGCTTTGTTTTACAATATATATTACGACTCATTATTAGAGCTATCGAAATAGCAGCTTAGCACCACAGCTGAAATGGGCCCTTTTAATTTAATTTCACACTGTAGATTAATTTGAATTGAATTCCATATTAAACAATATATGTGCTCTAAATGTGTTCTACAATAATATCTAAATAAGGGATGCAGTTACAATCCCGGTGGTCGGGATCCCGGCGTTCAGAATCCCGGCGTTCAGAATCCCGACGCCGGAATCCCGAGCGCCGAAATGCCGACACATTCTCCCTCCGTGGGTGTCCACGACCCCCTGGAGGGAGAATAAATTAGTGTGCCGAGCGTAGCGAGGCACCGGGCCCGCTGCGTGGCGAGCGCAGCGAGCCCGCAAGGGGGGGCGATCCACGTCCCCCCCTTGTCGGCATTTCGGCTGTTGGGATTCCGGCGTCGGGATTCTGAACGCCGGGATCCAGACCGCCGGGATTCAATACTGAATCCCTAAATAAGCCATGGGTGTGTGAAGATACATGTTAAAATATAAATCCTCGTTTCTTATGAGACACTAATCAGGCTTAATATAACGTGAGATAATTAGATCAAAGTACTGTATATTTTTGAAAGAAAAAAATAAACTGACAGCTAACATCTGTATTGCATGTTGTACTAATTACCAATCATTACAGGTTTTGTTCTTTTGTGATTTATATTATTAATCTGTGCATCAAGATAAAGATTTTATTACGCTCTTTATTCACCTGTATAATTTAATTGAAACATTATAGAACCACTATTAAGTACTGTACATACAGGCAATGGCAGGGGCACTGATGTTACAACATACCCACTGATTGCTACATTCCTACAGAGGAAGCAGTGGCGGAACTTATGAGTGGTTCGCCAGGGTGCAAAAATATAATTTGGGCCCTCCACTCCAACCCAAGTTCACAATATACCACACAGCAGTGGGTGGCAGCAGTGCGTGCCTTAGTCCTCAGGTGCCCCAGTGCAATGCACCTGCTGTACCATAGGTAGTTCCGCCTCTGAGTGGAAGTTTAAATCTATTGGATAGGATGGGTACAGTACTTAGGGCTTGATTCAGAGTTGCAAAAAATGAACACAAATGGACACATGTTCCCGACAGAATGGGCCGAGAACTTGGCTCAAATCGAGTGAGTGTGATGTCCCCTCCGGTCCGTGTGCAGTCCCATGCACATCTGACCTGAGTTGGAGGTTGGACCGGCAAACAGATCCAACCTCTGACCCCAGACCCCCTCCAGGGGTTACATGCGATCCGTCACATGTGAAAGGACTGCTTGTGATGGTTTGCATGCGACCCTGCCGCCTGGGAAGGTCCCGAGTGGCTCGCGGGGCATCGTTTAGCCATACACTGCTGGGAGAGATCGCAGTAGGGGAGAGATCGCAGTAGTGTATGGCCAGCTTAACTCTCTCTGCACATGTTACATTGACGTCACCTGCAGTGACACATGGTTTTGCACAGTTATGTGCATTTTTGCTTTGCTTGCCATTTGGAATCAGGCCCTTAACCCTTACGTGATGTGGGACTCAACTTAGTCTTTAATGAAGCAACAGTGAATCACGTTGTTGGTGTGGGCTGTGCTTCTCAACAGACCCTCATTTCATGTGTGTGTGACCTGATTAGCATAAGGCACTAAGTGGGCTTGTGCCAGCGACATTATGTACAATAGAGATTCATTTATGCTATCTACACTCTGTGAATAGCTCTTTCACCGCACTGATAGACCCCAGACTGCAGTGGACCATGCACCACTGGGACAGTAGCAGACAGCGCTAATTAGGAGTCACAGTGTTAATATGACTTTGGATATTTAGCCTGAATCATTTTAATGTTGACAGGCTAAATGTTATGCCGAGTACAGTATGAGAGTGATTACAGTCTGTTGTTAAAAGAAGCTATATGGCCCTACAGTGGCAATGATTATGGTGTAATGTGCGTCTAATAATCTTCATATTAAGGACACCTTATTGTTGAGTTATAAATTCATCTGTTGCGATTCCCTCTTGTTTTGGAGGTCCCCTGTTGGATGCCCCATGATATTTTAATTAGAAAATATGAATCTTGGCTTCCGGTTCCGGCTCCGACATGTGAGCAAGCACAGGGAGAGAGCTCCGCAACTACACAGCCCAGCGTACCTATTACAAGGCGCACAAAGCCTCCAAACTGCCCCGACAGACTCCCCTACTCACACAGACGCAGGATTGCTGCATGGACAGCCTCCCTGCAGAGTCCATGGGCCGTACTAAAACAAGAAAGACTCGCCAGGAAGAATCCAAGATGGCGACCGGCTACGGAGCTCCAGGCTCCCCCTCAGACACACAGTCCTCATCTGGATCCCCAGCCCTGCGGGTGCTTAATCCGCAGCAGGTTAGTGCTGTTCACACAGCCACAGAGCAGACATATACTCCGCAGCAGAATGCCACCCATATGCCACAATCCCCACACGCAAGGGAGAAACAAGAACAGCCATTTCCCCCAGAAAAACTTGTCACACACGGGGAGCTAGTACTTGCTATCAGAGAAGCACTTACCCCCATTCTGGCTACACATACAGCAAGCATCACTGCCCAAATCGCTAACTTAACCAGGAGAATTCAAGAATCTGAACACAAAACGGGCTCTCTGTTCGCTGACGTCTCACAAGTTCAGACAGTGAAGCTTAAACAGAAAAAAAAGAGCAGTACCATATACTGTATGGAACAAACTCGATGATTTAGAAAATAGATCCTGGAGGATCAACCTCAGCATAATAGGACTGCCTGAAACACTCAAAGGTACAGACCTATTGGCCTTTCTCAAAACAACCTTGCCGGCCTTACTTCAAATAACACCAGCTTGCTCCGACATGGTCATAGAGCGAGCTCACAGGATAGGCCCTGCCAGACCCTCCCCAAATCCTCGACCACGTGTCACCATACTGAGAGTATTGAACTACCTACACAAAGAGGCAATTTGGGTGGCCTCCAGACGACACCGAAACCTATCCTGGGAAGGACACAAACTATACATATTCCAGGATTACTCAGCCGAGCTTACTAAAGCGAGGAAAGCGTTTTCTCCCATATGTTCACAGCTGGTACAACAGGGGAAGAAATTTGCACTATTATACCCAGCGCGTCTGCGACTCTATGAAGGAGATACGTTCAAGGACTTCACCAACCCTGATGATGCCATTGGTTATTTAAACGAAGTTGCTGAGACAGACACCAGGAGATCTTCCACATCTCCTAGACAATCACGCTACGCTGAAGACCCGTGATAGCCACTTCTGACCAGACCATCCTACGCCCCCCAACCAAAGAACCTATACAGAAAAGTCATCACACTCAATGACTGATTAATTGACTGACTTTCGTCACTATGCAGCGAAATATACGATCTGTCAAGCAACACTTACCAACTCTTCAATAAAAGGTGTACCCTGCAATTAGCTACATTTTCTGGTTCGACCGACAACAGAACCCCTCACCCCCCTCCCCTCCCCCCCCCTATCTCCTTCGCACCATCGTCAAGCCTTCCACAGGCTCACGCAACATCTTCTTCCTGGTAAACCTTTTGGAACACACACAATAATATAATTCGGTGCAACAGATACCGCCAAAAGCTCAATGCTGGTGGGGTGTATTGGTGGATGCTTTTTCCCTAATCACCCCCTTTCCACGTTATACTTCATGGAACAAAGACTCCCCCTGAAGCCCTGCCGTTTGTTCAGATGGAAGATTCTCTCCCGGTTGGTGAGATCAGCCATCGAAATTGTTATTACTGTTACTTATTTTCTTATTGTGCTAATGTTATTGTTAGTCTTAACCGTTATTTGTCTCCCTTCCTATGGTCCTCCCACCCCTATGGTATCATCTAGCAAAATGTTGAGGTGTATCTTTAATGAGACCTATGCTGTCACAACTGGGCTTGACAACATGCTAAACAGTGTAAGGCTTGACCCCTCAAATGTTCCCAAATTAATGTATAGCCATGAGTGAACTAAATTTTGGATCATGGAATGTGGGAGGTATAAATTCACCGCAAAAACGGAAGAAAATTTTAATGTACCTAAGAAAAATGTGTATTGATGTGGCATTTATTCAGGAGACACATTTAACACAACCCGAGACTGCGAAACTAGGAGTCCTCCAATGGAGAGTTCTGGCTTCAGCGCCTTATTCCTCTAAAAAGAGAGGAGTCGTAATACTAACCAGAAACTCGGTTGTGGTGGATTTGATCTCCTCTATAGCAGACCCAGAAGGCAGATATATTCTAGCAGAAGTAAAGATAGCATCTCGTCATTATGTAATGTGCAATGTGTATGCCCCGAATGTGTATACTAGATCCTTCTTCCAATCATTGATAGCGCTGTTACACCCATTCACTCATTTACCCCTAATAGTGGGTGGTGATTTCAACCTGGTCACCTCCAACCTGTTAGACAGACAAACACAAACTAGACAAAGGAAAACACTCCCATCACTGGGAATCCCCACCTTTCTGAGGAGACTTCAACTGATTGATATATGGCGCAGCCTTAACCCGACAAACAAGAGCTACACTTGCCTATCAGCGGCACATAACACAATGTCAAGAATAGACTACATGTTTACATCCCAAACTCTATTACCCAAAATAACCAAGACCGGGATCGAACCAATCTCAATGTCTGATCATGCGCTGGTAAGATTCGCACTAAGGACAGACATAGATATGGGACCTTTTATATCGTGGAAATACCCACATAATCTGGTAAACTCAATACCCTTCCGTAAAAGCGTAGAATCGATGTGGTCAGACTACAGTTTACATAACCAAGCCGCCTTGAGAGAGAATCCAGTACTATATTGGCAAGCATCCAAATCTGTAATTAGAGGCCAAATCATTTCATATGTAGCAAACCACAAGAAAACCCTCACCAAAGACTACATCCAGGCCCAAAACACACTGAACGACACATTCCATGCATACTCACATCACCCTTCCCCTTCAACTAAACAAGCATATCTTCAGGCCAAAGCAGTATTTGACGATACCTTCACTAAAATGGAGACTAATTACTCTTTCAAAAAAGATTACAGGTTTTTTAGGTTCGGGAACAAGGCAGGGAAACTTCTTACAAACTTACTGAAAGGCCAAACACCCCCAATGATAGTACACCCGCTAAAATTACCAGACGGATCAATTACCACATCTAGTAAACAGATAGCAGATGTCATGAAATCCTTTTATGGTACTCTATACCAAGAGACACCAGACGACCCGACTGCCTCCTCCCGATTCTGGGAAAAACTAGCTTTACCCTCAGTAAACGACTCCTTTCATGACACCCTTACAGCACAAATCACAGAAGAAGAAGTACAGGCAGTTATATCCAACCTCAAAATAGGCAAAGCCCCAGGCCCAGACGGGTTCTCCACAGAATTTTACAAACTCATGAAGACACAGATCACTCCTACTCTGACCGCAGTATTCAACTACATATTAAATCATAATTTCACACCACAATACTTTAACTCTGCTATAATCAAAGTCTTACCCAAGAAGGGAAGAGATCTTAGTAATCCAAGCTCATATAGGCCCATTTCCCTACTCAATATAGATTATAAGATCCTTACGAAAATCCTCCCCAACAGACTCAAAATCATTTTACCACACATAATACACGAAGACCAGACAGGCTTCATTATGGGAAGGAACCCAGTCATAAACATTAGAAGAGTACTCTCCGCTATACATTACTCCGCCACTCACCGACCCAACACTTCCCCTGCCATCTTAACACTTGACGCCGAAAAGGCTTTTGACATGGTGTCATGGACACACCTGTTTGACACCATGTCAAGATTTCAATTCCCCCCCAAATTTATCTCATTTATACATACCTTGTACAAACTCTCCTCCTCGCAAATCTCTTGCAATGGTTACATTTCAGCCCCATTCGACATACAAAGAGGGACACGTCAGGGATGCCCCCTCTCTCCCCTACTCTTTGCTATAGCATTATAACCCTTAGCAATCGCCTTAAGACAATCAGCTTCCATCCAAGGTATCCAAATTGGACCTTTAGACCTTCGCTTAGCACTTTTCGCAGACGATATGCTGCTTTTCATGGCTGACCCGGACCGCTCTCTCCCAGAAATCCTTACACTTATAACCCAATTTGGCGCCTTCTCAGGCTATAAATGAAATATAGACAAATCGGAACTCATGCCAATTACTGAAACCAATTCCCACAACCAAACCAATCCCATCGGACACTCATTTAAAATAGTCAAGACCAGTTTCAAATATCTAGGAATCCATATCCCAGCTACTCTACATACTTTATACACAATCAATTACACTCCGCTGATTGCTGCAGTGACCAAATTGCTAGAAAGTTGGTCGCTGCTGCCTCTGTCCCTCTTGGGTTGGGCAGCGGTGATCAAAACTATCATTTTTCCCAAACTATTCTACACAATGCAAATGATTCCCCTTCGCATCTCAACTAAAGACATCAAATCACTTAACACTGCCATTTCGAAATTCCTATGGAAAGCTGGAAAACCTAGGATTGCACGCCAGAAACTACATCCTCCCAAAGCAGAAGGTGGGCTAGGCCTACCCGATTTTCAAACATATACCAGCGCCACCCTGTTCCGATTTATCTTAGACTGGCTAAAAAACACAAACACATACACCATCACAGCACTAGATGATGCACTAAACTCCCCATATTCCACGAAAGCTCTCCTCCACACTCCTAGAACCCAAATTCCAAAAGAGATCCTCAACAATCCTCTATTCCGCGACACCTACCTAACATGGCTAGGTATTAACAAAACCTTTCACCGACACCCAGGACACAGTAAAAACATTCCACTATTGGGAAATCCAGCATTCCTCCCAGGCATAGAAAACCAGATCTACACCCAACTCAAAAACAAAGGCATAAGAGACACCTCAGACGTGTTTGACCCAGGTGGCAACCTACTTACATTTTCAGAACTTAAAGACAAATTCGATCTCTCAAATCGTCACCTCTTTGTATATTTTCAGATCAGGCATTACATAAACTCCATACCAACTTCGGGTATAACGCACCCCCAACAAGACCATATCCTGATAATCATGAACAAGACGGAAAAAACACCGTACAAAACTAGGGACTTATATTACGCTATACTATCTAATAATTCCCAGGAGATATGGTCAAACACACTTACGAATTGGAGAAAAGATCTCACACGATCACTCTAACAAGAGCAGTGCACCTCGAAACTACCGAACATAATGAAAAATCTAAATTCCTCCTATCTCCAGGAAGTACATTTAAAATTTATACACCGAGCATACCTATCTCAGGCCCAGAGATAACATTTCATACCTGATGAAAAAGGCCTCTGCCCCAAATGCAAGACCTCTATTTCCCCGTACATTCATCAGTGGTGGGAATGTGGGAAAATCAAGAAATTCTGGTTTAAAGTGGTCAATTTTATAAACACTACTTTTCAAACCAAATACACCCTGGACCCCTTGGCACTCCTCCTGGCTAACTTTGACGGTTGGATGAGTGGAAACCAAGACAAACACCTGATCCCAATACTTACCTTGATAGTCACAATAGCCAAGAAGATAATATTAAAGCACTGGACCGTCCCATCCGTACCCCTGTTAAGTGAGGTCCAATCAATGGTACTGAAATTCCTGTTTTATGACAGACAATCCACCATACCTGATATCGAACTAGGAGCCTCAAGGTTCTATATGAAATGGGGACGATATATCGAAAAATTACATCACACTCTAAAAGATCAAATTATGAAGATGTTCAAGGATACCGCCTGACATAGACTATAGTCATCAGCACAGGTCTAACAGTGGTCGAGAAATGCATGCCCTGACCCCAAACAAATACGCCCAGTCCAAAACTCACTCACAACATTAACACCACAACTTTAAATATCATAAAATAACCAAATGTACCACCCCCCCCCCTTCCCCCCCACCCTTATCCTAATGTACTGTCTTCCCCCCCCCCCCCCAAGTTCAACTTACGATGTTTATCTGACTTATGAGGTTTGAAGTGTTGAAAGCTTATGTTGAAAATTGGATATAATGGAACGTCGAGAGCACTGGTGAGATTCGGGAAACCTGTGAAGCGTTACTTTAGACACTCGGTGTATCTTCATACTGATCTGCTGGTTTTCAGACGTCTTACTGTTGGTCTAATATATGTATACCACATGTCCATCACCAATTATATGTCCAAAATTATCTTCATGTTAACATTGTACAAATGTCAACTGCTTTCAACATGTTTGTTCAAATTATGAAAATTAATAAACAAATGTTACCAAAAAAAAAAAATATGAATCTTATTAAGAGTATTTTCCTACCTACTGTATATAGTACTTTCATAGTTTTCAGTGTGCATATACAGCAGATATACCGGTACTCAATCAGGTCTCTCCTCTGGGCTAATTCAGAGTCTTCCTCCTCAATATTGCTCTCTCAGGAACTACCCTTACTCTATAGAAATTCAGTATATGTTTCACATACCAACTATGATACACTACCTCTATCACACACAATGTAAGTAATACCCCTTTCACATCGCACTTTTAAAACGGTATATTGCCCTTTTTTTTCCATTTTAAAACGTTTAAGGCTGCAATGTGAAAGTGCCAGAGTTGATTTACCGGTTAAAGTTAACCGATATTTCAACACGGTTAAAAAGCAGAGTCCTACACGTTTTAAAGCCGTTTTTTTGGCAGTTTGAACAGCTCTATTTCAATGGCTTGAAACGTGTCCCTTGGGGGTTAAACGGGTTGAATGTTTGAATGGTATTAAATGATTTTTAAAACGGTTTTCACCTGCAATGTGAAAGGTCTCAAGGCTCAGACCCGTTTTAAAGTCCCATTTAAGAATACCGTGTCATTACCCATTTCTGCAATGTGAAAGCAGTATCACTTGACCACCACACTAGACTCACACTGCTAGTATAAATCTACCACAAGAAGCTTGTTGTGTATGAGCTATTGTTGCATCTTCCTTCTGTTGAATTTGTCTGGTTGAAATGAAATACAGTCAGCGTAATAGTAAGTATTCTCCAGACAAAATACAATTGATATTGCAGTATAATACAATGGATATTGTAGTATCCACCTGAGCACTCTCAGGTGAATATTACAATATACAAGATCCTACAATAGCTCATAGGCAACAAGTGAGGGAGATTTATACTAGCAGTGTGAGTCTAGTGTGGTGGTGCAGTTACTTACATTGCGGAGGTCATTCAGGTTCTCACTCACCTTTGTGAATTCGCAACGGTGAGCGATGTTTTGTGACTGTGCATGCCCATATACATTTCTGCACATGTGCAGCCGCTTGGTGCGTATTGATTATTCGTCGGCCGCTGCGCACAGCACTATGGGAATGCCCAGCGTTTCTGGGCGTTCCCATGAAAACGCTGACGATGACACTAGGGCGGGCAGTTGACATCAGCGGATGTCAGCGGCCCTCCACATCAGAGGTATGTTACATCTGCGAGCGCTGTAGAAATCATTCAATGGTTGTCTACAATCAAATTTTCCTCCCCGTACGCAAGCTGCGATTTTTATGCCAAACATCCATTCCAATTTGTGTGGGGAAACTCGGTGTGCGAGGGGGGGCAGATGGTCATGCGGGCAGCATTTGGTTGACTCATAAACCTGCAAATTTTGCAGCTTTGCGACTCAACATGAATGACCTCCTGTATGTGAAACAGGTAGCGTATCCACACCATTATTTTACGTCTAGAGTGATACTCCTGATTGTTAGCTACTGACACAGTACTATGACCCTTATTCAGATCTGATTGCAGTACAAATTTGTTTGGAAAATGGGCAAAACCATGTGCACTGCAGGTGGGGCAGATGTAACATGTGCAGAGAGAGTAACATTTGGGTGGGGTGTGTTGAAACTGAAATCTAAATTGCAGTGTAAAAATAATTCAGCCAGTATTTACCCTGCACAGAAACAAAATAACTCACACAACTCTAACTCTCTCTGCACATGTTACATCTGCCCCACCTGCAGTGCACATGGTTTTGCCCATTTTCCAAACAAATTTGTATTGCGATCAGATCTGAATAAAGGCCTATGGGTAAATGCTGTGCACCTGTTTCAGGCAATTATATTCATGGCAGCACTTTAACTTTGTATTTGGACTATTCTTGATTTTTTGGATACTGCCTGACTGTTGGTGATTTCAGCCTCAAATTCCCCTTGCCTTCTATTTATGTGAATTTGGATTGTGTACTTTATATATTTGCTTTCACTCGCAAGTAGGGCCCTCTCTAATGGTTTTTCTCATTTTTTTTAATGCTCAGTCTTTATTTATTAATGTGTTTGTTCCCAATTATAATAAGTAAGATTAATACAGTTTACTTTCAAAATATAATAAGATGTTAATTCTGGTAATTAACCTGCTGCTGATAAAAGTAGCATACTTTATCTCTGTAAATGCATTGACTTGTCTCAGTATCACATCTTAAATGCCAGATATTTGAAAGGTTTAGGTACTGCAGTACCTTATTGTGTAAAATGAACATGGTGTCTTTGCACATGGCAGGGTGGAAGATATATTGCTAAGGAAGACAACCCGTGGCTCTCCAGCAGCATGATTCTCTTTGAATCTGTATACAAGGCTCCGAACTGCAGTTGCAGTGTGTGCCAGTGGTGGCGAATTAGCCCTCAGTGGGATTCCTCTCACTCGAATGAGGGCCTGATTCAGACCTGAAAGCACAACCGCAAATTTGCAGCGGCCAGCATCCATTAAGCCACCCCCCTCTAGAGTGAAATCCCACCTTGTGAATCAATATGTACGCTGTTCGTATGGATGACTATGCAGGGCCGAAACTAGGTGTTTCGGCACCCGGGTCGGCAGTCATATGGTCGCCCCCCCCCCCCAAAAAAAAACAACAAAAAAAACAACAAATCACTGCCTTGGGGACAGGCAGCGGGGTTGCGGGGACTGGAGAAGGTTAACTCCGGCTCCTAGCGCTGCCGGGCGGTGGGCGGGAGGCAGATTTTGAAAAGACTTGCTGGACGCTGATTGGCTGAATTCAGCCAATCGGCGTCCGGCAAGTCTTTTCAAAATCATCAGCGCTTCCCGCCGCCAGGCAAATAGCGAGCGGCTGTGTATGTGAAAGCTGCCGCTACACCAGTCCCTGGACCCCCGCTGCCAACATACCTGTGTGCAGCCAGCGGGGGTAGGCAGCGTCCAGGGGTCCAGGGACTGGTGTAGCGGCAGCCAACATGTGCAGCCAGCGGGGGTAGGCAGCGTCCAGGGGTCCAGGGACTGGTGTAGCGGCAGCCAACATGTGCAGCCAGCGGGGGTAGGCAGCGTCCAGGGGTCCAGGGACTGGTGTAGCGGTAGCCTTTACTCACTCCGTCTCCTAGCGCTATCTGCCTGGCGGCGGGAAGCGCTGATGACTTTGAAAAGACTTGCCAGACGCTGATTGGCTGAATTCAGCCAATCAGCGTCCGGCAAGTCTTTTCAAAACCTGCTTGCCGCCCACCGTCCGGCAATGCTAGGAGCCGGAGTTAATCCACCAGTCCCCGGGACCCCGCGAGGAACTGGCGTTAACCCACCAGTCCCCGGACCCCCGCTGCTCATCCCAGGGACCACGCTGCCAGGACACCACACTAGCGCCCCCACCCTCCAGCGCCCGGTGCGCGTGACCCCCTAGCCCCCCCCCCCCCCTAGTTACGGCCCTGGACTATGGCTACACATCCATTCCCAGCCATTCAATAATGTCCCAAACCCAGTGTAACTGGCCCACCATCTAATGATTTTATGAACAGTGGCCACAACTCATTGCAGCTTCCGCATAATCTAAGACTTTCTCGACGCTGCAATGGAAAAAGGCAGATCCAGCCTGGACACAACGTCACAAACACTCCCCTAATAGGCTCAGGCACTCCCAGTGTTTTTCAAGACGCCTTTGTTTTTTACACAAAATGTCCAGTTTCCACCCCAACACCCTTACTTCATGTCAATCAACTTGCACATGCCGTACGTTTAGAAAAGTTGCTGGACTTCATCGCAGGACGGCCTCGCACATGCGTACTGCAAACCACACGCATGTGCAGTGTATCCATAATTTCCTGCTGTTGAATTCGCAGCTGTGCGGTCAGGTCTGATTCAGGCCTTTATTATAAATAAGCAAAGACTGAGGCAAATAAGACTAACAAACAGTGGGTGACAGGAAGAGGTTGCTCCATCGGACTTTCATGTTGGCATTGCTTGACCTCCCTACATAATGCATGGACGTCAAGCAGTTCAACTAGTCAGTGTGCTACTCAGTCTTCTTTTGAACCAAAGAGTCTATAGGCTACAGCTGAAAGAGTAAATGATGGAGGTGTAAGCCGTAACATGGGTAGAAGTTACAGACTGGGGCATGGTCTGAACTACACGTGAGAGATTACGGATGCTCGTGTTAGGAGGAATGGGCATGTAAGGGGCATGAAGGGAACTGTTAGGGGAATGTGGTGAGGTCGGGTTTGTATGTGAACACCATGTATATGGCTAACGTGGCAAACACAGGATTTTTAGAAGGGGTTTCTAAATGTTTTATTTTGGATCAAGTGTGGCCAGTCCAAGAAGAGGGCATGTTTCTCGGAACATCAAGTTATGATCTGTCCTTTACAAAGTGTGGTGTGCATAATACAGTATTTCAGACTATACAGGGCCACCAATCATAGTAAGTCTCTTACTTGCTTCTCTCTAATCTCTATAGTATGATGAGCTGTAGGAGCACTGAGACCCCCCCCCCCAAAACACACACAGTAGACTTGATAGGAGATGCTGCTGTCAGCAGTCATACGTGGAAGCTCCATGCCGCCCATTACACCGCATGTTGTGGATGTCGGCTGCATTGAGGGGAGGGGAGTTACTGGGCAACTGGAAATCCCCCCCTATGTTTCTCTATATGTTATGGGCATTTAGGGAGGGATACGGTCATTGGGTCTACAGCAAGTTGGTCGACAGTCATTAGGTTGACACTGTTAGGTCGACATGGGTCAAGGTTGACATGGGTTTAGATCGACAGGTCATTAGGTAGACACATGCATTAGGTCGACAGTGTCTAGGTCGACAGTCAAAAGGTTGTCATGGGGTTTTTCACATTTTTTTTTGCCGACAGGCGGTATTTCATACCCTACCATCCACTAGGGTGTGGAGGGAGAATAAAATAGTTCCCGAAGCATGGCGAGCGATGCAAGGGGATGAGGTGCACTTGAAACTGTGTCCATGTCGACTGTGTCGACATTCGGCTCAAAAAAGTAAAAACCCCATGTCGACCTTTTGACTGTCGACCTAGTGCTCGTGTCGACCTAATGACCTGTCGACCTAAACCCATGTTGACCTAGACCAGTGATTTTCAACCTTTTGACCTTGCGGCACACCAAATAAGATTTTTAAATTGCCAAGGCGCACCAAACACATGAAAAAAAAAAAACCTATTGGCCCCCATATAAAAAACAATCCCACTGGTCCCCACAGGTAACAAAAATAACATACATCGGCTCTTTACATGAAAAGAAGAGACCAGTAAATAACAGTTGGACTGTGGTGACTGTAAACTGGTTTGGGCATCTCTAGATCTGGGGGCACACTTGAGAACCGCTCAGGGCACACTAGTGTGCCACGCGACAGTGGTTGAAAAACACTGACCTTGACCCTTGTCGACTTTTTTCCATGTCGACCTAACGGTGTCGACCTAATGACTGTCGACCAACTTGTTGTAGACACCAAGATCCCAAGGTCGGGAGATGTTATGGGCATGTGCGGAAGCCTGATGGACATGTTGGAAGCACACACAGGCAGTGAGATTGGGGAAATATACAGATATTGGTATTGATATCACCAAATGTGCCTTCTATTGTTTTTGTTGAAAAGTGGAATAAATACTTTTATTCTGTATAAGCTGTATAATACATTTGAGATTCATACTGTATATTTATTTACTACCATGTACTGTACTTCTATTGAGCCAGCAGACTTCACTTCATTTTCATTTTGGAACAAAGCAGTAATAAAATGAGACTGGACAGTGACAGGCCGGTCTGAGGACCCTGCTCACAAGCTTGCAATATATAATCATTTCTATTACGTACACCCATCATCTACAAACAGTGTATCTGAACCAGTGTCCGTGATCATTTCGTCTAACATGAGTCATTTTTATACTCAACATTTTATATTATTTTGCCCCATTATGTTTTTCTGAAAACGACTGAAATACTGCAAACCATGTTATTTTTCCCCAAAATGTTTCATATTTTAGTTTTTGTTGTACATTTGCCATTTTGTCATTTTATTTTTCATTTTATTTTAAAAGTGTGATAAAAAAAAAAATCCAGGCATAATGTGTAACCTATGCATAATTCTTGACATTAACATTTATAGAGCATAGCAAACCGCACACAGTCAAGTATCCTTTCCTTGCCTCATTAACAACTCGTTAGTACTATGGACCATTGCACATGATAGTAATGTAATGGAAACAGACATCTAGGATAATGCAACCCCTGTTGGCTTCAATAAGGACAGAGCTGTGATTAACGGCTGTTATAGTTGGCGCCATTAAATGTTCAGAGCGCAGAATAGTGAACCTTAACTTGAGCGAGAATTATTAAGGATTGGAAAATTGATAAAAATTGAAGAATAACTGAAGAGGTGATGTCAGGAACAGCGAACATACCCACATTTGTTACAAGCTGTTCTAATCTTCTTTTGACTGATTTATTGAATATTAGTTCTTGAATGTGAATATATCAAGGCCTTGGCTTGTCACATTGGAAAGGCCATTGGCCGTGGTCCAGGTAAGATATATGAGCACTGCTGTATTTCTCCTTGTCATTGATGGGATCATTATAAAAATAATTACTAAGCAGTTTTACTTGGATCATTTCAGTGACGGTCCTGGCTATTTTCCATGAACTACACGTCGACACTGATCTGTACACCTTGCTCTTTGGAGAAAGTGTCCTCAATGATGCTGTTGCCATTGTCCTCACATAGTAAGTACCATATCTGCTTGCCAAAAGTCAGCAAAGGAAAAATAATATTGCATTATTCTAGTTTGTAAACAGATTCTCAATCTGAAACAGAATGACAGATGTGCTGTAATAGATTGCATTGCCGTGTATATATAAAGAGAAATTGAGGAAGGAATGGAAGCTAGCAGATACATGGCTGCAGGTAATACAGATTGAGTATCCCTTATCCAAAATACTCGGGACCAGAAGAATTTTGGATACTGGATTATTCCGTATTTTGGAATATTTTTTATATTTCAATGAGGTATCTTGAGGTACAGTATCTTGCATTTCTACTGAACAAATACATGGAATTTACACAAATATATTATATTTGTGCATGAAAGAAGGTTTCAAAACATTAAACAAATTTTGTGTATTATCTCAGGTACTGGTCTTGAATGCCAAGCAATCATTTTCTTGCACATATTTAGGGCCTTATTCTGGTTCACTCGCAAAGGCAAATTCCTTCTCAAATGGACAAAACCATGTGCACTGCAGGGGGGCAGATGTAACATGTACAGAGAGAGAGAGTTAGATTTTGGGTGGGTTATTTTGTTTCTGTGTAGAGTAAACACTGACTACTTTATTTTTAGACTGTAATATAGAGCTCACTTTCAAGTAAAACCCCACCCAAATCTTATTCTCTCTGCACAAGTTACATCTGCCCCGCCTGCAGTGCACATGGTTTTGTCCATTTGAGAAGGAATTTCCCTTTGCGGGTGAGCCAGAATAATGTCCTTAGTGCCAGTTACATATCATGTCCCCAGTAGTGCCAGTTACAGATGTACCCAGTAGTGCCTTTAGCATAAAGAAAAATTCACATTCTGGAAACTATGGTTTTTCGGAATAAATTGGATAACGGATATTTGGATAAGGGATACTCAACCTATAATAAAATCGCCCAACACCCATCAACAGAGAGTTCTCCTTTGTTTTTGCTGCAGTGTCCCCTCTAATCTCAGCATATATTTGTCCTAGTACAATTAGGATCCTTGTCTGCCCTGTAAGCCGGATTATGTCCCCCTAATAAGCTATCATTGTTATGTTTGGGTACTTTTTATTTATGTACTTTTTATCCTACCATTTATCTCCTGCCAAAGCCCATGGTTCTAGGCAATTTGGAAATTTGGACTCACAATGTATCCTTTTCTAATCGTTAGCATTTAATAACAACAAGTATCACAACAAGTAACAAAAAGATCACAAAAATATTTTTTCCCTCAATATAGTTTCAAAACTAAATGAGAATTCCAATTTGTTAACTAGATTTGTGTTTTCTGTCAACTTCTGACCCGTTCAGTGGGGAGTGGGGGATCCGTAATTTACAGCTCTTCCGATATATACAAATAGAAAGGGTTTTATCTGCTGACTGTAGATGTTACATTTACTCATCAGTATGGAAGATAGGATATGATGAGTAATCCTTCCTTATTGCATTCTTTCCCCAGACAAATTCCTCAAGGATAAACTGATCATTTTTAAGAACAAACATTTTTTTCCATGTCTGCATGAAATACACTTGGCTTTACAAGCTAGTCATATCCTATTACCAAACAAATGTGCTTTTTGCTTTTAATGAATACTATAATTTCCAGGATAGAGCGGTTTTGGCTCTGTATATGCCTTTTGGTTATCTATTACACGCAACATATATTTTCTGCATTATCTGTGCTTAATACTTGATTCTGTATTGGATATATTCACCTTTGGACGTTGCCTGAGCAGAAACGACATAAAATACAACAGTACCTGTTACACTGTGACTTGTAGCGTTTGTTTTACAACGTTTGTTGAATTACTGTAGTAGCGACGGCTAGTTGGTTCCAGATATCGCGCAGCAGGAAGTAATTACTTGCTTTGAAACATTTTTGCCCCTCAAAATACCGTGACTTAAATTCCGTTTACAGTCTCACATTTCACCTTTTCACTATTGCTAAACAAGAAATGGATTGGAAAATCTATGGAAAGCTCTTTCTTTAAAAACAGTCAGCCAGAGCTTGCACTTAGTACAATTAATGCTTAGCAGCGAGAGGCAATAAACTGAAATTCAATATCGATCTTTTAGTGGACTCTGTATGTGTTTCACATGCCACAGTACAAAGTAGGAAGTGGATAATTGACCATCAAGTGTTGTACATTTGTTAAATACTGTAAGGGTAAGTGAGATGTCCTGCAAACAATACACTTCAGCTTTATATAATAATGTCTTGTCTGGGACTGGAGTCTGTAGCTGGAATGAATGTCAGTACTTGTGTATTATCACGGCGCCCCCGATTTCCATCGCAGGGCATTCTACAAGCACAAAATTGCATCCCATCGCATCGCATGCCATATGATCGCATGCGATGCTATGCGATGAGACGCGTTTTTCAATTGTACAGGCACCCAGACCCGATTTTACATTGTAAACTCACCCTGATGGGTAATGACAATGTTAAATGCCCCCCCATTGTGAACGCCACCCCACTATCAACGCCAACCCGAAGCGTGGCGGCGATACGCGTCCTCCGACCTTTTCATACCCCCACTATCCACGTCGGCGTGGAGTATATTTTATATAGTGTGGCGAGCGCAGCGAGCCACCGAGCCCGAAGCATGGCAAACGGACGCGTAATACTTGTGAAGTAATGTGCGTCCCCTTGCGGGGCGCGCTGCGCTCGCCACGCTTCGGGCTCAGTGGCTCGCTGCGCTCGCCACACTATAGATCAACTCCACGCCGACGTGGATAGTGGGGGTATGAAAAGGACGGAGGACGCGTACCGCCGTCCCTCGGGCGCTCGCTGCGCTCGCCACGCTTCGGGTTGGCCTTGATAGTGGGGTTGCGTTAACAATAGGGGGGCATTTAACATTGTCATTAACCATCAGGGTGGGGATACAACTAAAAATCGGGTCTGGGAGGGCATTTCACATTGAAATCGCGTTGCATTGCATCGCATGCCATTATAATGGCATGCGATGCGACGCGATATTAAATTGTACACTCATCCCGGGAAAAGCCTCAAATCGGGTCCATCGCATACCTTAATTAGGGGTATGCGATGCGACGCGATGGGCGCCGTCATAATACACAAGGGCCTGAATGTCTAATCAAAGCTTATAAATCACCTCCTTTTGAGTTATTACTCACCTCCATGTTTATTGTAATAAATACTATGGTAATTCAGGTGTGTTACAAGATGTTACAATGGGATGATAATACACGTATCTGCTTTACTTGACCTTGTGGTGTAAGACATATGCATACATGTGGCTTATACCAGTAATGTAGAGCGACTCGTGTGTTGCGAGGCACAACATGTGTAAATGACCAAAGTGCTTATGTTAAACCGTTCCACAAACTAGTTGACAGTTTCTTGGGTGCCTGAATGTGTGAATAGCTGTCAGAATGCTGCAAGTCATTAGCTGTTTGCACTATCATTTCTGTTTTGTCTGTGGGCAACAGGCTCCTTCTGTTCTTGATGATCCTGCTAGTACGAGTGCTTGCATAGTGCGTGCACACTATGTACAATGTGTGGGGACTGGAGAGGTAATTTTATATTGAGACTCCAATATTCTTATTCTTGTAGCATAAGATAGTTAATTAGTTTGTCAGTTCAGAAGAAATCTAAATGAATGTCAGAGCAGATTATAATTCCAGAAGAATAATACTTAGTGCCAAATGCCTATTATACTGTACACAGCAGGCTTTATTACTGATATTGTAATGCCTATATAATAATATTGACAAGCACAACTACATGTATACCACCACTACCAAAGAAAACCCTTCCAACTGCGAACCAGTGCTGCAAAGTATTCATCATTTATCATACATTTAGTAACTAAACTTTTGACTACCACTTAACATAGGAACACTTGAGAGAGCCTGTATCTTCTGTGCTGTGACCTCTAATTAAGGCATTATCCATCATGTACATAGAACTGTAACAGGCAGCATAGCTTCTACAATGTTTACCTGATGAGAATGTCGACAAAATGTCCATGGTGGTCTAGTGGTAACTTAGAAATGAAGTCAGTGATGATGTGCAGTTGACTTCCAAATCATCCTGCAGCACTTCATGCAGTGGATATTTCCAGAAACCCCCCATCCTCCCCCTAATGTTTAACCAATATGTCCCCTCCTATAGCCTTCTCCTGAGTTACTGTAACCTAACCCTCCCCTCCATAGCTTAACCCTAACCTGCTTTATGTCTAACCTTAACCTTACCTCTTGTAGCAGAACGCTAACCCTTCACTGAAGCAGTCTGATATTTCACAAGTCAATAAGTTAGTCTACTCATCTCTTCTCTTGGCTGGTGTCTCTAAGCACATACACATAATGCCACACAGTAATGCTCCTCACACATTATGTCCCACAGTACTAATGTCCTTATGTACAATGCCATACAGTACACATTGTGCCAGGCAATACCACTATTTAGCTGGATTAATCCTGACTATTGACTTGTGGGGGTGGTTAGCAGGCTGCATGAAGTCAGGGAAGGTGCAAACTGATGTATTCCACAAAGGCCCATTGGAGAAGGAGCTGCTTCAGTTGGACACGCACAGCAGCCCATCTTCACAGACTGTTTTGCTACCTCCACCAGTAACTACTCCGCACCACTTCGCTCCCACTGCCACCGTCTTAGCTGTATATGCTTGGCTGCCTGATCAGAGCTTGGCAGACAGCTATGATTGTGGTATTAGATATGTTTTGTTTAGTGCTGCGCTCTGCCCTTTATGGTTGTAGGTGGACTTTAGGTGGTAGAGTAGAAATGAAATGACATGCAGATTTTGGGTTTTAAAATGATACTGTATTGGAAACTTTACTAATTACATGTATTTTAAATGTCTAATACTGTCTAATACTTGGTTAAAAGAATAGTACATAATGATAATAAAGAAAATGAAATAAAGAAAATTGTAATAATTCCACTCTCTGTGGTATGAAATACAAAATAACGATGTGTGCTCTCAGCACAAACAAAAACCAAAACGAAAAAAAAAAAGAAGTGTTGAAACACTTATGCAAAGCATGCATGCATGTAGAAGATAATGTTACTGATAGGCTCAGCCAATCCTGGCTTAGCTCTACGTTCATACAATAGTGTTAATGTGTTAGTTTGTTGTCACAGAACGGCATCCAGTTGAGTGACAGATGAGCTTCAAGTCCTGCAAAAGATCAATCTTTAGGTACAGTAGGAGCAAGTTTCATCTTTGCTCCTTTGGCCATGGCTAGCCATGACTAGCCATGGCTATTCTATTGTTCTCAGCTGCAATACAATACTTATTGCATCTGAGAACAATAGAATAGCCATGGCTAGCTATGGGTAGTCATGGGCAAAGGAGCAAAGATGAAACTTGCTCCTACTGTACCTCTTTACATTGGTGGCCAGTGGTGGAGTGTTTTCGGGGGAAGGTACTCGCTCTTTGGTGCGAGTTGCCCGGACTCTGGAGACTCGCAGTCGGTCCGCTCGCACCCGGGGCTGTGTGATGCACACTGCTCCCTGTGCTGCGGTCTGCCGTCTGATGCTGTCTCCCTGTCTTTGGAGGTTTGCAGCGCACCGCTTTGGATACCGGGTAGGTCCGCCGCTGTGCCTGTTTCACCCCTCTACAGGCTTCCCGCACTGCTGGGCTTTCCTCTCCCCATACTCACCTCAGATGACGGCGGCCTTGGTCCCACAATGGAAATGACGCGGTCAGTCTGGCGCGTGCACACGCCGGCTGTTAGCGTCTCTGTGCGAGCTTCCTGCGATCATTTGTTTGCGGTGTCGGTTTTAATGTTCTTGTCTGTTCCTTCCTCCAACGCGTTTCAGCTACAGTACCATATAGCCTTCTTCTAGGGAGATGTGCAATTCAAGTTTGTCCGTGGTGGGTTTAAATAACCCTCTTAGTCTTTCTGTCTCTTTTTCATTGGCTTGTGATTACTGACAGATGATTGGATGTTGGGCTAGACTCTAAAAGTGACATTTTTCACAAACCCCTCCCTCCTCCTAGTGCTCCCCATCGTTTTGACATTTAATGCAACATGTATACATTTAATGCAACATATGTACCTCATTCTTAAGTAAATTTTAATTCTGTTTGCTTTTAATTTATTTGTTTCTCTTAATTTAAGTTTATTTCTTACAGGTGTTCATTGCACAGGGGCTGATTTCTGCGGGTGATTGGTTATTTCTTTCCAACTATGGCTTTCACTTCGTTGTCTAAATTTAGACCTCTCGGTTTCAATGTTTTTAATGTGTACATCCACTTTAGCTCAAGTTTATTTATTTTAACTAGGTAGTCTCCTCCTCGCCAGCTCTGTTGTACTTCCTGAATACCTATGAATTTCAATGAGCTTGGGTCCCCATCATGGTAGTCATTAAAATGTTTTGATAAATTGTATTCGTCATTTTTCTTTTTTATGTTTCGTATGTGTTCACCTATCCTCGTTTTTAGTGGTCTAGTTGTTCGTCCCACATACTGTTTTCTGCAACTACATTCCAGCAGATATAGCACTCCCTTACTGTTGCATGTGATCCTGTTTTTTATGTTATATGTTTCATTTGTTATGGTTGACATAAAGGTTGTGGTGGGTTTGGTGGATTTTATTTTCTGGTTTACACAGCCTGAACATGTACCACAGTAATAGAATCCTTTGTTTGGTTTTACTGTTAGTGTTGTTTGAATTTGTCGCTTAGGGGGGATATGGTTGGTCACTAACTTCTGTCTAATGTCAGGGGCTTTTCTGTACACTAGTTTGGGGTGGTCTGGGAGGATGTCTGCGAGAGTCTCGTCTTCCAGCAGTAACGGCCAGTGTTTCTTAAGTATACCATGTAGCGTGCTGGACTGTTGGGAAAATTGGGTAATGAAAGGGGTTTCTTTGTATGTATTGTCTCTCTTCTCTTTATATTTTAGGAGGTCAGTCCTGTCTATTTTCTGTACCGTTTCTAGTGCTTGCTCTAATTTGTCACTTTGATAGTTCTTCTCTTTGAATCTTGTGGTTAACTCTGTACTCTGTTCTATGAAATCCTCATGTCTTGAGCAGTTTCTCTTTAGCCTTATGTATTGACCCTTGGGTATTCCCTGTAACCATTTTGGGTGATGCCAACTGCTTGAGAATAAAAAACTATTCATGTTGACTGCTTTTTTGAAGGTTTTATTGTGTATGTGGGAGTTTTCTACAAATACGTTGAGGTCTAAAAACTCTACACTGTGTTTACTGTATTTGGTGGTGAACACCAAATTGTTCTCATTTTTGTTCATGTGGGTTAGGAATTGTGTTAGGGAATTTTCATCCCCTTTCCAAATAAACAGGATATCGTCGATAAACCTATTCCAGAGCACAATGATTGTGGTATGGCAGCAAATGCAGATCTGCAGGAGTCATCTGCCCACCCTACCACTGCCCGCTGTGTCAAACTGAATCTGAGTTAGCCCTAGGCTTGTGCTCCTTCCATCCCACTACAGACAAGGAAGTCTCCTCCCTTATCTTATCCTCTTCCCCTACCACCTGTCCATTAGACCTCCTTGTACATCCTCCACTCTCTCCCAATGCTCATCTACTCAACGTATCACTCTCTATTGGCATATTCCCCTTGCCATTCATGCTCTTGTCTCATCTATTCTTAAAGAGCCCAACCTTGATCCATCATCTCCCACTAACTACAGCCATCTCACTAGCTCTTTCTTTGTCAACTTCCTTGATATTCTTCTATCTGGCTTTCGCTCACTTCACTCCACTGAAAGTGCCCTGGTCAAAGCCATCAATGTCCTGCTATCAGCCAAATCCCAGGGTCACTTCTCTCTGCTCATCCTCCTGGACCTCACTGCTTTGTTTGATCATGTGTATTACCCTCTCCTCCATACAGTGAGTAACAGCTCTCTCATATACTCAGCTACCATCTGTACCAGCATCATTTCCATTGGCTGTCCACTCTACAGTAGTAGTATGGCAATTACTCCATCGCTTCTTAACATCTCAGCTATATTTTGTAGTGAGAATTACGGTATTATTTGTTATCTCTTCCAGTTTTACAGTTATCGTAGTTTTAAGTTCATATGTACAGCTCTGAAAACCACTTGTGACGCCTTCTTAATAAAATGTCATATTAATGTTCAATGCTACATTTCAGCAATGCTGTAACTATCAGCATTGTGGTGTTGACATTAGGACTGCATCCTATTTTGAACTTAAGGTTTACGTGGGTTTATCCATTCAGCTAAAATGACGATTATTCCTCTATCTTCTCAGTTGAAATCTCTGGTCACATTTCTAAGTACCTGGAGCCATGGGTTGGCACCCATGATGAGGGCACTGGCTGCAGACTTCTGTTACGAGCCTCCTTCAGTCTAAAACAGAAATCCACATTTTCAGCCTGTGGGCTTATTGCGGGTTGCCAAGGGCTGTGATTGAATAGCCCCGGCCACAGCATTGGCTTGCATGTAGTTATCGTGGCTATTTGAATCAGGTGCTAAAAGATGTATGCTGATACAGTAGTTATCATCTTAAGCACATACTGTATCTTTAAAGAGATCCGCCTCCAGCAGATATATCTAGAGAACAGGCATACTTAGAATAGGCCACATCACTAGGGAGTCTGCATGTACACACTGGAAACCAGTTGGGCCTGCATTGCCCCAGATGGGCAGAAGTGCAGTTGTTTGTTTTTTTCTCCAATATTCTGAATCTCCTATTGTTTAAGTGCACATCTCTAAAACAGGCTGCAAGCTACCTTATAGTGTAAATGTGAAAATGATGCCGGAGATATTTATGTTTTAATAAACAACATATATAATATATAAGCGTCACAGGTGCCAGAAACGATTGCTGTAGCTATTTAGTGAGACTGAGATTCCACTGGAGTAAAACATAGTTTATGCTGTAGCAGCAGCTGTAGGTGAACACTGGCCTTAAAGCACTTACTATTCTGTAAGAGACGGAGAAGGAACCCGGTGAATAGCAACGAGAGTGACAAACACTAATAAATACTTGTAACCGTCAATGTCTATTCCAATGGGATCTGGGAGTTTGGGTAATTAAATATTTTTGTGACGTTTTTGTTTATGAGCTTATGTAAATGTAACAAGCCCTGAGCATCCACAATGTCGGAGCCAAATTGCTTTTTGATCTGACGAATTAGAATTATAAGCTTTTCATGTATACAATATTATAAAGCAGCGTCTATGTTCCTGACTGATGTTGTCCAATGCAATTAACTTCCATATATCCCTCTGTGCTAATGGGAGCCAGCAGATAGCGGCGCAAGCTCTTACTATGCTATTGCTCATGGGTAGGGAAAAAAAAAAATAGGAAGCTCAATTCATTGGGGATGTATGCATTTGTCATTTTAAATCGCATCAGAGCTGAAGCAGATAGCTCTGCTCATTTATCTACTAACGAGATTTCAAAGATAAAAAGCAGGCAGGGAATAGGACGTTATGCCATCTGATACTCTGGGTATCACCTTTCCAAGTAATTATGCCGCTGCAGGTTTAATACAGTGGCAGGTTTGGCATCAAAGTCTCCTTACATAGGAAATGCTTGAAGCACTTTGAAAGCACATTGTGCTCATATGCCAGCTTGTATCAAGTTCTACCAGATGGTTTACACTAGAATACTTATTAAGGTGTATTTTCCAACAATGGACTGAATATGCGTAAGCAGCCCATTGAAATTGGTATATGACCTCTTTACAAAGTACTGCAGTGATTTTGCTGTTAATCAGGGAGGGCACACACCCTTCTGGATAGAGATGCCAATCCCGTGGCATTTTTTCAATCCCGGGAATCAGGATTCAAAAATGCTCAATCCTGGCATCCCTAAAAGTAAACCGCCCCTTTCCCTCTTACTTTAGTGGAGCCATATGCGGTGGAGTGGGGCAGGCGGCGGCTGCGATGCCGGATGGAGGGGATTGCTGTGTGCGGCCGGGAGAGGTCGGGCCGTCGGGTGCCGTGAGCGTGTTCTGGTGCCAGAGGTGCAGCGCTGTGGCCTGCGCAGCGTCACCAACAGTGAGGCCGGGATCCACTCGCCACCTGACCTCTCTCGGCCGTACTCCGGGTCGGGTACAGCCGGGCAGCGTCTGAGCGGGTGCTCAGACGTTGCCCAACAAAAGACTACACAATCCTGAAATCCCAGGATTGGATAGTCCAATCCCGGATTTGAAATTCCGGACATTTTGGGGCAAATCCCAGGATCCCGCCGATCCCGAGATTGGCCACCCTACTTCTGGACATTAATACCATGGAGGGCCTTCATCTACCTGTTCCTATATAGAGGTCGGGCCATCGGGGGCCTCTATATAGGAACCCTCGTGGACGGGGGCTGAGGGGTGCACGGAGGCTGGGGACAGCCCAGCAGCTTACTTTGGTGCTGAGCTTGCCCCCAGCGTGACGATCGGTGGTCCCGGCATAGTGATCGGCGATCCCGGCGCATGGAGATGATGTCACTGCAGGGTAAACAGTGCAAATCCCAGATCCGACCTGGCTTGGATCAGTGGGGCAGATGTATTAAGCCTTAACAAGAGATAAATGCAAGGGTGATAAAGATAGATAAATGTCCAACCAATCAGCTCCTTACTGACTTTTTTCAAACACAGCCTGTAACATGGCAGTAAGGAGGTGATTGGCTGGATGTTTATCTGTCTTTATCACCCTTGCATTTATCTCTTGTTAAGGCTTAATACATCTGCCCCAGTGTTCCAAATGCCGGGTTGGATCTGGGATTTGGGTGTAAAAGGGGTATTAGTTTTATTGAAAGAAAATTAATAAATATACATACTGTATTTATCTTATTATTATTATTATTATTATTATAAATGTTTATTTAAAACCTGTAAAAGTGGGCAGGTGCTGTCCGTCTACATCTTTGACATAACATCACAAAAGAGAAGTTGGCTGGGCTACAGAGAGGTATGAAGCACTGGTGTAGTTGGATGAAAGCTTGTTCTAGTGTATGGCAGCTTACTTCTGAGAAATACTGTTTAATGTGACACCATCTGATTTTATCAACTATTTCAATTATTTGTTTTGTAGTTTTTGCATTTACAAAATTTGAACAATTAAATGTTTTACAATCAACTGAAGGGCACAAGCTACAAACAAGCTCAACATATTGACTTCCTATTGTATTTTATTTTGTACTTATATTCAGACAGACGTTCAGTGCCCTGCTTGCTATTGACTTTAATTAGGATGTTGTAGGTGCCTGCTCTTGTTTGCATTCTTAATTTCAGTTTGTGCTCAGGGACATTAAACTTGCAGGGATCATTAATCTGAGAGAAGCAAGTTTTTTGCCGCCAGATTTTGGAAGGGCAGCTATAGAATAATAATACAATCTGCTGACATGTTCAGACTGAGACTTTTTGTTATCATTTTGGCTATAAAACTTATTTATTTGACACTAACAAAGGGGAGGTAGTTAAATAGTTGGCACATGCTGTCCACGTTCAAAAGTGTAATAATGAAGGGAGAATGCTCATGTGCTAGTGATGTTATTCAAGGCTTATATCAACATTATTACTTTAAACACTATGACAAAGCACCATGTTTAATATATATACTTAAAACTAGGAGAAAAAGGGGAAAAAACTTAATTGGAAAAAAAGTGGATAAATACAAACAAATTTGCTAGGTAGTAGATAGGGCATAGTTGCCCACTCTCCTGCACTCTGCATTAGACTCCCTGCAATAACAGCAATCTCCCCCTCTCCCCCAGTAGTCTACCAATCTCCCTCATTTCACCTAGCCCACATCACACTGTTACATTGAACCATCAGCTCCATTTCCCAGCAAGTATAGTAGCTCTTACTAACTGCTTTGGGGCTCATCTACATTTGTATATAAGTAATTTTAAAAGATTCCTCTCAGATGTAGCAGTACACACCCACGCTTCTAGGTGCCACGTTCACAATTTATTTTCACAATCTCTGCATATATGGAACTAGACACGCCCTTTGGGTGGAGCATGACACGCCCCCTCAATGTGGCACCTTACACAATTCTATTACCAACTATAATCTCCCTGAAACTAGTTTTCAAAAGTAGGCAAGTATGAGAAGCAGGTATCTCCTGAATCCACAGTCCCTGAAAAAGCCTGGTTATCCAGATGAAACGTGTTGGAAAGAACAGTTAAACAATGCACATCATTACACACATAGAACTACTGAGTGCAGTGTGTCCACAACAGCATACAGAGGGGTAGATGTATGAAGCAGTTATAAGGGAGAAGTGGGCCATGGAAGCCAATCAGCTGCTCTGTACAAATGTGTATTATGTAAATTATAAATGTTACTTCAGTGCTGATTGGTTGCCATTGGCCACTTCTCCTCTGGCTCACTTCTCCTACCTTATCACTGATTTATACATCTCCACCAGGGTTGCCTACTTTTAAAGTCTCCACTCCAGGAGACACCCGGAGAGTTCAAGGAGGTGGGGGACCAAATGAAACACGGGAAATCATCGCTGCCGTGGGCTAGATGCGGGGGGGGGGAGTTGTCCACCTTTCCAGGGGGGCTGGGAGGCAGACCCAATTTTCTGTAAACTCACGGCCATTCCGGGAGGGTAGGCAACCGTGCTGTCCACAACCGTAGAAAGAGCTACTGAGTGCACTGTGTCCACAACCACATTTCTGCAGATACTACCTGTTGTGTCTCTACTGCTGTAATATCCAGTAACAGCTTCCAGTGCTGGACATCTAGGAGCCTCCATCACCTCCACCTTACTAGTCATAATAAGAAAAGTGGCAAACACCCACCAGGACGGTTTTATTTGATACTAAAATAATGTGGTTTTTTTATACGAATATTGTGTTTATGACAATTTAATATGGATTATAAATTAATAACATACCATTCATTCCAACCTGCACTTATTCCACTTTCTTTTTACTATTTACCCTTTCAGTGCTAGTAGTAATACCATTCTGTTTAATGTTATAATGCTGAAATGGTTAAAATGCTTTAAATACCTTTACTACTACATTGGCATTCCCCATCATATAATAAATATATTGGGTGCAGGTTGTGCCATTGCTGTTGGTCCTGGAGGATTAGGTGATTCCCCCCCCCCCCCCTCCTCCCATGCACCCAGTTCGCATTCAGAGCCTAGTCAACAAATATTTTAGTCCAACTCCATGCCTAGCTTGAGCAGATCCCTGGGAAATGCTATGCCTGTGTAACATCCCAAATCTTTAGACTTGGAAGATAAAGCTGAGCTTTCATCAAATCATTGCTTGTTCTGTATTGTATGCGTTTGACTGTTTAGATCATCCCTACATTAGATGTATTTAGAAGAATATTGGAGGGCCGCATATTCACGGTATAGGGATAGATCTATCCTTTGCTGTGATTTAGCGGTCTCCGTACTTCAGAGACTAATGATGATATCAGGCATGCACATATCATTAATATAAGTGAGTGTATTGGGAAAACTAAAGGTCATGAAAATATGTCTGGCGAGTAGAGAAGGCGGGCGGCTGGGACTATAGGGAGGAACATTACATGCAATTAAAGTCCAAACATTTTATCAGCAGATTTTAAAAAGATATATTGTGATTTTTTTTTTTTTTTTTAGATATCTACTATTGATTACATAGGTAACATTACTTAATTCATAGCTAAGGGCTTACCAGTTGTTAATGTGTATGAAGATAATTATATAGGGAAAATCAGGGTAAAGAACTATCTCAGTTCTAATCAGCATAACTAATAGTTATTAAATATGTGAGTTTAGTGTTGTCAGAAATTCAAATTGGATTTGTGGATTCTCTTGCACCAATCTGGATTTATAATTGCAGTAGTAATAGTACAGTCTACGGAGACCCCAGTCTTCTCCTAATAAGAGGATTTGGGCTTTGTTGTTGAAAGGCAGGTTGGTCACCCCTGTCATATCTCTGGATATGGTGAGCCAGTGCAGGTATGAAGAATAGCTAGGTGTCGTTTTCAAGTGATGTGGTCTGCAGGTTGCATAAAAGCCTGATGTACAATGGGAAGGGGATGGCAGAGACCAGCCGAGCCAGACCCAAACAGACAGAATCATAGTCAAATTTGAAGACAAAATAATCACCAGAAAGCTGGGTCAAATACACTGGAGACTAACTGGATACAGGATACTGAATGGAGATGAACTGGACACAAGGATTACTGTTGTACTGTACTGTACATACTGTAATATTCTGACGCGGGTCTGTGCAAATACGGTAGTGTCATTATGTTGAAAGATCAATTTAAAGTGCCTCTTTAAATGCCATGGTATTCTGTATCTAACCCATATGGCTTGCAAAGGAAATCTCCATTGAATGAGCTTTTCACATGCGTTTCAGTGGCATTGCGAGTACAGCTGAGAGAATAATATTACAATGAAGGGTAATTTCAAAATTTGATTAACTAACTGGATATTTTGATGAAGAATCCATGAGTTTTTTGCTGCCATTGATGATGATGATTGTTGTTGTTGTTATTTTTCTTACATTTTTGAAAACTGTTTATTTTTATCAATATTTCTGGAAATCAACTTTAAGTAGATGACCCCATGACAACACTTTATGATCAGATCTTTTGTTAAATCGGGGCTTCTTACTCTTTGGGCACTTGCAGATTGTTTCAATTATACTGTTCAAGAGGAACTCGCCAACAATCTTGGATGGAATTTAGGCAATGTTTAGGCAACATTAATCACTTTGAGGCTATGCCATGATTGGTTGACAAGAAATAGCTTCTCTCATATTCATACAATGTTGCCAAATTGGCCACAGATCCTGTAGTGATCAGATTGGTCATCAGTTGATCCTACATAACTCTGCAGGCTGCAGCATGGCCCTCGTTAATGAGGGAGGTTTTTTTTATGACCATGCATCGTTAACGATGTTGAGTGTACACACTAGACAAGATAGTGCCCTTCTGAGCGATATCTTTTACTTTCTCGACTAGTGTGTATGTGGCTTAAAAATATCAAATGCCTGGCCTCAGAACGGCAAGTGAACCACTTAGTTAAAAAAATATATAAAAAAAATGTTCAATCTCAACCACTTAAAAAATATGTTGTTGATATTTGTTATGTTATTATCTGAGATGGTGATAACATAACAAGGTGTTTTGTTATATAGGACACTCATCTTTACCTGAGAAAGGGCTTTTTTGCCATTAAATAAATAGGCCACTATGTGTTCATTAATTGTGATCCTCTTTCTTCCAACACTCTCATATCTGCTTGTTCTATCAACTCACAACGCATGCTGAAGTCCTTCTTCCTCAGAACTTATTCAAATCATGCTTTCAAAGCTTCCTGTTAGCAATGTATAGTGAGGGCTTAATCAGTACGCTCCAGTAATGCCATTATATTTTACTGAGTGTTAACATACTGTAGGTGGATGCTGTTTGCAGGGTTGTCATTGGATCCTATTCTGGTTCACTCGCAGTGAACCAAAATCATACCCTGCCCCAATGGTTGGGGTTTTGCATGCGCATTTGCGGGCATGTCCATACCCCGACAGCGAGCGGCCTCGTGATTTACATTGTCGCCGGGCCGTTCGCAGTGGGAAGGAAGGGAGGGGGCAGTGGTGGCACTGGGAAATGGTAACACCCATTGTTTCATGGGCGTCACCATGCAAATGCGGGACAAAGTGTGCCGGGGTTGGGTGGCTGCAAATATAAGTCAGTCTCCACTGACTTATCTTTGCGAGCCCAGGAGACCATCGCCAACCATCGGATGATATCTACTGCTGCAGGCATTTTTTCGGCAGGGTGCCAGGGCGGGCACTCTGGGACTCGGTAAGCTGCTGTCTTCTCAATTTACAGAGTCAACCAGAATCAGGCCCTATCGGTATTTGGTTACATTGTTTTTGGACTATCAGTGTTAAGCACATTTAGCTTTCTTTCAGGCGCACATCAAATTCCTGATCTTAATGCTTATGTCTATGAGGCCTCCTTTATTCTATTGTTACATTTGAAACAAATTAACTATAATGTAAGGGTACAGTGCTTTCATATTTACTCTACAGTATGTATGATATATATATATATATATATATATATATATATACTGTATATACATTTTGGAAAAACATTGTAACCCATCTCTTCCTTGTAATACTAAAGGCTTCTCACAGCGAACACACCTATTGCTACCTGAGAGGTTTGCTGTATCCCCGATTGCAGGAGAGGCATTCATGCGTTTCTTTTCTAGAAGGTCAGAAGGCTCTAGAGGGCAGAAAAATAATTGGCATGCTGTCAGTGTGGATAGTGGAATGAGACAGACATAGGGGTGACAGTCCCTTAATGCTGCCTTCCTTATTTTCCTTATTACTTTTCCAGTCAGCTGTGAGCTTCTTAGGTCACAGCATTAGGGAAATACGGTGCCTTACTTCTCACGTTAAATAGACACATACAGTATGTACTGTACAGCCTTTCCTGGCAGCTTCATGTCATTGTGATTGTAACTACTGTGCCACCTCTGCCAGGAATTGCTGCATAGCATCTGGAGACCCTCGTTCCCTTATCTCCACTTACCTTTGGTCTCTGTTTAACAGCTGCATCTGCTGTGCTTATAGACCTTTAGGAATTAATTCTCCATGGCAACAGCTGCAATCCATTATTACAGCCAGTGGGACTGTAACTAATTTGGAAAGTTGCTGTACAAATAGGAAAGTCTTTCATATAATGCGTTAGCAGCTCGTCCACACATTATTCTGTTTACACATGGTACATGGGAAGTAAGTATTCAAGTGCATCTAGCAATCAGTAAGATGAAATGGTTTTATGAACAGGTTACAGTTGCTGAAAGGAGATTGCTACCTGTACTTTCTTGCAGGATTTAATTTCCCTGAATGCACCAATATTCGGGGATGGTTCAGTAAGTAAGGTAACAAGACTTCTTGTGTAAATGTTTTCTACCTCATGCTAATTTCCTACCAGCTAGACCATTGCTTCCTGTCACAGCCATTAGATAGCACCTCCTATCAATTATACTGTCCCAACAGTAATCTGGCACGCCTGGAGGGAACATGGTGAAAATATTTAGGTGCGTAGCGTCATCAGATTTCTGCATCTGAAGGGCACATCAGCAGCTGAAATTCATCACCACCTTGTTGAGGTGTACGGCTGAACCCGCATGTCATGTAAACATGTTTGGTGCACTTCCTGTGACGAACGTGTCTGGCCTTCCAGATTGCTGTTCATCTTGAACATCTGTACTTATGGCAGTGCACCAAAACCAGACCTGTTTCTGTGACATGACAGTATCACCATACTCCTTAACAAAATGTTGGTGATTATGTACTCCTTTTTAGTCACCACGTATAACCGTGACACATTCTGTACCTCCTATCCATCCTGGCTTAGGTAGGATATTCTTAATTGGACCGTAAGGGTGTGAGGAACACCTCACTGCAGAGAAGTGGTGAAAGGGAGCTGTAGGCATCTGCTGTGGTGTACTCCGTATTGCAAACATGGTTTTAGGAGAGTGAAAAGGAACATGAGCTGGTCCATCACATCAGCGGAGCTGGTTCCTGCGACAAATTGCCATTCCCCCTTCCTGTGTGGTGTGTTTCTTCAAAGCACATTTCCCTTACTTAAAAAGTTGGGAATTATGGTGATTAAAAATTGTTTATAGCTCATAATCCTAAAATAATATTTCAGTCAGCTGAGCATTAATTAGTCATTACTTTGCGCAAACGGGATGCATCATAACTAAAAATGTAGCCAAGTCTCTGAAAATTGTGTCCTCAGAGTTTTGTCCACATACTTGCTAACTTTCCAGAGGTGCCTTACGTGAAGATGTGGATGGGAAGTCCATTAAGACCAGGGCACATATCGTTATCAAGAGAGATTATCCCACCACTTGTGGTTTTGTCCTTGCTTCTGAGCAGCCAGGCATATAATTTAAAGGGCAGTCCTGGCCTGCATCTTTATAGTGGCATAATAGTGGAAGCAGTTGGAAGATTTACTGCTCATGATAGGTGCAGTCCTGATTGCTGTGGATCTGTTTATCCTGACTGGTTTCAGTTCTGACTTTGACTCTGTCCATATAATGGTTAGTCTTTGGATAGCCAACAACCCTCACTTCTTGCATGGCTATTGACAAATTTGGATTGTCATGTGCCTAGACCAATCCTGGATTGCCACCTTTTATGCTGGAGTTAATACCAATTTGATCTATGTGAGTACATGCAATATCTTTTAAGTTTGTCTCCAGAATTTTTGACTGGTGTCTACAATATTTCCAGTGCCAGTGACTATCCCAAAATATCGCCTACCTATTGAGTGTTCAGGAGCTTGGGACATAGTGTTGGTGAACACATTCAGCTCTAAGAGAAAGGAGTCGGCACAGACGAGGACTACAACTAGTCTGGTTATAGACTTTTTTTCCATAAAGCAACAGAGATGTTGTCACTTTCTACAGTTAATCCAGGAAATCGCCCGCGAATTCAGCAGTCTCCAAAATTATTTGTTGGACCAGTGTGCATGAATATCTATAATTTAATCTTGAATGTTTGTCATGTTTCTTCAATGTACAACGGGAGCTGGAGAGCGTGCTATATGACACCCTTGTTAACAGCCAAGGAGAGAGCCTGAACATGCCTTCTATGTGAGGGATGATGAATGAATGGAAAAGGGTAGTTGGGCAGATGGGGACATACTGTATGAAAGAAATACTGACAGTCCTGAAAATAAGTAATTAGGTGCATTAGCCCATTCCTTTCAGCACTAAGAACAGTATTTGTTGTATCAATAAATTATCCACTCTTAAAGTAAAGTGTATTATTATTATTTGTATTCATTATGTATATAATTCCACATAAAATGAAGAAGAAAAAACACAACAAGAAGAAAATGTAAATGACCTACAGTGCAAAACATTGCTTAAAATAGAATAATATGGAATACAGTACAAGCTATATAACTATTATTACATATTCAGTCATAATACCCAGAAAAGCAGTGCCTGCTGATCCCAAAGGTTTGTTGCTGCTATTGGATTTATGAGGAGATGACCGTATAAGTGAGTGAAGGCAAAGCGCATGACAAAGCATGTTGAAGCTTACGATCTAATGGAGGAGAGCAGACAAAAGAGAGTGCTAAGATATTGTAGTCTCTGACTAATAAATGGTTTTAGGTGCATGTTTCAAGTTTTGGAGAGAAGTGGAGAGTCTTATAGTGAGAGGGAGCGAGTTCCTATGGTGGGGAGCAGCATTTGCAGGGTGAAAAGAAAAACAACAACATATTACTCTGTGATATATAGGTCCCACATTATATACTACAGTGGCCATGGCAGTGGAGAGCTCAGGTGTTCCCAGGTGTTGGGGTGTGACCAATGGGGATGTGCCATAATCCTTTGGGTACCATTTGAAGGATCTGTGCACTGCGGTGGTGGGATGGCCATCCCGGGCCCCTGGAGAGAGTCAGGTATGGTGCTTAATGCCTGCCAACAGTTGAAAAGAAGTGTTTGTGGAATGTGGTTAGTAAATTAGTGTCTGCGCATATTAGCCATTACATTTTTCTTTCTAGAGGCCATACTGTACTCTTGAGTGGTCCACTGTGTTGCGCATAGTTGCCGACTTTTTGGCTGCCCTTTTTTAGGGCAGCCACCTCAATGAAGTAGGGGGGCGGGGACATCACCCTGTGGAGCCATGGACGGGCGTGTCTAGAGTGATCGTGTCATTTTGGCCCTGCCCCCCGCCATGCAATGCCGGTATTACAAGCAATGCACTGGGGGGGGTGTGTGTGTTACTAAAAAGTCGCGATCGCGTCATTTGACCCGTGGACCCCCCCCCCCCTGCTGAGGGGCGGTTCGCAGGAGATGGAGGGAAATTCGGGAGGGTTGCCCCCCTTCCTGGGAGGTTAGGCAACCCTGGTGTTATGAGAGAAACAGAATTAAAGGAAGAAGTGTTTCCTATATTGTATAGATAAAGGTATTGGAAAATGACAGCAATCTCTATTTGAAGTTTAAATATATATCTCAGCTTTTAGTAATCATTTATGCTTGTGGTTTAATGTACTGTACTATCATCTGATAATTAAAAGAAGCACTTAACCTTTTTTTTCAGTTGTCTGTAATTTGTAATAAGTTAACTACAATTAAATTGCAAAGATAGGCTTTTGTAGTTCATGAAAGGTCTCCACAAAAAGCAATTTAGGATTAGAATGTTAACAAATCCATAAAGATTCCTTTGAACTTGCTTATTTACATTTTTTGTTCCTGAACTTGGAGTTGACTATAATGAATGGCTGGGCGAGGCATGGCTTTTGGCGTTTTACATCAGTTTGCCCAAGTATATTTAAACTACAAATGTTCAATACACAACAAGATTTAAACTAATGTCCCAGTGCAGCGTTCGCATTTGGGAAATTACGCTATGCGTCCTGTGCAGTGATATATGTGCCGTTGTAAATCCCACACGCATTTGCAATTAGATCCATATGTTGTCTCTGCACTTCCCCTTTGCAATGACCCTCATTGATTATTGTGTAATTTTCACAGCAAGCAGTAAAAGTTTCTCTGTTTAATTTACTTTGCTATATTTATATGTTTGGTTTGAATTCAAAAATACTTTGTAGACACACACTAAAAGCAGTCCTTGGAGTGCAAGCGTCATAAGGTTTTTATAATTTATGACCTTCGCTCAAACAACTATTGATGAAAATCCTACATTTAGCAGCAGACACACACTTGTAACTATTGGTAAGGACCTAATGATATCTACAGTGTTGATGCTGCCCGCTAGCATATAGAAATGGTTTGTTGTTTGTTCAATACCCTATCTCTAATGTTCTGCAGTGGTGCAGAGTGTTAGCAATCAAGCAGCATGTTGTTGATAAAAAATAAAAACACTAGCACATAATCTGCAAAAATACTGTCAGTACAAAGAAAAACATAAATGTAGTTAATGAAAATCCTGGTAAAAAATTGCATATCATCTATATATATGTCTAGTGTCTGTGTGTCACCGAAACACTGCCATCTGTTGGCAGCAAGTGAAACTACATCTCTTTCTCTCTCTCACAGAGACCATCATGTACAATTAGCTGTCTTACTAGCTTTCGAAGCATTTGCTTTAAGTTAGCTCACTAGTAGTTCCATAATTCCTGATTTGCTTTGATAGAAATGAAGGGACATTATTTAATTATTATTTTTTTAATGTCCACATCTGGCCTCCCACACTGTTTTGTACCAAATATGCATCTTCTTTGCATATTTGGGCACATTTGTTCTTAAATGGACAAAACCATGTGCACTGATGGTGCCATTTGAAACGTGCAGAGACAGTTAGATTTGGGCGAGTAATTTTGTTTCTGTGCTGGGTAAATATTGGCTGCATTATTTTTACACTGCAATTTATATTTCAGTTTCAACACACTCCACCCAAATTTAACTCTCTCTCTGCACATATTATATCTTCCCCACCTGCAGTGCACATGGTTTTGCCAATTTTAAGAACAAATTTGCCTTGCGATCAGATCTGTATTTCGCCCACTGGCCCTGGGTGATAACCATGGCAAAGAGGGGCAGACTAAAGCCAGCCATACATCTACAAATCGATTGTCAGATTGGGCTGGTTGGAACAAAATCCTGGAATTGTTGAGAGCAAATGACAGTTGAGCATTTGCTTTGAAATGCTGGAAAACTGCCAAACTGCAATTCAGATACTACCTGATTTTTGTTCCAACCAGCCCAATCTGACAATCGATCTGTAAATGTATGGCCAGCTTAAGAACCAAGAACATTAAACTCCTTCAATTCATGCAGCGTTTTGCATAATCTGCCGCTCTACCAACCCCACAGAGACCGCAATACTTAACCTAAGTTCCCAGGACTCTATAGGGGAAAATTAATTATCCCCAATGCTAGGTGTGAAATGGGGTGCTAACCTTGGGCTTTAATGCCCAGGACTATTCAATTAAAGCACCATTTTCTCGATTGGTAAATTAACTTTTAACATGAGTTAATAGTTTAACAAAAAGTTTCCAGAACTACTGTATGCATGGTTAGCATGGTTACAACACCCGAATGCAGGCTATTTATCTGAGATTTCTATTCGAACTTTGGGAGAAAAAAAAATCACCATTCACTGCAGCCTGCGGGAATTAGAAACTGAAGAATTGCTACCCATGCCTCGCAATTTGGCAGAAAAAGGATAACATTTTGAAGACACATACTGTATATGAAATAGTGTGGCAGGCACAGCATAGTACCACATGAAGTGAATGTCATACCTACCAACCTGACCCTCTCCAGGAGGGACACAATGCTCTGTTGCTGGACTTCCCTGGTAATGTATAATTGCCATCAACTGTTTTAAATAGGTTAATTGATAAGAAAGGTGCTTCACCACAGGTGATACTAATCATAAATCAAGAGGAAAGTCCAGAAAAAAAGCAAAGGGGCAGATGTATTAAGCCTTAACAAGAGATAAATGCAAGGGTGATAAAGAGAGATAAACATCCAGCCAATCAGCTCCTTACTGACTTTTTCAAACATAGCCTGTAACATGACAGTTAGGATGTGATTGGCTGGACGTTTATCTCTCTTTATCACCCTTGAATTTAGCTCTTGTTAAGGCTTAATACATCTGCCCCAACATGTCCCTCCTGGAGAGGGTGATGTTGGGAGGTATGGATCGTGGAACAGGATCAAGATTTAGAGCAGCAGGACTGATTATGTCCAGTGCAGGTTTTCCTAAATATCTGCTGGAATCAGGGTGTGGCTAATTAACATCACCTGTGGTTTCCTGTTAAAAGATTGTTCAGATCAGAGGGTCAGGGTGCCCAAAGCCAGTTATGCTGCTTTCAGACCGCAAAACTGGCTTTGACCCTGTATTTGAAAATGTTTCCAAAAACGGGTCTGCCAGGTAAAACTCCTTTCACACCGCATCTCTTAAATAGTATATTACCGTTTAAGTGCGGTTTTTTGGACACTGGCAGACCCGTTTTTGGAAACTTTCCAAATACAGGGTCAAAGCCAGTCTTCAGCGCCCATCCCCCTAACCCCCCCCCCTGCGTGTTAACCCCCCCCCCTAGGACTAACAACCCCCCAATGTGTTTACACCCCCCCCCGCCCGTGCAGCCGGTACCTCCTGAGGATCCCGGCAGTATGGACGGCTGGCTGCACTTATGAAAAAAAAAGTGCAATGAATATTTTTATTTTTTTAAAGGTGATAACATTTTATAGTATGCTGCAGAGTAGCCATCTGGGCCAGGGGATTTTCCCGTGGGCAGGGAAGATATAACCATGTTAATTTCCAATTCCGATATAGGGGCTATTAGTTGTTCCTTAGCTGTGGGTAATAATTTTTTAAGGTTTGCCTGTTTCAGCAATAGCTCCCCATCTTGTGGGTCTTCAGGTAAGCCTGCATATAGAGATTTAAAGCATTCAAGAGAGGTTTTTTCTATTTCAATAGGGTCGGTTGTGAGGTTACCAGTAGGTTGCTTAATTGAAGTGATATGTTTGAGATCTTTAGCTGCCCGTGTCATAGTTGCCAATAGTTTCCCCGGTTTGTTGCCCTACCGGAAATATCTGTTCTGGAAATGAATGTCTATTTGGGCCTTTTCTGTACATAACAAATCGTATAGGGATTTAGCTTCCTTATATAGTGACCTGTTTTCTTTAGTAGGGGTTTTTAATAAAGCAGAATAGGTGTCTTTAACCTTAGCACTTGCCTGTGAAAGATTATTGTAAAGTTTTTTTTCCGCTGGTGACTGACATTAATATCCTGACTATGTTCTGCCTTATCATTAATGTAATTTAGGAAAGATTGGTTTAGATGTCTCATAAAGTCTGCAGAGTTTAGAAGATAATCAGGAAATCTCCAATTATAGGAGGTCGTTCTTGGGCGTGTTACAGTGATAGTGATCCATGTGTGGGCATGATCGGATATCAAGATATCTTCAACCACAGCAGCAGAAATTCTGTGCAGCAATGACCTAGGAACAAACCAATAATTTAACCTGGATGAGGAGTTATGGGGATGGGAGTAAAAGGTGTACTCTCTAGAGGGAGGATGGAGGAACCTCCATGGGTCTATCATTTGAAAAGTATCCATAAGCAAAGATAACTAGGGGGGCTCCTCTTCGATGACTATCAGTGATGCCCTCTCCAGTAGCATCCAAAGATGGATCAATTGTGACGTTAAGATCCCCACCAATAATCAGCTGATCTTCCGCCCAGTCCTGTAGGTGTGTAAACATGTCAGAGAAAAATTCAGCGTTTGGGCTGTTGGGGGCATACATACAAGCCAGAGTGTATTTTTCACCCTCCATGGTGACCTTCAAAAATAAAAATCTGCCCTCCGGGTCAGCCCACTCCTGCGTGATCTCGTAGACTTTTACTAAACAATATCACCACCCCTCGATTTTGATTTGTAGGAGGCATGTTTAAACTCCTTTAACCATTTATCTGTTATTACATTAGGGTCTCCCACTTTCCAATCGGATTCTTGGAGAAATATCACATCTGGTTTAAGGGTTCTAAGATGGCGGAGTATTTTTTTCCTCTTAACCGGTGTATTAAGCCCTTCTACATTCCACAATAGCATTTTAATGCTGGTTTTGCGTCTACAGAGGTCTGCTATCTTGGTATTTACTGGCATCTTCAACCAATACCTGTTCTATGTAAACCTATCTTAGCTGAATACATTCTAAGAATTTACCTCCTGTCCCAGCCTTCAGGAGAGAAAATATGAGATCTGGAAGGGAAGATAACTTCTGAACTATTATAAAACAATACCAGGGCAGAGGTAGATCTGTGTGTACAGAACCTAGCAAAAAGATTATTTTAGCATGTGTCACAAAATGCTTTTTAATTTTACATATCTGTGACGAAAGATTAACTAATTCCACATCAGTGTTGTGATGAGTAAGTATGTGAGGATATGACAATACAATTATGAAGGGGTTAAAACCCCCTCTGATTTGTAACAGTAAAACTATCAACCAACATAATCCTGTAGGAATATAACAACATAAACCAGTTATATCACCTTCAAAAGATTCTAATAACCGCTCCATTATGAAATATAAAGAGATGAAACATAGTTACGACTTTGGAGACTATTGTAGGATTGGCATGAAGTCCTCATCCCAGCTCCACGGTAGGGGAGCGCGGTGTGGATGAGTCAAGTGATTGCAAGAAGTACTTTGCTGGTTGGACATCGTCGAAGTAGATCGGCCTGTCTCTATAGATGATCCTTAACTTTGATGGATAAAGCAAGGCAAACTTCAGACCTCGTTCATACAGTTCCTTGCAGATTGGTGTAAATTCTCTGCGTCGTGAGGAAACTTGGAATGAGAAATCTTGAAAAAGGAGAAGACGTGAATCCTCGTAAAACAGATCCTTCTTTTTCCTGTATGCCTCCAAGATTTTCAGTTTATCTAGGTAATTCAGCAACTTAAAGATGACCGGTCGTGGTCTTTGGTGTTGCGAAGACCGTTTATCCGGGCCTATTCTGTGGGCTCTTTCAACTATAATAGGGCCTTCCTTTGTGTTTATGTTTAGGGCCTCAGGCAACCAGGTATTTGCTAGGTGTAATAGATCTTTGGGTTTGACCGATTCCGGAACTCTGATCAGGCGCAAGTTATTTCGCCTATTTCGGTTTTCAAAATCTTCCAATTTGTCTTGCATCGCGCAATGAATATTTAATGAGCTCATTAAATATTCACTGCACTGAATTTAGGACCCAGCTTAATGGCTGGGTCCTAAATACCGTTTCAGACCCGATTTTGATGCCAAAATACCGGGTCTGAAACGGGTAGGCCCCTCCATTTTAACCGTTTTGCAAAATCGGCTTTTGTAAAACAGTTAAGTGGTCCTGCACCTTTCAGACCGCACAGATTACCATTTTAAAATGGTTAAAAATTGTCAAAATACCGGTTTTTAAGTGCGGTCTGAAAGGGGCATTAGTGGCTTGGCAATAGGCTTGGGACTCTGGAGTGTTGTATCACATTGTGAAGCCTGTATATTGCCTACTGAAAAACTGCAATGCTGTGACTTGTGAGTTGCCAAACGGTCAAGCCTGTATGCTGTCTACCTGCTATGGATAAAAGAAACAACTTCGTTTTCATCCAGTGTAGGTGATTCCTGTCACATTATAATCCACATATAAAGTATCCTTCAGCAGGTTCAACATTTGCTTTTTATTTCATCAACGGATTGATTCCGAGCTTCACCAGCTTTCCACTAATGTTCGCAGACTGGAAATGTATTAACTAAAAATATGTCATTGCAGTATATGTATACAGTAGGTTGGCGACAGTAGCATATGTGCGAGGTTTATCGGTCAGTTACATGAATCCATTTTTTTAAGAATGTATCTTAATAGTGAAATATGCTGTTACATATAATTTGCTGTGTATCATATAATATATGTGCTGAAAGTGTACAAAGCACAGGCAACATGAAGCGATTACCAACACAGACTGGATTAGATGACTAGAACCAGCTGAGTGCTCCACAGAGAACTCAGCCTGCATGATTACAGCACCTGACACAGTGCAAATTAGCCCTTTATCATTCCAGTACTGATCAGTAGCCTGAAGCAGACAGCTAATGACACAGCATTCCTGACGCTAAGCGATGGCGGTTTGTAACAAAGGGCTGGAATCAGCAGTTCTCACTAAGCAGCATACATTCAATGTTAGCGAGCGGGTAAATGCCGCCCCCTGGGTGAACGAACGCTCACCTCCTGCCCCCCCCGCATATCCCTCTGGTAGCATGCAAATGGGTGTGTAAGCTTACACATCCATTCGTATGAGAGTTACGGTGAAAAAATCGACCATTCGTAAATAACTCAGTCTAGGCTGACGTATATTTCCGAAGACCTGGGTAAAGACGGGGTAGGTGGCTGATGTCATGTGACGTCAGCCACCCGCCCCATGCAGGCTTCGTCATGCCCGATTTCACAAGGGGATGCCCAGCATTTTTCTGGGTGCACCCACCGTCTTTGTGGGCATTCGCAGTAAATGCTGGGTGTCCCAATACGCCAGCCCCCTGTCCACCTCCTGCCCGCTCCCTCTGTGTGAACGGCTCAGCGACTGTGATAGCCGCTGACGATGTTCACACAGCGGTCCTGCACATTATTATTATTATATAGTTTCTTACATAGCGCAGCAGATTCCGTTGCATTTTACAATACATATATTCGCCAATATGCATGCGCAGAGCCGCAAAATCGGTCCCCAGACCCAATGGGCTAAATAGCGTATGATCCTGAATCAGGCCCTTAGTGCACGGTCCACATTATTACACCTCTTCTCCCCACATTCCCTCCTCTCCAACTGCGCTCAAGTGCAGCTGTTAGTTTACAGTAATCCCTTTTTCTGGTCTTGCCCAGAAGCAATTGGCTTATTTTACACTGCACTATGGGCCTGATTCAGGTTTGCTCGGTAAGCTGCAAACGTCACAGCTTACCGAGCACCTGAGGATCACTGTGAGTGATCCAGAATCGGCCCCCAAATCTAACTTTGCAGCAGCCCCAGGAGAGAGAATGTAATATAGCAGATCAGATGACTTTCTTGTAATATATCCATAGGGCCTTATTCTAGTTCATTCTTTCTGACAAAATCCTTCTTAGATGGACAAAACCATGTGCACTGCAGGTGGGGCAGATGTAAAATGCGCAGAGAGAATTAGATTTGGGTGAGTTATTTTGTTTCTGTGCAGGATAAATACTGGCTGCTTTATTTTTACACTGCAATATAGATCTCACTTTGAAGTAAAACCCCACCCAAATCTAATTCTCTCTGCACAAGTAACATCTGCCCCACCTACAGTGCACATGGTTTTGTCCATCTAAAAAGGATTTTGTCAGAAAGAGTGATCTAGAATAAGGCCCATAGTACTTGTACAACAGCAGAACTTTTTGGTAGAAGATAATGGGTTTTAGTAACAGTTTTATTGATTTTCTAGACTTTCCAGTGCTTGCAGATAAACATTAACTACTGTATGAACATTCAGTCTGGCCCATATAAGCTTGAGAAGCAGGGCCATTGCTATTTGACATATCACAAACAGCAACACCAACCATACTGCAATATTTAAAGAGCCAGTAAAAGAAGATATGTACTATTCATGACTTGCCTCTGGCTTATAGAAATGGAATTGGAAATAAAAAACCAGTATGATCGTGGTTTGGATATTTAAATAATGTTAAAGCCACTGTATGATTTTTTTTATTCTGCATCCTGATATAGTTGTTGTCAGAGCTAATCCACAATTACAATATTAATGACTACTATCTGCTGTAATATAAAAGTCATAATTTCAGCTTGTTTTCTATGATATTATTATGAACTTATTAGTAAACAGTTTACACCGTTCACAAGCGAACATGAAATTGTACCTACGAGCGTATTAAAATATGGCCGAGCCAACTAAAACAATTCAAAATCAAAATTATTTACTGTTCATTTTAATTTAATTTAAAACCACAATTTTTGCTGTATGCTCATTGTGGGGCCTCACGGCATGTGTATGTTCCAGCATAACTCCGGAATAACTGCAGCAATTTACACCAAACGTGGTACACACATGACTTACAATCTGGGAACAAACACTGTGGGGAAAACACACCCCTAGCACCCCTAGGGGTGGGACAGCAGCACAGAGTATATCAGGAGACTATGCACTCTTTACCGCTAATATATATTCCTTTTTAGATTTAATTTATGAGGTTGTTAGCATACATTTGGCCAAAGATATCTACCTGCCCACCACGTTAAGGTCACCTCTTTGGAACAGGCCCCTAGCACTATGGGGTTCACGCCTGGGGTGCAGGGCATCCCCAAACCAGTCAAGCAAAACCACCAAAGGGATTCTTGTTTTTTGCTCACTTATTTGTTGGAAGGTGCAGCGGAATGCTTGTGGCGCCATATAAATAGATGATGATGATATATGATAAATGGTTGATTACTCACTGCATACCGCTAGCACCAACATTATACTGTAGTTTGGGTACTAATGCCAGTTATGCTGCTAAAGGTAAGGCTACAGATAAAGCATAATCATCCATTATCCCAATATCATTAAAGGCTCTGGTATTATTGTAAGAGTATGTATGCTACAAATAATTTGGATTTGATGTGTAACACATTCATTCATATACATACCCCCATAGGTCCTTAATAATATCACAAATAATACTACTACTTTACTATACTACTAATACTATTTAAACAAAAACCTTTATCCACATGCAAAACTGTGGGACAACCTATATTATATAAAAACAGTGCCAAAACCATGGCATGGGAATAGATTAAGGAAGTACCAACTACAGAACACACATTGAGTGAAGCTACTGTGCAATATATGGACATTAATACAACTGGGAAATGTGCTTGTGTTATATTAAGTAACAGACTTGATACTGTTACAAATATATGTAGCTGTAATAATTACTGTTACAAATAAACATTGTTGCAAAAATAGTATCTAACTATTCTCATATACAGCAGTATTAGTAAGACAGCCTATTTTTATGTGTTAGAATTGCACCTGTGATTTACAAGAATTATCCCAGCATTAATACATCCGAATCGTCCTAGGAAATCATTTGGATTTATATGCGTAATATTAATTCATAATCTAGCAAACATTTTGAGTAAACCACATACCACTGCAATATTGGGTTATTTAATAACCAATTTTCGTTGAGATATATTTGCATCCTACATAAGATCACACACAGTGGACATGCTGCACATCATAATATTTTTTTGATTTGAACTAGCAGTATAAAATAAAAATAAGGTTAAAGTGTTTAATAAAAGGAAAGGGAAACACAAAACAAAACTAAAATTAAATTAAAATAAATTATATTTAAAAAAAATAGTGAATGGCACATAAATAAACAAATAGAGCTGCTTTCCATATACATCATAGCGCATGTGAACCATTCTTTTATTTTTCAGTGTGAAATAAAAAGTTAAGTTTCGCTGGTCACTTCATCAATAGGGTGGAACTGACAAAAATATATACAAGTGAAAGAGTTAAGGGGCATACACACGGAGCGATTTTGTGCTCTTCTCTAAGTCATCTGACTAGATCTCTTAGAAAGTAAGCACAGATCGCTATGTGTGTATGCCTCTGATCAATAGCGATGCATGGTCTCTAACGTTGCTATTGTCCGCTAGTTAGATTAGTTCGTGCAGTCAAAATCTAGTTACGTTTCTTAGCAAGTGACTGCAAATCACTCTGTGTGTTCAGAATGAGCGATAGTGATCGTGATCTACCTGAACCACTACCTTTTGTTTTTTGCTTTAGTAAAATCTCTTAGCACTCATCGCTGCATGTGTATGGGCTCTTTATGGGCAATCTAGACACGGGAAATTGCCTACCCTAAATAGCTTAACAAAAAGGCTTGGCACACATCTCAATGTGTGTATGCCCCTTTAGTCCTGGATGGCTTTTGTTGGAATAATTGTTTCTTCCTTGGTTCAAGATCCGACAAGATGATGACGTTTTGCCTTGTTTTGGAATCTGTGCCTGGTGAGATAATCCGAGCCATGGCTAAGCTTCCATTAGATCTCAGAATTTTGGGTAGGCAGAAATGAATCAGAAAAACAATTATTATACTTTACAAATGTATAAATTAGGAATATACCCTGGTGTTTGTATAGTACTGTATGGTGGCTCAGATTGGAGTGAAAGACCACAGCAGAATTTCTGCACAATGTTCTCCTTTATGAAGTATTCTAAAGAGTGGAGAAGTTGCCCATAGCAACCAAGACATAATTGCTCAAAATGAATCATATGAAAGAGCATCTTGCGTTCGATGGAAAGTATGAGAGTGTCCTGGTTGCAAGTGACAATTAATTGTCTGTTTAGAAACCAAAATTAAACTTTTTGGGCAATGCACAATGCCATATGTGTGGCACATACAATGCCCAAAACAAAACAAAAACACCCTTACTGGTAGTGTAATGGCATTATTATGCAGTAAAGTTGCATCAATGCCCTGTCTTCAATCAAACTGATAGCCTGTGGCATTATTCAAATGTTGGCATGTACAAGCATCAGCAGCCTATCCTGAGCAATCTAGAGCAAATCTGTGTAATGGAATGAACCAGAATTACACAAGAATAATTTGAAAGGGTTAATGCACATCTTATCCCAAAAGTCTAATCTAGCCCATACACTTATGAGATATTGCATACAATAATTCCATTTTGACCACATAATTTTCCAAATGGAATGATTGTATGCACATATTTTGTGTGCCATGCGACGAGATGTGTGGACCCTCCGGTCGATTCTCATGCTGATAGATATTATGTGCTGCACATAATATCTATCAAATAGCGATCACATGTGTTTTTTAACCACGTGCGATCACTCAAATGCAAGCGGCGGGAGCACTTTTGGCAGAGTTCGGGGAGAAGGGGCCGTCAGAGTAGCGTAGTGCTGTGAAGGAGCACTGGCGGGTGGCGGCGGTCAGCGGCGGTGGCAGAATTTGATAAAACTGTTTCAAACACTAGGCAGCCCTCTGATTGGCTGAGTGAGATTATGTTAAGGTTTCTAACTACTTTTATTAGCTGTGATAAAAAATCTGTGTAGTGGAAGCTTTATTTCATATGGGTGACCACTGGCCAGCTACCACTACACAGTAAAATGTTCATTGCCCTGTCACTGACTAACAAATATCTGTTCCGTAGTCACTGGCCAGCCTTCCCGGTACCGGTCATCAAAAAAAATCCCCCTAACTAACTTAGATGACTCCGCCCCTTCCCAGACTGAGCAAACACTGCCGCCTTTATTTATATATAAACCTTTGTTTATGTTGTTGTTCAGTAACTTACTCAAATTCAATAAGCTTTGTGGCAATACACAGATACAAAGGAATCATGTTTATCTGTGTATTGCCACAAAGCTTATTGAATTTGTACTATATTTTATACATTTCTTTTTTCCATGTACGTATATTTCATGAATCACTTTGTATGTTATCTGAGATATCGAGTATGAAGTAGTGTTTTGTCTTAAAAAAGAACAAAATATACAAAAATGTTACTCATTGAATGTGTCCACACTTCCAGGCAACCCATATGATGCTAAATGCCAGTAACTGCCAGAAGCAAACACAGCAGCAATAGTCTCTCCACAGTTATTGTGCAATTATGTCTGTTGTAATACAGAAGCCTGGGAAATTACAAGGTAGTTCTTTGAAATAGCATTTTTGTAATAGTCGTGTTCTGAAGTAAGAACATGTAGTTTATTACAAAACCCATAACTGCTCTACAGACGCACATTCATTTACGCTTCAGTAACCTCTCTATGTTCATACAGTACCAACATCTATGGCCTAGCTTATTGGGAACAATAAGGAGACCTTGGTCTATGGCTCCGCATGTCTCTTCATTCAGTTCTGCTGCCCTCTTCTACCTACTGTATGCTGCCAGTCTCCTCAGCATGTGTAGTGGTTGGGAGCATTAAACCCTTCAGTGATGATTTTTTTTAAGGAGTGCTCCACACTGGGAACGTTTTTTGGGAGTGCTCCCTTTAAAAACCCTCATCACGATGTTTCCCGGGGCTGCTGGGCAGCACCACTGAGCTCTACATCAGCCGCTGCCCGGCTCTGCCCCCCCAGCAACCCGGCTGTGTGCGGTGTGATGTTAGCAAGGGGGAAGGAGGGGGAACTGGGCAGCCGGAGCCATGAATGAGCACTCAGCTCGACGATCAGCTCAGCGGTGCTGCCCAGCACTAAGCAGCACAGACAGTGGCATTTCTGGGTTTGCCAGTCTGGGCACTGGAGCATAGCCTGGAAAATTCTTTTAACACTGAAGGGGTTAAAATCTCAGTTCCTCTAGGATGTAGGGAAGAGGGTCATAGAGTAGATATATATGGAGGAAGTTCTACACTGCACACCCTATATTGAGTGGGGCTACCTTGCTGAGGCTTATAGTGCCACGCACAAAAAGAAAAAAAGATGCAGGTGCATTATTAAAGCATTACTGATTAGAATTGTAATACATATTGCAATAAGTAGATTTTGTGTCATAATCTTGGTCAGGTAATGAGAGGAAAAATAGTAGAACTGACCCTAAGGGCATAGCTGGGGGGCGCTCACCAGGAGTGCTATTTCCTGCAGCTGCTTTTTGATGGGGATAGTTGGTCCCGTGAAAAGATGCAAAAAGAACAGAGGTAGCAGCGCACAACTTTGAAAATGAATAAAAAAAACGATTAAAAATTGGATGATCTTAGGTCACATGTATTTTATTATCACTTGATAAAATTAAAGGAGTGCTTGTAGCATAAAAACAATAAAATAATATATATAAGGACACCCAAATTGGTAACAATGATCACCAGAGAGTCTGTTCCTAGTATACCCCTGGGAAGGAGAGATCTTGTGTGTGGAAATAGTTACCACCTTATTGAAGGTACTGGAGTCCTCCAACAGTACTTAATCGTTCCCAGATGGCACAAATCACCGATGGCTGTAAAGGAGTAGATATTTCCAGTCCACGGGTCCATGAATATAGGACACTTAGCAGATGGTGACTGCAATGGATGTTTAATGCGGTGGTTCGAGCTCCTTGTAGAAATAAAGGTGGTCCCAGAGGTTGGTTCAGGCTTCTATCCGGTGTAGTAGTGTATTGGGGGAATGTCCAAGCAGCTCACTGACGCGTTTCGCCACTCCAGGTGGCTTTATCAAAGGTGGGTCAGGTAATGGGCTTACCCACCAAGTCCGGGTAACTTCATTGGGTAAGTCGCTAACATTCTAAGGGTTCAGGTCTAGGGTGTGGGACACCCACCCCCAAAACAGCTCAGCCAAACCACCCCAAGGCATCACGCCACTGGAACAAATGAAGTGTTAGTGTTATATAGATAAGGGCAGCTATTGCATGTATTAGGAGTGTGAAAGATATTTAAAAAAAATAAATATATATATATATATATAACCTATAAAACAATAGGAGCACTAATATAAGTGTTATATTGTGATGCCCTGAAGGAGCCCAGCCAAGGCAATTCAGGGACCCCAAGCCCCAAAAATCACCCCACAACTGACTTAATATATAAATGTATAGGTACTACTTTATTAGTGTCTGGATCCCTACTTAAAATCATCAGGGACAGGTGGGTAGGGGTGCTACTCTAGGCTGAAGGCGCCGGAGGGGCCCTAGACTGCAGACCCTATGTGATGAGAAATGCGACCCTGCTGAGGTTTGTAGTGCCTGCACGTGCAGTGGAGACATATCTCTGTCTTCCCAATCAGCTCGCCATTCAGTTTGTGGCTCCTGAAATGTTCCTTTGCTCTGCCAAGGTGTAAGGGCAGATGCGTCAAATTCAGGGTTGGCTAAATGAAGAAAGGGATGGTGTAGCACTGATCTGGGCCCCTACAAGCCTGGCCCTGTGTAATCGGTGCTAGCTCTCAACAATAAATCCCATCCTCCCCTTGGCATCCCAAAAGGCTAGCAGTGGAATCCTAAAGGTACAAGGAGAATTAAAGGCATAGGGCTCAATCCAATTCCAGAAGGTGTGAAGTAAGCAAGTTGCCATTAGAACGGTGTAGAAGCAAGGCACTGTAACTTGACCCTCGCAGTCTGACCTCACACTGCACTTGTGGGATACATTCTCAATAATACCCCTTTTTATGTCGCACCCGAGTTTTTGGACCCAGCCTCAAGCTGGGTGCGACCCGGCGTTTGGTCCCTTTTACACCGGTGCCCCCCCCTCCCGGTGCAGGCGGTTCCTGAGCCGCCACTTGGAAATGACATCCTCTCTAAGAGCCGATCGCCGCCACCGGGACCCGGACCGGTGCACTGGGGGCAAGCCCAGCACTAAGGTAATCTGCTGTGCTGCCCCCAGTCCCCGTGCACCCTCCCAACCGTCGTCCGGGAGGTGAATGGATGCCACACACAGGTATCCATTCACCTCCTCCGTTGCTGTCTGCAGATTATAGCAGATAGCAGCGGAGGCTGTCTGTGCCGCCCCCCATCCAACCTGCGGACGATACGGTCTGCAGGTTGTACGTCCCCCATTGATGTAAATGGGAGCCGGGTCAGATGACCCGGTGTACCCATTTACACCACCCTCTACTCAGGTCCTAGCCGTGTTCTACCCAGGTTAGGACCTGGGTAGAAGTCCCGTGTAAAGGGACACAGCGTGTCCCATTTACACCGCCGAAGACCCGGGGGTTTGCGGCGGTGTAAAAGGGGTATTACTCGCACCATGACTGAACTTGTGGCTAAATGAATTGAGTCCATATTGTAAACACTGAGGGGTAGATGTATGAAGCCATGATAAGAGAGGAAAAGTGGCCTATGACAACCAATAAGCTGCTCTGTATAATATTATATTATATGGAAATTATAGATGCTACTTCAGTGCTGATTGGTTGCCACTTCTCCTCTGGCTCCCATCTCTTCCCTTATCACTGCTTCATACATCTACACTTGAATACATATATAATGTAATCTTGCAGCAGGGCTGTCCTACCTCCATGTCAGTCTGTTGTTACCCAGTTTGTTTTATCACTGTCTACTATTGTAAAGCGCAACAGAATCTGCTGCGCTATATAAGAAACTGGGCACTTATGTAATATCTGGGCTCCCGTTTTTCTTATGAGCCCGCGTCCCCTCGCGGGGCTCGCTGCGCTTGCCACGCTTCGGGCACGGTGGCTCGCTGCGCTCGCCACACTATATAAAATCACCTCCATGCATAGTTGGATAGTAGGGGTATGAAAAAATGGGATGCATTTAACATGGGAGCCCAGATAATACATAAGTACCATTACAGAATATAAAACAATCTGGACCCCACAGGCTGCTCCCCCTGTATAATAACAGAACGCAACAGGTTGCTCCCCCTTTATAATAATAGTAACAACTGGACCCCACAGGTTGCTCCTCCCGACTAATAAAGCCAGATTCCAAATAAAAAAAAATATCTTTAGCAACAGTTATCCGTGCATCATTTCTCATCCTGAGGGTGGGAGAGACAGAGAGGGGGGAGGGGTGGGGGGTGGGAGAGACAGAGAGAGGGGGGTGGGGGGTGGGAGAGACAGAGAGAGGTGGGTGGGGGGTGGGAGAGACAGGGAGGGGGGTGGGAGAGACAGACAGGGGGGTGGGGGGGACAGGGGGGTGGGGGAGAAAGAGAGGGGGTGGGGGAGACAGAGAGGGGGGATGGGGAGGAGAGACAGAGGGGGGTGAGGGTGGGAGAGAAGAGACTATAGAAAGACAGATGGACAGAGAGTGAGACAGACAGGACAGAAACCGAGAGAGAGAAGGGGGGGGGGGGGGGAATAAAATCCACAATAACAATACTACATTCTACTGTATGATCCCAGCTCCTGAATGTGATGTCTGGATTCAGGTCTCTCCCCCACGCTGCTGCCTGCTCCTGCTTCCGAGCTGCTGCGTGCACACCATCTTCCCCGTCACTTTAGCTGAGCACAAAGCAAGAGACACCTAGAGGCACCCGGCGGTACTGCAGTGAGCAGTGACCCTGGCTGAGAGGAGAGGAGAGAGCAGCAGCAGCAGCTGTCTCGTGTACTCCGGCCGGCCAGCACATCCGTCCTCTCAGAAAATACTCAAATTCGGCCCACCTGGCCATCGGCCCTTCTGGCATTTGCCAGAAGGGCCAGATAGCCAGTCCGCCGCTGACTGCAACAACTGTGCAATCAGATGCTGCTTTCAGGCTTCACCTATTCCCTCTCCTTTCAACTACTCCATTAAATGAGTCTATACAGCTCTGCTATTATACCCCTGTTATATACCACACTTTAACAATGTATTAAAGAGGGGCTATCAAATAAGCTTCAGTTTGTATTTCCATATTTATTATAAGTTGTAGAAAATGAAGTATTGTGCATATTACTTTTACCTGTATATTATTTTTGTATATAGTGCAAATATGAGACGCTGAGATAGTAGGCTCCCACATGCTGGAGATGTACAATGTAGGCTATGCAATCAATTCTGAAATGTCTTTTTTTTTCTGCTTTCATAAACAACATGTGTAGCTTAAATCTTTATTGTAGATTTAATGATGGGCAATGTTATGGGCAATTTTGTATGATGCGATAAAACCAGCAAAATACTTTGGCACATCACCCTTCATGATGGGTATCAGCCATTGTAAACGTACATATGTTGTTTGAAGTGTAATTCCCATTTTACTGTATAATTTTACTGGGATGTAAAGCAGTGAATCATGCACATTTTATGGTTGCTATGAGGCAGAAACCATTTTCTCTTGACAATAGGTCCGTTGGCATAGAAACTATTTTTAAATTCAAAGCTTTTACTGCTGTTTTGAAGAACTTTTAAGATGTTCTGTCATTAAGAAGTGAATCATAATTCATGAAGGTTGTCATGTTTGCATATTGTAAAATAACTGTGACATATAAAAGGCACTGTGGGGGAATATTTTTTTTTTTTACTTGCGATTCACACATCTAAATTCAATGGATTAGCCACATGGACTATGACAGTGATTTTCAACCTTTTTCGGGTCACGGCACACTGGACAAGACTTTAAAATTGCGAAGGCACACCATCAGTCGCCCACTGGGATAAAGAAAAAAAAACACACACACATTAGCCCTAATGGAAAAAATACAACACATACTGGCCACCACAGTAATATAACATACAGGCCAGCCATACATTGGCACCCCAAGTCATTTCACATATTGGGGCAGATGTATTAAGCCTGGTGAAGAGATCAAGTGGAGATAAAGTGGAGATAAAGAGGAAGGAGATAAAGCACCAACCAATCAACTCCCAACTGTCATTTTCAAACACAGTTCATTGGCTGGTGTGTTATCTCCTTTCACTTTATCTCTACTTTATCTCCACTTTATCTCTTCTCAAGGCTTAATACATCTGCCCCATTGCCCCACAGTGATTTTTTTTTTTTTACCTACATCAGTGGTTCCCAACCTTTTTTCTCCCCCGTACCCCTTGATTCGGCTTTTCATTGATAAGTACCCCCTCCTCTCATTTTTAAATATGGATAGTACTTAGCGGTATGCGGATCCTTATGCATGTCCTTATATTAAGGAGGAGTGGAGGAGTAGTATACAGCAAGGAATCATGCCCTTCTGTGTCTAGACACTGGTTGTGTATTATCTCCAGGATTCCCGTTAACACCAGTAGGATTAATGCCGCTGCTTCCTCCACCTTTGTCAGTGCTGGGCAGATGACTGCTGATGTCTGAGGGAATCATGGGAAGCTCCCAGTAGATTGCTGGTCAGGCATATGACACAACATGGTTTGTCTCCATGGCAATGTGTCTTCTTCAGCCATCAAAAGACCTTTTCATCGTCCGCCATTACCAATATTATTTTCAAGTACCCCCAAATGGTCTGCAGAGTACCCCCAGGGGTACTAGTACCCCAGGTTGGGAGCCACTGACCTACATGCTGGTTGCCAGGGATTTCTTTCTCATTGCCAGGTGTTACATGCTGATTGCCGAGGATTTGTTGCTCGTTGCCAAAGGATCCATGCTCGATAGCAGGGCTTACATGCTGTTACATGCTTGTTGCCGGGGGTTACAAATCTGTACTTTTGCACTCCAGCTAGGGTTACAGGCTTAGTCACTTCTACTTACTACTTCCCGAGGTGCTCCCTAGTCCACACAGTGCATCGCCCTCTTCCATTATTTGGCTTCTCAGTCAGGCCAGGGTTGTGAATGGCGGGATGCTATGTAATGTCACATCCACGACCAGAGCAGGCCACCTAGCAGACCACAGAATAGTGATGATGATTGGTGCTCTACTCAGTGCCTCTAATTAGTAGCAGCTAGATCCCCTTCAATGGGAGGACATCAGCAGTACAGCACGGAGCTGTGGGGAGTCATGGCCCTCACACTGTGTTGGCAGACCCCGCTGTTCATCACTGATGGCAGCCCGTTTTTTTATTTTTTTTTATTTTTTTAAGTGCGCCCAGCAGACCAATGCCAGCTGCCGGGCAGCACATCTCTCGCAGCACACCAGACCACCATTGGTGGCACACTAATGCTGAGAACCGCTGTACTATGCTGTAAACAGATTACATTTTTAAATACTGTGTATTATTTATTTATTTATTAACAGTTTCTTATATAGCGCAGCATATTCCGTTGCGCTTTACAATAGCAGACAGTGATACAACAAAACAGGGTATTTACAGACAGTCAAAATGTAGGAGGGCCCTGCTCGCAAGCTTACAATCTATAGGGAAATAGGCATTGATACATAAGGATAGATACTGTATTCTTTATTGCATCGATTCCACCAGAATGCAAGGTTCTATGACTGGTTCTGGAATTTGATAAGCTTGCCTGAAGAGATGAGTCTTCAGGGAACGCTTATAGGTTTGGAGACTGGAGGAGAGTCTTATTGTGCTTGGGAGGGCATTCCACAGAGTGGGTGCAGCCCGAAGAAAGTCCTGCAGTCGGGAATGGGAGCGGGTAATGAGTGTGGATGAGAGACGCAGATCTTGGGAGGAGCGTAGAGGTCGTGTTGGATGATATTTTGAGATAAGAGAAGATATGTATGTTGGTGTAGTTTGGTTTATGGCTTTGTGTGTAAGTAAAAGAATTTTGTATTGAATACGGTAGAATACAGGTAACCAATGAAGTGACTGACAGAGTAGCTTTGCAGACGATGAACGTCTGGCTAGGAAGATTAGCCTTGCAGCTGCATTCATAATGGACTGTAGTGGTGAGAGTCTGTATTGGGGAAGGCCAATAAGGAGACTATTGCAATAATCAATGCGTGAGATGATGAGAGCATGGATTAGAGTTTTTGCAGTGTCTTGTGTAAGGTAAGGGCGAATTTTAAATATGTTTTTTAGGTGCATGTGTACACTGTTTATTTGAAATGTTTTAGTTTTTCTTTGTTTTTTTAACAACAATATTTTTAATTAAAGGTTAAGAAAGTACAAATATATATATATATATATATATATATATATATATATATATATATATATATATATATATATATATATATATATATATATATATATATAGAAGAGCATAGGCGGCACTTGGGCGTCTTGGAGAAGAAAAAGACCACACACAGGTTCAAGGTCTTTCGAGATTTAATCTCGTCATCAGGATTAAATCTTGAAAGATCTTGAACCTGTGTGTGGTCTTTTTCTTCTCCAAGACGCCCAAGTGCCGCCTATGCTCTTCTATATACAGATGGGGCCGGGCTCATCTTTGCAGGGGATGGCGATGGCGACGCCATTCGCCATTCCCTGCTCCCGCGCCATCTGTGTGTCGGAAGGGGACGCGCGCGCACGAGGTGCGCGCGCGTCCCCTTCCGACGGTGCTGCCGTCCCCTTCCGACGGTCGCCCGGTGCCCACACCGGGCGCCCGCACCCCCCCACAGCCTCCTCGGGTCCCCCCAGCCCCCCTCGAGCGGGAGGCGGACAGTATTGCGTCCGCCTCGCCCGCCGGCCGCCCGGATACTGAGACGCACGTGCGTGGGGGACGCACGCGCGTCTCAGTCAGATGGCGCGCCGTGTTGCTGGCGGATCGCCAGCAGCATGCTGCTGGCGATTCGCCAGCAAGCATAAGGCCTGCCCTATCTGTACATGCCAGCCTGGAAACAGCCTGTTGCTGAGGAAGGCACGGGGTGCTATTGCTGTCTATTAAGCAGTGGAGTGCCGGCTTTCTCTTCTATCTATATATATATATATATATATATATATATATATACAGTAGAGTTAGATTGAGGGACCTGGGGGGACCCCCAAATAAACAGGCGGCACTCGATCAGCTGGATGGGTAGAATCCAAATTTTATGTGCAAAGTTTTCAAAAGAATACAAGCATGTCTGCTTGTAGACAGACATGCTTGTATTCTTTTGAAAACTTTGCACATAAAATTTGGATTCTACCCATCCAGCTGATCGAGTGCCGCCTGTTTATTTGGGGGTCCCCCCAGGTCCCTCAATCTAACTCTACTGTTTGTATACCCATCCGAGGAAGGCACCGTGGCATATACCTCAGTGAAGAGAGTGCCAGTCAACCCTATAGATTATATATATATATATATATATATATATATATAACATGCTAAAATAGTAGTGCTGTTAACATGTAGCATGAGACCACCAGAGCAGGGACACCTTGCCCTTGTCTGATGACTTACCTTATATTTACAAATGTGTGTAGCTGAGATCTTTGCATTTTTATTGTCATGTAGGATGTACATCTCTTTTGCTGGGCCACTGCAATTTGATGGGCGAATCCTTTTTTTATTTATTTTTTGTCTAAATTAACCCCTTGCTTACTGTACTAGTACCGGACTATGATTGTGTATCACATACTGTAGCTAGATTTTACCTCTTCTCACACCTACTATTTTTATGGGTTTTTTTCTTACTACTTAATTTTATGTCCTGATAAATTAAACGTTCCTCTTCCTAATCTCAAACATTAAATTGGAACAGGTATGACTGTAGCCACAGCTGGTAATTATGATAGCCCAATCTAGTTACAATTTCTCCACAGGTATCAGCATAGTATAATGACATGGAGGATCATTAAAGAAAAACATTAAGCATCATCAAAATTAAATACAGTTTTCTAATGCTATTGCATACCTCCCAATAGTCCCGATTTCAGCGGGACAGTCCCGATTATCAGGGCCTGTCCCGCTGTCCCACCCACGGGCGGCAGTGTCCCGCAGTGAGGGGGGGCTGTTGGGAGTCCCCCCTGTCGGCTGCTAAGCAGCGGGGAATAAACGCTGTGCGCATGCGCACAGCGTCTATTCCCGCAGCCAGGGGGCTGGGGGCATGGCCAGAGGCTCACAGAGCCTCTGGGTCATGCCCCCATAGCGGCAAAATGGGGGCGTGGCCTCGCAGGAGAGCCGCGAGTATAGGCCACGCCCCAGAAATTTCCAACGCGCCTCCGGCGCGCAGCAGCTGCGTCCCGCATCGAGCTCGGCAGAAGTTGGGAGGTATGCTATTGTGACTTCCATTGTTATTTTATTGATTTTCATTTTAGTGTTGGTCAAGATCATTTACGCTTAATATTTCCAATTACTGTTGTATTAAAATACTGTCAAGGAACAAACAACCCAAGTTTTGATAGTTACCTGCAAACAGCACAGCAAACGTAGGGCCTGATTCATACAGTACCTGATCAAAGTTGTGGTTGTGCAAGGTTGCTGATGACTACTGATGAGTAGATGGCCACCACCCAGACCGAAAGAAAACCCTTCCTGTATCAATTTGCAATAGAATTGCAACCTATGGCAGATCGCTTTCCACTCGCAAATCCATATACAAAGTGTCTCTTCAGTGTCTGTAAATATGAGTAGCACCACAAATCTGCGACTGAGACAGGCTGGCTGAAGACATCACTGACAAACAGACCCGCCCTTAAAACTCCCGGGCACGCCTGCGTTTTTTTTTTTACTTTCAGAAAATGTCAGGTTACCAACCCAAACGCCTGTTTTCTGTCAGTCAACCTCCGGTCACATTGCGTTTATGATCCATATGCATTTTCTGTCGCTATTTGGCCTCTTACATGCATGATGTGTATGGTACACACATGCAATCATTTGATAATTGCTTGATTTGCATATTCATGATTAGCAATCCACTCTGAATCAGGCCCATAATACCTTATATGTAAGACAGTGTATAAAGTACTATAGGCTATATTTCCTGTTGCTTTGGGCAAAAGTCTTTGTCTACCAGGTGTCACCATAACTACCTTGGGGTCGATCTTATTAGGTCCGATGGGTTCGAGGTGCCATTCGGTTGCCGTTTTCATGCGTTTAAACGCTGGAAACAGCACCCGATTCAGCCCGATCATACACCCTTCGCAGGGCTGAATTTGCTTAAAATTGCTCTCCTCCCTATGGAGGTTCAAGCGCTTTTAAGCAAATTCCATAAAACCATAAAAGCAACTTCAACCAAAATACCTTCAAATTTATGATTATCACCCCATCACATTCACTCCCATCAACCTCACCATTTCACCCTCACACCTACCCTCCACTAGATTAACCACCACTTTCCTATCTTCTTCCATCTTTACTCACAAGATGCTCAATCACTCACCCAACCACTCCATCCTTACTACTCCAACGTTTAACAAAGAAAAGAAAACTGCTCAAGGTTTTAAAGCGCATGCAAACCACTACTTAACCGTTGAAAAGGTAAAAAGAGAAACCCTACCAAGCATGGAAAATGGGTAATCATCTGCCGGGCGTGTGTGTGTGTGTGTGTGTGGGGTGTTCAGCTGGCACCACAAGTGACCCAAGCTGACAGCATCTAATACCCGATTTTCACAGCTAGGTAAAGTCACGGGTCAAGCATGTCGACCAGGTAATTTGCCTTTTAACACAGGTGTTTTTTTTTTTTCAGTGTGAACGGGACAACCTGCCAAAAAACAAGTGTTGAAAGCAATTGACCGGGTAGAACTGCTTCACCCGGTAATTTGACTAGCAGTGAGAACAGGGGTCCAGCGCTGTAGTCCCCGGCATTTAAATGCGAGGTAGTTTACGCTAGCAGTGTGAACATGGCATAACTTCACCTTCTCCATATCCATTTTCTCCTTCACCTCATTCAGAATCAGTCCCATCACCTCTGTATAGGGAAGCAAGACGTGATCCGTGGTCTCTACCTCCTCTTGGCAATCATGATCATTGGCACTTCTGAGTTTGATATTTCCTTTAATATAATGTCTCTCTTGAAAATGGAGCCAGGCAACATCCCTGTCACGGATCTGTTTATTCCAGCTTACCTGACTTGTGATCTTCAGTCTCTGCTAAGTTCAAACTGCATCCATGCTGCCAATCAGTCTGTGTAGCACCTTATCCTGTCCGGCTTCAAAGCAGCACCTGCTACTTCAGGCATTCCCAACCATGGTCCTCAAGGCACACTAACAGTGCAGGTTTTAATGATATCCATGCTTCAGCACAGATGGTTTAATCAGAATCACTTAGGTAATATTTAAGTCACCTGTGCTCAAGCCTGGATAGCAATAAAATCTGCACTGTTTGAGTGCCTTGAGGACCGTGGTTGGGAATGCCTGTGCTGTTTGGTTCTGCTTTGCTTCCAAGCTGCATATACCATCTGCTGCTGTCTGACTTCCAAGCCATACCTACACCCAGCGCATCCCGTCTGTGTCCATCAATCGAGCGCCATTTGAACTCCAGTTGCTGCCTGGTTCCTTAGCCACATATGGTCACTTGTCGAAGTCCTGCTACTTTTTACAATCTAGATGTAGCTGCTGCATCTAGATTGCACCTGGCGCCTTCTACTCTGTAACGTTGTCCAGTAATCCAGCGCCATTCTGACTCCAGTTGCTGCCAGGCTCCTTATCCGCATCTGGTCACCTGCTACTCTGTACCATCTAGATGCAGCCGCTGCCCGGTCATCTGGCATCTCCTACTCTGCGTCGCTGTCTGGCGAACTGGCGCCATCCAGGTGCTCTCACTGACTTTGCCATCCTGTCGCTCTCATCTACCAGCCGCTATCCAGCTCCCAGAGACTTCACCACCTCCTTGCGAAGAATAAACTACCATTTTTTCACAGTGAATCTGTTATATAGCACCTTGCCAAGTAGGCAGTTATTTTTTTTTTTATATTTTGTGTTTATTGCCAAGTTGGCTATATCCTGAGTTTTGTTAATGAGCTTTTCTGTATCCTCCGATTCTGTTGTTTTGTCCCTGGATTCTACCTTCCATTGTGTTACCAGGGAGTACAGACCTGTCTTTTGCTATTTAGGACTGTGTATTAATCTTCATTGCCCACCACAGTCATAACTGGGTCCACAAAACCCACGGGCCTGACAATCCCTAAACTTCAGCGGGATCTACTGAGAATTTAACAGCTTTAACCCTTTTGAGAATACATCACCTGGTTATTCCCTTAGGGCCAATGGGACATGGAAGTGTGACCACATGACCATCTTCCCCAACTCCTTTCTAGAGATATCTCTTACCTCTCCCATTTTCAAACCTTATTTTGATATTACCTTCAAGCACTGAATCACGTCGATTGTGAGATTACCGCTCCTAACCCGTGGTTTGTTTATTCGGCCTCAATCTATCCATGCCTTGGTGAAAGGAAACACCCATTCTCCAACGCCATCAACCAACCAAGGGAAAGTCCCTAAAAAGAGACTACCAGCATTCGGTTTCAAAAAAGTTGTTACAAAAAACTCAATAGGGACCATTTCTAGTCTTCCTTTCTGCCCCCCCCCCCCCTATCACTGCCAGATGATCTCAGATGTTTTCTTTTTTAAAGCAGCAATGATTTACAAGGCAAAACCAGAGTGGTTTTAAATGGCAGCTCTGTAAACATAGACTATAATACATATGCCTCATGGCTTAGTACATATGCACCAAAGTCTGCAGCTGCATATGTGTTTCACATATTTCTCTTGAACCTAGCATGGGGTAGGTGTAAACCGGATACAAGTGATGTCAGCTGCGCTAGTGGTCAGAAAAAACAATGGGATTGAGTGTTGGATACACACGAAGACAGGCATACTGTGTAGTTACTGTACATTAGTGTTCTGTTAGCAAATACCTGTTATTCCAAGTGTGGCCACATACCAGGATGGTTTTGCCTTTTAAATGATTGCCACTTTAATAAAAAGGTCTAAGATCGACCAGCATCTTGTTCCCCTGGCAAACACATACTCTATTCCATATACACACTATATTTTCAAAAAATAAACTTGTCCCAACTTGTTTTAAGTATTCTAATAGCCCAATTTGCTTGAAAACATACATAAATCAGCATTTACTAAACCAGATCATTAAGCAATAATAAGAAAATATCAATCGATGTCCAACGATGTGATGTGATGTGATTTATGGAATCAAAGTGTTATCGATAACTACTTGATTTAGAATATGTTGATATTCCGCTAAGTTTGATACCAAGATAACTGTTTGGCTTTTGCCTAGCACTTGCTTACCCACCCTTGAACTTAGACAATGTTGTTTGGTGTCATTATGCGGGATTTTTACAAATGATCACACGTGAATCCTCCATTGTAACATTATATTAATTTATTCCGTTTTTCATGTTATTATAATGACAAAATTTCAATAAAATGTCTTAAAAAAAAAAAAAAAAAAAGTCCAACGCTATCCACTTAACTCCTGATAATCCTCCCGAGCAGTCCCGACACATCTGCGATGTCTGGCACTGTTCCCACAAAACGGTCTGTCATTGGCCCATTGTGGCTTCAGGGCAGGACCACAGTTTAAGCGCTTGTGCATGCACGTTTCTGCGTGCATGTATGCGCAAATGTGTGCAAGTCGCCATATAGCGACGGGCTCTGAATCAGGCCTTATGTGTGCTTCCACGCATTGTCCGCGGCATCCTCAGTCAGCCTTGCTTGCATCAGCTCCTGCCTGACATTTGTCAAACACAGTCTTGGACATGGCAGGTAGGAGATGATTGGCTGTCTGTTTATCACTCTCCATTTTATCACTTTTGAAGCTTAGTGCATCTAGCCCTAGGTCTGTTGATGCTGTCTATCCTTGTTTCTAGGAAAGTTGCACTGGTTTATAAAATTCCATATTGTTTCTTAACCTTATGAAATAAGCTACTCCTTTCCCAGAAGAGTATTTCTGCAAATACCATGAGCAGTTACTTGAAACTCAAGAGAGTAGCTTACAGCTTCTAAAAACGAATTACAATTAAACACTGGGGCACTTGCTATGAATGTCAGCTATACAGCTGCTTATGGTTTCTGGAAGCTGTGAGTTCACAAAAATAAAAAAACTCATGTCAAAAATAGAAACTGGAAGAATAACATTAGATTCCATGTAAAAGAATAAGTTAGTATTTGAAATGGCTATCATTGGTTTGTACAGCAAGTTGTCATACTGTAAGATAGATAATGCATGGACCTGGTTTATGGTTTAACATACAAAGGGTATTTTACATATACTAAGATTTATTTGACTGAATTGTCATTTCACGTTTTTCTTTTTTAAGATATATGGGTACATTTTCTAAACTTGTTTTTGGAACTGGGCTGGTTACTAATGTACATGAGTCTATTGAAAAAATAAAAACTTTAATTAAGCATTCTTGCACACTCACATACATACTTACACATGCTTATCTACATCCTACGTAGACCTAGGATACATGTGAAAAAACAAAATACTCACCTAATCCAGTGTAGATTGCATCCTCTTTGGTCCATGTAGGTATCCCAGGGGATAAAAACAAAACATTGCAAAGTTCAGAAGCACACACATTGAAGAGAATGCATGAATACACATGGATTATCTTCTACCTGACTGGAGGATCTCCACAAGGTCAAATAGGACAAGCTTGTGATTCGACCTACTGTAATTAACTAGTTTACTGCAAACCACTTTTATTGGAATTTTTCCCCATAGAAGCCTTAGAGCTCCGCTTGAGTGTCAGCTCAGCCAAGTACTACATTGCGCACCCTGATTGGCTGATGGGTTTCCAAGGCCCTTATTCTAGTTGACTTGGACAGATGCATATTTTCGGACAGCCACCGAGTGTTCTTAGCCCCGCCTACCATTCGGATCGTTCACATGGTACGAATGCGGTAAGATGCCGAGTGAACAGACCGCGAGTGGATGCTTCATGTGAACAACTCCCCCATCTGTGGGAACCTCCCCCATCCTCCGGTGGTCGCTGACCATCGAATGATGGACCGAGCGGTCAGACAGCTCTGAGTGCTGCAGACCACTCGGACATTTCTCTGTGCGAAAGCAGGGATATGGGCGGGCAGCTGGCATCCGGCTATGTCAGCTGTCTGCCCCCTACATGTGAGTCACAGCCGAATTACCATAGGTACGCCCAGCGTTTTCATGGGAACACCCATGAAACGCGGGGCGTACGCATATGGTAGTGAGTCCAAAAAGCCCTTCACGCCCCTCTCCACACCCTGTTCGGATTGGCTCAAAGATCCCAGGGGTGGTTATGCTTAGGACAGGGGGACCCCATGAAGTTTTGATGTTAACTTTTAACCCTTTCTTTAACACAAAGAAGCACTGCACGGATCTGACTGATGCGTGCGTGCTTCTCCAAACATGGCAGAGAAAAAAATTTGAGCTGAATTTGCAGCAGTGTTTGAAGAAACAAATGTTGATACATTTTCATGTTGTAGCGGTTCCTGTGGAAAGTCCTGCTGAGTTTGGCAGATGGTCTGTTGATTTGTATGTGTGTGTTCTGCTGTGATTTTTATACGGCATACACACATGCCAATATTAAGGCATTTTCTAAGCGATTTTGCTTAGTTTGGCAAAGTCGCTTAGAAAATGCCCTCACATTGGTGTATTCGTGGGGGCTATATCGGCAGCAGTGCGCGTCCCCGCGCGTCTTTGTCGCTGGCCGAGATTGATGAACAGTGTCCATCAATATCGGCATCGGCAGGGTTCTCCCACCGGAGAACACTGGCGCTGTCTGCTCGCTTAGCACACAGAGCTGACGGCTCGCTCTGTGTGTGAGCTGTCAGCTCTGTGTGCTGAGCAGAACGGCCCGACAAAGCACAGCTAGGTCGCCCTACACACATCGGCATGTGTGTAGGGCCCATTATTCATATTTCAGCAAACTCTGCCGTGTTTAGTAAATAACTGATGTGCTGTGTTTTGAAATAGCCCTCTCTATGGGGTAAATTTACTAAGATGGGAGCGCTATTGCAGATGGGATGTTGTCAATAGCAACCAATCACATTCTATCTATTATCTTCTAGAAAGTGTTAAATAAGAAGTTGAATCTGGTTGCTATGGGCAATATCCCATCTTTAATAGAACTCAGATCTTAGTAAATGTACCCCTATGTGTGCTACATTACATTTAGTATATACAGTAGGTTTGTCCTCGCAAAAGATCTGTCCGTAATGATCAACTCAGAAACTTGTACCAAACCTATAGGGGGGGGCACAAAGATTACCCTTCATACAAGATGTGTCAAAGACAGCATGTCAGCTTGCTGCTTCAGAACATATGTGAGGTTTGTATGTTCTCCCTGTATGTTTGTGTGGATTATTTGGGGTACATGAACGCTAGTGTTTTTATACGTGTGGGTACTATACATGTAATAGAGAATATAGATTGTAAGCTCCACTGGGGCAAAAACTGATAGGAATGACTAAAGACTGTAAAGTAATGCAGAAAATGTTTGTGTGCTATATAAATGTTAATAAACAATAAAATAAAATGGGCACAGGGGCCCACTGCTGCAGGACAGGCACAGGGGCCCACTGCTGCAGGACAGGCACAGGGGCCCACTGCTGCAGGACAGGCACAGGGGCCCACTGCTGCAGGACAGGCACAGGGGCCCACTGCTGCAGGACAGGCACAGGGGCCCACTGCTGCAGGACAGGCACAGGGGCCCACTGCTGCAGGACAGATCAGAGTCTGCTACTGAACTCATGACCCGGCTGGTTGTTTATCACTCTCCACTTTATCACTATGCCTTTGGAGAGTGATAAAGTGAAGAGAGATGAAATACCATCCAATCAGCTCCTATCTGTCATGTTACAGGCTGTGTTTAAAAATATGACAGGAGCAAATTGGCTGATACTTTGTCCACTTAATCTCTTTCCAAGGCTTAGTACATAGGGCCTGATCAGACCTGCTCGCTGGGCTGCGAGTGTCCGGAGCCTAACAAGCAGGTAAATGCTGCCACGCTACCCTGCCCCATACCTGTGCACGGCTGTGAATGCATTTCCCCCATCAAATGATTTTCCCCCTGCTTGCAGCACTGAGTAAGTCTAGAGTCTAGAGCGCTGCAAAGGCCATGGGGAAAAGGAAGCTGCTGATGGTCAGCGGCCCTCCCTCCCAATGGCCAGGGAACACCCAGAAAAAGCCGGCAGCAGGCCCCCAAACAGCTGCCCACTGTCAATCACACAGCGAGCGGCTTGGAATCACAGGCATTCAGAGCCTGTGATCGCACAGAGGGCATGCGCATGCGCACTCTAGACTGTGTGCATGCACAGTCCTCCAATGATCGCCAGGGCTGAATCAGGCTCATAGACCTCATACTTCATCCTGTTACTCTTCAGTCTTGCGTGGCTGGTGCCACAGAGCGAAAGGTCTTGCAAAGTCTGGTCATCAATCTTCTTCCACCTACACTACAGAGTCAGGCATAGCCAGCATACAGGGGCTGTCCGTCATCATGATCTAACATAAGTCTTATTGTCTAAGCCAGTGTTTTTCAACCACTGTGCCGTGGTACACTAGTGTGCCTTGAGCTGTTCTAAAGTGTGCCCCCAGATCTAGAAGATGTCCAAACCAGTTTACAGCCACCACCAGTTCAACTGTTATTTACTGGTCTCTTCTTTTCATGTAAAGGCCAATGTATTTTACCTGTGGGGACCAGTGTAATTTTTTTTTTTTATATGGGGGCCAATAGGTCTGGTTTTCTTTCTGTGGGGACCAATGTGTTTTGCCCTGTGGGGATCTCATGGTGTGCCTTGGCAATTTTAAAATCTTATTTAGTGTGCCGCAAGGTAAAAAGGTTGAAAATCACTGGTCTAAGACAGTGAGGACAACCATTAACACCTGGGTTTACCACTGATCCATAATGTGATCGCAAAAATCAGATCTGTAAGGTAAGTGGTTTCCAGGAATTCCATCTCTTTTCTACAGTAAGCATATTTATGATAGCTCAGGATTGCATGCTACCCAACATTGGAAATGTGTGTGCATGTCAAGCCCCAACTGTGTACCAATGGGGGAGTGGTCTTAAGGCACTCCCCCCCCCCCCCCCCCTTTCCATCACACCTGGGGGGGGGGTTCCAGGCCACACTCTTCCTACTGTTTGGATGTTACACATGCTTGTGGCCTATATTCACAACTGCTCAAGTCCGAGAAAATAACCTCACAACACGCCTTCTCCAAGCGTATGTGGATATAGGTTTGTCATGACTATAACGCTATACCAGGGGTAGCCAACTCCAGTCCTCGAGAGCTACCAACAGTTCACGTTTTCCAGCTCACCTACACAGGTGCACTCATTACTGACTAACACATTTTAAAAGATCCACAGGTGGAGCTAAACAGTTCAATTGTGATTCGGTGAGGAGACATGGAAAACGGTAACTGTTGGTAGCTCTCGAGGACTGGAGTTGGCTACCCCTGCGCTATATGGTGCAAAATCAGACACATTATTTTAGCACTGTGCTGTGCAGTATGTACACGTTTATGCGTTTTTAGCAATAATTATTATGCTACAGGTCCAATGTGAAGTAGAACTTAAAATTCAGAACGATTAGCTTCAGGTGGTATGTGGCCAGGAATGTCGGCTTTATACTCGGGAACAGAAGTAATATTGCACAATTTAGGTCAGGCATCCTTTGTACTGAGTTATTGCCTGCAATTGATTAACATCTCTTCCTTGATGTAGTTTTGCTGTGGCCTGGGGCTTAGCTTGCCTAGTGGAGAATAAAAAGAAAAAGGAAATATTGCGATTTGAGATCAAATATCAATTTATTTTTGTTGAAATTTTTATGGTTCCCTGGCAGACCATCTTTGTTGAAGATTACAATAGATTCATGGCATTCCGCAAATGCTTTTAGAACTCCAAGCAATTATACAGCATATAGAAGAGCTCTCTTGTTATACAGAGGTAGAGAGATGACACAAAATAAACATTTGAAGTTTGTCACCAACTGGGATTTTTTGATAAGTAACCCTTTAATATACAAAATGTAAAGTTCTTGGCGATATCGCAATGCAAACCTGTGTGTACAGTATACACACAACAAGTAAAAGTGTGTTTCTTTTGTTTCAGCTTTTGAGCAAACATTTATACTTGCAGCCCATTGTTAAAGGACCCCAATACTCAATATTGTAAAGTCCCTACAGTAGCATATACATATATATGTGTCTATGGACAACATCACATTTTCACTAGAACTAGCTTATTAGTATATTTAACCCTAAGCCAATTGTGGCCCGTTCTGTCATTTCAAGCGGCTCGCAGCTTCCAGCAGGTGGAGCATCAGATGCAAGACACACAGCACTAAAGGTGGGGCCCCGGTGAGCGTGCCTTTACCTTGCAGCAGTGAGGAGGTGCCGGCCGCCACAGTGAGATGTGTTTGGAGTCTTTCAGGTCTTTCAGGTGAGTATGCATCCAACCCCTGCAGCTGCAATTGTATATCACCCTCCTCTGCAATCACAGTGACAGCAGTGTGTGGGGAGGGGGTGCAACAAGGGGGGAGCTTGCTCCCGTAACATGCAGAGTGGAGGAGGGCAGCAGCAGGAGCCCAAGCATCTCCTGTCCTTGCAGTTCCTGCGGTACTTGTGTACTTTCACGGCTCCCATCGCATGCCAAATGTAGTGGCATGCGATCGCATGCGATTTTTAACAGAAATGCATCCAAATGCATTGAAATTAGTATCAAACATGTTCAATGGCTGTACCACCCCCACTATCAATGCGAACCCGAAGCGTGGCGAGCGGCGGCGGTACGCGTCCTACGACCTTTTCATACCCCCACTATCCACGGCGGCGTGGAGTTGAGAATAGAAAGTGTGGCGAGCGCAGCGAGCCACCGAGCCCGAAGCGTGGCGAGCGGACGCGGACACCTGTGAAGCCCGCGAGGGGACGCGGATACCTGTGAAGGTATCCGTGTACCCTCGCGGGGCTCGCTGCGCTTGCCACAATTCGGGCTCGGTGGCTCACTGCGCTCGCCACACTTTCTATTCTCAACTCCACGCCGACGTGGATAGTGGGGGTATGAAAAGGTCATAGGACGCGTACTGCCGCTCCTCGCGGGCTCGCTGCGTTCGCCACGCTTTGGGTTCACGTTGATAGTGGGGGTGGTACAGCCTCAAAAATGACATTTGGGGGCCATTGAACATGTTTGATACTAATTTCAATGCATTTGGATGCATTTGTGTTAAAAATCACATGCGATCGCATGCAATGCGTTTTTTTTCCTATACGATGATCGTGGGAGCCGTGATTGTACACAAGTACCGTTCCTGCTTTGCCTCTCCGTCCTCTGGCTCACACAAGGGGCTGGGAAACCTACAGTGAAGGAGGGTCAGGCTGGGGGACATACAGTGAATGGAAGCAGTGATGGACATTCAGAGAAGGGGGGCAGGCTGTGGGACATAGAGTGAATGGGGGCAGAGTAGGGAACATAGTGAATGGGAGTCATACAGTGAATGAGAGTCATACAGTGAATGGGGGCAGATTGGGGGACATACAGTGAATGGAAGGTCAAGCTTTGGGAAATACAGTGAATGGAGGCAGTGATGGACATTTAGAGAAGGGGGGACAAGCTGGGAGACAGAGTGAATGGGTGCAGAGTGGGAAACATACAGTGAAGGAGGAGAAGGCTGGGGGACATACAGAGAAGGATGGCCAAGCAGGGGAATATACAGGGAAGGGGCAGGCTGGGATACATAAAGTGAATGGGGGCAGAGTGGGGGACCATTCTGATGTGATTAATGATTCAAAGAATGTCAGACTGAATGGTCGGCCCCCCACATTTTCACCTCACCAAAACTGTCCCTCGTCGCAAAAAGTTTGGACACCCCTGTCCTAAGGGCTAAATTTACTAAAGCTTCTAAAAATGAAAAGAGGTGATGCTGCTCATAGCAATTAATCAGATTCTGTCTATCATTTGTGAATGTCATCCTAGAAAATGAAAGACAGAATCTGATTGGTAAAGAAGTATATAAAGGATAATAGGGTGCGCTGCTAACTGCGGCTGGTTAAGGGATAGTCAGTCCCTAAAAAGTATACAATAAACAAAGAAAATAACCAGCGCTGGCTGTGTTCTCACATAATTCAAGGTGTGAAGGTTTCTTTCACATAAAAATAATTGAATAAAATAAGATGCAAAACATACATATAACATTTGGACACATATAATAATTAATTGTTACATATTACAAAATAAATATGAGTCCCCAATATATCTACCTGGTCATCCATCATCTCATTTCTACAAAGGATTGGACCAGCAGCAACTATCCCATTTCACCCAGGTTTACCGGACAATTCACCAGAATTCATCTGCTACTACTGCAAGAATCATCTGGATATCGGGCACCTGGTAATATATTGCTGCTATATAATAGAGACATCCCTCCCTGTGCATATTTATCCTGGATATAGGAGTTCAATAGTGTCTTAAAGGGGGACTCATATTCATTTTTTTAATTTAACAATCAATTTTTATATGTGTCCAAATTTCATATGTATGTTTTGCATCTTATTTAATTAAATTATTTTTATTTGAAAGAAACCGTCACACCTTAAATTATTTGCGCTGGTTATTTTCTTTGTTTATAGAATCTGATTGGTTGCTATCAGCAGCCTCACCTATTTCCATTGTTAGAAGCTTTATTAAATTCCCCCCTAAGTGTAGGTACATACTAGAGTGGTGGTACATTGGCCCTTCATTACGCTGCACAGCCCTAAATCCTCAAGCCTGTACACACTTGTTTCCAACAGAAGTATAACATTTTGCTAACTTGCTTGTACAATACTGTATGATGGAGAGCATGAGGTTATTGAAGCCAGGATGGAGGCCATCTTTGCATTATAACCCACTTGCTATGCATTCTGTAGTGTAAGGCATTATAGTATAACTATTAATGTGGAAAACTGTATATAGCACATACTATTTTGATGTGGAAGATGGGCCCCCCTCAGCTCTGGGCACTATAGCAGTGACACTCCCTGTATCTATGATAGTTATACCTTAGATGGGCACACTTATCTCTATGGCGACAACAGACAGAAATCAATGGGTATATAACCCTTAATACCCAGGGTTAAGATGAGGTAGAGGTACAGTATGAGGTTTGTTTGTTTTTTTGCTGATGACTCTTGAGTTTGCTTTAGCCTCTGTCTGACTGGGGGATCAGGTACTTGCTGTGCCCTCTTGCCACCCCCTGGCTCTGAATATTGTTCTGCAGTATGTGGTATGTTTAGTGACATACTGTATTAGATATAGCAAAATTCTGTCTTCACTCTGCTATGAACACCTATGTATAATAGAGTCATCCTATTGCTGGTTTGGAAAGGTGAAACTCAATGAACTGAAAAGTATATATTGGAGATGTTTAGGGAGGATATATCAAAGATCGTAGAGAAATGAGTTCCAGGCTTCCACCTCAAATGTCACTAGTTATTTTTGAAAAATAAGAGCAGATTGTTGACTACCTTACCTGTTACAACTGTATCTCTCTCCTTGCTTTGATAAATATCATCCTTAGAAAGATAAATACATATTTGCTATATCCAAACAGCAGTCCTAACCTTTCGCAACATGGTCAGACTGCTGTAAGGGGGGGGGGGGGTTGTGCGATGGTTAGGTTAGTTGTGCGGCCTCTTCTGTATTTTAAGCAGTCAGGTATTGTGACTGTTGCACGAATATGTGTATATGGGTTGGGTTCGTGATACCAGCCATCACGATGCTGGCAAACAAGAGTCACTCTGGGGCAGATTTATTAAGCCTGATGATGTGATAAAGTGGCCAATGAGAACACTTAGAATCAGCCAATCTGCACCCAACTGTCAAGTTACAGACTGGGTTTGAAAATGTCAGTTAGGAGCTGACTAGCTGCTGATTATCACCGCCCAATTTATCACTTGACCAGGCTTAACCTTTTGCTGTCCAAATTTTTTTTTTTGCAATTCAACGATGTTAATGTTCTTATTTTAAAGTGGCTCACCGTTGGATCTGCTACTAGCGCTAGGGCTGTTGGGCCTGACTAGAAGTTGAACTTGAAAGGGTTAAAAATTTTGCCCCTCTGTTCCCCACAGTTCTTCCTATTAAAATACATTATGCATTCATCACTTCATAGACTTTTTAATTTTTCTGTAAGGTGCTATACACATACAGTATACGAGTATGGTATTTTTCTGTAACTTTGCTTTCACAGTCAATAATGTAAATACACCCATCCCTGTTTTCATTTTTGCATGTATGGCATATTATTTTAGGTGATATATTTGTCGTCATCCCCCACCCCACCCCTTAGAATAACAGCCTAGTATCATTAGTTACTGCTTATGTGAGACATGCAGACTGAGCCATTTGTGCTGTTATCACTTGTCAGCCTCTGAATTTCTGAGACAGTAGATGTCTGTGGTTCCCCTGGTGACATGAATAATGCAACTTGATTTGACGCATTACATCCTAAAATGACACTGCCAGCTCAGAAAATTGTCGTCTTTTGAAAATGGCAATAAGCATATTTCCCAGTTGGATTTGTTCGAAATTCCGTTGGGAGAAAAAGTCGGTCGTTTCCGAGAATGAAGAAATAAAAAATCTATAACGTTTGAAACTGCCAATAAGCCTTTTAGGGAAATGCACAGTGTTTAGAACTTATTAATTTTGTCCAGAATATTCCATTTGCAGCTGTGAAATCTGCCTGTAAAGCCGTTTAAAAAAAAATCATTTTATTTAGTCATAGGTCAGTGTATACTGAATACTAATATTGTCAAAATTAATTATAAGCAGCTATTGCATAAACCTTGGAGACAAAATAATGTAAATTTTCGTGGATTTTGTTGCAGAAAACTGAGCCTCCTTTCTTTTGTGTATTGCTGGTGATAAAGAATTTATATCATGCCACAAATCTAGACACATTAACATTGTCAGCAACTTGCTTAGATCTCATTAAAAACATTAACTGTTTCTCATCAATAACACAATGAATGACATCAGTCTCTTACAGGGAAAAAGTGATCAGTACATTAAACTAAACAAAAACTAAAGCTTTTTTGTAACTCAACTAGTACTTGCCCATGTATTGGGGTGTGATATGACTGTATGACAGTCGGGATTCTGATGGCCAGTATACCGGCATCGGAATCTAGACAGCCGGTACTCTGACAGGGGGCGAGCTTAAAGAAGTACCTTGCTTTGGGTTCCAAGCAGTGGCTTCCTGCTTTTGCCACAGGATCTGTTCTCACTCTATGGGGCATGTGGACCCCGACGAGGGAGAATAGCCCCTGTCAGTTGGGATCCTCCTGACTGTTGTGCATTTGAACAGTCGGGATTCCAGGACCAATGACTATTTACATACAGGTAGACTGCACAGACTGTCTCCCCCCCTCCACCACATGCACACTGTCAGGAAACCCCAGAGTAATTCTATAAAACCCCTAGAGTCACAATAGCGAGGTCTTCTGCATCTCCAGATCTGACTGGAAACATTGTTAGGGAAGGTTATGCTGCGGAATTCAGTATAGCCCCTGCTCCCTTACCCCTCGTCATGTCTATGATCATCAATTGTGTATGCACTTGCCGATAAGCGTTTCTACTTGTGAGGGAATTATGACGCTACTACTGTGGGCATTGTGTGTGCAAGTGGCGCTACTCCTGTGGGAATTGTGTGTGTGTAAGCGGCACTAGTAAAGTGGGCAATGTGTGCGAAATCGGCGCTTCTCTTGTTGGCATTATGTGCGCTACTACTGTGAGCATTTAGTGTGGAAGCAGCACTATTCTTGTGGGCATTATGTACGTTAGCAGCAATACTCTACCTGGCGCAATGTTTACAAGTGGTACTACTGTATGGTGGACACTACTGTGTGATGTAATATGAACTGGTACTACTATGTGGCCATGCCCCTACCCTATGAAGCCATGACACAGGAGTGGCACTGCTTAAACACATAATGCCCACAGTTGTAGTGACGTTTTCACACATATTGTCCTAATGAGTGGTGCTGCTTACATGCACAATGCACACAGAAGTAGAGCTGCTTATGCGCATAATGCCCACAGAACTAGCACCACTTACGCACATAAGACCTTATTCAGACCTGTTTGCTCATCTGCAGATTTGTAGATGACTGCTGCCGCTCAGAGAGAAAGAAAACCCACCCTGTGAATTACGAAATATATCACTATCAACTATCCTGTTGCACATCCATAAGCAGTTCTTGAACCAATGAACACTTTTTCCAGTCTAAACAAATAATAATATATACAATTGTAATTGATTTTAATTTTAGCCCGGTATATGTATATATAAAAGAGAGAGCGCCACACAACTGTATAATTAGTAATGCATAAACTTTCAATTCAATTCCATAGGATATCTAAAAGTATATAAGTACATAAAAATAAAGACAGACTATATATATATATATATATATATATATATATATATATATTGTGGGGTTTTAGCATCAAACGGGTAGGCACAGGTGAGGATTTGGCACAGACTTAGACAGTGACATCACGGCTTGGGTCCAAAACAGGGCTTGCCTGAGTTTTATTGCAGCACTCAGAGCAAGAAACTAACAACAGCCTTTACACTTCAGGCAAAACAGAAAACAAAAACCTGCTCGTCTGAGCTCTAACTAAACAGAATAAACGTCCCTCTCTATACCAGGGCCACACTATGTGACACTGGACGCATACAGCAGATATAGATCAAGTAATGCAGTACTTACAGCCTTGTCTCTCTCTAGCAGCAGCTTACTGCCTCCAACACCCAGGGAGAGAGAGAGCCCTAAGGAGAGGGCTGACTCCTTTTTAAAGAATCAGGTGTTCTCCTGATTACCAGCCCAGGACAGAACACCCTTTGTAAGCCGGAGCTTACCACACAGATTGAAATAGCCTGCAGTCTATATGCCATAAGACAGGATTCTAGGGGAAAAGTACCTGCCGTCTATGACTTTCCCTGCCACTGTCTTACAATATATATATATATATATATATATATATATATATATAAAATTAATGGGTAGACACACTCCCGATGAATGACCTAGACTGATATCATTTAGTATACCATACTGATTTCATTCAGCAAAAACTGTTCCAAGAAATATTATTTAGTTAATGTTCCTGGGAACCACCTTCATTTAAAGTGTATCATACTTTAATTGAAATGATATCTCACCCCAGATAATTTGGTGTCTATCTCCGGTAAAACTGTCGATTAGCCAGCACTGTCCCAACTTGGTAATGTGGCAGTTGGTTTATGCAAATAATTTATTAGAATAGTTGTTGCTCAGTTGTATTAGACCCAGTGGTCTTTCCTGTGGGCTGTCGACCAACAGGGGAAGCGATGTAGAATACCCACAGACACACTGTCCGGCAGCAGCGGCAATGATGTTGAAGGTGCACTGGCAGCTCCAGCTACACCTGCACGGCAACTGTCGCCTGTTGACGGACTGCCGGTGACGTAATAGGCAGGGAGCGAGCCGCCTCTCTCCTGCTCCAGGATGGTAACGTCAGGTATGTCAAAGGGTTGTAGTGGTGGGTGAAGTATAACACGGCAATTTTAGCAATATAAAGGTCGGCAAGAGGAGATTCCTCCAGCACAGTGAAGGTGTTGATCAATCAGGTTTGCTGAATGTTGGGGGTATGTGTAGAAATACCCCCAAAGAGTCCTTAATGCGTTTCTCTGCTATCACACCAGCAGTTTCATCAGAAGGAAGACTTTTTCCAGTCTGTGCAAACAGTGACGGAACTTGTAAGTAGTTGGCCCAGGTTCAATCATTTAATATGGGCCCCTCTCCTTCATTCCAACCCAAGATCACAATATGCCAAATAGCAGTGGGTGCCAGCAATGCGCCCCATAATCCTTAGGGACCCCAGTGCAATTCACCTGCTGCACCAATGGTAGGTTCCTCCTCTGTGTAAGTCTGACCCTTCCACAATTCTGCAACAGAGATAGGCTGATCAAGACCGGCATGGCGTCACAGACCCTCCCTGAAAATGCCTGGGCATGCCTACGTTTTTTTGGGGCACTCCCAGAAAACGTCAGTTTACCACCTCCAAATATATATTTCTGTTGCTATTCTGGATCATGCATGTGCCATGTGATCTATACGCATGTGCAGTTATTCAAATTGTGAATCTGCCTGCGGGACAAGCACCACTTACGCACATAGCACCCACACACAGACACTTTCACTCACTCTCTTTCCCTCCACTTACATAGTATCTGGCTGGCTTGATCTGGATCCTCTTCCTCTGCAGCCCTGGTCTCTTTAGCGCTGCCCCCTCATGACCATGTAGTTCCACCCCCTTTCTTTGGCCACTTTTGCACCCATGAATCGGAGGAGCTTCTAGTTGCTGGCGCTGCTGCCTGTCAAACTATGATGACCCTTGTAGTACCATGTTGGAGGAACTTGGGGTGCCACCAGTGATTTGCTATTTGGCACTTATACTGTACATAAATGTATGAGCCAAACTTAGTGCTAATATCATGTAACATAGGCAGATGGCTTATGTACTGTATGTACCTCTGCAGGATGCAATGTAAATTTATTTTGCTGGGAAAATTTATTTCAGGTTTGCACTGTTCTGCCATGTTTGATGGGTTCAGCAGTCTTTTGAGCTATACACACTGTGGCTACTTAATATTAATCTATGTGTTAGATAAAAATGTTAAGCACTTTGGTGTGGTTCTGTAGCAAAACAAACAAAAAAGTGCATTTAAAAAAAAATGATTACCACTAACTGCACAACTGGAGTGGGAAGAGTTCTTGGGGTAGATGTACACAAGCTTCTAAAATTTAATAATCAGGTTCCTGCTATCAGTTTCTTTAGCCACTATCGCTAGCTTTCATTTTTAGAAGCCTCAGTCAATCCAAACCTCCCAACATGCATGATTTGTAACTCTGGGCCCTTGTGTGCGGCTTTGCCATGTGTGAAAGGGGAGCGACCTACAGTATGTAAGGGAGCGTGGGTTTGTGGTTATGTCCTGTCCAGTGGCGTAAGTTTGTCCCAGTTGCCCGGAGGCAAGTAGAATATTGGTGCCCCCCCCCCCCACACACACACACACACATTATTGAAAATATTTATAGCCTGTTATGAAATATATATTGTATACTGTATGTATATACAGAAAGAGAGGGAGAACACATATATTTCAGAACTCAGCCACAGAAAAGATTTTGATGGCTTTCAATAAATGGATTTAAACTGGCAGTGGTGGAGAGGTGCCCCCTTGAGGGCAGGAGCCCGGCGGCAGATGACTCCATTGCCTCCCAGAGTTCTGCCTCTGGTCCTGTCTGAGAACTATGCCTCAGCTGGCATCGCTGTACTGTTAAAACCACTGGCAACCGCGAAGTGAGAACACAGTCATCATCCACATTGAGGACACCGCCAGCACCATTAAACTCTGGACACCACCGGTATTCCTATACTGCTGACTGTAAACATACACATCCACTTGCAGCGCACCAAGGGGATCCGGCCACCGGGGGCATGCGTTCGACGGGGCTGCGTTTACCTGCTCGCTTGGCAGCCTAGCGAGCAGGACTGAATCAGGCCTAAAGTCCAATACTGAACAAGCAAAGACTGATGGACATTATGGATGAGTTAAACTTTACATGCTATATTGTCCCTGACCCAGTCGGACATAAGCTGTTGCTGGTAGGGTCTTTTTCTGGGTCCATTGCTGGTTGTTTGCTGAGACACGAGCCACAGCACAGACTCAGTTTGTCCAGACAGTTTTCTTAATGACATTAGGTAAGAGCAAATACTGTATGTCTTTATTACCCACGGTCTGTTGTAGGAATGGACTTATAAGCTTGTGTTAGTCAGGACAATCAGGACCTGTATTCTGAATGGGACAAGATGAAGCAAATATTTCTTATGCTTTTAAGCCGTGCTGTCCTTCTTTAACCCCTTCCTGACAGAGCCAGTTTTTGCGTTCCTGACAGAGCCCTTTTTTTCAAATCTGACATGTCTCACTTAAGTGGGGATAACTTTTTTTTGCTTTTACTTATCCCAGTGATTTTGAGATTGTTTTTTCGTGACACATTGTACTTCAAATTAGTGGTAAATTTGGGTCGATACAGTCTGTGTTTTTTTGTGAAAAATACCAAAATATCGTGAAAAAATGGAAAATTTAGCGATTTGCAAAATGTTAAATTTTCTGCTTGTGAGACAAATAATCTTACCACTCAAAATAGTGAATAACTAACATAGACCATATGTCTACTTTATGTTGACATCATTATTTCAACTTCCTTTTAATTTTTTGGGACACTAGGAGGCTTACAATATGAATAGCAAATTCTCAAATTTTCAAGAAAATTTCAAACACTGATTTTTTTAGGGACCAGTTCAGTTCTGATGTGACTTTGAGGGACTTGTATGTGAGACACCCCCATAAATGATGCCATTTCAAAAACTGCACCCCTCACAGTATTCAAAACAGCATTTTGGAAGTTTGTTAACCCTTTAGGTGTTTCACAGGAATTAAAACAAAGTGTAGGTGAAATTTCAAAATTTCTTTTTTTTTGCAGATTTGCAATTTTAATACATTTTTCTAAGGAACACAGTACATTTTACTAGAGAAATGTGACTGAAAATTGATTCCCCCAATTCTTTTGTTTTCATAAATATCCTATATGTGGCCCTAGTGTGCACGGTGACCAAACCACAGGCTTCATAATAGAAGGAGCACCTACTTGATTTTGGAGCCTCCTTTTTATGAGATTATTTTTTAGGCACCATGTAGGTTTCTAGGCACCATAAGATGCTAAAAGTTAGGAACCCCCCCACAAGTGACCCCATTTTGCAAACTACACCCCTCAGGGAATTCATCTAGGGGTATAGTGTACATTTCAAACCCCCAGGGGTTTCACCAATTGTGGTACAACTGGGCAGTGAAAATGAAAAATTATTTTTTTTACACAAAAATACAGTTCTGGCTCCAAATTTGTCATTTTCAGAAGGTATGAAGGAGACAAAGCACCCCAAAATCTGTGCCCCAATTTCTCCCGAGTACGGCAATGCCTCACATGTGACCAAAAAATACCAGTTGGGTGCATGGCAGGACTCAGAAGGGAAGGAGTGATTTTTGGATTTTGCAGCTCAGATTCTGGTGGAATTTTGGTGGGTGCTATGTCGCATTAGCAAGACCCCCAAAGCACCAATACAGTGGAACCCCCCCACAAGTGACCCCATTTTGCAAAGTACACCCCTCAGGGAATTCATCTAGGGGTATAGTGTACATTTCAAACCCCCAGGGGTTTCACCAATTTTGATACAAGTGGGCAGTGAAAATGAAAAATTACATTTTTTTACACAAAAATGCAGTTCTGGCTCAAAATTTTTCATTTTCAGAAGGTATGAAGGAGAAAAAGCACCCCAAAATCTGTGCCCCAATTTCTCCTGAGTACGGCAATGCCTCACATGTGACCAAAAAATACCAGTTGGGTGCATGGCAGGACTCAGAAGGGAAGGAGTGATTTTTGGATTTTGCAGCACAGATTCTGGTGGAATGAATGGTGGGTGCTATGTTGCACCAATACAGTGGAACCCCCCCACAAGTCACCCCATTTTGCAAAGTACACCCCTCAGGGAATTCATCTAGGGGTATAGTGTACATTTCAAACCCCCAGGGGTTTCACCAATTTTGATACAAGTGGGCAGTGAAAATGAAAAATTACATTTTTTTACACAAAAATGCAGTTCTGGCTCAAAATTTTTCATTTTCAGAAGGTATGAAGGAGAAAAAGCACCCCAAAATATGTGCCCCAATTTCTCCCGAGTACGGAAATGCCTCACATGTGACCAAAAAATACCAGTTGGGTGCATGGCAGGACTCAGAACGGAAGGAGTGATTTTTGGATTTTGCGGCTCAGATTCTGGTGGAATTTTGGTGGGTGCTATGTCGCATTAGCAAGACCCCCCAAGCACCAATACAGTGGAACCCCCCCACAAGTCACCCCATTTTGAAAACTACACCCCTCAGGGAATTCATCTAGGGGTATAGTGTACATTTCAAACCCCCAGGGGTTTCACCAATTTTGATACAAGTGGGCAGTGAAAATGAAAAATTACATTTTTTACACAAAAATGCAGTTCTGGCTCGAAATTTTTCATTTTCAGAAGGTATGAAGGAGAAAAAGCACCCCAAAATCTGTGCCCCAATTTCTCCCGAGTACGGCAATGCCTCACATGTGACCAAAAAATACCAGTTGGGTGCATGGCAGGACTCAGAACGGAAGGAGTGATTTTTGGATTTTGCAGCTCAGATTCTGGTGGAATTTTGGTGGGTGCTATGTCGCATTAGCAAGACCCCCCAAGCACCAATACAGTGGAACCCCCCCACAAGTCACCCCATTTTGAAAACTACACCCCTCAGGGAATTCATCTAGGGGTATAGTGTACATTTCAAACCCCCAGGGGTTTCACCAATTTTGATACAAGTGGGCAGTGAAAATGAAAAATTACATTTTTTTACACAAAAATGCAGTTCTGGCTCAAAATTTTTCATTTTTAGAAGGTATGAAGGAGAAAAAGCACCCCAAAATCTGTGCCCCAATTTCTCCCGAGTACGGAAATGCCTCACATGTGACCAAAAAATACCAGTTGGGTGCATGGCAGGACTCAGAACGGAAGGAGTGATTTTTGGATTTTGCAGCACAGATTTTGGTGGAATGAATGGTGGGTGCTATGTTGCACCAATACAGTGGAACCCCCCCACAAGTCACCCCATTTTGCAAAGTACACCCCTCAGGGAATTCATCTAGGGGTATAGTGTACATTTCAAACCCCCAGGGGTTTCACCAATTTTGATACAAGTGGGCAGTGAAAATGAAAAATTACATTTTTTTACACAAAAATGCAGTTCTGGCTCAAAATTTTTCATTTTCAGAAGGTATGAAGGAGACAAAGCACCCCAAAATCTGTGCCCCAATTTCTCCCGAGTACGGCAATGCCTCACATGTGACCAAAAAATACCATTTGGGTGCATGGCAGGACTCAGAAGGGAAGGAGTGATTTTTGGATTTTGCAGCTCAGATTCTGGTGGAATTTTGGTGGGTGCTATGTCGCATTAGCAAGACCCCCCAAGCACCAATACAGTGGAACCCCCCCACAAGTGACCCCATTTTGCAAACTACACCCCTCAGGGAATTCATCTAGGGGTATAGTGTACATTTCAAACCCCCAGGGGTTTCACCAATTTTGATACAAGTGGGCAGTGAACATGAAAAATTACATTTTTTACACAAAAATGCAGTTCTGGCTCAAAATTTTTCATTTTCAGAAGGTATGAAGGAGAAAAAGCACCCCAAAATCTGTGCCCCAATTTCTCCCGAGTACGGCAATGCCTCACATGTGACCAAAAAATACCAGTTGGGTGCATGGCAGGACTCAAAATGGAAGGAGTGATTTTTGGATTTTGCAGCTCAGATTCTGGTGGAATTTTGGTGGGTGCTATGTCGCATTAGCAAGACCCCCCAAGCACCAATACAGTGGAACCCCCCCACAAGTGACCCCATTTTGCAAACTACACCCCTCAGGGAATTCATCTAGGGGTATAGTGTACATTTAAAACCCCCAGGGGTTTCACCAATTTTGATACAAGTGGGCAGTGAACATGAAAAATTACATTTTTTACACAAAAATGCAGTTCTGGCTCAAAATTTTTCATTTTCAGAAGGTATGAAGGAGAAAAAGCACCCCAAAATCTGTGCCCCAATTTCTCCCGAGTACGGCAATGCCTCACATGTGACCAAAAAATACCAGTTGGGTGCATGGCAGGACTCAAAAGGGAAGGAGTGATTTTTGGATTTTGCAGCTCAGATTCTGGTGGAATTTTGGTGGGTGCTATGTCGCATTAGCAAGACCCCCCAAGCACCAATACAGTGGAACCCCCCCACAAGTGACCCCATTTTGCAAACTACACCCCTCAGGGAATTCATCTAGGGGTATAGTGTACATTTAAAACCCCCAGGGGTTTCACCAATTTTGATACAAATGGGCAGTGAAAATGAAAAATTACATTTTTTACACAAAAATGCAGTTCTGGCTCAAAATTTTTCATTTTCAGAAGGTATGAAGGAGAAAAAGCACCCCAAAATCTGTGCCCCAATTTCTCCCGAGTACGGCAATGCCTCACATGTGACCAAAAAATACCAGTTGGGTGCATGGCAGGACTCAGAAGGGAAGGAGTGATTTTTGGATTTTGCAGCACAGATTCTGGTGGAATGAATGGTGGGTGCTATGTTGCACCAATACAGTGGAACCCCCCCACAAGTCACCCCATTTTGCAAACTACACCCCTCAGGGAATTCATCTAGGGGTATAGTGTACATTTCAAACCCCCAGGGGTTTCACCAATTTTGATACAAGTGGGCAGTGAAAATGAAAAATTACATTTTTTTACACAAAAATGCAGTTCTGGCTCAAAATTTTTCATTTTCAGAAGGAATGAAGGAGACAAAGCACCCCAAAATCTGTGCCCCAATTTCTCCCGAGTACGGCAATGCCTCATGTGTGACCAAAAAGTGGCAGGACTCAGAAGGGAAGGAGTGATATTTGGATTTTGCAGCACAAATTCTGGTGGAATGATGGTGGGTGCTATGTCGCATTAGCAAGACCCCCAAAGCACCAATACAGTGGAACCCCCCCACAAGTGACCCCATTTTGCAAACTACACCCCTCAGGGAATTCATCTAGGGGTATAGTGTACATTTCAAACCCCCAGGGGTTTCACCAATTTTGATAAAACTGGGCAGTGAACATGAAAAATTACATTTTTTTACACAAAAATGCAGTTCTGGCTCAAAATTTTTCATTTTCACAAGGAATGAAGGAGACAAAGCACCCCAAAATCTGTGCCCCAATTTCTCCCGAGTACGGCAATGCCTCACATGTGACCAAAAAATACCAGTTGGGTGCATGGCAGGACTCAGAAGGGAAGGAGTGATTTTTGGATTTTGCGGCTCAGATTCTGGTGGAATGAATGGTGGGTGCTATGTGGCATTAGCAAGACCCCCGAAGCACGGTGAAATTATGAACCTAATATTCCATAGATGTGTGGTATATTTTAAAACACTCCTTTATACATAGGCCGGGTTTGTCGGGGCAAGTGTCACACTGGAAAATAGTTTGCTTTCTTATTCCCTTTTTATAGCAAACTTTGCACCTTTTTTGTGTCCTGCCCTTTTTTCCAGTGGAGGGGATTTCATCAGGAAAATGCTGCCCTGGTACAATACGGGGGCCAGTACTAGAAGTACTGGGGCCCTCTGCCTGCTGGTTCCCAAATATTAGGCCCTTTATGACTTCCTCTTGAAAGTGCATAAATGTCCCCCTCTGGCCGGTAGAACGGAATAGCACGTAAGCGTTATACAGTGCCATCTGGATGATATACACGGCCACCTTCTTGTACCAGATTTTTGTTTTCCGCAGGGCACTGTACGGCTTCAGTACCTGATCTGAAAGATCCACTCCGCCCATGTACCTATTGTAATCCAGGATACAATTAGGTTTTGAGGTGTGGGTACTGGTACCTCGTACAGGGACGGAGGTGGTACTGTCTCCGTGAATTGTTGTCAGTATAAGGACATCCCTCTTGTCCTTATATTTGACCAACAACATATTTTCGTTGCATATTCCCCTGCTTTCACCCCTTCTCATTACTTGGGCAATGTGCGTTTTTGGGAGGCCTCTTTGGTTCTTGCGCACAGTACCGCAAGCTGCTGTACCTCTTGAACCAAGGGCCTTAAACAGGGGGATGCTAGTGTAAAAGTTATCCACATAGAGGTGATAACCTTTATCCAGGAAGGGGTGCACTAAATCCCAGACAATTTTCCCACTAACACCTACGAGGGAGGGGGGGCATTCTGGCGGTTCAATTCTTGAATCCTTCCCTTCATAAACCCTAAACCTGTGGGTGTACCCTGAGGTGCTTTCACACAGTTTATACATTTTTATGCCATACCTTGCCCTCTTACTGGGAAGGTACTGGCGGAATTTAACCCTTCCTTTAAAATGTATAAGGGACTCGTCGATACAAATAAATTTTTCAGGGATGTACACCTCTTCAAATTTGGCACTGAAATGATCAATGACCGGCCTGACTTTGAATAGCCGGTCAAAGGTGGGATCATCTCTGGGTGGGCACTGTGCATTATCGGTGTAATGTATAAATTTAAGAATTGTCTCAAATCGAGTCCGGGTCATGGCCATACGGTAAAATGGAGTACTGTACAGAACATCTGTACTCCAATATTGCCTAATTTCTGGCTTTTTTACTATGCCCATATGAAACACCAGACCCCAAAACGTCATCATCTCTACTGCATCTACAGGGGTCCACCTAGCAAATGATGACGTGGGGTTTTGAGCAATAAACTGCTGGGCATATAAATTAGTTTGGTCCACCATTAAATTTACAAAATCATCAGAGAAAAGTAATTTGAAAAAGTCAATTTCTCTGAGACCTGTGGAATCAAATTGGATTCCTGGCATGGCCAAAAACTCAGGAACCTGGGGCTCAAAATTGTCTGGTGGTGGGGTCCATACGAGATCAATTGTTGGGGGGGGGGTCTCAGCTGCTCTACGGGGGCGTCTATGAGGGGGTCCCTCATCATCAGAGGAGGAAGAGGAGCTTAAGGCGAATCCTTCAAATTCCCTGCTTGCATCACTGGCTGTGTCAGAGTCAGAAGCAAGCAGGGCATATGCCTCCTCCGCTGAATACATTCTTCTGGATGACTGTGATGACATTTGGGAGGACATTTGGGAGGACATTTGGGATGCCATTTTTATTTTTGTGTTACTGGTAGTGAAATGTTTCAACACGTGTATAGTGTAGGGGGGGGTACAAACTTTATTTCAACCCGGGGGATATGTAGTGTGTATGTAGTGCAGAAAAAAAAAAAATACTTTATACCAATAAAAAAAAAAAAAAAATGAAGGGGTTAAAAATAAAAAATTGAAGGGGTTAAAAAAAAAAAAAAAAAAGGTCCTGCGCCAAAAATTGAGCACAGATGTTGGTCAGTAACGTCTGTCACTGAACAGCGCTCAAAGGCAACAGGAATTTGATCAAAAAAAAAAAAAAAATAGATCAACCCTGTGCCGAAAAAGCTGATCAGTGATGTACGTCACTGATCAGCGCACAGTGGCCACAGGACACCCACAAAATCACAGTGTGTGTAAAAAAAAAATTAAAAAAAGACCCCACAGCACTCACAAAAAAAAAAAAAGGTGATCAGTGATGCGACACTGATTACCAGTGAGGTGCAGCAGGTGCACAACCTTTGGTGCAACTGACAGGTATATATATAAAAAAAAAAAACCTCTGCACCCCCAAAAAAGTTGCGGCGGGGGCAGCAGACACAAAATTTAGCACTCTCTGTCACTCTCTGTCACTATCTCTCACTATCTATCACTCTAGGACACTAAAAAACCTGCACCCCCAAAAAGGGGGGGTAGCAGACACAAAATATACACTCTCTATCACTCTCTGTCACTATCTCTCTCTATCTCTCTCTATCTCTCACTATCTATCACTATCTATCACTCTATGACACTACAGCAGCAGCACTGACAGGTATATCTATATATAAAAAAAAACCTGCGCCCCCAAAAAGTTGCTGATCAGTTAATTTATACTGATCAGCACAAAAGGAGGGGGCAGCAGTCAGTTATATAAAAAATATATAGCACAATCTGTCACTATCTCTCTCTATCTCTCTCTCTCTATCTCTCTCTATCTCTCTATAACTATCACACTGCAGCAGCACAAAATATAGCACTCTGTCACTAGGCCTCTCTATCTATCGCTCTCTCTCTATCTCTCTCTATCTCTCTATCTCTCTCTCTCTATCTATAACTATATCACACTGCAGCAGCACAAATATAGCACTCTCTGACACTATCTCTCTCTCTATCTCTCTCTATCTCTCTCTATCTCTCTATCTCTCTCTATCTATCTCTCTATCTAGCTATTACACTGCAGCAGCACAATTTCACAGCACAGGAAGGCACAAGTAGCAACAGGATCCAGGAAGCATCCAGCACACTACTAGGCAAGTGATCAAGCAGCGATGAAGCAGTGATCAGGTAAGTATGGAGCAAGGTTCTGGTCAGTATATGGTGGCAGGTGGCACGGTGACCGCACTGCACGCTATTCCAGACCGGAATGGCGTCTGCAGTGCAGTCACCGTTAGTTTAAACCCCCCTCCATGGCTGTGATTGGTCCGTCGGTCCGACGGACCAATCACGGCCTTTGGGGGCGGGCGGGGTGAGGTGGGGTGACACCAGTGTCACCCTTACACCCCGCGGTGATTGGTGCTGTACTTTACAGCACCAATCACCTCCGATCCCGTGTCACCGGCGAACGTTATTCGCCGGTGACACAGGAAAACGCTGTAATTGGCTGTTCACACTGAACAGCCAATCACAGCGATCGCCGACGGGGGGGCGGCATCGCAGCCCCCCCTGGGCATGCACGGACATGTCTGCTGTCAGGGACAGCAGACATGTTGAAACTGTCACCGCGTCTATAGACGCGGTGACAGTTTAAATCCATGACGTACATTTACGCCATGTGTCGGGAAGTGCTTCCCGACCATGACGTAAATGTACGTCAAATGTCGGGAAGGGGTTAAATTGCTAATGTACATATGTAGCGGCTTCAGCAGCTTATATATTCTCTGGTGAAATAGTTGCCTAAGAAAAAATGTAACAGCTTGTTGTGTAACAAGGACGATTCTATTTATGAAATGCTTGCAATGTTTTGTGTTATTATTTGTTCTGATTGCCTGGGGCTACATAATAACAAGGGCCTTTATAAATTCCAAACAGCACAGAAGACATATGGCAGATAAATAATGCAAAGCTGTCTGTTTTTGCTGCATTTTACTTACACCTTCAGTACTGCAGATGCTAGAAACAAGTTCCCAGCGAAATTCCTCCTGAATAAATGTTTCATACCTTCCTTATTCTACCAGATCATGAATAATAGTCATCATAGCTCAGATTTATCTTTTAGTTTGGGATTTATGTAAAATGTTATACTTATCAGCAGAATGCTGACGTATCACAGGGCTGTACCCAGGGAAATACAGTTCTCTAATAAAATGCTCCCTATTATTAACCTACACCCAAGTAAATCATACTTGCCTACTTTTTCATTCTCCTATCCGGGAGAAGCCCGGAGAGGAGACCAGACTGCAGCATGTCAGGGGGCAGGACGTGGTGGATGTCACCAAGCCCCGCCCCCATAGCAGGCAAAGGAGACAATTCGCGGGTCCGCGATTTGGGGACGGGGCTAAAATGCAGCAGACTCACTGCATTTGCGGCGAAACCTCACTGATTAAGGCAATGATTTCTCCCTAGCATTTAATATGGCGAGGGGGTTTGATGGCGAGAATGACTTTTTCTTGCCGAAAATAAGCAATCCCCGCCTTAGAAAACCCCCTCGCCGGTGCATTGAATACTGCCCAATGTAGTTATTTCTCCCACCCCCTTGCACAATGGTTCCAAAAGGTTTTTGAATCTCTGCAGATCAGGTTAACAACATGTTTTTCTTGGTACCCCCTAGGCCAGACATTGCTCATTGAGAAATTCTGAAACAAATTATAAAATTAAGTAATCAGCCATTACATAAAATATATTTTAGTGTGTACAGTATTCTAAATATTGTCATGGATGCGCACTCCGTCTGGTCAACAATCCTGTCATCCTGCATGTACAGACAAGGTGATGATATATAGTGGATTCCGTAACAGTCTACATTGGAATTGAACATTGCTGAATGTATTTTTTCCTAAATAATTTTATGGTGCTCTCATAAAATGAATGCATTCTAGAGGGGTCATTAAGACTGGGGCAGCTGATACAATAGTTACTTAACCAACAATGTGTGGGAACAAATACAGGGCCAGATGCACTAAGCTTCAAAAAGTGGTAAAATGGAGAGTGATAAACAGCCAACCAATCAGCTCCTGTCTGACATTTTTGAAACAGTCTATGACATAGCAGGTAGGAGCTGATTGGCTGGATGTTTATCACTCTCCATTTTATCACTTGTCAAGCTTTCTGCATCTGTCCCACAGTCTTTATATCAGCCTACGTTTAAAAGGCTGCAGACTATTTTATACGGAACGGACTATATATGGGTCACCAAACCTGTGACCGTCTATACATACAAAATTGATTTTGTTAGCAAGTTATATATGCTTTTATTCATTTAATAAATTTTCTATTTTTATTTCAGTTTATTTTATAACTTTTTTATCATTATTATTTTTACTGTTTATCCTTTGTGTGTTTATCCGCCATGTATCTGTATACCGCTTTTAGGGATTTTATTATATATGTCCATATTTTGATAAAGTTTTTGTGTTATAGATACATGGGATTGTGTTTTAAATAAATACCTTTTGATAAACATACAATATTTTTATATATTATTACATTTATTTCTGTATTTGGGGAGGATATGCGCAGAGTTCTTTTCCTCCCTTTCCACGTGTTGTAGTTTGGATATTTGTAGTATATATCCCCTGAAATCAGCAGCAATCCATTTTCTTGCATGTTTCGAGCACAACTTCACTTCTTTATACAGAAATAATGGTTGGTGAATCAGTAAGCTGATATGGCTACACCAGTGAATTTCAACCTTTACCTTACCTTGTGGCACACTAAATAAGATTTTAAAATTGGCAAGGCACACCATAAGATTCCACAAGGCAAAACACATTGGCCCCCACAGGAAATAAACTAAACCTATTGGCCCGCATATAAAAAACAATTCACATCATGGCACTGTCTCACCATCATTGTGAGATTGTAACAGTACATGCTTTAATGGTTTTATAATCATCAGTTCAGTTATAAAACCTTCACTCCTATCATGCCTAGAATTTGTTCTTGGTGTAACATTATCAGAAATAATACCATAGTTCACAAATGCCATTAAAATACGCATTTCATACATTTTTGAAGGCCAAAATATAACTCAATGCATCAGATTCTTGTTTACAGCTAATTTATTCATATAATCACTTTTTAATTTGGGTTATAGGATAACTGATAAACAGCACACATGTCAATTGATTTACCATAATAATTGCTAATTGCCAGGATGTGATCACTAGAACGCCTCCACTTGTCTGGACTTCTTATTACATTCTGTAGTATGGGTTGTTCTTGCCTGATGATCAGCAGACAGTACTGGAAATGGAAATCTGGCGTCTGATTGCGAATTTGGCGGGGTTGCTGGACGCTAGCCGAACTCTGAGGTTTTTTAAAGGGGCAGTTATTTACAAGGCAAAATCACTCCTTGAAAATGACTGACCCTTTGAAAAACCTCTGAGTTCTGCCGGCATCTAGCACAGCTGCCGGACTCGCACCGCAATACATCCGGACCATTGTTTTGGAAATGTGAACACCTCTTTTATTAGGGTGCTAGTGAGCTTATTAAAGCGAGGATGACCTACGTTTACTGATGATTATATTAATTCTATCAAGTTTTTGTAGAGCTCTAGGATTTCCCTTTACACGTCTGAAATTTGTTTATTCATCTTATTTGATGGGGCGTTATCTGAACTGTCAGACTTTATCGTAAATGACAGGTTTCATATAGAATTATAAGGCCTACATCTGTCCCTCTCTTGGTAGAGGTTGGTGATCTCCCTGTGAATAGTCATCCTGTTGAAATATTAAGAGATGGTGAAAATTATCTTTAAATGTCCATATAGCCATTCCCAAGGGGCGCTTTATTTCATCACACAGTAACATGCACAAACATTCTGCCCTACAGAGCGTTCTACTGTAAAATGTTTTTTACCTAATTTTTTTATGTTTTCTGAATACTGTATCTTCACTCTTTGTTTCCAACTGACATCTGTAAGGGTAATTTTAATGTTGTCTTCATATTTTTTTTTTTTTTTAGCTCTATATCCATTTACAGCCCAAAGGAGAACCCAAATGTCTTTGATGCAGCCACATTCTTCCAATGTGTCGGGAATTTCCTGGGAATATTTGCTGGTTCCTTTGCTATTGGATCAGCTTATGCTGTTGTCACAGCTCTAATATCCTTTTTGTATACATTATATGTAAGTATTTCTAGAATCCTGATAAATACTAATTATATGTTCGTAGTGCTTGCAGTAGTGTTGTAGTAGTGGCTGGAGCATGAACGGTCCATCAGAGGAATGCAGTGGTAGGGGCCCATGTTTAGGTGTATGACCAGTCTCTGGAGTGGGTGGGGCCAGTAGCCACATAGCTAGTCAGACAAGTTCTGTACGGGGCCATTTTGACTATCTATGGGGGGGGGGGGGGGTTGTGTGCTGAGTATGGGGGGCTGTGCTGGTTATCTGAGGTGGCTGTGCTATTTATGGGGAACTGTGCCAACTATCTATGGGCTGTACTTTATGAGGGGCTGTGCTTTATGAGGGGCTGTGATTTCTATGGTGGCTGTCCTGTCTATCTTTGAAGGGCAGTGCTTTATGGGGGCTGTGTTAAATACCGCAGTATACAGATGGAGCCACACTCATCTATAGCGCCGACGCAGCGAGACAACTGTCTCGGCGTGCCGATAGCTGTGGCATGGACGTGCAAGTGTCTCATATGCTCATGCATCTATTGCCACGAATGGGGCACATGAGCGTCACTTGCATGCTTGCCTCATTTGCGCCGCATCCCGCCGTTTGGCACGCTGAGAGCCATGTGAATGAGCATGGCACCATCTGTAGTTTACTATCTTAAAGGTTAAAGACCCCTGCATTAGAGCATGGTACAGGCGCTCTGCTAAATATATATAGTAAATAATGCTAGAGCATATATGATAATGTACCAGATTTACAGTATAAAAGCAATGCACTGTGTATATATATATATATATATATATATGTGTGTGTGTGTGTGTGTGTGTGTGTGTGTATATATGTATACAACGAAAACCTGCACTCTCACCCTCAGATAACGTAACCGTTATAGCAGTGCAGAGATGCCCACAGTAATATATAAATACAGACAATTCCCCTAAGGGAAAAACAGCAATTCCCCTAAGGGATCAACGCACTACTAGAGGCTGGTGGCCAAAGATGAAGATGAGTATGTGGACAAAGAGGGTTGTTAATTCTTTGAGTATGGGAGAGCTGTGAGTGAAATGTGAAGAGAAGAGGGCTTTGACAACAGGAGGGAAGAGGGCCCTGCTCTGAGGCGCTTACAATCTATTAGGATGGAGAGACAGACAGAGTACATGAGGTGGGAGGTGGCTTGATAGCAGGATGTAAGCAGGCAGAGATGGTCAAGGCATGAGACAGAGCGTCGAAGGACCAGCCTTAGGTCTAGGTTATAGTTGAGTTTTCAGAGCCCATTTGTAGCTTTGCAAGGTCGGAGAGAGTCTAATGGAGCAAAGGAGTGCGTTCCACTAAATCGGTGCAGCATGGGAAAAGTTCTGAACTATAGTGAGGGAAGCAGTGATGAGGGTGGAGCAGTGGAGACAGTCGTCGGCCGACTATAGAGGGCAGGAAGGTGTATGAATGGATATGAGGTTGGAGATATAGGGAGCAATGGAATTAGAGATGGCCCTGTATGTTATTGTGAGGTGTTTGAAGAGGATTCTGTAGGGGAATGGGAGCCAGTGCAGATTTCGTTGAAGGGGAGTGGCAGAAGTGGAGTGGTGGTAGAGGAAGATAAGCCTGGCTGCAGAGTTAAGGACAGATTGGAGAAGAGCCAGCTGGGAGCAAGCAAGGCCAGTGAGGAGATCATTAGTAGTTGAGCCGTGAGACAACCAGTGAGTGGATGATAAGTTTAGTTGCATTTTGGGATCTAAAAATGCCTGATACGAGCAATGTCGCATAACTGGAACTGACAAGAATGGGCCAGAGCTTGGATGTGGGGTGCAAAGGAGAAGGAGGAGTCAAGAGTGACACCCAGGCAGCAGAGTTGGGAACGGGTGAGATGACTGTTGTTAACAGTGATAGAGATATTAGTAGGGGGTGTAACTCTAGGTGAGGGAATTACAATGAGTTCAGTTTTGTCCATAATTGAGTTTCAGAGAGTGCTCAGACATCCAGGAGGAGATGGTGGAGAGGCAGTTGGAAACCTGAGAGAGCGCTCTGGGGGACAAATCAGTAGAGGAGAGGTAGATTTGTGTCTCATCAGCAGAGAGGTAGTATTGGAGGCCAAAGGAGTTAATGAGTGCACCCAGGGAAGAGAAGTCCAGGGAGAACAGAGGGATGCCAAGGATGGAAACGTGAAGGACACATACAGGAATGATGGAAGTTGGTGAGGTGGTGCCAGACTGAGAAGGAATGGTTGAAGAAGTAAGAGTAACCAGTCAAGGACCATGCCAGAGAGGCCAATGTTTTGAAGTATGTGGAGGAGGAGAGGGTGATCCACAGTGTCAAAGGCAGCAGAGAGGTCCAGACGGATAGGCAGAGAGAAGTGGCCCCTGGTTTTGGCTGATAGGTCATTGGTGACTTTCACCAGGGCAACCTCAGTGGAGTACAGTGGGCAAAAGCCAGATTGAAAGGGATCAAGGATAGAGTGGTCAGAGAGGTAGCTGGTGAGATGCCTGTAAACCAGCTGTTCAAGTAGTTTAGAGGTGAATGGGAGAAGAGAGATAGGGTGGTAGCTTGTGGTAAATAAAGGGTTTTTAAAGAATAGACCATAGCATGTTTTAGGGGTGAGGGAAACATACAGTACCAATAGAAAGGGATAGGTTAAAGAGGTGAGCAAGGTGGGAGCAGTCAGTGGGGGAGAAGGAATGGAGGAGATGGGAGGGGGTCCAAGGGACAGGTAGAGGATGCGATGAGTTAGTGGACTTCCTCATCTGTAGTGAGTCAGATGGAGGATTGAGTTGCATAGTTGGAGGGGGAGGATGATTGGGGTGGGTAGCATAGGGGGATGGGAGGAGTTATGATGACTTTTCTAAATTTTAGAGTGGAAGAAGGAGGCAAAGTCAGTGGCAGTGAGGGATGATGGGAGGAGGGGTGGAGGAGGGCAAAGGAGAGTGTTGAAAGTTTCAAACAGACTGTGGAGACTGGAGGACTAGAGATGAGTGATTTGAAAAAAGATGGTTTGACAAGGGAGAGAGAGCAGCACTGGAGGAGGAGAAAAAACTTAAAATGGAGTCTTTCAGAGAGTGAGATTTCCTCCAGAGGAGTTCAGCTGAGCGTGCACATTTTTGTAAAAATCATGTTAGTTTTTGTGCCATAGTTGGGGAGGGACAATATAGAGGGGGGCCACAATGTTGAGAGCAGAGGTAAGAGAAAAGTTATAAGAGGCATCCTGGTTGGGGCAGTCTCCAGGGAGACAGGATAGCAGGATCAAGTCTGGTGACTGTGGGTCGGGGGGGGGGGGGGGGGGGGGATGATGAGTGGGTGAAAGAAAGAAGTTTGTGGTCAGAGAGTGGGAAGGAAAAATTAGAGAAATCAGAGAGATTACAATGGTGGATAAAGACTAGGTCAAGTTGGTGTCCGAGATTATGAGTAGTGGTGGAGGTCCATTGAGAAAGTTCAAAGGAGGCGGAAAGGGCAAGAAGAATAGAGGAGGCAGCCTTAATGATGTCAATAGGAATGTTAAAGTCACCAAGGGTGATAGAGGGGAGGTTGGAGGAAAGAGTGTGTGGAAGCCATGCAGCAAAGTTATCAAAGAAAGGGGAGCAGTGGCCTGGGGGGAATAGATCATAATTACAAGGTGAATGGAGTAGAAGAGGCGGATAGTGTGTATCTCAAAGGTGGAGAATGTGAGGGAGGGCTCAGGTGGAATGATGTGGAAGGTGCAGTTGGGGGAGAGAAGGCTGCCCACTCCTCCACCCTGGCGGCCATCAGGTCTGACCGAGCAGGTAAAAGAGAGGCCTCCATAGGAAAGGGCAGCAGGGAGGGTAGTGTAAGAGGAGGAGCACAAGTTTCAGTGGTGGCGAGAAGGTTAAAAAAGTGGGAGATGAAGAGTTTGTGGATAGTTGGAACACCAATTTCTCAACATTCAGCTTTATTAGTAAATGATAGCCTGTCGACTTTCGGTCTCTGGGAACCTTTCTCATGGCAGTGGAAGTTAAACAGCAAATCCAGACATCAGGTTAAATCAAGGAATAAACAAATCTTGCAGGGAACTGGGGACAGGGAAATGCTGCCTGGGGCCCTGCTTATAAGGGGAGTTAATACTCCTGCCGCTGATATGCGTTCCACAGTGTGGAACGCATGATGTCACTTCCATACCATCAGGTACAAAGGACTAGTCACGTGATCTAGTCACATGTCCAAACCTGCCACATCCATCCATTGGCTAAAGATTGGTCACATGTCTATGTATGTAAACATTGAATGGAAGCATGTCAAAACAGTGAGGTAGGCACACTATAGGACCATATCTTTGCATATACTGCTGCAAGCCGGGAATCTGCATTGAGGGAAGGGGATAGAACAATTTGATACAACAAAGGATAATGATGGCATACAAGAAGGCTCCAAACCTAAAGCAACAATTGTTGAGACCAACAAGTCAACCTGATAATTCCAAGAACACCACATGGTTGTTAGAAAAAAATACCAGGATACGCCAGGTGTAGTAGGTGCACCACTTGCCGGAGCATGCTGGTGGGTTGTCTTTCCCACTTTTTTAATTAAATAATTTTGCGTACATTGTGACACACCCCGAGCATAGCCCAGCATGCCATTAGCATTTACCGGCCACCTAATTACATAAGGCTTCCGTGTTCCTGCATCAGGTGTGAATGAGATGATAGGCTTGCGGTACAGTATCCCAAATGTCCTAGCGGTTAAGCCCATAGCATGCCTTGGGTTCAGATGAGCGACTCATTTTTTTTAAAATAATTACACTGTTTGTTGTTTTATATGTGTACATTAAAATGTGTCTATACTGTATTTAGGCTTTCCTTCCACTTTACTTGTGCACATAATTTGGTGTGCAAAAATATGCCTCACCAGAGTGCGTTCTACTGTATGCATGTGGACTCTGCTCCTCCATTTCCAGGAGCACAGCTACACCTCCGTTTCCATACTGTAGCTGTGCTCCTACCCCCAGTCTATAAACTCTCCACCCACATTGGATGCTACACTGCTAGTTGACCTCATAGTGGGCCTTATTCTGGTTCACTCCTTCTGGCAAATTACTTCTTAGATGGACAAAACCATGTGCACTGCAGGGGGGGGGATGTAAAATGTGCAGAGAGAATTAGATTTGGGTGAGTTATTTTGTTTCTGTGAAGGGAAAATACTGACTGCTTTATTTTTACACTGCAATATAGATCTCACTTTGAAGAAAAACCCTACCCAATTCTCATTCCCTCTGCACAAGTAACATCTACCCCATCTGCAGTGCAAATGGTTTTGTCCATTTAAGAAGGAATTTGACAGAAGGAGTTAACCAAACCCCCCCCCCCCCCTCCCCCCTGTGTGCTGCAATGTACAGTAACAAGGATTTGCTCAATGTGATGGGGGCAAAACCATCTCTGGTGGCTGTGAATCATAATGTAGACCCTGCACTTGTGGAGATTCTCATCAAAGCCACAGTAGCAGCATTGCCATGCCTGAATATATGATAAACTGATTTTATTTGCTCTGTGGTACAATCTCTATGCTTTGATGACAATTATTTTTGTTGCGTAATTAGCACCCAGATGTTAACATTTTCCATTATCTGGAAAAGCTTAGTTTTTTAACCAATAAGCTTGTTAGAGAAAAGTATCCATGTCTAAATAATCCACATTTTAAGACTGTTTTTTCCTTAATAAGTTTTTGTCACTTGACAAAATTCACAAAGTTGTGCGAGTTCCCTATGTTAGAGATGGGACTATTTTTCCTGTTGTCTTGGAGCGCCTTCCTATCTGCAGAAGCAGCAGGACTCACAGGTACTATAGGGTTCATATGAAGATGAACAATTTATAACAGTTGAAATAACAGATATTTTGTATGTGTTAATTCTGATACTCTAGTGCAGATGATTTTTTTTTTTTTTGGTGGGGGAATTCATAACATCATAAACAACATGCAGTAGACCAACAAGAATACATAATAAAGCAGCATTGGGTCATGCACAAAAAAGGGACATTCTAGTCCGCAGCTTACAGAGCAAATGCATCTCCCAAACTGTGAGGGGTGAATATCAATAAATCAACAAAATAATACCTCAAATCCCTGGAAACCTGCTACACGTTTCATAATGCCAGTCCACTGCTTCAGGCAGTCATAAAGCAAGTCTGTATTTCATTTTTTTTTTTTAATTATTATTATTATTTGTATGCCTTTTATGACATTTGTTTTATGATTTGAGACTGATCTCATTTAAATTGATTTGATGGAATTTTATGCAATATGTTGTCTGTAATATTGAGAATCTCTTTGTATTTTATATTGATATACATATCTCCATGATATTTAGCAGTTTTAAATAGTGGGTATCCGTTCCTACTTACTTTTACTAGGGTACTGCCATTATTCCCATTCCCTGAGAGGAGACAGCCCTCAATGGATCCTGGCAATGAATTTGGCTGGTAACAGCACATCTGCAGTCTGGTCCGCCAGTCCCAGATGGAGGTAACACCTCGCAGTGGAACTGCTTTTATTGTCTGTGACTGACAGGTAGGAATTCCAATAGGAAGTCATTGCCAGTCACAGTGAAGCCAGTGGAGTCGAGGGGTGACATACTTTACTGGGGGCTGCAGTCATGCTGCCCACAGGTAAAATCTGCCACTGATGGGCATAATTCCTACTCTCAATTAAGTATTAATTTAACTGACATTTTTGTTTGGACAATCCTGGTCTCATTATGGGTCTGAATCTGAGTTTTGAGCAAAGCATTAAAAATAAATAACATTTTATTTCTGGAACAAAACTAGCCCATAAAGGTTAGACAAGTTTATTTTTGCACTGCAATTTAAATGAGTTTGGACAGAACCCTTTGAAATCTGGATCAGTGCATCATGGTTTGACCCTGGTGGCAGGGCCAGGTCACTACCACCCCCCTTCACCCCAAATTACCTTCAATACCTACTTTCTGGATGCTTAAGTGAATGTTCAGAGGTGAGACATATGAAGCCTCTATCATTGCGCCCGCCAACGCAACATATGTCTAGAGCTGGCGGGGGGGCATGGCCGGCAGAAGGGGATGTGCGAGCGCGTCCCAGTGCCGAGAATGGGGCGCACTAGCACATAATGCACGCGCGTCCCATTCTGGCAGACGGGGATGGGGCGGCAGAGGCTGGCGGGGGCTTGCGGCTGGTGATCACATAACCGGGAGCCTCTCCAATGAGAGCGGCTCCATCTGTATCTTACAAATCCCAAAGCCGCCACCTGCATTAAGTACAATAAAGATGTCTTCCTCATAGAAGTAATTAATTTTGCGATAGCCAAAGTCAGTGGCGCCCCCCAGATTATGGCGCCTCATGTAGCTGTGTAATGGTAGAGCATTCCCTTCATGGTGGGTGCACACCTATGCAGTTATTGGGTTGATCAAACAATTTTGGCTGAACGGTCCAACGATTGTATAGGTACATATGCAGGAGTGTTAGCCGATAAATGTCTTCAAGTGCTTCTGCAGTGGTCTCACTTGATGTTTAGTTTAATATTTAATATTAACTGGAGAGTGAGACAAAAATGGGCCAGGCCCTGCAGATAAATCAATAAGTGTGTATGAAGCTTTAGACTTTATTGAGTACCAACGAATGGTAAATATTTGTAGCAAGTAACATTGTGTACTCTTTCCATCTTGTACATCCTAAAGAAGCAGTAAGTGCTCTATAAGCAGGTGTTTAGCTAAGTAAGTTATCCTTGAATTAAGACAATGTTAAGTGCATGCCAGGGGCACTTTAAGAGAGAAGGGGCCCTTGTGTACATGGTCTTACAGGGGCCCCACTCCACATACACTGACCCACTTTTTTCTATACGTACCCTCTGGAGTCTTTTGTGGACAGCAGCAGCGCTGTAGAAATCACCAGGAAAATGGCACGATGGCAGCAGCATATCCTGGAGACTTGCGCTTGTGCAGTAGATTATAGTTCCCTTTGTGATCCTAGTGCCCAGAGTTTAGAGCGCTTCTGGCTAAAGAGGAGGGGGCCCAGATGGAGACTGCGCATGAGCCTCCTCCTTTTTGGAAGCGCCTTTCTGTTCTCATACAGTACATCTAGCCTCAATACACTGTGCACCAAGAGATGCCTGGAGTAAGCGAGTCCCACAGTCGGAGCCACGCTTATCTTTGCTCCCTCTGTGCTGCAGCATCTCACATTGGAACCATCAACAAGAATTGGATGCGCGATTGTCTCACATGCACACATGCCCCATTGTCGACGGTCAGCCTGCCGATGTGGGATGCTGCGGCTTGAAGGGAGCAAAGATAAGCATGGCTCCATCTGTAGATGCATAGTAATGTAAATAAGTGTTTTGAAAGGAAAATTTCGCACAAAGAGATGCTTGGCGCTACCGAGCCAGGCAACAACATGGTTTGACTAAAAGGTCAGTTTAACTTGCAAGCTAGATGTATGTTCTTGACAATGTCCAAAGTTCTTGACAATGGCCAATACACGTACTGTATGCAAGTTCAATTAATGTTGATCCTTAGAAGACATGTCTTTGAGGCCTAATTGAGAACATGTACCATGTCGTCATCTTAAATATTTCAAGATACTAAAAAACTACTGTATACAGTATATTGCTGCAAATTGTAATTTGAACTGTCTTCATGTTTAATTTAAGACCCATTATATATTTTGATTAGCTTTAACTTCATAATTAACACACAAAAATGCAATTAAGAGATGCCCATAAACTGGTATGATCTCTGGGGCTGCACCATTGGTGGGCTGTCATGGCTATGTGACATTTAATGTTTCATTAATCATCTGATTTAGGTACAGTTGGTGGCTGGTATGTGTCAGGAGTATTATTTTTGCAAATTTTCTACTGTGTGGTGTAATGGGAATTATGGGCACAACTGTGTGGCATAATGGGCATAAAGAGAATTAGAGGGAACAACTTTGTGGCATACATTTCATTACGTGCATAACTGTGTGACATAATGGGAATAACAGGGAACAACATTGTGGCATAATGGGAGTTGTGGGCACTGATGTATATTAGGGGCAGTACTGTATATGATTTTTAAAAAATCCTATATTTATCCCTAGGACATATAATATAACATGTAGTGAGAGAAATGCAATATGTGGGAACCAATGCATGTACTGGTTGGGTCCTCAGAATGTTGTTGCCACACCATTATTTTATAGGCATGACTTTGGAATGTAAAGTTGTGTAGTTAAAGCATAGTTTGGCATCTTACTCAGATATTGAGTACAAGACAAGCCCCGTGTAGGGCTACCAGCCATGGTGATGAGCCAGAAAGTTGCTTTTCTGGCCTTTTTTCTGAACCTGGGAAAGAATTTCCAATCCAGAAGGTGGCTATGAGACGTATAGGAAGTAAGGGGGATCTGTGCCTGCACGAAAAAAAACATGTGGGGACTCTGAGCCGGCATATAAAGGTTCATGAGGGAACATTGAGATACAGTATATAAAGGGTCATGAAAGGAATCAGAGGATGAAAAATTAAAAGCATTGTCTTAAAATGTGTTCATTTTTTAAGGGGTATGCCAAAGGAAATCTCCCTGGGCCAGTGATGTAGCGTGTTCCCACAGTGCCCGGAGCATGTGTGTGCTACGGCACCCTCTCCAATCCAAGGACAGTATTGCCATACAATTATGCCATACAAAATTAGACAAAATTCACTTTATGCCACATAGAATTAGACAAAATTCACACAGAAGGAGACAAAATTCACAGGGAATGAGTAAAAAATCACATTATGCTGCACTCAATGATCCAAAATCCACACTGGTTGAGCCAAAATTCATGCCATGCCACACAGAATGAGCCAAAATACAGGGAGAGACAGCGGGATGTGGGTACAGGTACAGCGGGTGTTGCGGGCACAGGGACAGTGGCAGAGGGGAATGTGGGCACAGGGACAGTGGCAGAGGGGGATGTGGGCACAGGGACAGTGGGGAGAGTGAAAGGCAGCGGGCAATGTGGGACAGGTACAGCGGGGACATGGGGACAGTGACAGAAGGGACAGCGGGCTGGAGCAAAACTGCTTACTTTTCAATAATAGAGGGCTTCAGCGCCAGCGGCGGCTGGAGGAGGGAATGCAGGCTTCCCAGCGGGGTCCGGGTATACACCCGCAGCGTTAAGAAAGCTGGGATGGCAGGACCGCCGCTGCGGGAGGAGGTGAGCTGGGCCCCTCTGCCAGGTGATCGCAGGGGGGAATCTGGCTGCCGGGTGATGAGAACGGGGGCTGGCTGCTGAGTGATAGCGGCAGTGGGGATGCTGGTGTAGGCTGCAGGGGTGCCGGTGTGGGGGATGTGCCTCTCATGACATTGTGATGGGTACCGGCGTCTCTCTCCGCTCTGCTAGGGTGCAGCAGTGCTGTCATCTCCCTGCACTGTGGCGCCATCACCATCGCAGGCGCCTGGAGCCCAAGCTCCACCAGAACCACCCTCGCTACGCCTCTGCCCTGGGCTACACTTGGTCTAGAGCAGGGCCTGCATGTCCTATATGAAATGTACAGTCTCCACCACTTGTGGTTCGGTACAATATCTCATCTGTTTTGTTTATTGAGAACATCCAGAAGCACTTTACTACAAAAGCATATTTACCATACAGATCCTTCCCTCTCGGGAACTTTCACTAACTGCATTTATGGTTCTTTCTGTCATTTCCTTTTGGATGTTCCGTTATCACCTCACAATTTGTATTTTAAAAACTAGGTTTATAATATTTCACCAGACAACAGGAGCCACTGGGTGTCATTCTTGACTCAAAACTGGCTTTTGAGTCCTTTTACATAAGTATCGTCTCCACAACATGTATGTAGTTTACAGAAGACAAAGCAAAAGCTGTGGTGTAATTCCTGTCTACTGGTGTTCACCTAGCTTCACTACATGCCATTTTGAAGAAAGTGGGTTGCTAATTTTCTCACCATTGCCGCGCTGCTCTGCTGGTCCTTATACTGGTTGGGCCTATACAGGGCGATTCAAAAGTCGCAGTACACCCTTTTGTTTCAAAAACTGTGCAGGCAATGGGGAAACTGAATAGTTTTTTTTTTTACATCTACTGATGACAAGCCTTTAAGAAAATTAAGCTCTTTACAGGTCTAATAATCTCTCCATACTTTACCCCTTACATTGATCAATATCTGTGCCCCACACTTATTACTATCTCATATTCTCATTAACACTACTTCTTTTTTTTATTCCTTCTGTGTGGAATTCCCCTCGTGTACAGCAGCATTGTGCTCTAACATCCAATCTTTGTAGAGTGTATTGAAAATATACCGCTCGAGACCATCAAAATATTCAAGATCATTTAATTTCTATTTCCATCAACCTTCTAGGGATTGGTGAAACCTTAACCACCCCCCCCCCCCCCCCCCCCCCATCTGAAACGTATATCCCTGCAGTGCTCTCTCTGGATGGAGAGAGGGGTCTTTCTCGCTCCCCTTGTCTCAGTGATCAGCAAGGGGCAGGTATGGGAGCCATTCCCTTTCTATCTCTGACCACCGCATTATCTCCCAACAACCTATTCCGCAGCTTCCCAAATTAAGTTGCTCTTGACCCTGGGGGTTATTCTGGTTTACTCGCAACTAACTCTCTCTGCGCATGTTACATCAGCCCCCCCCCCTGCAGTGCATATGGTTTTGTCCATTAGAGAGTGATTGTGCCTTTGCGAGTGAACCAGATTAACCCCCTTTGTCTTCTTCTCCTCACTGGACACCCTCCTCTCCCCACTAATGATAATAATTCCTGAAGTTCCTGCAATGTAATCCATTTACAAATCAAGAAAATGTATCCCAAATCTTAAATGAGTTCTGTCTACTAATACCACATTAGCACAGCATTTAGGGCCTTATTCTAGTTCACTCTTTCTGACAAAATCCTTCTTAGATGGACAAAACCATGTGCACTGCAGGGGGGCAGATGTAACATGTGCAGAGAGAATTAGATTTGGGTGAGTTATTTTGTTTCTGTGCAGGGAAAATACTGACTGCTTTATTTTTACACTGTAATATAGATATCACTTTGAAGTAAAACCCCACCCAAATCTAATTCTCTGTGCACATACATGTTACATCTGCCCCACCTGCAGTGCACATGGTTTTGTCCATCTAAGAAGGATTTTGTCAGAAAGAGTGAACTAGAATAAGGCCCTTATTTACAATGCTGGTATGTAAATGTACAGTAATTTGCATTTTGACATCCAATGTGTATCTATTTTCTTTTTAGATTTAATTTACAATATTATTCCGTCTGCATTGCTATACTACAGTGGCAAAAATGCAATAAGATATCATTCATGATGACCGGCTGAGATTTCTGAGCAGAGAAATGTTTCCTAATCTAATACATCACTGTGCAGCGTAAAACTGCAACTGTAAATCATAGATTATGTGCAAGATTTCAAGAGTTCTGACAGTGCCCCAGGCTGGTGTGGAGTCTTTAATGACAGAAGCAGAGTGCGCGATTTCTCTGACATACAGTAAGGCCAGAGTTCATCTGTTGAAGGTAGAGGCAGAGGATCTTCTGAGCTTGATATTCTGCTATTAACTTTTTGAGCCATTCGTTTAAGCTTACAACGCCCTATAGCAATATTTATCTATATGGTTATCATTTTATATATATATATATATATATATATATATATATATATATATATATATCTTTGGTATCTCCAGAACAGAGAGTGGTCTGCACACCAGATTTTGCACAAAACCTTTTATGTCACATAAAAATGAATGAAAAAAGTAGCGCATTGCATTGGAATCATATTACAGCATAAGGGTGCAGGTTACTTATCATATCCCAACCCTGCATCATAGTGTCACAGGGGAACCCGTCACCAGCCTCCAAGCATCAATACCCGACAGCCTGTTTCAGTGGTGCGACCACCTTCCTTTGTCATTTTTATGTGACATAAAACGTTTTGTGCAAAATCTGGTGTGCAGACCACTCTCTGTTCTGGAGATACCAAAGATATGCAATTCTATATATGATCTGGCACCCTACTATTCCATCCACAACGGAGTGCGGTTTCTCATGTGTACATATATATATATATATATATATATATATATATATATATATATATATATATATATATATATATATATATATATATGGAAAAAGGTAAGACCAGCAGCATCAGATTTTATGATTTTATGACCTATCTTTGGGGGAGGACCATGTTTGCTAAGTATTCCCATACCATTGGATGCTATTAATCTTTTTTTTGGACTCCTCTTGTTGATTGTCTTCTGTCACTTCTGCACTTTAAAAATGCCATAAACTTTTACTTGTTTACTAAAATCTGATGCTGCTGGTCTTACCTTTTTCCATATCCTAACCTCCATATTGGGACCGGGCACTCAGTGGCTGATATCTGTTAGTGTGTGCGGTTTATCTCTATTTCATATATATATATATATATATATATATATATATATATATATATATATATATAAGCAAAGCAGAGTGGCACTCCAAAGACTTGACAATAATCAAATAAATTTAATGTAGCAATGTGATGTGATTTAAAAAAAATCACCAACGTTTCAATGCCGACTAGGGCATTTTCATCAATTTTCTAGTCTGCATTGAAACGTTGGTGATTTTTTGCTACATTCAATTTATTTGATTATCGTCAAGGCTTTGGAGTGCCACTCTGCTTTGCTTGTATCTACCCCTATTTTGGAGGCACCCAAGCTATCATCAGAAACTGCAAATAAATTGTGCCGGACCCTGCTGCTTTGTGTATATATATATATATATATATATATATATATATATATATATATATATATATATATATATATATATCATGCTTTTATTTCCTGTTCCCGCTATCATTTATTATGTGTCAATTTGTAGATAATATTTCTTGGCTTGTGTGCAGTTCATTGACATTTTAGTAATATCTTGATTTTTCTAAAAATTTGTTTATTAACTATAATTTGAGTTTTCGTGGGATATCGTAGTCCTTTTTGTAGACACGTTGTTTATTAAATCTATTGGATACAAGTGAAATTTTCTTAATTGCTGTAATTTTAACTTAAACACTGTATCTTTGAGAAACCTGAGACAAGGACTGTAAGCTGTCTAACCTTGATCTTTACTAGCTGACAAGTTATCCCACCAGCCAGGAGTCCTGCTGTGCAGCCTTTTCTCTAGGCAGAGATGCAGTTGGATGCTGTGATGTGTCACTGGCAATTTTTAACACAGGAAAAACATTGCACGCTTTACTAAAGAGTAGACTACTGTCAATTGTTCCATAAAATTGCTGGTTACAGAAAAAACAATCAGCACAGGTCTGGTTTAGTAAAAAAAAAATATATAGATATATTTAATATTGGGTTATTGATTTAAAAACACAAAACCATCTAAGGTATAAACAATTTATTTTTTTCACTAACACTAACCTAGCATTTTGAATGCAGATATTGCTGTGGTTCCAAAATATAAGCATTCTGAATATTATTTTAATATGATATATACAAAAAGAGAAAAGGGGCTGTCTAGAAAGGGTATTCAAAAATAAACTTGTTAACTTGCAGTATTCTATATGAATTAGGGATTTTTTTATTATAATGATTATTAAAAGCTAAGTTTTTACAATTTTTGTGCACCCTTTCTAGACAGTCCCTTTTCTCGTTTTGTATATATCTGTCAATTTTCGCTGTATAGGGCAGCACCCCCTACAATTATACATATGTATATTGTTTTTGGGGTTCAATATGTATCAATGAATATACATTAATATTGGGGTGCATATATATTCCTTTGCTCGGCTATTTCTGTATCATTTTAATCAGCAAGATCTGCTTGTGCATCTTTTTTTTTGCAAAACTGTGCATATAATAAGCATTTTGGTACTTGTTTCCTAGCACGGCACCCATCACATCGTATACCATAACACTTAATATGGTATACGATGGTATGCAATGCGATGCGATATTGTACAATAAAATATTGCATTGCACCGTATGCCATACAATGGCATACGATGCGATGGTATACGATTTTTGATTGTACAAGCACCCTGATGGGTCCTTACAATGATAAATGGCCCCCCATTGTTAACGCCACCCCCAGGATCAACTCCAACCCGAAGCATGGCGAGCGCAGCGAGCCCGCCAGGGGCGGTGGTATGCGTCCTCAGACCTATTCATACCCCCACTATCTACGTCGGCGTGGAGTTGATTTTAGATAGTGTGGCGAGCGCAGCGAGCCACGGAGCCCGAAGCTTGGCGAGCGCACCTGCATACATGTAAAGTAATAAGCATCCCCACGCTACGGGCTCGGTGGCTCGGTGTGCTTGCCACAATATCTAAAATCAACTCCACGCCGACGTGGATAGTGGGGGTATGAAAAGGTCGGAGGACGCGTACCGCAACCCTTTGCTGCGCTCACCACGCTTCAGGTTTGCGCTTCGGGTATGCAAGGGGAAACACTGACTAAACCCTAAAATGGAACGGGGTATCCCCAGTGGCCCCAGAGGAGCAACAATGCTCAGGAGATGACACACAATTACAAATGGACAGCATCGGTAGATATAATAACACAATACACGGTGTGGGCACAACAATGCGCAGGGATGGAACACAAATAATAAAGTAACCCCTGACCCGTCACACGGGGGTGAACAACCACCAGGGGCTTTACCACCCAGGCCATGCACAATATAACACAATGCAGATGATATTGCGGGTATACAAGGAGTAGAATGAAATGCAGGGCGAACCCTGACTAATCTGGGAGATGTTAGGACCACAGACGAAGGATGGACTGTAGCAGCGCTGATACCAGGAAACACCTGACAGGATATCCAGGGAACAGGAACTGATACTGGGAGCCAGCACACGGATGACCAGGACACAACCAGGACAAGAGAGCTATAACCGGCATCTGTGCCCAGCAGACGCCGGCTATTTATTCCAAACCCGCGCCTCCCAGCTGATTACGTCAGCCGCTGTGCTTCAGGCAGAAGTTCGGGCTGTGTCCTAGCAACTACCGACGCTTCCACCCTGAGCGGCTGGCAGAAGCTGGGGAAGATGGCGCCGGCTGCTGTGTCCTGCGGCTTTGGCACTGTGATTGACACCAGAGCTCGCAGGCGCACAGTGGCGCCTAACAGATGTATGTGGATTTATCTGTATTTATACTGTCTATTAAAGCTAATCACAGCCTAGTTTTGTAGATTCAGGCCATAATCTCTGTGGGTCCTGCAACAAGCCGTATAAAAACAATCACTATGCTTGATTTGTTTTTGACAAGAAATATTTCCATTATATTCTGGAAACCAAGTGACAATGATCTGGGCATTCTAATTCTGCATTTAGCTAGCAGTTTTTAACTGACAGCAAAACCTATACATTTGACATTATATTAAAATATCTATGTGGGCAACGCGTCTTTCATTGTCAATAAGTCAATACATGGAAATTTGTATGGGTAATGGCCATTTGAATTAATAGTATATCTTTGCACTGCAGAATGTTAATAAGAGCCATCAATTTCAGTTTGCCAGTTCTCTCGCGCCTGTATTCTCATGCACCAGTCAAGCTGCTAAATGCGAGCTGCTATTAACCTACAGGAAGTTCAAAATTCCCTTTTTTTGTTTTTGTTGCTAAAAGCAGAAAACCCTAAATTACTTATATAGTGCACATAGTTTATTACAGTCTGTTTCGTATCTGATCGTTGACTTGATCCTGTACCAGCATTGCTCTTATCTGAATGAGTTCTTTGTCATATGTCATAAAATTCAATTGGATACATTGTGAATTGATATTGTGACATTGCAAAACAAAAAGAAGAGATTAATTTATGCAGGGCAGACATTTTACCTGACAGCCTGAAACCAGAAGATATTGTGGCCATACACAGTGGGCCAATTTAGATATTTCTCAGAAACAAAGAAAAATGGTACTCTGAACTTGGGCGCTCCCCTTCTGGAAACAGAGTAAACTATAAGTAGGAAAGAGACTCTCTTTTATTTGATGTAGGGAATTTTCTACCGTCAATCTTTCAAATTTTTTCTCCTGGAGTTTTTTGTTTTTTTTTCCTGATATCACCGGTACACAGCAAACTCCACACCACACTGTGCTCATTCAGCTGGAAAACTTATGTGGTCACATGGGAATGACGTCATCTTAGTACTACAGGTCACATGTGGGAATAAGTCCTCAAAGGTCATAGGATGTTGAAGCAGGAGATGAAAGGACTTGAATGAACCTGGGCAGTCTGATTTAGCTGTTGCTCACAGTGTGACTTGAAGATAGCTGAATTAAGCCCACCCGAACGCATATAATGAACAATAATAATAAACCTTATTTACAAGTATGAGTAGGCAACTGGATCTGGTCAGGAATGAGCGGGAAATGACTGGGACCGGAAATGCTCAGAATAATACTGGAGCTGGGCTGGAGCAGAGTACTGCTTAAACCAGACTTGGAGCTGGGCTGGAGCATGTACAGCTTGAACCCGACTTTACCCCACATACAACTTGGAGCTGACCTGGGGCAAGTACAGCTTGCTTCAGACTAGACCTGGACACAACTTGAAGCTGATGCAAATGGAGGTCACAGGATTCTATATGGCGCAATGCAGCCCTGGTGTTACAGTTCCTAAAGTGTCACCAACACTTTACAACAGTACGAAAAACACAAAAATTGGAACTTTAAACAGTGAGGCGCAGAATATACTTAAAGACTTCCTTGGGTCTTCTTCTTTGTTGGTTATTCTGTGGTGGCAAGGATTTTTAGTCTTATTCTCCGTTTTTTCGTCAAGGTAAGTGTCCGTGATCAAAAAATAAAGAAAGAATAATAATGAGTTTCAACTTGTGCGTGGTTATTTGATTTGAGTCTATAAAGTAAGACAATTAGGTGCTCTTGAAATGAAGTGAAAGTGTACTGTGCGTACCAAACTCACGTTAAACAGGTTGGTACGAAACTTATAAAGGTATCTTTCGACGTGATGGTAGCTTCTATTATGTTTTTCCTCTTTTAGTGAGGGAGGGAGGTGATTCTCCGATGTGCTCAAAGAAAGGAGAAAGTACAATATATGTGTAGATTCATACAGAAGGATTTTTTTGATCTGTGAGGAGCCCCAAATAAATGATGGCGTACCTCACTCACCAAAATTATATGTGGATTAAACGTATCAAGGTATCTTTAAATTGTGGGCGTACCCTTACTCACGGAGTGTTTTAGAAGTTTCCACTTATAAAGGTTTCTTTACAGTGTCTCTGATATATTTCCCTTCTTTGGTAGAGGAGGGGGGTGATTCTCCGGTGTGCTCAAAGGAAGAAAAAAGTACAATATATGTGTAGATTCATATGGTATACGGAAGAGTTATTTTGATTTGTGAGGAGCCAGAAGAAGTGATGGCGTACCTCACTCACCAAGATTATATGTGAATAAAACGTATCAAGGTGTCTTTAAATTATGGGCGTACCCTTACTCACGGAGTGTTTTGAGAGGTTCCACTCATAACGGTTTCTTTAAAGTATCCCTGATTTTCCCAAGGTTTGTTGTAGGTCACCATTCAGAAGTTTCTCAAAAAGAAATCAATATGCCATGTGTCAGGGATATGGTCAATTTGATATGAGGGGTGAAGTATTACACCAAATTTAAGTACACCTCACCATTAATTATTTAGAATAGACAATTGATGGGCGTACCCCGACTCACACTTGTGTGTTTGATGGTCCGCTCATCAAGGTTTCTTTTATGGGGATAGGGCTCCAAAGCTTTTTTTTCCCCTTTTTTTAAATAGGATTTTCTCGTTCAATATTCGTTGAATACGGTGATGCAAGGCCTATAGCGGTTTCTTTTATAGGAGACTTCTTTTTGAAAAAACTTTCAGCCCAATCCGTTTTTATCAGAAAAATATCAAAAATTCAGCTTTTAATCCAATTATTCCACTAGGTAAAACATCTCCCATATGGGGCATCAATATAAAACAGCAGTTTCCATAGAAAGTCCAACAGTTGTTTTTAAAAAAACAATATGTATAAAAAATAAAAAATAAAGAAATGCAGCAAAAAAAGTTCTTTTAAAAATCCAATACATACATTAGAGGAAAGATGGCTGTTCACTCCAGTGGCATCGACGCGTTTCGGTCTAGGACCTTTTTCAGGATGTACTGGAGCTGAGTGAGCAGCTTCTATTTAAGAGATGAACAGCCAATCGGTGAACAACAGGAAATGAGGTGGGTGTATGGGGCACATTGGTATTTTCACCCATCAAAATTGCCTGTATTTAACATAATGCAATAAACATATATATACATCATATTATATGTGTTGAAATTCATAAAAATTACTGATTTAAAAGGTTTAAAAAGGGTTTAAAAAAATTCTCGGAGTCGTTGTCATGGAAACCCCCCGTCACTTCCGGTGGCATATTCTTATATGGGATCTTATATGGGATCGTACGTAGACGGAATAACTGTATTTTATACAGAGTGCGGGTTCCCGTGGGATGTCCTTTATATGCTGGAGGTTTGAGCAGCATATTATTCTTTTAGACTCCTCTCTTTTGGAGGATGCGGCGGTGCGCTCTCCGGCTGTTGAACGCACGCCGCCGGAAGCGTCCGCCGGAAGTGTTCCCTGATTGGTTGGGCATGGAACGCATCATGTGGTTCTATGTCTCCGTTCATTTTTGATTTTTACATACGGTATATGAGATATTTCTATCATGGATGCAGCAGCAGCAGTATAAAAGGTGATTTTAGACACAACGAGATATTTTAACATTTTAAGCATATACAAAGGCCAAAGTTATTCTGAGTACATGAAAATATTCACAAAACCAACAAGTATTTCTGAGCACATCGGGATATTTACAAGAACCACTTGAGCTCAAAAGCACTATTGAGCCCATTGGGTATCAAAGTGGTACAGTTGTAGATAAGGTTCATCTCTGCCTTGGCCAGGAGAGATGAACAGTCAGGCTGTCTTAAATTGCCTTTTATGGCTCTCAGGCCACCAAATTCAATAATCTCTTTGGTTGAACAGTGATGGACCTGTTTAAAATGAGATGACAACGCATGGGTTTCCATCCCATTTCTTATATTTCTAAGATGTTCTCCTAGACGAGTTTTAAGGGGTCTGGATGTGCGCCCAATATAATACTTATTGCAGCTGCATTTAATCATATATATGACATTTTTTGAATTACATGATATAAATTCCTTAATTTTAATGTTGTAACCATTAATGCAAAACTCCTGGATTTTATTTGACCCTGTGCTTTTGGTGTTTTTGCATCCCAGACAACTTCCGCATCGATAGAATCCTTTTGATGTGATTCCCATCGATGTATTTTCAGTAGAGAAGTTGCTACCTACTAGGTTGGTACGTAAATTCGGTGCTTTACGGTATATATATTTAGGATGTTTTGGAATAATTTTCCCCAGGATGGGGTCCTAGAGGATAATATTCCAATGTTTCCTGAATATGTGTTCTATTCTTTTGTGTTCATTCGAAAATGTAGTCACAAAGGCATAAGAAAATGGATTGTTTTCTTTCTTATTTTTTGGCTGTTTCTTTTGGCTGGTTGTTTGAGATGGATTCAAGGATATAGCTTCTATGCCCTTCTGTATTACCTCTTCCTCATATCCACAGGCCAGAAATTTATCTTTCATTTGTTCTGCCTGTTCTGAGAAAACATGATCGTCCTTACAGTTCCTCCTTAGTCTTTTAAATTGACCAGTGGGTATGGAATTCAACCAATGGTCATGGTGGCAACTTGTGTAAGGGATGTATGTGCCTGAATCTGTGGGTTTCACATAGTTTTTAAATTTAAGATTATTGTCTTCCACATATACTGTAATGTCCAAGAAGTTTATTTCTGTCGATTGAACATCAAATGTTAATTTAATGTTCAAATTGTTGGTATTCAGGTATGTGCAAAAGGCGTCTAAAGCGTTCCTGTTTCCTCTCCATATGAAAAAAATATCATCTATGTAGCGTGCGTAGGACACCAGACCCGCTCCGAGGGGATTGGTTACCCAGATGTTGTCGAGTTCCCATGCGCCCATAAACAGGTTCGCATAACTCGGAGCGAATCTGGTGCCCATTGCTGTGCCCGCTTTCTGTAGATAATATTCATTATTGAAAATGAAATAATTGTTTTGAAGGATAAATTTAATCCCCTCTATGATGAAGTTTTGTAAGTCCACAGATTTGTCTGATAGTTCAAGAAAACGCTTGACACTCTCCACACCATCATTATGGTCAATGATGGTGTAGAGCGAGCTGACATCAGCAGTGACAAGTGTGTACCCTTCCTCCCACTTGATGGTTGTTAATAGTTTGAGGAAGTCTCCCGTATCTTTTAAGTGTGATTTATTTAACAGCACTAGTGGCTGTAGATGATGATCGATCAGCATAGATAGATTCGCTGTTAGGGAGTCTACCCCAGAAATTATGGGGCGACCCGGAGGATCGATCAGTTGTTTGTGAACTTTGGGTAAAATATATAGTACGGGAGTGAGGGGTTTGTCGTTGACAAGAAACTGGGCCTCTCCTTTAGTGATGATCTTATTTTCAACTGCCTTTTGGATAAATGTTTGTAATTTGGGGAGGGTGGTGGGGGTTGGGTCATTTCTTAGTTTTTTATACGTAGATGTATCATTAAGTTGTCGCATGACCTCTTTTTCATATTTGCTGGTATCTAGAATGACCACTCCCCCCCCTTTATCTGCAGGCTTGATGATAATGGTGTTATTATCTTTTAGCGTTTTAACTGCCTCTCTTTCTTTTTTGGAAAGGTTGGAGTGTTTTTTATTGATTTCAATGGATTTGGCTTCTTCAAGTACCATAGTGGCAAAGGTTTCCAGGAAAGGGCCTTTGCAATATTGTGGATAAAAGACAGACTTAGGTTTAAAGTGAGTCTCGTCTTCTTCCACTTTATTGGCTTCTTCTTCTTTAGAGAAGAACCGTTTAAGTGTTAATTTACGGATAAACCTCTGTACATCAATATAGAAATTAAATGGATCGATATGGTTTGTGGGGGCATATTTAAGACCTTTTTGGAGTAAGCTTGTTTCTTCCGTAGAAAGTGTGTGGGAACTTAGATTAAATATTTTTGTAGTCATAAGTTTCTCAACATGGTTATCTTCTAATGTAGGCACTACTTTCTTTTTCTTTTTTATGTGTCTTTTTGGGGGTTTCTTTTTTCCTCCCCTTTTGCCCCTATATGGTATTTTTATCTGTTCGGGGAGTGTAGATAGTCCCTCTCTAAAAAAGGAGGTGGTGATTTCACATATCTTTCTGGTGTCTCGAAATCATAGTCTTCTAACGGTGAAAAGCGATTTTCCAGGGTTACCCTTTCTGGGGGGGTATGTCATTTTTCGTTTCTTCTCCTATGGGGTTTTGGTGGTATTCTCCACTCTGGAGTTTTGTTGGCCCTGAAATATCTTTTGTCTCTTTCACCTGAGTAGTCTCTATGTCTAGATTTACCATAATTTCTTGGTGATGGGGACCTATATGGTCTATTGTGGTTATATTGGTACCTATTTGTCTCTCTCCGGTAGTTTCTAGTCGGTGGTTGATATGGTGGGCCTGGATGTTTCTTTTTTTCTATTTTTTGGTTTTGGGGGGCCCTTTCCCTTCTTAATGGTTGAGGATTTTCTATCGGGGGGAGTAGAGCACTTTCTTTGTCTCTTTTGAATTTTTTTACTTTTCTTTGGATTAAAGCTCTTTCTAATTTTTTCACATTATATTCTATTGAGTTTTCAAGTTCCTTAAATCCATCATTCTTGGAGTACGGCTGTGCTAAAGATTTATACATTTTTATTTCCCCCTCAATTTTGTTAAGTTCTTGCTTCCTCTCTTTTATAATAAGTTCCATTAGTCTGATTGAACAATTGTCAATTATGGAGTCCCACTGTTCTTTGAATTCTTCACTAGCTGTTGCAAAAGTGGAGATTTTTATGATTTTTAATCCTTTTGGGATTAATTTGTGTACTAGGTACTTTTCTAATGTGACAATTTCCCACCAGATTTTACTTTCTCGGAGAAGCAGGGTTTCCAATTTGGCCATAATGCCTTCTAAATCTTCATCTATCAATTCTATATCTTCAGTGTTATCTAGAAAGACTTTATCAAGATGGGATTGTCTTTGTTCCCTGAAGGAAAACATTTTTTTGAAAAATAGATATGCTGCCTTATATAATCCTGTATTGGTGATCTAGATACAAACAGATGCAAATGGAGGTCACAGGATTCTATATGGCGCAATGCAGCCCTGGTGTTACAGTTCCTAAAGTGTCACCAACACTTTACAACAGTACGAAAAACACAAAAATTGGAACTTTAAACAGTGAGGCGCAGAATATACTTAAAGACTTCCTTGGGTCTTCTTCTTTGTTGGTTATTCTGTGGTGGCAAGGATTTTTAGTCTTATTCTCCGTTTTTTCGTCAAGGTAAGTGTCCGTGATCAAAAAATAAAGAAAGAATAATAATGAGTTTCAACTTGTGCGTGGTTATTTGATTTGAGTCTATAAAGTAAGACAATTAGGTGCTCTTGAAATGAAGTGAAAGTGTACTGTGCGTACCAAACTCACGTTAAACAGGTTGGTACGAAACTTATAAAGGTATCTTTCGACGTGATGGTAGCTTCTATTATGTTTTTCCTCTTTTAGTGAGGGAGGGAGGTGATTCTCCGATGTGCTCAAAGAAAGGAGAAAGTACAATATATGTGTAGATTCATACAGAAGGATTTTTTTGATCTGTGAGGAGCCCCAAATAAATGATGGCGTACCTCACTCACCAAAATTATATGTGGATTAAACGTATCAAGGTATCTTTAAATTGTGGGCGTACCCTTACTCACGGAGTGTTTTAGAAGTTTCCACTTATAAAGGTTTCTTTACAGTGTCTCTGATATATTTCCCTTCTTTGGTAGAGGAGGGGGGTGATTCTCCGGTGTGCTCAAAGGAAGAAAAAAGTACAATATATGTGTAGATTCATATGGTATACGGAAGAATTATTTTGATTTGTGAGGAGCCAGAAGAAGTGATGGCGTACCTCACTCACCAAGATTATATGTGAATAAAACGTATCAAGGTGTCTTTAAATTATGGGCGTACCCTTACTCACGGAGTATTTTGAGAGGTTCCACTCATAACGGTTTCTTTAAAGTATCCCTGATTTTCCCAAGGTTTGTTGTAGGTCACCATTCAGAAGTTTCTCAAAAAGAAATCAATATGCCATGTGTCAGGGATATGGTCAATTTGATATGAGGGGTGAAGTATTACACCAAATTTAAGTACACCTCACCCTTAATTATTTAGAATAGACAATTGATGGGCGTACCCCGACTCACACTTGTGTGTTTGATGGTCCGCTCATCAAGGTTTCTTTTATGGGGATAGGGCTCCAAAGCTTTTTTTTCCCTTTTTTTAAATAGGATTTTCTCGTTCAATATTCGTTGAATACGGTGATGCAAGGCCTATAGCGGTTTCTTTTATAGGAGACTTCTTTTTGAAAAAACTTTCAGCCCAATCCGTTTTTATCAGAAAAATATCAAAAATTCAGCTTTTAATCCAATTATTCCACTAGGTAAAACATCTCCCATATGGGGCATCAATATAAAACAGCAGTTTCCATAGAAAGTCCAACAGTTGTTTTTAAAAAAACAATATGTATAAAAAATAAAAAATAAAGAAATGCAGCAAAAAAAGTTCTTTTAAAAATCCAATACATACATTAGAGGAAAGATGGCTGTTCACTCCTCTCCAGTGGCATCGACGCGTTTCGGTCTAGGACCTTTTTCAGGATGTACTGGAGCTGAGTGAGCAGCTTCTATTTAAGAGATGAACAGCCAATCGGTGAACAACAGGAAATGAGGTGGGTGTATGGGGCACATTGGTATTTTCACCCATCAAAATTGCCTGTATTTAACATAATGCAATAAACATATATATACATCATATTATATGTGTTGAAATTCATAAAAATTACTGATTTAAAAGGTTTAAAAAGGGTTTAAAAAAATTCTCGGAGTCGTTGTCATGGAAACCCCCCGTCACTTCCGGTGGCATATTCTTATATGGGATCGTACGTAGACGGAATAACTGTATTTTATACAGAGTGCGGGTTCCCGTGGGATGTCCTTTATATGCTGGAGGTTTGAGCAGCATATTATTCTTTTAGACTCCTCTCTTTTGGAGGATGCGGCGGTGCGCTCTCCGGCTGTGGAACGCACGCCGCCGGAAGCGTCCGCCGGAAGTGTTCCCTGATTGGTTGGGCATGGAACGCATCACGTGGTTCTGTGTCTCCGTCCCGGCAGCGTCATCGATGGAGATGCTGTGGAACGCATAGCGTCAGAGGGGACTTTTCTATTGGTCCAGCGTGAACTGGGTGGTTTTTTAAAACGCTCCTTTAGTTTCTATGGAGTTGTTTGGACGCGATGGGGTTGCCATGACAGCGGGGCACGAATGTACTAGAAAATAGAAAAGCACAATTACATACAGTTCATTTTTTATTTTTACATACGGTATATGAGATATTTCTATCATGGATGCAGCAGCAGCAGTATAAAAGGTGATTTTAGACACAACGAGATATTTTAACATTTTAAGCATATACAAAGGCCAAAGTTATTCTGAGTACATGAAAATATTCACAAAACCAACAAGTATTTCTGAGCACATCGGGATATTTACAAGAACCACTTGAGCTCAAAATCACTATTGAGCCCATTGGGTATCAAAGTGGTACAGTTGTAGATAGGGTTCATCTCTGCCTTGGCCAGGAGAGATGAACAACTTGAAGCTGGACTGGAGCAATTACAGCTCTATACTGACTGAACACGGAATACATTTTGAAGCTGATCTGAAGCAAGTACAGCTTGAACCAGACCGGATCTGAAAGTCAACTTATAGCTGGACTGGAACAAGTACAGTTTGAGCCGACATGCACGCTGTTATTCTCCATAATTTTATGCTGGTTAATGTTGTGCTAGTTTGTGTTATGCCCCATAGTAGTGCCCTAGTTAGTGTTCTACGGTATCCCATAATAGCAGACCCAGGTGCACACTAATTATATATACTGTATGTTGAATGCTTGCATATTTTGATTATACTGTTACTTTGATTCAAGAATGTTTGGACCCATGTACAATTAGTGGCCTTTCTATCAATTATCAGATTTTAGATTGGATAATTATAATTTCTTAGCACCAGTTTTTTTTTTTTTTGTAAGGCAATAAGCAATTATAGTTAACCGGAATGTATTAAAGTAAAATCTCACCCTTGCGACGTGTAAAAGTGGTGACTTTACCCAATGTGTTTCATATCCTATAGAATACATTGGCTAACACAGAGCCAAGCAATTTGTTAAATTCTGTTTTTAATCCACAACCATAGAAATCAATGAGGGCTGCTTTTTCTAATTTATTCTCCCTCCAGGGGTGTCGTGGACACCCACGGAGGGAGAATGTGTCGGCATTTCGGCGGTCGGGATTCCGGCGTCGGGATTCTGAACGCCGGGATCCCGACCGCCGGGATCCCGACCGCCGGGATTGTAACTGCATCCCGCTTTTTCAATAGAAAATTGTTAGAAGCAAATTGCCATTCCACCATACATACAGGGGATCATCTAATATATATGTCTAGTGTCCATTTGTGTGTCTCCAAAACACTGCCATCTGTTGGCATCGGGTGAAACTACATCTTTCTTTCTCACACATGTACAAACCCTGAGGTAATCACAAGGTAGCATGTGCATCAAACAGGCTTACTAGTCTTTAATATTTGCAATTCCCCTGCATATATTGTTTTATAATATAGATGTGTCCACATACATCTATCCTCCCATACAGTAGAAGTCATGTTATACATAGTGCGTGAGCTCCGTGTGACTCTAGTGCAGTTTTTATGACTTTTTTCATTCAATAGGGTCTTATTTACAAAACCGAGCAAATGCGACTTACATGCAGCTTCTCCTGATTAAATCGATATGCAGTATATCTATATTCAGTTTGTGACTACTGCTGTATCTGCAAAATTAAGGGAACGTTGCAGTGTTATCCTTTATAACAGTGTAATGTAGCATTTCATATGCATATACACAGGCTCGACAACAGGATCAGTGAAAGGGGACACTGTACTGGACCATAAGGTACTATTGTTCTCATTTTTATCCAACTGCTCCAGGGGTCATGCACATTGTGGATCCCAGTGCAAACCCTTAAATCCCCTCGCCCATTGGCATGATAAAAATTTAATATTTGTGCATGCTCAGAATGGGGAATGGCCTCACTGCAATGGGTGTGGTCTTCTTGCAATGGACGCGGGCTGGCATGAAAAGATCACCTTACAGTGACACAATAGTGCCTCGTGGTCAGGAGGTTCTCCTGCCACACAGCACTTGCTCAATGTCAGGGGGTTTGCTGCGGTACTTGTGTATTAGCACGGCGCCCTATTTGCATACGTACAGCACCGTAGGGAAATCGCATTGCGTGCGTTTTTTTTGCATGCGATGCGATTTCCCTATGTAATTTATTCACTGCTCTCTGCCTACGGGCGATTTTATAGGGTGCAATGCCATTTACTTTACTATACACTTCTATGTGATGTTATGAGATTCTAGGCACCCCCCCTCCCCCACCACCACTATCCACGCCACCCCAAAGCGTAGCGAGCGCAGCGGAACGCGTCCTCCTGACCTTTTCATACCCCCACTATCCACGCCGGCGCTGAGCTGATTTTCATATAGTGTGGCGAGCGCAGAGAGGGGACGTGGATTACGGGACATGTATTCCGCGTCCCCTCTCGGGGCTCGCTGTGCTCGCCAGGCTTCGGGCTCGCTGCGCTCGCCACACTATATTTAATCAACTCCATGCTGACGTGGATATTGGGGGTATGAAAAGGTAGGAGGACGAGTTCGGCTGCGCTCGCCATGCTTCGGGGTGAGGTGGATAGTGGGGGGGGGGGGGTGCCTAGAATCTCATTGCATCTCATAGAAGTGTATAGTAAAGTAAATGGCATCACACCCTATAAAATCGCATGCGATTTAGAGTGCGATCGCGTGCGATGGGATATCGCACCGCCCGCGGGCATAGAGCAGTGAATAAATTACATAGGGAAATCGCATTGATGTGACCGCATTGCACGCAAAAAAATGCATGCAATGCGATTTTCTTATGCAGAATACACAAGTACCTTCACTGCTGATGCAGATACCATTTGGCCAGCCTGCTGCCTCCTTTTCTGAATCAATAATTAGCCCTCCCAAAATGGCCACCGCCTCTGCTAGCACCCTTAAAAATGATCTTTTCGGAGGTGGTGACCATTTTGGGAGGCACATTTTTAATAATATTCCATGCTTAATACTGTCCATGGCACAGGTGCCCTGTATTATTGCACCACTCATCCAGCTCGAGAAACTGCTGTGCATGTAGTAATGTGTAATAGGGATTCAGTCTTGGAAATACCAGTTCAGCTTTATAGACAACATTTCCTTTTCATTGTTATCTTCTTAGAACAGCTGGATTCCTGCATACAGATTTGGATTACCATTTAAACCAAACTCTGCTCTAAAGCTGATCATACGTCTACAGATGGATTCAGTATGAAATCCCGGCGGTCGGGATCCCGGCATTCAAAATCCACGCCCGAATCCCGACAAGGGGGGGACGGGGGGCGTGGTTCGCCCCCCCTTGTGGGCCCGCTGCGCTCGCCACGCAGCGGGCCCGGTGCCGAGCGTAGCTAATTTATTCTCCGTCCGTGGACACCCACGGAGGGAGAAAGTGTCAGGATTTTGGCGGTCGGGATTTCGGCGGTCGGGATTTCGGCGGTTGGGATTCCGGCGTCAGGATTCTGAATGCCGGGATCCCGACCGCCGGGATTTTAACTGCATCCCCTACAGATTTATTGTCAGATCTGGATGGTTGGAACAAAAACCTGGTAATGGATGAGAGCAAATGGCATTTGACCAATTTGCTTCGAAATGCTGGAAAACTGACAAACTGTCATTCAGATATTACCAGGTTTTTGTTCCAACCAGCCAGATCTGACAATAAATCTGTAGCTGTATGGCCATCTTAACTCCATCAGCGAGGCAGTGCATAGGGCGAATCAAAATATGCATGATCCCCACTAGTTTTCATTGGTAATAGGGCTATCCCCTTTTCAGAATTCAGCCCCTTAATACCTGTCGTCAGTCCATTAATTCCCAATAAGCCAGCTCTCATGCCATATATATAGATTTTCACAATTGGTTAAACTGATGCTACTACGCATTTATAGGGTGAACATGAATTCTCGTTTGACATCTCCGTTACTTGGCCATTAAGCTTTCTTTCTTTGCTCATTAATTCCCATGTTTTGGAGAGAAAGCTTTACATTCTATTAGTATTCCTTTGTTGGGAGTTTTATGCAGTGATTCATTATGTGGATGCAGAGCCCTGAAGTATTAACTGTGTGAATGTTATCCTTTATATGCTATAAACAGGGCTAAAACTAGGATTTTCATCACCCGGATCAAGCATAGTTACAGCCGCAATGGTCAACATGGAAAAGCCAATGTATTTGTTCCACATAGTCAACATGTTTACATGCAATATTATAGTCATACATATTAGAGACTTGAGATGTGTAAATGCCGAATGTCCCCACCCCCTCCCCCTGCCGGCTGAATCTGTCCCCTAGTATGCGAGTGGATGCAAACGAATGGGAGATAAATCATTTAATGGTCACTCACCAATGATTTCTCTGTTGTTCGCTAAGAAGAGACAGCCTGGACTGACTTTTCCAGTGCCCGCTATCCGACGAATTCAGGGTGGGCACTGACGTCATGTAATGTCAGTTGCCCGCCCCAAGCAGGCATTGACATGCCTGCGTCTATACGGGTCTGACCCGCTACAAACGGGTATATAGAGAACAAGACTTAAGAGCCTAAAACAAATATCACTGTATTAAACATATATAATATGCATTGGGAATGGCCCTTTTTATGTGTAACCCCCCCTTTGGTGCACTGCCTTGATTGGAAATATGCACAAGTCTGTGTATAAGTGGTGCAATGCTTTTACTGTCTCCATTTAACAGTGCCTCCATCTGAATCTGTACAGGCCACAAAATCTATTCCGTCCATCAGGGGCCAATTCAGGAAACCACTAGAGGGCTCTCAATGGAGCTATTCAATTGTAACTCTGTTCAAGCGCGTCCGACTGCTGGGGCTAGCATCTCCGCTCACACACCCCTTTGAGCACTGAAACAGTACTTTTTTCTTGCGCCCATTAGTTTGGTCGGGTTTAGGCGATATGTGCAGCTAAACAAGACCTTACGCTAGCTCCCCTCGCTTTAGATTGAAGATTGGACACAATGGGTGACATTCTATGGGATAAGATAAATGCGCATGTTTTTTTAGCGCACCACATCGCCGCTATTTGCCCTTTTTCAAATCGCATTTTTCAGTCATAATTCGCATATTTAATGTGATGCGCTTTGGAGGCTGAAAAGTGCGAAGAGGTGCGATTTGCGGCGAAGTGGTGCGATTTTAAGTAACAAAAAAGTGCGAGTTCTTCCGCCGGTCATGTGCGAGTTTTGGACCAACCGGAGTGCGATTTACAAAACTGTCTCCGCATGAGTAAGAACCCACCAACCTATTGGCCCACCTCTGTCCCCTCCATTATGCATCACACCCCCTATATAAAGGGGCATTGGCGCCATTTCACTCTTTGATAGGAAGTAAGGAGCATGGAGAGGAGCAGTGGCAGTGTGATTAGAGGAAGAGGTGTTGGTGGCAGAGGGAGCAGTGGCAGAGGGAGCAGTGGCAGAGTGAGGAGTGGCAGAGGAAGCAGTGGCAGAGGGAGCAGTGACAGAGGGAGCAGTGGCAGCAGCCAGCCAAGTGGGAGAGCCAGCAGTGTGGCAGGCAGCATGGCCACAGCAAGGCCAGCCCCAGACCAGGCCCTGGGCGTCCAGCCCCAGCAGGAGGAGGTGGAGGATCCGCTGGCATCCCCATCCTATAGCCAAGACCTTGACCATACCCCACAGCAGCTGCAGGAGGGCCACATGTCAGAGGTGGAGGAAGATGGTGGTGAGGAGGAGGAAGACACTGGCATGGAGGAGGAGGGGTACATGGCTGGAGTCGAAAATGAGGAGGAGGAGGTGGAAGCTGGCCGCACCAAAAGTGGCGGGAAGGTCAGATTTTCATATGAGGAAAATGCTGCACTTGTCCGGGCTATCATGCCAGTGTTTGACCGTTTGCTTGGCAAATCTCACCACAAGACCACTGCACAGCGCAAAAGGGCTATGTGGAAGGACATCACCCAGGCGGTGAACGCTGTCAGTCAGCACAAGCGCCTGGTCCGCAATGTAAAAAAGAGATTCAACGACATCAAAAGGCAGTTGAAAAGTAAAATGGCCATGGAGTTGGAGGAGGCCACCAAGACTGGAGGAGGAAGCCCCACCACTGTGTGCTACACTTCGTATGAGGTGAAGCTGAAGCGCATCATACACCCTGAGGTCCTGCCTGGCATGCACGTGGCGGATACCGATAGGCCGCAAACGCCATCCAGAGCTGGTAAGTGTGACCCCATGCAATCTTAAACATACATGCCAATGTTTTATAACTATAATGTTCACTTGTATTGTTATGCTAAGTAAAGTGCTGCTGTGGAACTACATAGCCCAGCAAGGTCATGCACAAGAAATTGCATGCTCCTACTTTAAAATTGCTCATAATGCTGGGCCCTGTAGTTCCACAACTGCTCATATTGATCAACACTGTAACATTCTTTCTAGCAGCCTAACATGTATGTGGCCAAAAACACAGAGGTGTACTGGTGGTTTAGCTGCCATGACTACATACCACAGATTATCCAATAGTTGTCATGTGGCCACTAATTTAATAATAATTTTACCAAATAATAGTGTGAAAAAAAAAATGTGGTGAGGAAATAATGCAGTCCTTATCCAAAGGAAGTATTGTCCATTACAGTCATTTCAATGCATGTGTTTTGTAAATGCTTATCCATTGTAAGGTCCATAATGGCTGCCCATCTTTCCTTGTACAGATTGTCGATCCCGAAGTGCTGCGGCATCCAAGAACAGAAGGCCCGTTGCTGCAGAATCTGCGGAAGCAGGTAAAGGAACAAAAAACACGCAATTACACATACAGTACACACACCCATGTCACATCAACAATATCTCACACTACATTCATCTCCTGCTGCTTCATTGCAACGGAAATTAATGTCATCTGAGCTAGGCATGTGACATATTATTCATGTCAATGTTACATGCTGTATCGGGGTACATGTGTAAGTACATAAGACCCCTAGGTATGTGCGTCCAGCATCTCACGCCCTATGTAAAACAGTATAGATGACAGTGTGGCCTATATATGCATCAGTACTTACCTCTTCATCTGTATCCACAGGTGCTATACAACTAGGGACCAACCAAACAGATTCTTCAATAATGGTGTTAGACGAAATGGACATCATTCTTGAACCGGTCGAGACCTTTGCGGCAGAGGAAGAAATACAGACCTCATCACAGAGTGATCTTCCCCCAAGTGGGGTGTCTCCCAACCCACCCCCACCCACAAACACACCCCATACAGCAGCTTCTGCTTCCCAAGTAGCTAACTCCTTGGTCAATTTCAAGGACAAACAGATTGAATTCATGGCCTCCCAAAGCCTGCAAATAGGTAACATCCAGGGGTACATGCGTGACACCTTTCTTCAGTTACGCAAAATTGCACGTAGTGTACGGGTAGGTGTAGGCACTCATGTGCGCATTGCTAACAGCATTGACACCCGTTTTGCAGAACAAACTTCTGCTGTAAGGGAACAGAATAGGCATATTCGCAGCCTTGCGCAAAGTATAGCTGCACTAAGCCAATCATGCACAGCGCAGACCAATGCCTAGGTATGCAGGCCCAAATACAGCAGCTGGAAGCCAATGTGGGAGGTGGCGCAGCATCAACCCTCAGCAGTGTATCCAGCACTGTAGAGTTTTATTTTAGGGATCATATATCTTTCTTAGCCCAATAATAGTTATTGAGATTGAGATATTGAGATATGATTATATAAAATATATTTATTATATCTTGTATTGATATAACACATACATTTAACATCTGCAATTATATTCTAATAGACTTTACAATACAATATGCAGAGTACTTGTCATAATTTGATTCCCCAAATATGAGAGTTCGAGACTTGTGATTTTAGCTCCAATTGGAGGATTTTATTTATAGGCAAAACAAACCATACAGAATAATTTTAACACAGTAATCGATGTATATGCTATTATATATATATTTATATATACGCCTCCTTGCTTATATTATATTAAACAATTGACAAACTTAGATTGCTACAAAACTAACATAAAATGACATACTTACAAGTTACATGGGTATAGCTACCTATGATTCACCTCACCACCTGCCCATTGCTTATTTATTCCATTCTTTCTCCTGCTTCTCTCTCACATCTCTCCTCCTGACTCTCTGAATGGGTTTCTTGCTGACTGTCCGTGTGTCTGTGAGTCTGTGAGAGTGAATGTCTACTCTATCTCTCTCCTTATATCCCAAATACATGGATTGAAGTTCCCTGTTCTCATGACGTTATTGAATTTATGGATGCTAATGGTGACAGGGTCTCCTGCTTGTCTGGACGCTAGTGGTAATCTCCATTGCCTGTTTCTGGGCTCTTCCTGTGCATCAATCTATTTTACACTCCTGTTGTCAAAATACACAATAGTGTCTTGTCTGTCCTGCAATGTAACTTGGATGATGTACTAGCAGTCTACATTCTCCAGAAAGAAAACCAGATGGCTGGAGTCTGGCCCATAGTGTCTATATAATATTGCTTAATTAATAAATATAGATATATCTGGGGAGGGTAACAACACTCTATCTGCTTAATAGTATGCCTTAGACATTTTGTCTCCTAAATGAATTCAGTTGCATTTGATATGTTACAAAGTGGTCATTCATATTATTTAGTAAACCCAAAAGCTATACTACGATGTCTAAACATTAAACTCTGATGTCCTAATTATTAAGCTATTCCTATTTTTATATACACATACATAATATATACTATGGTTAAAATCACATTACATTAATGATGGTATAAAACAATATCTATATGCCTATATGGTAACAGTCCCCCGCTTGTGACCATGAGAAATTATTTTGATTGGTCACACAGTAAATTACCATAATTGCTTCATATATATTTTCAAACATTCTTTTCCCAACTCTCCTAACCATACATTAACCATTGGTATGAAATATCCTTCATTTAATTAACCTATTTTACCCTATAATAACTAAATTTGACCAGGGACAGAGGTTATTTATATTCAGTATTCATGAGGAAAATATTTTCATTGCTACAGACAGTTATATGCCACGCCACAGCTTGCCTTGTAGATGTTGTTTGGTCGATGTGTGAGGACACTTTCCTTGTATTGTTGCTCACAGTGATTTCCTGGCTGAGTGCTGTCACCTGTGTGGGTTGCAGTTCTTGGAGACACTTTACATTTGCCGTATGGTGGACGTAGAAGTAGAATTCTTCTTCGAGGCTGTTGACTTGCTTGACATGTTGCTTTACATGTATAGAGGGAATGTGTGTGGCCCTTGGAGTGCTGTGGTCTTGATAAATTTCTTCACCATAGTTTTGAAAAACACAGGGCCTTTGATCAGCCTCATTAATGCAGTCCTTAGCGAGTTTGCTTTGTATGTCCTTTACGATTATCGCTGTGATCGTGACAAGTGTCCTTGTGCGTCCTTTAAGATTATCGCGCTGCAATCATGATAAGTGTCCATGTCTCTCTTTAACCCCAACCTCGTTGTGTTGAACAAAACAGTTTGTGATGTTGAATACAGCAGTTGAAACTTTAACCAAGTATTTTTGCTTTACTTGTTGATAAGAACATTTATCTTCAGGCATTGGCAGGTAAATGTCTGGGGTAGATTCTAAAGGATCCACTCCATTTATACTAAATTTCCTCACTGAATAACAATTTACCATTCAGTCTCTGATCTCTTACCTACCTTCCTATATACTATCTGATCTTAAACTAAAATAACCATACACCAACTAAATCCTATAACTAACAATGATATTTTGATTTGACATACCTATGACGACATCCTATCAATACATATTTTGATTTAACGTATCTATGACAACATCCTATCAATACAACAAATGACTATGATTTTGCTTCAAACAAATATTAAATATCTGTTAAGAATGGGTTTGTCTATATCGAATTCCATCCAGTGTGTGTGATATGCAGCCATGTGCATATAAAATAACTACAATATCCCATCTATGCTATTATTCATTCTCTTAGACTTGGTTATGTCTGTATTAAGAGAAACGACTAACAAAACATTTTTTTTTTCCAATTTTATGTAAGGCGTACCATTCTTTGTCTGATATTTAAATTAGTTTGAAGCTTTTTAAGAAGGAAGCGTATATATATAATCAGCATATAATAAGAAGAAAAAGAAAACAAATATTTACAAGGTATATACAATGACATAAAAATGAAGATCATATGTGTGACCAGATCAGCGATTAAAAACGTATGTACAGTACAAAAGGATTCTGCATGCTTGCAGGGGTGAGATTCACACTGTAAGAGGTGTGAGCATGTGTCCTGACAAACACACAAACAATGATTGCTGTAGTGAGGGGGTTAACGAACTTCTCCTGAAGAAGAAAAAACTTGTTTGGGGTTGTCCATGTGTCAGTCCTTTTAGAGCTACTGTGGATTCTCCTTGGATGACAAACACAAGCTGTGTGAGGTACTGGCTCTTTGTATAATTGCAGCAATAAAAGGGTTAGTAGAACTTTGGTGTAAATTGGAGCTTTGTTTGGGGTTTTGCATCCTTTAGTATTGAAGCTGCTTGTGCAGAACTTGTAACCTAAAATTGAAACAAAAAGAAATACAATTACTATTATTGCTATTTCCGTACTTTTGTGGCATTGCTGCTATATCTTTTGTGCTATCTACTGGTCCTACATTGCTGGCCATGTTTTCTGGTTTGTACCATTTCTCTCCTCTATGTAATAGTATATGTCACTGACAACATAAACTTTGCTGCAGGTATGATGCAGGTTACATTTAATCTAGATCTTGTATCCATTTAAACATGTGGCAGTTCCTTACACCACCCAATAACTACATTTAATCTAAAAGTAAAAGAACGATACTCCCTGTTGTCATTGCCATGATGCATCCTATCTTGATTTGCTTTTGGTGGTCCTACGAGTTTCTTCAGCCTGGAAACTTGGAGCTTCTGAAAAATATACTTGTGGGGCGAAAAACTGGTTAGTCTGTGCCATATATGCTTGGTATGTCTCGGAGCTTCATGTTTGACCAAACCTAAAATAAAATGGTTAGGACTCCAGGACATATAAACATTCTCATCCTGGTGATGCTTTTTAGCATTCCTGTACTTCTGTGTGGTGTTCACAGATTGACACTCTGCATGTGGTCTCTCTAAGAGACTGTGGACATTTGCTCCACCACTAGATGTCTCTAACTGCTGTGTGGGGGTTACAGAGATGGTGGAACCTTTTGTGTGATCATGCATGCTCAAATTCATGCCATTGCTCAGCTCAGACATATTTGTGGCTGAATACATTTGCTCATTTAATTCTGTGACAACTTTACCTACAATTGGAGTGTGTGTACAAGGTTATTGCCAGTTCCCTTTTCCCTGAGGGCAACACAATTCCTTTTGTCACAATAGGGACTATGAGTGTGGATTTTGCAGAATCACTCTCCTTATTGTACTGATCTCCCCCCTTAATCAAAACAGTGCAGGGGACATCTCTCATTGCTCCTGCCTTATTTGTAGTAATATTACGTTCTCTCTCTATTACAGAGCCCTGATTAGCATCTGTGACCATTTCAGACTTTGTAGTCTGTTTGTGAATGAGCCCCTCTGTGGTCTCATCCCTGCTCCTAACACCTTTGCTGGGTGCTTCTGTGATCCCTTCATGAGAGATCTGAGCAGTTTGTTCACAATCTACCAGAAAATTTACTTTTGTCTCAGAATTCTTCTGAGTACACTTCTTAACCTTTAGGGATTTTAAGAAGGAATGCACCTTTGCATTCATTTTCAGGCATGCGCTCTTAAGACGTGAACCTGATTTCTCTTTACATTCCTGCTTAACTTCTAAAGCCGCTGCTCTGTGCATTTTCCTAAATGTTACAGCAACTCTTTGCATTTTCAACATTGCACTTATTTTACAATGCTGTATTTATACTTTTGTACACAAGATATCCTCCCAATGAGAGTGTCCGGATTCTCAAAGTTAACTCTAATATCTGGTACTAATTATCATTTATTTGGAAATGCTCATTTCCATTCTATTTTATTCTAGGCCTTACAATTATCATGTGCCTATTTAGTAACATACCCCACTGTGATCTTGCAATGTGTCAGCAGGCTAACCAGCCCTTGTGCTGAGCCTAGTAAATGTAGTATTAGTTAAAAATGTTTCTGAATAATGCCATATTATCAATATCTAAGCGTGCACTCCCAGATAATGGTAACAATGGAATATCAGTTCTGTTTCACCAATACGTTATTCTAGGTCTACAAACAATGCAAGATAAAAATACACAATAGTATTACGTTTTCCTAGATACATCCTCACTGTGATTCTGTAGGTTAGGTAGCCAGCTTCACGCATCTGCTACTCCTTATAAATATTATAATCATACAATCAGATACCAAAATTCACAAGTCCCTTCGTGGTCGCCATTGTAGAGTTTTATTTTAGGGATCATATATCTCTCTTAGCCCAATAATAGTTATTGAGATTGAGATATTGAGATATGATTATATAAAATATATTTATTATATCTTGTATTGATATAACACATACATTTAACATCTGCAATTATATTCTAATAGACTTTACAATACAATATGCAGAGTACTTGTCATAATTTGATTCCCCAAATATGAGAGTTCGAGACTTGTGATTTTAGCTCCAATTGGAGGATTTTATTTATAGGCAAAACAAACCATACAGAATAATTTTAACACAGTAATCGATGTATATGCTATTATATATATATTTATATATACGCCTCCTTGCTTATATTATATTAAACAATTGACAAACTTAGATTGCTACAAAACTAACATAAAATGACATACTTACAAGTTACATGGGTATAGCTACCTATGATTCACCTCACCACCTGCCCATTGCTTATTTATTCCATTCTTTCTCCTGCTTCTCTCTCACATCTCTCCTCCTGACTCTCTGAATGGGTTTCTTGCTGACTGTCCGTGTGTCTGTGAGTCTGTGAGAGTGAATGTCTACTCTATCTCTCTCCTTATATCCCAAATACATGGATTGAAGTTCCCTGTTCTCATGACGTTATTGAATTTATGGATGCTAATGGTGACAGGGTCTCCTGCTTGTCTGGACGCTAGTGGTAATCTCCATTGCCTGTTTCTGGGCTCTTCCTGTGCATCAATCTATTTTACACTCCTGTTGTCAAAATACACAATAGTGTCTTGTCTGTCCTGCAATGTAACTTGGATGATGTACTAGCAGTCTACATTCTCCAGAAAGAAAACCAGATGGCTGGAGTCTGGCCCATAGTGTCTATATAATATTGCTTAATTAATAAATATAGATATATCTGGGGAGGGTAACAACACTCTATCTGCTTAATAGTATGCCTTAGACATTTTGTCTCCTAAATGAATTCAGTTGCATTTGATATGTTACAAAGTGGTCATTCATATTATTTAGTAAACCCAAAAGCTATACTACGATGTCTAAACATTAAACTCTGATGTCCTAATTATTAAGCTATTCCTATTTTTATATACACATACATAATATATACTATGGTTAAAATCACATTACATTAATGATGGTATAAAACAATATCTATATGCCTATATGGTAACAGCACCCCAATAAATGGCTCCCCCACTTCCCCACCCCGGCGGAGTGTTAGGACCCGTGGTGGGCTTGGTGCAGGTTCTAGAAGTGGTGTAGGGGTACCTGATGCTGGGAGAAGGTAGCTCATATATATGTTTGTTAATTTTGTGAAATCCCAAACATCTTGTAACATGCCCCCACAGTTGTTATGTTTCACCTGCAAAAATGCAGATTGCGTCTGACAAAGTAGGCAGAAGTAAAAATGTCTAACCGCATACCATTGTGTTTGTGTATTTTTATAAAAACCAATTATTGTGTGAATTCTAACATATTGTAATGGTATATGACAATGGGATTGCACTAAAGTAGTGTGGGGTAACTCCTTGGCCGGCAAAGGTTGTGGATCTACATATTCCAGCAGGCTCTGACACTCATGGTTTGGACTGTAATGGTTGTAGTGTGTCAGGGCATGCTGGCACATGTAGTTCCACAACACCAGTGAGCCATGTTTGACTGCAAACTTCATTCATACATGTATCAAATGTACTTACAAGCTAGATACCAGCAAGGGATAGGTCAGCACCACCATCTGCATCCGTTGGGCACTGTGTATTAGGCAAAATGTGGGTGGAAACAGATGGTATTGGTCAATAATTTGTTTATGAGTACACTTACAGCACAGGTACATTTTGGAGTACAGGGCACATGTGCTTACCAGATAAGTAACGGCTGATGATGTGTGTGCGCCACAACTTCTTTAAAGCAAGTAACACCTGAGTAAAATGCTTAGAGAAAGTGGCCTGTGATACCCCCAAGGCCCATGAGGTCACAGACTGAGTGGAGCCTGTGGCCAAATAGTAGAGGGCACACATTAATTTGTGCTGGTCAGACACTGCATAGTTGGCTCCCCCAAAAGGCTCCAAATCATCTCTCACCTGCTAATATAAGTCCAACAGGTTAATGCGGTTCAGCCGAAACATCCCCACAACCTGTTGATCCGAGAGGGAGTCCAGGTACAGCCGAGCACGATACATACGTGGGGTACGCAGTAGTCGGGGGGCTACCAGGATCTGTTGCGCAGCTTCCTCCCTCCTGCGCAGCTCCTCCAAATGGGCCACATCACAGATAAGCAACTCCAAACCACTCTGCAAAATCTCCATGTCTCAAACCCTCACAGGTGTCCTTAATGATGTTGGGGTTTATGTAGGGGTGTTTGTGAGTGAAAATGAGGGCACCTGTGCTGAAATTAACCATGTGTGCACTTGACCAAAATGAGTTCTGGGCCAAATCGCCAAACAGAACCTGGTCTGAAATAAGTGCGATTATTAGACACCTTAAAAGTGCGATTTGCGAAAACGCATCCCATTAAATAAGCGAGTTGTATACTTTTCTATACGAAAACATCTGGATGCGATAAAAATGCGAATTAATTTCGCACTTTTGGTCCGCATGCGTTAACGCACATAAAATGCGATTTCAGTCCCTTAGCGCACCCTATTAAATAGGCGATTTGACGGAAAAATGCGATGTCGCCATTTTGTTGACTAATTAACGCCAAAAAACGCAAATCTCATCCCATAGAATGTCACCCAATATATCAATTAAATACGGTCCTATGGATTTATAATATGATTAGAGATTTAATAATATGATTACATTTTATTATCAGTTTCATTTATTGGGATGACATCATTTTAGTTATATTCTACAACAGTGGTGTCAAACTCATGGCCCTCCAGCTGTTGTGGAACTACACGTCCCAGCATCCCCTGCCACAGTTTTAGTCATCCATTATATAAAATCTGTGGCAGGGCATGCTGGGACGCATATTTCCACAACAGCTGGAGGGCCATGAGTTTGACACCACTGTTCTACAATATTGACTTCTATAATACCACTATAGACCATGCTTTGACTTCCTATTGAGTTTTTTAATGGGTGGCCTAATATAAAAGCTAGAACTATGATTTTTTGCTTTATATTGATCATAAAAAAGTTGAGCCTTTCATTTAATTTTTATCAGTTAACATGACGTACAGGATTATACTGAGGTCAATAAAATCTTGATCTATTTGCTGTCAGTATCTTTTCATCTTTGACTACATAATAGTGTAGTTTAAGTACAATAAAGGCCCACACACTGGGTGATGAACGGTTATGCGCGCTCCCGCATCATCGCCGCGAAAGCCGCTAATCTGCTGGTATTATCAGCAGATGTCCGGCTTTGTGGGCAGCTTTGCATAGTGCCGGACAGGGGAAAAGCGGCTCAGTGTGTATGCACTGAGCGGCTTTCCCCCCAGCGATGACAGCGGTCATTGCTGTCCATACACGCTGGCCATAATCGCTGTTAAGCCTAAAGTAGCTGTTTATATGTACTGTATGTGCTTTATATGCATGTTGATGCAAATTGTAACTTTACCATGTTCTCTAATCCCATTCATCTCAGTGCTTTGCAGTTGAAGACTACATTAAATCATTAGAAATCGTACTAGAGTTGACCCCGTGGGGCAAAAAAAAAGGCTACCTGCAAAAAGGACTGTTAAAAGGACTGTATTAAAGGGTGTTCTTTAATACAGTCCCTTGTTAACGAGGGACATCAACAATATGTATGAACATGTTGTCCAGCGAAGTGGAGGAGTGCAAAATCCCCCCTCCGGCGGTGTTCTCCCCTGGAGACCCCGACTGGTCTTTCTGGGCAAGCGCGAGATCTCACTAGTCATGCAAGATCTCAAGCGCTGCCTGGAGCCAGCAGCAGATTTAGCATTGTCCCTGCTGCAAGGATAGGATAACGCTAGCCCTGGGCTGGTGAGGTGGAAACAGCAGCTTTAATGAGCGATATATGCCTGACAGGCAGTCACACATCGCCCATGCCATAAACAGGAAGGGTATTCAATGGTTCAGCGGTGACAAGTAGCAAGCGGCGGACTGCCCCTACTGCACGTTAATTGCACAGTTAATACATTTAAAAAAAGTTAAATCCCACAGATACAGTAAGTAGCGTTTAGTTCAGTATATGCACTTAACGCTGGTTCATACATCCCCCCTCCCCCCTCACACTCCCCATTTGCCCAGGGTTCATTATTTTAGATCTACGATGTCTAGGTCTACAATCATAAGGTTGATAACTAATGTTGGACAGGGTCAAAAGGTCACCATGGTCAAAAGGTTGATTCTTGAAAAGGTTGACAATGGTCGACGTGATTTTTTCATGTTTTTTTGTTGACACCGTGTAAGTGTACCATGTTTCCTCGCATGGCTCGCTGCACTTGCCACACTTTGGGCACAATGCCTTGCTGCATATGGCACGCTATTGTATTCTAACTCTATGACAAGGCGGATGCTGAAGTATGAACAAGTTGTTTTTTATCAGAAAAACCATGAAAAACTCACGTCCGCATCTTTTTCCTTCGTCTTCACTTTAGATAGGTGTCTGGTGCTTCCTTTAATTACTTTTGGTAGTAAGTGGCATAGTTTCATATTTTATAGGTTTGTAAAGAGTCTCCTGTTATACCTTGCATGTCTAATGGTTTTTGTTGTTTTTTCAACTTTTCCAAGTTTAATTAACATTTCCAGAGAGATATCAGAAGTAACCTTTATTAAACAGTAATATGATATGCTCACAATATTTTTTTTTATTTCTGTGGGTAATTATGGCCAGGGAGAGCTGAAATGAAAGAAGCATCCATACAATTCAATAATTTATCAAGTGTTATGTGAGAAAATATTGCTAATGATCACTATGTCAGTGGTATCATCTGCATCAGGAATCCGCCAATTTTCTTCCATCTGAAACATGTCCAGCTGTGAAATCCTCATCAAGTATTCAAGAGAAAGCAAAAAGAGTTCAATTTCTTAATTAAATCTTTTCAAGTGATGCATCGGCTCTGCAGCCTTCTTTGACTATGAATAAATGGTTCCTTTCTACTGTTTTTTCCCCTTTATACAGTATATCTGAACCCAGTAGAATACAATGGCATACCGATTCTTCACTGACCCCATATATGATAGGAAACACCTTTTGAAAAAGCCACAGCAAGTGGTGAAACGCGTTTGGAAGTGACCTCCAGTATTGGACCCCCAACCTCTCTGATTGATTGATCCCTGCTCCTCACTGCCATCCATTTTGGGAACCCCCATACCCCCACCAAATTCGTTTGGACCCTCTCTGGAAATACCTCCAGGTGAGCTTCTCAACATCCAGCCACCTGTTTCAGAGGATCCGCTACCAATATTCCCCAAGTGGGACATTCCTGGCTACTGTGCCTCAAAACCATCTGACCCGGGACATTGATACCCCAACATCAGCTAGGGGTACACCCCAATGATTCCAAAAAAGAGACACTATAAATTGGGACTAATTGCCTAGTGTGGAACCTCCAGGTGCTCCCACCACTTAGTCACCTGTACCAAGATTTTGGTTCCCCAATACCATCCAGGGACCAAATCTAGAGGACCCACTGAGGCCTCCCCTCTTCCCCCTCTGGAAAGTGTTTCTTCCATTCCAATTACACCATCTGGATACAATACAGATTGCATATTCCTCCTGCAGCGGTTGGAAGCCCCGTTTCAACTAGAGAGGACCAATCAGACATCTATCAACCTTCATTCACAGACCCCTCCAGCGGCAGAAATATCCAGATTCCGCGTCATAGTGAGGACCTGTGATCTCAACCCTTTCCCCCCTAATTGGAGGAGTTACCAACAGAGTACCAGCCATTGGGCCAAGTGCACTTACCTGCCATTGGATTCAAAAATCTATGTCCATCCTGAGAGTGAGAATTTTATTTCCCCCCCCCCTTTTTTTTTTATCCCTTTATTTCATTATATTTCATTTTTTATGTAATTGTATATCTTAAATGTTTTTATATATAAAACCATCATAACCATTATCAGGTTTGTGTATTCCATCATTGTAGTACCAGCGCTGCTTCTCTTTCTTTTTCTCCATGATAGGAAACAGGAGTAGCTGAATGGCCATATCTTAGTACTGGTGTTTTCATCGTAATGTTATACCAGGCTGGCCAACAGCCATCGTGATTTGCTTACGACACTTGATTCAGATTTTCTTATGACATGCCTGATTCAGACCTGTTGGCTAGGCTGCATACAGTGAACAGATCAGTGCTGCCTTCCGCCCTGTGGAATGCCCATCCCCCCTCTGAAACCCACATCCCCTCACTAGCATGCTAGTGAGAGGATGTGTATGAGAACGCATCCCCTCGCATGCGCCGACCATCAAATGATTTCTCTCCTCTTTGGTAATAAAAATCAGAATTGACTTTTATTACTGTCAAAGATTGCTGAAAAGGGGGTGGTTGCTGAAGTCATGTGATGTCAGCCACCCGTCCTGAGCAGGCATCGGCCCCATGCGTTCCCAGGGGAACTCACAGCATTTTCGAGGGGCAGCCCAGAAAACAATGGGTGTTCCCCTGCTCCAGCCCCCTGTCCGCCCCCGCCCCCCCCCCCCCTCTGGAGCGAACAGCTCCCAGGGTTTGCACATGCGCATAAACGGATCACCATCGGATAAGGGGAATTCGGACCCAAACAAATGGGATCTGAATCAGCCTCATATTTCTCTCTTACACACATTGGCCATTATTCCGGTTCATTCGCAAAAGAAAATTCCTACTCAAATGGACAAAACCATGTGCACTGCAGGTGGGACAATTAGATGGACATGGACGCATCCCAAGAGATAGACAGCTGTGTTGTTACAATGTCTAGTAGATGAGTTATTTTATGGGTGGAGACTAGGCTTTCGTCTTTGGTGCAGTGTCTATGGGTTTTAGTTTAGTATATTTTGGGGGGACATCCGTTCTCTTTGTAGGGTTCTTCACTGCATGTGGGTAACGTTATCATAAAGTGTTTTGTATGCTCTTGTTTATTCAAATACCTGTTTATTAGCCATGTCCTCAAACCCACTCAATTATCCAAATTGCTTGTATTTAGGAGCCTATGTAACTACAATGACCGAGAACCATTAATGGCTAAGTCCCTTATTCCAATCTCCAAGCTAGTATATACTAAGGCACATGTACAAATCAAAATGAAACGGGTAGTGGAAGCACTGCGCTGAATTTATATAGTCACACCACGTATCAATTAACATGACCAATCAGTTAATATTTTAATTATATTAATATATAGATTATAATAATAATTTGTTATGGTGGTCACCACAAATTAAAATATGTGCATTACATACATAAAAATTCAATCACATTTACAAATCTCAAAATTTTGCAGACATGCATTTGAACTTAGGGCCTCATTCATAGATGGATGAAAAGTTCAATGCCGCATGCAGGCAGCATTACATTTCCATCTGATCTCTAGAAGGAGCATGCAGGAGATATTGGAGGTCATTCTGGTTGACTCGCAACTTTGCAGGTCATCTACACGCCGGCCTCCTCCAGCATGAACGGCCATCCGCACTGCGAATCTCCCCGCACGCGTGCGTATGGGTGTATTGCACAAACATCCATTCGCAGATTGCTGGTGATTTTTCTAGCACTCGCAGATCTAAATGCTTATAGGCACTTTCAAAACATCGCTCCCTTGTGCGAACGCGCAGGGGACCAATCAAATCATAATGAGGGCCATTGTTCCATGCAGACAGCCAACTGAGAAAGGCTCAGCTTGACTTGCCGGCCAATGGAAGCAAGGGCTTGGAGACCAGGAGGTCTGTATGGTGACATGGAGAACCTTGGTCCCCCTCCTTGAAAATGGTGGCGACATGCCCCAGTTTCTACAAATGCCCCCTCCCCACCCCCTTAATGCCACTGCCTGTCTTTGAAAATAGAAAGTGCATCTCTAAGTTTAATAAATTATGGTCTTGTTTCAAAACTCCTGTTACTGTATGCATTTGATGGTTCCTCAAAAAACTTTCCACCTGCTCCTTAGGTTTATGATTTGCCTAGGTTACTCTGTCAGCTCATGCCGCCTTATTATTATTATTATTATTATTATTATTATTATTATTAATATGTATACTTTCAGTGATCATGTTTGATTCAGTGACATTTCTTCTTATTTGTTTCTGGTATATTTTTATGTATGTACTGTTTTGCACTCATTTCATGATGCTGATGCATGCATATGCTCTTTTGCTCACTATTTTCTATATTCCTTTTTTGTTAGTGTTTCTTTGGTGCGTGTTTGCCTTTTTCTTTGAACTTTGAAAATTTGCAAAATTAACAAAAATACTTGATTAAAAAAAAAGTTACTGTAGGGCCCTTGAGTGTGGGAAAAATAGTTATTTTTGGGATAAAAATTATGTGTGGTTTGGGGGAAACATTATTTTCTCCTGCCAAGAGCAGTGGTTCCCAACCCTGGTCCTCAAGTACCCCCATCAGTTCACATTTTCCAGGTCACCCGGCAGGTGCACTCTTTATTAATACACATTTTATCCAAAGGTGGAGCTAATTATTTCACCTGTGATTCTGTGTGGAGACATAGAAAACGTGCACTGTTGCCCCAACCCTGTTCCTACTTGAGGACCAGTGTTGGGAACCACTGACCTAGATATACTTTATATACAACTTTCTCATTATTTTCTTGATCCATGTACAAATTCAGATTCTACTATGCCTGAAAAATATGTTCTTCATGCTTTATATAAGTTTATACCAGACGCTCGCTTGTACATGTGCCGACGTCCATCAGCACATGTGCAGTACCACGGCTGAGAGGGCTAAGAAGGAAATAAAGTGATAGCAATACTTCAATGTGGTCAGTGATTGGCCCCTGTTGGAGCCCCTGTCCCAGTGACTCACCAATGTTCCATCTGGGAGCAGAAAGGTTCCTTATTGCCACTAATTGCAGCAATAAGGGATCTTGATTTTCAGGGTCTGTCCACACATAATAATATATAGAGCCCTAAAAGTGTTTTTTTTACTAAGAAGTGCACTTTCTTCAACAACTTCTGCTCTCCATTTTTTTTTTCATTTTAAGGTATACAGTAGCAGAAACTGTAGCTCACTATGGGCCTGATTCGGAGTTGATCGCTTGCAATTTTTCCGATTATCAAGTTGCATGCGCAGCCACAAAAAGTGACACAATACCTGAGCACTATAGGTGCCCATACACGGTATTAAACAGTATTTCCATTAGTTTTTAACTAGTACCCCTTTCACATCGCACTTTTAAAACGGTATATTGCCGTTTTTTTCCCTTTTTAAAACGTTTAAGCCTGCACTGTGAATGCACCACAGACGATTTACCGTTTAAAGTTAACTGGCATTTCGAACCGTGTAAAAAGCAGAGTCCTACACGGTTCCTTGCCGTTTTTTCTGCAATGTGAATGTGTACAGTTTGTCTGAAACGGTATTTCAGGCAAACAACACAAGCTAGAGAGCACTGATAGGCTGTCCCCTGCGTGGTGTCACTGCCCAGAACCAGGAAGTAAACTGTAGGGAGATAATTGGAAGCGTGCACACCTGCTTTTAAAGTGCTGTGAACTGAATTGAAGTGATTACACCTGTGTTTTGGGAAACGATGTCTAATTGGACCGATGCTGAGGTGAGGGAGCTGCTGAGAATCAGAGGTGAGGAGGAGATAGCACGGCAAATAACGGGTACAGTGAAGGACACCCAAATTTATAAGAACATTGCAGACATGTTGGCTGCTGCAGGCTATGTCAGAACCACATCACAAATTATTAATAAGGTCAAGGCCCTTAAACGAAAATTCCACAAGGTTATGGACCACAACCGTAACCACAGTGGTGCAGCTCGCATGTCTTGGCGTTACATGGAGCAATGCATGGCAGCCTTTGGTCATTCGGCACTTGCCAGCCCGGTGGCATTGTGTTCAAGTATGGCAGCGGTACAACACAGCCAAGCAGCAGGCGCACAATGCTCACAGTCTGAGTCGACACTGACAGCGTCAGAATTATCTCAGCCGTGTTCTTCTCAAACACCCATACCCGCACCTGTCCTGCCAATACAGTCACCGCCGGCATCAAGCTCAATGTATGATGAGCAAGTCCCGCCTCCACCAACGATTGTGCCTGAGACTCCAGAAATTGTGGAAGAATCGCAGCCTCCGGTTGTGCCCGTGGAGTCGACTCCGCTACGCGGTAATTGTAAGTACAACTGTTCATTACTGCTTGGTTCAAGAAAGATGATTGTCAGTCATTCGGTCGACATCATCGGGTCGACATAGTGGAAGTTTAATAGTGTTGTAGTTCACCAAGTGTTGATGCTCACATGGGTAGTAGTCGACACATGCATTAAGTCGGTGGACATGGGTTATGCCCAAAGTGAATGGGTCATCAGGTTTTTTAATATATTAAAATCCTCCACTTTACATGTGTCGACCAAGGCCCTTGGGGACTGGTATTGTTTGTTTGTTACACCATCATGTCTGCCATACCAGAAGGTCAACAGGTGTATAGGTCGACACGTACCATGTCGGCACATATCCAAACCATACCAAAAAAAAAAAAAACCTGGGTTTTGTTGGATAAGCTTTTAGTAAATGAGCAAATAGCCATTGTGTAGGGTGGACTTCTGTATTGTGTAGATGCAGATGTAGATGTAGGGATGCAAAAGGCCACAGTTTGGACAGGGCTGGCCGAGCATTAATATTGTACCTTTTATTCAGATCTGATTGCTGTACAAATTTGTTATGTCAACTGTGTCATCATTTTGTGCCCGCAGTATACAATGTTCCCCTACGAAGAATCCGCCCAAATCGTACTGAGCAAGCGGCCAGGGTGATGACCACAGTGCTGGCAGAGCGACTTGACGCCATGGATGCTGCCATGGCAGAGCGTGAGGAGGCGCGCCTTGATAGATGTATGGCGGCTCAGCAGGAGTTAAACCAAGCCTTTCTCGCACAGTTACATGAAGATACAGAGAACAGCGAAAGGCAAACTCAGCAATTCCAGCTACATTTATTAAGACAGATGCAGGATTTCTCTGTCAATCAACAACGTGAAATGCAGGCATTCGCAGTCGCCGAAAGTAGTAGTAGTAGTAGTACGTTTATTTATAAGGCGCCACAAAGTGTCCGCAGCGCCGTACATAGCAAACAACAAAAAAAAAAAAAAATTACAAGGTAACGTACAGGGTGTGTAGAAAGATACAGTATAAATAGGGGTATAGCTGGTAGAACTAAAATCAGCATCAGTTCAGAAGTAGGTGTCTAAATAGTCAAGGAGACCGAAGATGAAGTAGAGGAAGGGAAGAACAGGACAGGAGCACAGGTGAGGTAATGAGGTAGGGTGAGTACGTGAGGAAGGAGGGCCCTGCTCATAAGAGTTAACATGCTAAAAATAGGTGGGTGGACGAACGAAATACAATAGGATAAGTAGGAACGGAGGGGAACGGAGGCAGGATAGGAGGATCAAAAGAGGTTAGGAGGAGGGATAGGCTAGTCGAAAAAAGTGGGTTTTGAGGGAGCGCTTGAAGGAGGTAAGGGAATCAGATAGCCTGATGGGTGGCGGGAGGTTGTTCCAGTGCAGGGGGGCAGCACGAGAGAAATGAAAGGAGAGAATTACAATCCTTTATAGTCTCAGCTTTAGAGCGTTTTATGCCTGTACCAGAACGCTCACACACAATGCCCCCTCCACACTTCTCCCATTACGGCCAACCCTCATTGCATGAACATAGTCAGGCACCTACCTTCCAAAGTCAGTTTCCGCCATATAGTCACGCTCCACCATCATACCCACCGCATCACCAACCCCTACCTGAATCTGTACAGCATACACATTCCCACCCTACCCAAACCCACCCCCTCCCCCCACCAGAAACTATTCATCCTCCACGGGATGATGACACAACTCCACCGCAGGATTCCATTTTGACCCATTTGGGTTAGTTGATTGATGTTTTTCGGTGTGCATATTACTGCAGTTTGAAGCCAGTGTTACATTTTATATATTCACCCAGTTGTTATTCAGATGTGATTTTACTGTTAATCACAGATTTCTACATTGTTACTATATAAAAAATTTAATTTACTACTATAAAATTTATTGTCTCCACATCATTGCAAATACTGAATGCACGTAAACATTTGAAAAGTTTTATTGAAATACAAAATACAGAAAACAGGAATGGTAAACAAAAATCAATGCAGCAAAGCGTCAATATTTGCAACTATGGCTGTCCTCATCTGCTTAGCTGTGGCTGAACGTTCACCGTTGTAAGAGTCACAGTCAGGTACGGGATAGGACGACATGTCCACATTGGCCCACTCAGGAAGGAATTCCTCCCTCTTGAACTCACACAAATTGTGTAGGATACAGCAGGCCGCAACGATTTGTGGGATATTTTCAAGGGTAACATCATTACGCTTCATGAGACAGCGCCATCGTCCTTTCAGCCGTCCAAACGCATTCTCCACTACCATTCACGCTGAGCTCAGGGTGTGAGAATACTCAATTTGGGTTTGGGTCAATGTAGCATGTTGGGTGTAGCCCTTCATGAGCCATCGTCTTAAGGGGTAGGCTGCATCTCCAATTATATGCACTGGAATTTCGATCCCATCGACAAATTTTGACTTCTAAAGGAAAGAAAAAAAGGGACATTATAGGTAATTTGGAAAATGCACAGCATCACACTTTTCCGTAAGGGACAGTGGCATGGTATGTATATACACTGTCCGTTACGGCAATTGCTGTTGCCTTCCGGGTTGGTGTGTGATGTTTAGTTTCTAGCACAGGTCACAGTTGCATTTCATTGCTCATATACAGACAAGACTGTGCTAGATCCAATACAGCAAACAGCGAGCCTTAACATAGGCAAGTGCTTGGACACGTTAAGATGACTTATGTGATAAGGAACATTAATGATTGCCATCACCTGTTTTGAAACTCATTTCTATTCAATGCGCAGGTCGTGAAAAATGTATGTCAACCTAATTACTGGCAACCAAGTAGCTGTTGACTAAGCCCCGCCCCCTCATGCCCTACATTATTGTCATTAGCTGTGTGTAAAACTACGAACAAAGAAGAACAAACACACGGCTGAGGACAATAATACTGCGGCGCACTTTGAACCTGAAACTCTATATATATATATATATATATATATATATATATATATATATATATATATATATATATATATATATATGTATATATATTCCGGAACAGCCTTTGCCTTTCTTCTTTGCAGTGTACAAGTTTACTTACCTCTCTAGGAAAAAGCCATCCGCCTTGTTTCTCCTCAGCAACACGATATATGTCCGAGTTGGCTAGAACACGGGCATCATGTGATCGTCCGGGCCACCCAATGAATACATCAGTGAAGCTATAAAGAAACAACGATTTATTGTAAATTTAAACATGTTTGGAATGCTTGACGAACTACACTCTCCTTCCAGATGAATATTCACATTTGCGTCACTTCCCTGGTAATGGATAATTGCCATCACCTGTGTGGAAACATTAAGAAATACTTTGCTCCACACAGGTGAGTGCAATCAAGCATTACCAGTGACCTCCACCAACAGAGCAAATTCATCCGGAAGGAGAGGATCCATAGGCAAGTCAGACAGTCAGCAGAGGCCAAAAACATTTCACCCCTTCCACAACCACCGAAACACCCAAAAACATTCTTACCAATACTTATGATCAACGACTGCCTGTAATATTATGGAATGCCAGCCCTTGCGATTATGGTAATCCACCGCACTATCATGAGGCGCAATTATCGGGATGTGGGTCCCATCTATAGCTCCGGCACATTGGGGATATCCACGAGAGACAAAGCCATTAATGGTCTCATCCAACCGTTCACCTTGAGGTAGGTGAATAAACCTAGCATACAGGATGTCCAGCAATGCACGGGTGACTTCATGGACAATATTGCACACTGTAGAGAGGCCTACTCCAAATAAACACGATATTGATCGATATTCGCCAGGAGTGGCGTACCACCACAGTGCTATTGCAAGCCTCCTGCTTGGCTCTATCGGTCGCCGAAAATTGGTTGCAGATCGACGTAGGGATGGTGTCAGCAGGTCCAGAAGATATATGAATGTGTCACGCGACATTCTGAAGTGCGCCTTCCACTGCACATCTTCAAAGTTCATCACACTTCGCATAAAGACTTCACCGCTTGGACGTTGATGCGACCATAAACTTCGCTCGGTCGACACACTGACCCGTATGATGGTCTGCATCATCGCAGCTAAATAAGACCGCCTCCTGCGGTGGTGTTCTCGCTGCGATAGGTTTGTATCGTGCAAATAATTCTGCAAGTTCCTCTGACTCTCTGTCAAGTAATGCAGTCTCCTCCTCCTCCTCAATCTGCGGTTAAGCAAGCAGCACAATGTCAGGAGCTGCAACAGCCTCTCACAGGCTGAATCAAGCAGCAGTACAGCAGATGTTATCACAAATACAGCAGAGACATGTGCTCTGTCCGCCATGATTGCTGCACTGATCAGAGCAGCCCCCACCCCCTCCTTTTTATGCTGTTAAAACGTCATAGGTGTGGGCCAGTATGCACTGAACAAAAGGGCCATTTTTAATGACAGGCAATGGTCACACTCTGCCTTGAAACGTGTTCTGAATGAAACGTTTCAACTGCAATGTGAATGACACTTAACCGGTATTTAAAACGGTAATCTGAGGCACTATTAAGGCTCTGACCCGTTTTAATTACCGTTTTAAAATACCGGTTTTTAAAACGTGTCTGTGATGTGAAAGTGGTATAGATTGCATCGCTTGCATACAAATAGCATGTAATGCGATTCAAAGCTAGTTCAAAACGCACAGGCTGCATAGACTTGTGCTGTGCGATAAGATGCCCGCGGAAGTGCGCATCGCACAGCACCCTCGCACAGTGTATGGGCACCTTATGTACTTGCAGTTTGGTCGCAGTAGTCTCAGTTTGATTGACAGGAAGCTGGTGATTCTGGATGGAAATATGATATTTTCTGCGTGTGGTGTAATAATGCAGTTGTGCCCATATATTACTTGATTTTTGTCCCTAACAAACAGATTGGACAGATAAATCTTTAGGTGTGTACCCAGTTTTAGAGATTACCTCATCTCCTAGCACTGTCACTGCTCATTTGACTTGTGCGATGAGGTCACAACCCAGCAACAAGCCGGGTCCTGTCAGCACTCTAAAAGGTGTCTCAGCCAGGTTACACTCAGTTTGGAACCCTATACAAAGTCCTGGGTTCAACTCAGCATTTCAATGTATAGAGAGTATAATACTGTAGATAGTATTGCTGTAATACTCTACCGTATTACTGTACCGTGAGGGATTCAGAGGCATTCAATTAATCAGAAGCAACTCCAAGTTATCATCATCATTAGTTTCATTTTGTACCAGGAGAAACCCCGCAAGTGTTCCGCCTCCAGACAGGCAAACACGCATGTTCCTTTTGGTCCGCTTTCCCATGACCATGTCTTTATTGTACTTTGGCCATGCTTACATCCCTCCCACCTACTCCTGTCCAATCATGTTTGGCGCAAGGAGGCTCAGATAACCTGACCAAGGAAGCAGGGGCGTAGCTAAAGGTTCATGGGCCCTGGTGCGAACGGTCAGCTTGGGGCCCCCCTACATACAACAAAATTAAAATCTCGCCGCACAGTGATGCCAATTACACAATAAGCCCCACACCGTGATGCCCATTACACCGCACACCATGATGCCCATTACGCTGCACACCGTTATGTCAATTACACAATACGCTGCACACCATGATGCCCATTACACCACACACCCTGATGCCAATTACACAATACGCTGCACACCGTGATGCCCATTACACCGCACACCATGATGCCCATTACGCCGCACACTGTGATGGTAATTATTTAATACACAATACTCCCCATACCATAATGCTGCCCATTACACCCCACACCATGATGCCCATTACACTCACCTATGCCCCCATAGTGCCAGACATTGATATTGTGTGCCCCGGCCCCACAGTGCCAGATATGCCCCCAAAGTGCCAGACATATACCCAACACCATGATGCCCATTACACTCACATATGCCCCCATAGTGCCAGACACTGATACTGTATGCCCCCGCCCCACAGTGCCAGATATGATATGCCCCCCACACAGTGCCAGACATATACCCGACACCATGATGCCCATTGGGCCATTACACTCACATATGCCCCATAGTGCCAGACAGACACTGATATCATACTGTATGCCCCCACAGTGCCAGAAGCCTCACCTGCTGCAGTGACCACTGCTTCCCTTAGTCCTCCTTTACTGATCCCTTCTATCCAGCATCATATACTGGCCAATACTTCCACCAGTACTCTTCTACTGACCCCTGCTTTCCCTAATCTACCTCTACTGACCACTGATTACCTTAGTACTGCTCTACTGACTCCATCTATCCTGCATCATCCAGCGCCCCCCCTCCCCTTCGAGTGACGTCACAGGCTGCCTGCGCGCCCAAACAAGGTGGTCCCTCCCTCCGTCCCCTGGGGTGGCCAATCCCCACAATCGGCCGCCAGCCGCCCAGCCTCCCTTAGCAATGCGCCCGGGCCGCACCGCACCGCACACACAGCAGGGGGAGAGGGGGGCGGGTCGGCATAGCATGATGCGCAGTGCGCATCATGCTATGCCGACCCGCCCCCCTCTCCCCCTGTGTGTGCGGTGCGGCCCGGGTGCTCAACTGACATCATGCTGAGTGAGTGTGTTGCATGCTGAGACTTGTAGTCCCCCCCCCCTCCCGGTCTGTGCGCCGCCGCAGTCGCACACTGAGAGTGACTGACAGCCAGGGACGGGACAGATAACACTGGCCAACTCAGAGCTCTGGGTGTCACCCCAGAGACTGGTGACACCCGGTGCGGCCCGCACCCCCCGCACCTGGCTAGTAACGCCACTGGTCTTGTGGTCCGCGGCCCATCCAGAGGGGGACCTGCTGCCATCGGCCCCCCTGGCTCAGGGGCCCGGTTGCAGGTGCGACCGCTGCGACCCCTGTAGCTACGCCACTGCAAGGAAGCATAGTGATGCACAGTTGAAAATCATAAAGAGAAAAGGGATCAAATTGCATTATCACACAACTGCACATGAGCCCCACAGTGATAACTTGCAAAGTATTTGTTTATATTGCATTTTTCTATTTGAATAAATGCATATTTTCTGTGAAAGAATTCACGTCGGAATGTTCTCATTTCTCATAGCTTCTTCAAGGTTAATTCTTAGTAATTATGTTGTTATGGATAACAAGAAAAAACTCATTTTCATGTGTCTAAGAAAAGTAACGATTGATGGTGAGTTAAGTATTTGACCTTTCAAGCGCTTTTATCGGCTTTTATAAGTTACTAGAGAGGTATTCATTTAGCAATAATCAGTCAAGCAGGAGCTTTCATTTTTTCAATACCCAGCCTGCATAGCTAACATTTTCATTTATAAGATGAATATTTATGCATGTGTAGGTGTGGGCTGTAACTGAGCGTATCCCAGCACTTTCCCTCTGGTCTGATGTCTGTGGTCTGCGCGATATTCAATTGTTTCACACCAGCATTTCATGTTGCTACCCCGTGAGCTGAAATGCACGAAAGCGTTGCTAATCCTGCCTATAATGAGCGTGATATGCGCAAAAAATACATCAATGGAATATAGCCCTACGTTCTATCATTTTAGACTTGAAATCGGGCATGATATAACAATTGAATACCACCCACTGGGTCTAATCCAGAGTTGTACACAATGCGATACATACAGGGTTGGGCAATTATCATCCCAGTGTGTATTTATCATGGTCGCAAAGAATGGTTGACAGCAGTGCCATCGAGAGGGGGGGTGGAGTGGGTACTTTTTACCCAGGCTTGCGCTCCACTTCCCCTCTGCAGAGAGCAGGGTAGTAGGAGTACAGAGGACAGCCTCTCTTCCCTGCTCAGCACATGCAGCTCAGTGCTGTGTGGTAAGCAGGGGAGAGAGGCAGCTGCAGTCTGTCCCTTCTCTCCCTAAGCTAGTGTCTTACCCACCGGACAGTGGGCTGCTGGCACACAGTCCGCACCACCAGAAAATGTATTTATTTATTTTTGTGTGACCATGCCTCCTACTGTTGACCACGCCTCCTAGCATTGGCCATATCCCCTACTGTTGGCCACACCCCTTTTTACCAGGGCCCAGCGGCAATGGGAAATGGGAAATTGCAACCTCCTGGTGCTCTACTTGGGAGGCCAGCAAACAGAGACACAGTGGCACGCGACAATGCTACTCCCATGCGCATTGTGGCCACGCCCCTTCTCATTCGAGCCTCTGTGACACATTTGACAATTAGACTCTCGGGATATTTCAGTGCCCTATTATGTCCCTGTCTGCAGGACATTGTCCTTGTCTAGTCTAGTCATATGTGGCTGCATCTTTTTGCTAATGCTGCTACAAAGTCCTTCTACCTGGTGTAAATATTATCATTTAAAAAATGCATTTGATTTTTGAGAATTGTAGCCCCTCCTTACCTACCAGTAATCATCCAGGAATGCCACTTACTGTTCTGATGCTATGGGATCAATTTACTAAGATGGGTGTTCTATTGCAGACGGGATGTTGTCCAATCAGATTATATCTATAAATTTAAGAAGGTGCTAAATAAATTAGTAGAATCTGATTGATTGCTATGGGCAACATCCCATTTTCAATAGAACTACCATCTGAGTATATATACCCATATGTGTCCAAATCTGTACTGCAACTAAAGGCCCATACACACTGGTCAATTTTGCCCACAGCGCCGGTAACCGCCAGATCCCCTGCGCTGGCGGACACCGGCGGAGAGGCGTTCCATCTGCATGAGACGCACAAGCGTCTCGCACGCTTGTGCGTCTAAGTAATTCTTGCGCCAGGGTACGGCAACCCTGCCCGTGTCCGCTTCAGGGGGACAGGGTTAGGGGTTTGGGCGCATATGCATCTCGTGCACAATAAAGGACGCATTTGCCAGTGCTCCATGTTACATACTACCAAATGCCTCCTTTTCAAACCCCCACTATCCACGCCAGCCCGGTCCTAGAAACTCTAAAAACAGTCATTCTTCACTTTCTGCTTTCACTTCAAATGCAGCTGCATCAAAATTTGTGTCGGATAGTTTGTCGGCCGTTGGGACCAGAGTTATTGCATGTAAAATGCGCGCATGATGGTACCCCGTCTGCTCAAGTTGTGTGTTGCACGCGTGCCAAAAGTCTGAGTATATGGTGGTACCCGGATCAATATGCATAAAGAGAACATTCACACCTGGCATATGATACATCTAAAACAGTAATAACGACATGAGTGAACTGGCAACTGGATTTTAGTGAACAATAAAGAAGAAAAAAAAACAATGAACAAGTCCTAGAAACTATAAAAACAGTCATTTTTCACTTTCTGCTTTCACTTCAAATGCAGCTGCGTCAACATTTGTGTCGGATAGTTTGTCAGCCGTTGGGACCAGAGTTAGTGTATGTAAAATGTGCGCATGATGGTACCCCGTCTGCTCAAGTTGTGTGTTGTACATGTGCCAAAAGTCTGAGTATATGGTGGTACCCTGATCAATATGCATCTGGATGGCGGACATCAGGGTGCTGGCAATCACGGCTGGCCACTGGTGTTATGAAACATTCACCTGTCTCGCAGGATATGCCACCAAAGAGCCACTGCTGAGGCAGGACGCGTCCAATATAATTTTTGCGCTGGACAAATAAACTTTCATCTACCTCAACAATTTTGCCAGGTCCGCCAATCCGGTGTTGGGGCTGCGACATCAAATTGAGGGTACACACCTCCCGCATCCTGCTGTTTTTTTGGAATCACAAAATTTACTGCTTGTCAGCTCCTCCGACCAAGAAAATATGAAGCGCAGAAGGGTCATAAATGTCAGGTGACATCCGCGAATCCATTGTGCGGCCCAGAGACTGACCTTCTTGCTGCAGGTTCTTATGTGGCAGCGCCACATCTGCTCCTTTACATTAAGCCTCATATGACGCCCGTTGACACAGGTCTGTGTCTCTGGCAGCAAGTGGTGGTGTTGTAAAAACTCCACCGACGACTCCTACGTCTGCGGCAAGTTAAAGATTGTTAATGCTTCGGCAGCCATAACTGACACAATGTAATAAGTGGTGACAGAATGCTGACTGTATATGCTAACTGTGTAATGCTGACTGACTACGCTAACTACATAAGCTCCGGCTAGCTGCGAACATACTGACAATGCTGACTGCACACTAACTGCGTAACGCTGACTGACTACGCTAACTACGTAAGCTCCGGCTAGCCACTCTGCGGGACGCTGATTATGACAGGGACGGTGACTACGCTAACTTCGCTGGCCATGGGAACACTATGCTTATTCTGACAGGGACACTACGCTGACTACGTATCTGCTGCCATGAAACTACACAAGTATCGCAATTTTTCCCAAGTTGGACAACTTTCCATAGCAGGACTCTATGGAAAGCTGTTCACCACCCCATTGATCACCTGCTGGTAATACCAGCTGATGAGTGATGGCCACCGGCAATGAAGCTGGCCCGTGTACACTAGCTGAAAGCAGCTCAAACTACAAATAGTTTTTGTGCTGTGCGAGGTGATGTGTGCGGGAGCATGCATAGCACCCGTTAAATTGTACCGGTTATGGGCACCTTTTGAAAGCATGTGTCTTTTGCTGCTCTGATGTGTCTTATTTTTTGCCTCTACAATACTTCTACTAACATACAAACATAAGACTACTGTATGCAACATACATGTATTCACTTGTCTCAAAATATTCCCCAAATCAACTACAAAATCTGCATCTCTTATCCACACGTCTGAAGTATGTTCTCATTTATCTTTTAGGACTTTCATCTATCCACATTCCCTAAAAAAAAAACTTTGACAAATTTAGAGTCTGCCTCTTAGACTCCTTAAGCTATTCTTCCTGGTTAGCTCCACTCTGTTCGGATTTATTTCATCAACCGCCTGACCCCAGGCCAGCATTGCTGTATGACTGGATGTATAGCTCTCCAAGCACTTTTTACCTACTGTATGAAATCTGGCTGGATCCGATCTGCAATATGCAACGCTCAAACTCTTGTTTGCAACTCCTAATTGCCTTTATATTGTGACCGTTAGAGCAGGGCCCTCTGACCTCTGTCTGCTATTACTTAGTCTAGTTTTATTATCGTTTTTCTAATTGTAAAGCATGACAGAGGGTGCAGGCGCTATACTGTAGAAGAACATTTTTATAATTAGATAATACTAATAATCCTTTTGTCAAATAGTGTTCTCAAAAGAGATGTGTTGATGCCACAGCAGATGCCATTTACTATGGGGAAGCCCCACGTTTACTCTCACACCAGCTGGGAATATATGTGCAATTGCTTGATCTCTACAGTGGGATATTGTAGAAGTATTAACTGGAATAATCGCACCAAGTGCCAGACTCTAGAGACATCAGGCTAGATCTGCAGTGGTTAGAAAACTGAGGTATTGACAATCTTACAAAAAGCTCTAAGGGGATGCCACAACTATTAAGATTGCCTCAAAAGTCAGTCACTCAGTCTTACTATGGCATTCTAATTATTGTACAATTAAATTGTACATTAAGACTTATCTTTCGCCTCTACAAAAGCTATAGTTGGATGTTCTAGAGGAGTGCTAAACTGTCAGAACTGTTATATCTTGGCAAGCAAGGTTACAGCATCACTGGCCTATCACCCAGCCACATTTCAGCATTGGAACCAATGACCTCCTGCCCGGGACACACATATACCAGGAAGTTACAGGTGCTGCTAATCAGCCATATTTATATGGTCAAAAAGCATGTGGTTAGCATTGACTAAAGGGCACCACATCAAAATGTCAACAAAAGTTTTTCATTATTTTTTTCTTCAGTTTTTCATACTTTACCTTCCACGTGGACTCTGATTGGGTCCAGTAAAGTGTTCTGAGAGCAGTGGTAGCAGAGCAAGGAACCTGGCTCAAAACCTAGCAAACAAAGTGAGCCACATTCTACACTAATTAGGGGTCCAGGTGTTGACATTTCCCACAAAAAAATAAAAATAAAACAGAAAACCTAATTTGAGCTAATCATGTGACAACCTTTTTTCACATTGACCTTTTGACAGTATTGACCTCGTTCATGTCAACCTTTTGCCTGTTGGCCTTTTGGGGTCGACCTATTGATTGTCTATCTAGGCACTGTAGACTTTTAATCTGGATCCTTTGATTTATCTTGATACAAATTTGCTACACTGTAACTATTATTGACCTGTTTTACACGGTGACTTTTGCAACATTTGTTTAATTTAAAATCCACTGGATTTTAATAATGATGTTTGTATTTTTAAGAGTGCCACTGCTAATTTGGGATAATGTGATAATAAGTATTCTGAATCCTGTGTACCAATAACAATGAATAACTTTAACTGTTGATCTTTACATCAGTCACTCTGTGTTATATACTGGCTACGTCAGCGCAGTTTCAATCTTCCTAGGGATATTAACAGAGAAGATAATTGTTATATACTCCATTAACCCTTAATAGCGGGGATAGCTAAATTATGCAGAAATGATCATTCCTGCATGAATTCAGTAGACATTTGCTTGCTGAATAGGCCACTTTATAACTTATGGAAACCACATGACGTCATGTACTAAATATATATATATATATATATATATATAAATAAATCATACCCTTTTGCTGCGTAACCTAGTCCTGAGACTGCTCCTCCACCCCCCTGTCTCATGCCTTGACCATCGCTGCTTGCTTACATCCTGCTTAAGCCACTCCCACTAGCTGCACTTCATTTGATCTGTCTGTCCCCTAGATTGTTAGCTCCTCTGAGCAGGGCCCTCTTCCCTCCTGTTTTCAAACCCCTCTTCTCATATTTCACTTACAGCTCTCCCCTACTCAGGGACCATCCTTGTCCACATACTCTCCAGATGGCTGTGGCTCATCTCTATTTATGGCCGCCTGCCCCTAGTAGTACGTTGATTACTTCTTTGCTACTCACATCTAAGCTGTACTATGGGGGGTTATTCTGATTCACTCGGAAAGGCACAATCACTCTCTAATGGACAAAACCATATGCACTGCAGGTGGGGCATATGTAACATGTGCAGAGAGTTAGATTTAGGTGTTTTATTGTTTCTGTGCAGAGTAAACACTGGCTGCTTAATTGTTACACTGCAATATAAATATCAGTTTGAAGTACACCCCCACCCAAATCTAACTCTCTCTGCACATGTTACATCAGCCCCACCTGCAGCACATATGGTTTTGTCCACTAGAGAGTGATTGTGCCTTTCCGAGTGAATCAGAATGACTCCCTAAGTATTGAATTGTGATGCTCTTTGTTACCTATACTCTATTTTTGTTAACTTCGACCACTGATTTATTTACTGTAATGTTAAGTTCTGTCTCCCTGTACTGTACTATTGTTCACCCTTTGTACGGCGCTGCAAAACATTAGTGGAGTGTTTATAAATAAAATATAATTATAATACTACAGGTTGAGTATCCCTTATCCAAAATGCTCGGGACCACGAGCATTCCGATTAAGGTATTTTTACTTTTTTTGGAATATATTTTGTTTTACATACTTACCTGTTCCCTGGTGGGTCCCTGGTGGTCCCTCGGTGTCCATGGAGTCCTCCGGAGTCCACGGCAGGCCTTCAGCTTCATCTCCGGCGTCTCCAGTGGTCCCAGTAGTGCATTGCGCGAGTTCCCAGGCGCGCCGGTGACGTCACCGGCGCGCCCGGGTACTCGTGCAATGCACTCCTGGGACCGCTGCAGATGCCGGAGAGGAAGCTGAAGGCCTTCCATGGACGCCAGGGTACTAGGTAAGTATAAAAAAGGGTCAGAGGGAAAAAAATAAGAAAAAAATCGAGCTATTCCAAAAAAACAACGTTTTTTGGAATAATTCGGATAACGTATATACGGATACGGGATACTCATCCTGTACTAATAATAATTATCAGACTGGTGCAATAGCAGAAGTAAAAATTCCCATTCCTTTCATGTTATTCCCCACTCAATTCAAATTATGAAATGGTATTAAGGTGCAACAGAGGAGATAACTACATTAGGTAATTAAATGATCCTATCATACCTTAAGCTGATGGTTTGCTTTTCTTTTTGCTTTGTATTTTAAAATTTAGTTATAAATAGTTTATAAGAAACCATATTGTGTAAAACATATTGCCAGCAGAGGTGCAGCATATGATTTCATCAATGGCTGCAATAACTGTGAGTCCTGATGAAGTACGTCTAGCTTACTAAATGAACTTTAATGGTAAAGCTGTCCCACTTTTCCTGTTAACATTCATATTTAAAGAGTCCTCAGATAATCCACAAACCTTGCCAAGCTGATACGTCAACTCCCTGCTTGTTTATGGTATTTAGGCAACCGTTTAACATCTGCTCTTCTGGAAGTTTTCTGAGTCATGAGTATTGTGTGGATTGCGCTGAGGCCGATTACGAGGATGTTTCAGCTGTTCTTGTTCATATATTTTCTGCTGAAGAACTAGAATTGATGCTGGAGCTACAATCTCAGCAATCTGGACAAGTCAAGTCAAGCATAACTAATGGATCCTCTTTAGGGAACAATACATACATCTCTTTTATGTCGGTTTCCTTAGAAAGCTGCTCGTTGTAATGGCAGTGTGTGCTCATTTTTGTTCATTAACATTCTTCTGTGCCCTTTACTTGTCTTCAGACAATTGCTGTCTTGACAAAGTTGAACATTTGACTTTCCCAGTTATGGTGTATCCTGGATATTCAGATCAGAGGGTGTCTGTCACTCAGCAGCCACTGTAACCATCTGTACACTGGGAGGACACAGCAATGTAAGATCTAACATGTAGCTAAAGTATCCTCTGTCTTATGGGACCCATATATTGTGTCTACTGGGGCAATTTCCTGTTCTGACAAAGCCTGGGGAATTTGGGAAATCACACATTCTGGAAATCCTCAATTTATCAATTCCAACCCATAAATGATTAAAATCATCTGATATATTTTAACATGCTTGTAATTGCGGTGTTGTGGATTGGTGGAATAATGAATACCTGACAATATTGCCAAGCTGGCAAAGGAAAAAGGTATAGAAAGGGGATGTGGTCACGTGTCTCTATCATTTCTGCTAAGTGCTTGTCTAGCACTTCTGAAACCACCAGAAATCCCCCTCTCCTGCCACTGATGTGTACAGTGCCCCCTCACTGCGTATAGAGGAATATACACAAACTAGCTGTACTTGGCCACACGTTGCTGTGGCTCAGTCTGGTTAAATGGAAAAGAAAGAAAAGAGCGCACATTTGTAATATGTTTAATTTTACAATGCTTGTGGGTATACAATAATTTTTGTTGTTCCATTGTCGGTTCAGATATAGAGATTGTTTGGATTGCAGACTCTAGAACATGCAACATATAATTGTCCATGGGCGGATGCACTAAATTGAAAATGGGTTAAAAACCTTGTTACCGGGGTTTTTCCAGCAATTTCATATGCAGGAAAACCTGCATGCCGAGTTTTCGCTGCGGGGGGTATCTCCAGAAATAGATACCCCATAGAAGCCTATGGACTTCCTACCGCGACCCCCCGGCATCCCGCACAGACCCCCGGCGCCCTGAAGGACACCTGATGCCCCGGGACGACTTCCTGCCGAACCCCCCTCACTTTTGTCCGGGCAGCACAATGCTGTGCTGGCCGGACCAGTGGCCTCCTCCTCCTCCCTAGCACCTACATCCCCTTCCGGGTGCAGGGAGGAGGAGGTGGAACCATGCCCAACAGCCAGCAGGTGGGTAACAGCCAGCAGCCGGGTAAGGGAAGGAGGGGGAGCCGCTGAGGACCCTCCGCACATCTGGCACGGTCTTCTCCTGGTTCACGTCATACCTCTCCGATCGCTCCTTCTCCGTCTCCGAGCTCCTCCTCTTCTACTACCCTGCAGCCAGTCGGTGTTCCCCAAGGGTCAGTCCTTGGCCCTCTCCTCTTCTCCCTCTACACCACCTCTCTGGGCACCCTCATCAGCTCCTATGGCTTCCATTACCACCTTTATGCTGATGATACCCTAATCTATCCCTCCTCCCCCGATCTATCCCCATCACTCCTGTCCAAGGTCTCCGAATGCCTCACGGCCATCTCAGCCTGGATGACCCAACGCTTCCTGAAACTAAACATGGCTAAAACTGAATTCTAATATTTCATCCCCCTAACATCCCCTCTTCGCCAACTATCTCCATCAGCATTTGTGAAACCGAGATTACCTCCACCGACCAAACGCGCTGCCTCGGTGTCGGCATTGACTCCTCCCTCTCATTCACCCCCCACATTTGTGCTCTCTCAAAGTCTTGCCGCTTTCACCTCCGCAACATCTCGCGCATCAGACCATTCTTCTCCACTGACGCGCCCAAAATTCTCATTCACTCCCTTGTCATCTCCCTGAAGCTGAAAAGCTTTAACCCAGTAATTTGCTTCTGGTGTGAATGGAGTATTAGAGGGAGAGTTTCCTGGGTTCTAGAAAGCCTGCCAAATCTCCCACAACCTAGCATCAATACTTCAATACTTACCAGCGACAGTGGGTGTGGCAATCAGGCATGTTATACAGGCGACACGCTATACTGTAAATCGCATCACCGCAAGTTGATGATAAATCATTAGATGTAATGCTTCGCTAAAACTGAATGTGAGTTCACTGCTACAGTATGTTATATGGCCAGTGCTACATCAAACACTGTAAAGAGTGAACTAAAAAGTGGAGAAGTTGCCCATGGCAACCAATGAGCTTTCTCAATTAAATTTTCTGAAATAATATGTAGGATCTCATTGGTTACTAAGAGCAACGTCTCCACTTGTCAACTACTTCACTCATTACACTGATTGACACATCTCCCATTAAGCCTTGCTAAATGCCCCATCTACCCATTGCAACACAGACGCACCTTTGAGTAGTACCCTTGTCCTGTCTGGTTACCTGAAACAGATGTGAGGTATGTATAAGTGTGATACCATCCAACTGTAAATTGGAGTGTATAGGGGCAGCTGTTTACTGATTTAGCATGCAGAATTAGAAGATGGAAGAACCACTGAGTTACTGCTAGTTGTTTAATAAACGAATTAAAGGTAGACAATCAGGGTCTAAATAAAAATGTCCTGTATTGATGATTTATCTTTTTATCCTCCTGTAAATCTTGACAGATAATTCATGGAACAGTCTTGGTCTGGTTAAATTATATAGTATATGGCAGTGGTTCCCAAACTTTTTTGAATCTCGGCACCCTAGAGTATCAGAATTTTTTTCAAGGCACTCCTAGGCCAGAAAAAAATATTAAATGAAATAAATTATTTTTATATGTCATACTTAGGTTAAATTATGTAGATGGTCAATATTTGTTTCTGTTTGTCCACATATTTTATGACTGGCAGCCACCAGTACTGGCTTTGCCTTTTACATTGAACATAAATAATTTGAATTGATCCTGGACCACCAATCCAAGGCACCCCTTCAAGTGTCCTGAGGCACCCCAGGGAGCCTAGGCACACAGTTTGGGAACCACTTGTATAAGTCATGCTCTATGTATTATTCCTCGTAGACAGCTATCCCTGATTGACATCCGATCTGTTCAACAAGCATCTACTGTATATGTAACTCATCCTTGCATGGAGGCCTTGCACACGGAACACCTCACATTGGTACTGCCTGTAGTGTCTAGGCCTCCTGTAGGAAGTCACTGCTAGTCACAGTTATATACTGCATCTGGCTCACTGACACTGAACGTTGTGCCAAATTCTACACGGGATTTCTGCAGACCTGCAGCTTCTAGGTAACAAAACCTATAGAACCCTATGGGCTTATTTCGGCTTCCTTCCTGAGAGGGATCCAATTAGATCCCTCCCCATGGCCGCCACATCCCTTTGTGCATGTGGGAACCCAGAAGTCCCAGCTGAGAAGAGCTGTACTTTTCTGTACTAAGTCCGGCAGAACTGGTTAGTGCATAACACCCTCAAAAACTTATATATTTGACCTTCACATGAATTTGTGTTGTCCAAATAAAACATTGTGTCTCATTTTATTTTTTTGCTCTCTGTAAGGCTGAAATGCAATATTATTAATATATTTTATCTCACCTTGCAGGTATTGTTGCTGTCCTGTTTTGTGGAGTTACACAAGCCCATTACACCTACAACAATCTGTCTGAAGAGTCAAAGCTAAGAACTAAACAGGTAGGATAACACTGCCAATTGTTCATTTTTATAAACTCTGAATCTGTTGCAGTGTTTTCACTGGAGGAGGAAGGTCCAATGACAGGTGTATTGAACTGAGAGCTCATAGTGCAGTTCCCAGGGCGTACACTGGTATTCAGCAGTGCAGTGCATATTTCTACAAAAGCTGGACAGCCACAATCCTCTTATTATCTTATTAGCAACAATATTAATTATCAACAATTAGCAGCAATTAAATATATATTTATAGCATTTTAGAAGTAGAATAATGTAAATAATAATAACATATTTTTTTTATTATATCAATTTAATTTTCGATTATTATTATTGTATTTTATTTAAAAGGCTCAACAAGTGGTTCACAGTGCAGTACATAATGCATAGTAATGATGTTAAGCATCCTATTAAATTCAGCACCTCTCACAATCCTGCCATGTCCACAGCATACCTCTCGGCTGCCCTGGTGGCACCATATAAATAAACAATGATAGTTCTAAAAATAACAATGTGCTCAATTAAAGTATCTTACAAATGCGTTTTAGACATATAAAACTTCATCAGGGTTATTTTTCCATTTTGCAGTCTTTATTTATCCAGGTTACTAGACTGTGGTGCCTTTATAATATTTTTGTAATTATTGTACTGATTAAGAAATTAAAGAAATTCTCAATACAAAAACATAGAGTTGAAAAGAAAGAAAAAACGAGTCAGTGGTTCGTTAAATGAAATTAAAACACTTTTTTTTAATGATAGTTATCATGCAAGTAGGAAATAAAATTTATGTTTTGTAAAAATAACAAAAAAAATTTGATATTAATGTGTCAAAATGTCTCAATCTGCCTTATTTTAGGCACTTCTGTGGGTGGTGTTTGCAAATGTTTCTAAATATATGAACAAGCCTCCTACACATGCTGTAAATATATAACATTAATCCTGGAACAGATTTAAGTTTCTTTGCAATCGTTTACTGTAAAAGTAATTGGTCTTTTTGGCATTATGTTTTAAATTGGCATGAAACTGCATCCATACATTTCATAATCACCTCTTATAAAGACCAACTGAAATAAATCATGAGTGTGCATTGACCTCTTCCTCAAATCTGACTTAAGGCTTTAACTCAATTTGGGCTGATTTCACCCGTTCCGAACGGGACGGGCTAAGAAATCAGACCAAAAAGGATCCGGTGTGATGTGCCCACAGGTCCAATTCTACAGTCCCGTGCGCATCGGACCTTAGTCATAGGTCGGACCGGAATGCAGATCCGACCTCGGACCTCCCTCCCGGCGGCAGATCGGGCTGGGAACAGGGGTTGCATATCATCCATCGCAAGTTAAATAACAACTTGTGATGAATTGCATTTGGTCCCACGAGGCTCGCGGGTGATTGGGCGGGTGTACACTGCTCCGAGGAAATGCAGTAGTGTATGCCCATCTTAACCCCTTCATAATGCTCTCACAGCCTATCCAGATTTCCCATTATCAAATACAAAATTTTTGTCATAATCAAAAACAAGTGTTTCAGAGAAATTACATTGTACAGAACAAAACAACGCAGTAAAACAGCAAGCCATGATAAAAGAAGCATATATTAAATGATTAAAATGAACCTCCCCAAAGAACATCACCTTCCATCTGCGGATGGAAGGAAGCTATATTTTTTAAACCTTTTCAGAGATGAGATTGATAAAAATAAAAAAAGCATAAAAAGGATGACTTGGATTCAAGAAAATATTCCTGGTTCTCTTTAAAACTCTGGCTCTATAAAGCTCCTGAATGGCTGGCAACCACACTCCAATGATTTTACTTGCAGCACTTACTATGTGTTCTAAAACGAAACGCTCACTGGCAGTTCAGTTGCCAAACCAAACAATGATGCCAAAGTATAACAATTTCCCATAGTAACTCTGCTCACACCTGCACCCTTAATGGCATTAGATAAAAGAGCTGTTGAGATTTGGTAAGAAATCTCCAGGTTTTTTTTAAACGGCAAATCATTTACACTGCAAAACCAGTTTGATTTTACCGTGTAAATGATTGGCTCTTTAAAAAACTGGAGATTTCTTACCAAATCTCTCACTTTCTGAATCTCTCATCCTATTAAATTTCACCTATTACATTTCTAGACCATGTAAGGTTTGCCTAAAAATTTCATGGACTCTTTTATTTCAACATCTGCTTCCTTTTAAAATCTATGCGATACCTCGCGTATATCTAGAGAGCGCCACACAATTCGATGTAATCAATATAAATTTATTCTTAAAATATATATATCACACAATAAAATTGTACAATTAGTATAGACCTGGGGTAGCCAACCCTAGTCCTCGAGAGCTACCAACAGTGCATGTTTTGCAGGTCTCCTCACAGAATCACAAGTGAGCTAATTAGTTCCATCTGTGTATCTTTTCAAATGTGTCAGAAATTAATGAGTGTAGCTGTGCAGCAGCAAGGTTGTCTGGAAAATGTGAACTGTTGGTAGCTCTCGAGGGCTAGGGTTGGCTACCACTGGTATAGACTCATAAAAATGTAAAAAACAATGCAAAAAACAATATAATCGCACACACTCCTATTAGAGATTTTTAGAAGCTGTATTGGACCGCTAATTGTCCTTTAATCATTAAGTTCATATGGTTTCTCCTCATATGGACTCAGGAAATAAGATATGTTATTTAGTTCACTCAGAGTGATCAAACAGACCTCAATTTCTTTGAACTTTTAGCAGCCGATGGGAAAGTTGCTGATAGTATGCTGTGCTCTGTATGATTAACAGACAGCTCCAGCTCCCCTGTCAGCGGTCGCTGCCTGTTGACGACCCGCTGGTGTGATGTTACACAGGGGGCGAGCCGTCCGGCAAACAGCGCAGATGGAAGTTGCTGTATGCCGGGAATCACGGATGTTTGTACACAGTGCAAGACTCACCCAGGTTTGTGGTATCTTGAATTACCAGTCGGACGCCGGCTGTTTGTAGATGGTAGAAACACTGGGGAGGTCACTGTGGAGCAGCAAAGGGAGGAACGGCTTGGAGGTTTTAAAGGCAGATTGTTTTAGTGGTCACTCTGGGTCAGCTGTAAGGAGTGCAAGCTGGTCTCATTCCTTGACGCGTTTCTCCGCTAATGTCAATAAGCAGCGGTTTATTCAGAAGGCAGATAACACAAGGTTTGTGAGCCCAGGGTATTTTAAAGGCTATCATCCAATTATGTTTAGGTACTAATTAGTGCTTCCATGAGATGTCCATGTGCAGGTTGTTCATTGACCCTTAGCGGGTTTCGGTTTTAGCAGAAGCACTTGTTACTTAATCGAGTGTAATTTTCAAAGCGTTCATATAGCATTATATTAATCTTAATATCTCTACATTACTTCATTAGTATAACATAGTATCTTTAGAAATTGTAAACACATATGGATACATACATATAAAACAATAACAAATGTGTGCTAAATAAAAATAAATACAAATAAAATAAATATCGAATGAACCTCTAGTTCCTTGGTTTTTCTTTTTCATTTTCTCCTATTTCAATTTAGTGGGTCTCATCATCATAACTGATCAAACCCAAGACTTTGATGTCATCAGTAAATATCACAACCTTAACAAAGTTGGAAGACGACACACAGTCATGGGCAAACAGTGAATACAGTAAACTCTAGTCTTTATCATCACCTTGTCACAAACCGTAGATCTCACCATCGGAAACATCGGTCATTACCCTCGCGATGGTCTGTGTTACGTGAGAGGCCTGTCATCCGCAGGGCTTCTGATATCTGGCGTGATGTCCCCAGTGTCCCCGCGGGCCGTTGCCATGGTTCCCTGCAGAGTGCACGCCGTTCCCGGGCAGCATGGGTGCCGCCATGACACTCACAGTCAGCTGATCCCCCAGACCAATCCCCGCTGTCCATCCGCTTCACCTATGACCCGCACACCTGTACCTGAATCACGGTGTGTGCTCCATTCCCCAGTATTGATTGGTGCTGCAGCAGGCAGCCAATCACAGACAAGCAAGGGGGATAAATCCGGCCTGCGGCCTTCCTTCCTTGTCTTGAACAATTGCTTACCTGCTCTCAGTATTCTCCTGTGACAGAGAAGTTCCCAAGACTCTGAGATCTCCAGGCTCCCCTGTGTCTCACTCCAGCGTTACCGGCACCTGCGATACTTACCTGGTTCTATCCATCTCCAGAAGACTCCTGCCTTTTCCACCTCTGCAGTCGAGTAACCGGTGCCTCGCCATTACCACCATTGGCTTCCAAGCCTTCAGCGACATTCTCCATCTTGTCCTGAACTACCGACAGGCTCCGTCGACTCCAGCGTCGACATTCCTCTGCTGTGTACTATAGAGACTTACCATCCACGTCCTATTGCTCCAGCATATACCTGAGTCACCCACCAGCCGTCGGCACCACTGTCAACCCCATTGGTCGACATCCCGTGCAATCCTCTGCAGCCCCCAGATTGCATCTTCTTCGTTATAACCTCAAGTATCATCGCCCTTGCCTGCGTCCAGAGGACCAGGGCAGGGGGCCACGACCTGCCTGTCAGACGCAGCTAAGTCCAAAGTTCCTTGCGGGGCTCCCTGGTGAATACCGCTGGCAGGTTAGACTCCGCGCCCCTGTTCCTGGTCTCCGCCAACTCTCTGGTTCGCTGTGCCCTGATCTCCCCGTGTATGTCCTACATTAAACCTTCTGCCTTTGGCTCTCCAGCGCCCTCCACTGGTCCACCACGGTCACAGCCGGGAACACAAAAACCGCCTGTGCTGACACACCTCCTCTGAGTCTGCACTCCCAATTCTAATTGTGTTAGGTTAAAAAATCTAAAATCTGATGACAGATAAAACCACTTAATCCTTAATTACCAAAAAATTGAATATCAGTGACAAAGGAATATCAGTACTAAATGTGGAGCCAAACTCTTCTAAAAACAAAGTATCCTAAGCTATTCTCTATTTCAATAGTGGAATTGACAACGGTCACTACTGCATCATTAGTATGATTGCCTCTATGCACTAATTGAATCAAACTCTGCTGGAAAAGAGGAATGAATGTGTCTCGATACCAGTCGTTCTCTACATTTTATCACAAGATGTTAGGGTAATCGGTTGATAATTATTACCCACATTATGGAAGACTTTTTTTTTTCGGGAATTGATAAAATAACACTGTTAATATCCCACCTATTTGATCTGCATACCCTCTCTGAACACTACTCTGAATCCAATGACTTGAAAGTGTGGGACGCTTCCATCAGCGCTACAGATGTAGAGCCTCTTAGCCAGCCCAGGGAATCCCTCGGCAGCGGACGGTGGAATCCCTGCCCATCTCTGCTTCAGGGAGATGGGTAGGGGTAGGGAGTGTGCGGGGAAGTGGCAGGGACCAGTGGGTAGTGACAGGAAGGCGGCAGATTTTCATCAGAACTGGACGCGCGAGCCCCACTTCCAGTGGATGGCCGGGGCTGGCGGTTGGCAATTCTATCACCAGCCCGTGGCTGAATGAGCTGCGCTCCATCTGTAATATACAAATTTCTTGTGTTATCCTAGAAATGGATGTACCTGTCAGTACTCCACAAAGAGCTTCAAATGAGAGCATACCCCAAACTCGCTTCTACAGGAAGTTATAAAACATAAAATGTTATCTTACAGGGGTATTTGTGCGTACACCACTTCTATTGTTTACAGTAATTGAAGCTTATCAAAGTATGTTTTTCCAGAGCATACCGGTACTCATGGTGTCAGGTATGTTGTCATGCTTAAAAAAGGTATCTTTTCCTTATGTCAACATGGAGCCGGTGTCTCAATAAAAGGGCTTTTATTCATACCGATAGCAAATAATAAAAACAAGGAAAGGATCTACATGCTGTGTATGCTGTTTGTCCGATATTGCACTTCCGGTTCCGGTCAGTTGACTTTCGGTTCCAGGCAGCTGACCCCCAAATCCAGATATATCGCTTCTGGTCGGCTGACCGGAAGTGTCCATTTTTTGGAAGTCCATGGTAGTTTAAAAGAAAAATATTAGTCCATCTCCTCTTCTTGTGCTGTTACTGGTCCTGAGCACGGGCCTCCAATGCTTCTGCTTTTAAAAAAGGACTGTGCCACACTCTCCAAGTTCTCCAAACTCCACTCCTAGCCAAATTGAAACCACCACCTCCAAACTCGCAAAATGGCAGCGGTGCAGGCATTTATATAGTAGCTGTCGAAGTGGGAAGGCAACGTAGCAATGCCAACATCGCGCCTCATAGGCCAAATATCGACAGGAGGCATATCACCTGTATGACACTTTGCATAGGCGTGGTAAGAGGCTGTCGCTCATGCAAAATGCAAATGGAGAAAATTGACTATTCGTTTAATTTCAAACGGGATTGTATACCCCACTATGGCCCTTATTCTGGTTGGTGCGGCCGGAGCCGCATATGCGGCTCCGACCGTGCAGGCGAATCCCCGCCTTCCATACGGATCGCCACGGCCGTCCATACGCGGATATGTGGCGATCCGCATGAAATTGGACGGGGATACGCCTCCTCCATGGTGGGAGCAGCCCCTGCATTCGATGGTCGCCGAACATCGAATGCAGGGCCGCACGCTCCACCAGGTCCCGCAACACAAGACCACACGGACACTTGTCCGTGTGAAATCTTGTATGGGGGCGGGCAGCTGACATCCGGCGATGTCAGATGCCCGCCCCGTACCCACGCGTCACGGCCTCATTACCATGCATACGCCCCGCGTTTGCATGGGAACGCCCATGAAACTCGGGGCGTATGCATAGGGTAATGAGGATAAGTAGCCCCTCACGCCCCTCTACGCCCCCTGTGCGGCGTATAGAGAATCCTTGCGGCGAAATCGCCTGCACATGCGCAGAGTGACCTCTGCACATGCGCAGAAGATAAACATCGGCGGCCCGTACGCAAGCGGGAATATCCGCATCAATCAGAATAAGGGCCTATGTGTGCGAAGCAATCTGCTGAGCGTTCTGAGCAGTCTACCATAGCTTAGAGCAGTGGTTCCCAACCTGGGGTACTAGTACCCCTGGGGGTACTCTGCAGACCAGTTGGGGGTACTTGAAAATAATATTGGTAATGGCGGAAGAAGAAAAAGTCTCCACGTTCTTTTGCCCAACCAACAATTCACTGACAGCTACCTGTGAACATCTGCCCCGCATTGACACGGGTGGAAGAAGCATTTATCCTACAGGCGTTAGCGGGAACTCTGTAGACAATACACAGCCAGCGGCCAGACAAAGACGGACCGGATTCCTCTACTCCTTAATATTAGGACACGCATACTGCTCACTTCCACTCATAAGTACTGTGGAAATTTCAAATTGAGAGGAGGGGTACTTATAAATGAAAAGCCTAATCAAGAGGTACAGGAGAGAAAAAAGGTTGGGAACCACTGGCTTAGAGAATACTTAGAAAATCTGTACGTGTGTAGGCCCTTTAACTATCTGATACAACTTATTGCTAGTTACTACATCTTGATTTTCATTTACCAATTGGGTTTAATATTTTATAAAGTGGTATTCCATTTTTTCATTCCTTTTATTGTACAAAATTAATTGCACGAAATCCTTGAAATATACTGTGATAATAATGTCCTGCCCATCTTCCCTACATAAAAGGACAAATTGTTATTCACTGTAATGCTCACCGTAGGGCTCTTTCCCTGATGTACAGTGAATGGTAACATGATTTACGGGAAAATAGACTAGTATGAAATGCAAGCTTCCGCTAACCGTGTGTCGTTCATTATTGTGTTGTCTCACAGCTGTGCACTTTTGGACTGCATTAGATAAGATATGATATTATTGCTGCATTATAGTAGATATGAACTCAAGGTCACCTGCGATGTATGCTTCTTTTCATAACTACTGTATGTAGAAGATGCGTGAAAAAAAAATTTCAGCAACATTATAATACAATGTCAGATTTATGTCACCTTTGCAGCAGGAAAATAAGGTGTGGATTTCTTTAGTATTTTCTATCTCTGAGTACTAAAAATCAAAGTAAAATGTGTTTCTACTAGGGTTGCGGAACAGACTTTGCAATCAGCATTGCATTACTGATTATGTCAAACAAATGGCACACCTGAGGGATGTCATTACACCGACTGCTAAAAGCTCGACAGACGGGTATTGTCTATTCTTCCTCGTGGGGGTCCATAGAGGGAGGATAGAATAGAAGGCGAGTGTAGTGAGCCACTGTGCCCACAGCGTGGCGATCGGAGTGAACCCCGCAAGGTGCCTCGTTGCGCTCCCCCCGCTGTCTGAGTCCCCACAGTCGGGATTCTGACGTCGGGATAATGACTGTCGGAATCCCGACTGTCGGTGTGTTATCCCACACCCCACCTGAGAACAGGAGAATTCTAGATGAGCTAATTTTTAATTACCTTTAGCCCCTTATTCAGATCGGATCGCAGTACAAATTTGTTCTCAAAATTTACAAAACCATGTGCACTGCAGGTGGGACAGATGTAATGTGCAGAGAGAGTTACATTTGGGTGGGGTGTGTTGAAACTGAAATATAAATTGCTGTGTAAAAATAATAATACGTTAGGGGGGGGGGAGACTAGCACAGACGATTGTAGTTTCGCTGCAATCTATGACCAACTATAGTATTAATTTCTGACCTCTTAGTGTCCTAACACATTTTTATTTGTTGGTGGTGCTCCCATGAGTCATGGTATAATACACTTATATACAAGGAGAAGGGAAAAAGATGACTTTCTTTGTTGGGGCACAACTTTTAAAATATTTTAATTTTTTTTGATATGCATTAAAAATTCATTGGGATTCTCTGTACGACCACCAACACACTTTTATTTTATAATGTTTTTTGAAAGAGGGGGGAGAAAGACAAAGAAAAAGAAAAATAGATCTAGTGGCTAATGAAAATCTATATATGACGATATCAGCCGAAAAGTGTGTGACGTGCTAAATCAATAAAGTGATTTTGATGGTATTTGTATCAGCTTTGGTCAAACATGTTCTCAATAAGGGGATATCATCCCATGAGGCATTATGATAGCCTGGCTGATTTTTAATTTTTAGATTTTTTTGAATAAACGTGTCAAAGAAAAATATAAATATATCATATATTGGTGTGTTAAGTTGGTTAATGTGATAAGTGAATAAAATAATAATAATTAATATAATAAAATATTTTAAAAGTTGTGCCCCAACAAAGAGAGTCATCGTTTTCCCTTTTCCTTGTATATATGTGTAAAAATAATGCAGCCAGTATTTACCCTGCACAGAAACAAACTAAATCACACAAATCGATATCTCTCTATACAGTACATCTGTTCCACCTGCAGTGCACATAGGGCCTTATTTTGGTTCATTCTTTCTGACAAAATCCTTCTTAGATGGGCAAAACCATGTGCACTGCAGGTGGGGCAGATGTAACATGTGCAGAGAGAATTAGATTTGGGTGGGGTTTTACTTCAAAGTGAGATCTATATTGCAGTGTAAAAATAAAGCAGCCAGTATTTACCCTGCACAGAAACAAAATTACTCACCCAAATCTAATTCTCTCTGCACATGTTACATCTGCCCCCCTGCAGTGCACATGGTTTTGCCCATCTAAGAAGGATTTTGTCAGAAAGAATGAACCAAAATAAGGCCCATAGTTTTACCCATTTTGAGAACAGTGTTTTAATGGGAACGCCCATGAAACGCTGGGCGTTCCCATGTACGAGTACCATGGCCCACCGGCGACAATGTTGGGTGTGTGCACCCGGCGAACAATATGTTCGCCTTCGCCGGGGGTGCATGCACCCAGCGCATGTACAAGTACAGAAATGTGCATGGGCATTTCAAAAACATCACGCTCGCATGCGAACGTACTGACCTGAATAAGGTCCCTAGTTAAAGGCATAAGGTCTAAACCCCAATGGGGTTTAGTTACTGAAATGAGAGTTCTATTAAATATGGGATTTTGCCCATAGCAACCAATCAGAATCTATTTAGGATCTTCTAGAAGATAATAGATATAATCTGATTGGTTGCTATGGGCAACATCCCATCTTGAGAATTAAACCCCAATGATGTCTGGTGTTGCCGATCTTACCATGTGAGAACTAATGATTCAGCTAGCTGTACCTGGTTATGTTATTTAGTAAGGGCAAATAACACCTGTTTTCAGTAGTAAATAAAAATTGTACTAAAATTTGTTCAGAAGAGACTAATACTGATATAACACATGCAATGACATCTCATTGCTGAGTTAATAATGAATTTGCAGTAATTATATCAAATTTCAAGGTTTTCCTTGTACTAATGGATGCTTTTAAAAGCTAAAGACTTGACGTCATTTCAAATTTATTGTGGCTTCGTAATTAGCCATCTGGCTGTATTAACATCTGCCAAAATACATTTCTCTTAGCTATAAATACATAGGAAACATATTCTTTTTAACATCCAATAATATCGTTAATTCTTACAAAAAGGCTGTTTTTCTTTTCTTTTACAGAAGATAAACTATTATTGTTGTTGTTATTATTATTATTATTATTATTATTATACTATTGTATTAAGGAATTTAAAAACATGTTTATTTAGCATCACACATAATGAAGAGGCAGTTACTGTAGGGTCACATCTTCATAACTCATTAATAGTTATAATAAATGGACTAAAGTTTTTTCTTTCTTATTGATACGGTATCCTCCCACATTTCTAGCAGTTTGTACCCAGAGGGGACCTTTAAAAAATATTACCCCAAGTAGGTACAGAAATGATATTGATATTATTCATATACCGTATATACTCGAGTATAAGTCGATCCGAATATAAGCCGAGTCACCTAATTTTACAACAAAAAAACTGGGAAAACTTATTGACTCAAGTGGGACCCTCACTCGAGTATAAGCCGAGTGGGGGCTTTTTCAGCATAAAAAATGGTCTGAAAAAGTAGGCTTATACTCGAGTATATATGGTATATATTGTCCTCTATATATATAGTTAATATTTACTACCTCTTATGTACATAATATATTGTTATATCAATAAATAATATATAGGAAGCAAGGGTGTAACTACCAGATGTGCAAGGGGTGCAGCTGCTATGGGGCCCAGAGCTGAGAAGGCCCATCTTTACTGTCTAAGTAATATGTTTTACATACATTTATCACCATCAGTTGCTTAATGGGGGGGGGGGGCAAACTTACGAACGTTTGCTACCAGGCCTACTAATATCTAGTAGGAAGATTTAATTATCCTTAAGTTGCCATCAAAATCTGACGTTGCACATGTATCGGTCTAGTTATATTCTGCTCACACCTCTATAGTCTGCATACTGCATTTAAGGCACAAGAATCACAGAGACCCATAATAGCAGCTCACAACAGTACACAATTGATTCTGCCACCTAGTGCCCTTCTTGCAGGAAGTCCAGCACTGCAAAGAGTGCCTTTACAGTAAAATAGCATATAGACACATAAGTGCAGCCAGGGCCGCCGACAGGGGGGTGCTAGGGGTACAACTGTTCCGGGCCCCGCCACTCTGACAGACAGTAGGGACCGGGCAGCAGCCCGCCAGCACCCCCATTCACTTTAGCCATCCTCACCACTACACAACGGCGGGCCAAAGGTCCTCCGCAGCCCGCCGCACAAAAACACTTAGACAGTCCCCAAGGCCGGATCCTCCTGCTGCACAGCGCACAGGTGCAGCGGGAATGCCGGGTGCCCACACTGTAAGCCGCGCGTGGTGTGACATCATCCCGCGGCTTACAGTGCGGGCGCCCAGCATGCCGCAGACAGATCTTAGAGGACTCGGATGGAACACCGCGGCGGCCGCAGGTAATCTTTTAAAACACGGCGGACACCGGACGGGGGGCGCGGATGATGTTAGGGGAAGGGGGGGTGATGTTAGGGGTAGACACAAATGATCATACAATACCACACAAAGATTGGAGTGTTCCCAGGGTGCTAGATGTGGTGATTTTTACTTTCAGGATGGTGGCCCCAAAAAAGAAAAAAAAATTTCAATAGTGTAACAATGTGATACCTTAAAATTACAAAAATAAAGTAAAAATCACCACATCTAGCTCCCTGGGAACTCTCCAATATTTGTCTGGTATTGTATGTGTTACTTGACGTGGTTCTTCATTTCTTTGGATGTTGTTGCTAATGCTGCTCATAGCGCATGATATATTGGAATGTAAGATCATACCCTTATCACGTGGTGATACATTTGGATAAAGGTATATCTAGAATATAAAAGTGAAAATGTGTCCTTCTGGCTTCCTTTCTATACAAATTCACAGTTAACAAGTCAATATCGTGACATTTTACATATGAGTGTATTAAAACACGGACGAGGCAACTAAATAAAATCCAAATTAATTATGGTTAATTTTTTAATAATTAAAAACCACAATGCTTGCTGTACACTCATGTTCCAGCATAACTCCGGAGTGACTGCAGAAATTCACACAAACCTTGGTAAACATCTTACTTACAATCTGGGAACAAAGACTGTGGGTGTAACACACCCATAACACCCCTATGGGTGGGACAGCAGCACAGAGTATATCAGAAGACAGCATACAGTATAGGTGGCCTTACACTAGGACAACTTATCTGATGCTTGAAATTGCATGAGATTTCCCTTGAACTCCCCGGCAGCTTCCCGGGCCGGGAGTCCTGCATGTCAGACTTTGTACTTGAGGGCTTATTTCTCAGAAGATATAGGGCATGCAATTTATCTTACTGCTGCACTTGTACCATACAATTTATCTGATGGGCTGTACTTCAGGGTGCTGGGGGGCTGGCCTAAATAGTTCTAAATAAACCTATGTAGATGAGGCTAATAGCTACCCTACCTATGGGCCGACTCAGACCCGATTATCGAACAGATGCGCATGGCACCCTGCCCATGCGTGAGCCATTCGTGTGCAGAAATCCAGAAATGGGCCGATGCACATGATGCCACAAACAGTAGTGCCCATGTACACCACACACCATAATGCTCATTACACATGACTCCAAACACCGTAATGCTCATTACACGATGCCACACACCATAATGCCCATTACATATTATGAAACATAAGTGCCACTTACCCACATGCTCATTGCCATGGGGGATTACATGCTTGTTTCTATGGTGGATTACATGCTCTGCCAAGGGGTCTTTAAGCTTGTTGCTAAGTAGGATTACATGCTCTGCCATGGGGGTTTCATGCTAGTCTGTGGCTATTTGAAATCACGCACCGGGTTGCAACACAACCGATTGGCTCGCGACCCAGTGCAACATATCATGTAGCCGCAGACCCGCTCTATAGACAACTGGGCAACCCACCGCTCTATGTCTGGCTGTCACACTGCGTCCATTCTGCTGGGCGAGCCTGCCTGCAAACGCGGTGCCATGAACACGAAATGACAGCGGATCGGGGGAATTGGTACCCCCCCCCTACTTGCACCACTGCTCTAGCAGCATGTGGGAACTCTACTGCAGTCAGGAGAGGGAAAGGAGGAGTAGCTAATTGTGATCCAGGGGCGGAGCTTATTATATAGGAGCGGAGCTTCAGTGTTCCCTGGTGAGGACAGAGGAGGCTTCAACTACTGATGTATCTCCTCCATCTCCTGCTGCTGTTGCTGGGGTGGGAAGGAGGGAGAACAGAAGATGGAGGAGGCTTCAGCTTCTCATGTGTCTCCTCCGTGCTCTGCTGCTGCTGCCAGATAGGAGGAGGGAGGACAGAGGTGGCTTCACCTCCTTCTGTCTCCTCCCTTCCCTGCTGCTGCTGCCGCTGGATGGGAGGAGGGAGAGCAAGCCAGCCCTGCGATGTGAGGAAGACAGTGCAATGCATGCAGTGTACCGGGAGAAGGTGATGAATTTCTTCTGCTACCGGTGCGACCTAGGAGGTTCGATGCAATGCGCACAGGAACGAGCATTGCATTGCACCTTTCATTATGTACATGCAATCTGGGCACTGTACATGCAATTTATCGCTGAAGTTGCATGTAAATTGCCCAAATTGAATGTAAATCCCCCTAGCGTATGGGGGCCTATGACTGGTACACATATGACTTACCCCCACAGTGTTTGTTCCCAGATTGTAAGACACCCCAGCACCCCTAGGGGATGAGGCAGCAGTACAAAGTATTTCAGCAGACAGCATAACTCTGGAATGACTGAGTTATGCTGTCATTTCGCAGTGATATTTGTACCAATGTACACCAAACTTGGTATACAGTACATATCAGTAACAAATACTGTGAGGATAACACACCACATGCATGATATGTCAGTGATGACAGGGCTGCATGTGACAGGGACAGTGACATGATGTGAGGAGGGGAATGGAGATGGCAGGAAACCACACACTGAGAATTACAGTATATAGTGGCAGTAGCAGGGTCCCCCAGCAGCACAGAGTATATCAGGAGATGCATAATGTGCTGCACTCCAACATAAATTAACGGACAACAAAATTTTTTTATTTATACTGTGTGTATATAGGCCCCTTTAGCCGCAACAGTCACTTGTCATTCGTGTCAAAAAGCCCCCCCAAACACTACTATGAGTTATCACATGTGTACCTCACATGCGATACCCAGACAACTACCTGCCGCTAGCCGGGCTTCCTAGGCAGCAGGATCGCACACGATACACCATATGTGATCCATTTTGCATACAAGGTATCATACAATATGTGATGCCATTCAAAGCCACTCACTACCACACGATCCACAGTCATGGCGTCCAATCTGCCTGGATCCAATGCGCACGGCACTGAGCATTGGATCAGATCCACAGGTAAAACATTTGTTACGGCACTTTTCACCAGATGTAACATCCCGATGGGTTGAAATTGTGTGAGAAAGGACCATATCATATACGTTTAAGGCACCTTAAATGTTTGGCTTAACAGTGTTGGCCTGCTTCGGATTGGAATTACAATTCTATTTAAACTTTTTCATCGAACAAAAAGTGACTGACCCATTCTATCCTAAAACCTGTGTAAGGTACAGTACTTACTGGAAAGTCATTTACTGTTTTCATTTAGAGAGTGAAGCCTTGTGATGTATAAGTAATGTGGGTTTTACACTCCAGCGTGGATGTTCTGAAAGGGGCAGTAGAAAGTTGGTTTGTGCCTACTGGGTAATATAAATGTACATCTCATTGACTCCTCTCCTATTTCTTCAGTGATCATGACAGATGTGAAGGCAGATTTGAATACTTACTATAAATACATAAAATTGCTTTGTTATTCATTTCTGTATAAATCCATATAAAGATTAGAAGTTAGTAGAAAACATTGAATCTAGGTCGTCTTTAATGCAGTCACCATATGGTAAATATTATCCTAGCAATGACTACAGCAGATATTATATATTTTATATATGAAAAAGCATAGAGATGTGAGCTGCCTTAGTCTTGCAGTTCTTCCAGTTCCACTTTCCATTTGATTATACAAAAAGAGCCGCACCATCAGCCCCCAGTGCTAATACGCTGGGGACATACTTGCCCACCTTTGAAAACTAGTATCAGGGAGATTGTAGTTGGTAGCCAAATTTTTCAAAGTGCCCCATTGAGGGGCGTGTCATGTTCCTCCCAAAGGGCATGTCTAGTTCCATATATGGAAAGATTGTGAAAAATGATTGTGAACGTGGAAGTTTGAGTGTGTGCTGCTACATCTGAGAGGAACCTTGTAAAATTACTTATATACAAATGTAGATGAGCCCCAAAGCAGTTAGTAAGAGCTACTATACTTGGTAAAGTGCTGGGAAACGGTGCTGATGATTCAATGCAAATGTATCTGTCTCTTATTCCGTTTCCTCCAAAAAAAGTAACAGTATAACCAGTGGCGTAACTATAGCACCGCAGTCCCCGCGACCGCGGGGGGGGCGCTGTGCATGTGCGGGCGCCGCGGGCTGCAGTGCTATAGTTACACCCGCCGCAATCCCCCGCAGTCTTTACCTGTCTTCAGTACGCGCTGGTCCCCGCTCCCTTCTTCTGCTATGAGGACCACCACAAAATGTCCGTCCCCATTTAGCAGAAACTGTCTGCTGTTTGGGGGCGGACATTTTGTTGTGGTCCTCATAGCAGAAGAAGGGAGCCGGGACCAGCGCGTACTGAACGTAGGTAAGACTGCAGGGGATGGTGGGGGGGGTTTGCATGGGCGGCGGGGCGGGCGGGCACCCTCCCTTTAACGGCGGGGGGGCGCCCAAAACCTAGTTACGCCACTGAGTATAATGTGGGCTAGGTGACATGAGGGAGATTGCTATTTATTTATTATTATTTATTAACAGTTTCTTATGTAGCGCAGCATATTCCGTTGCGCTTTACAAAGGACAACAAACTGGGTATTTACAAACATTCAAAGGTATGAGGGCCCTGCTCGCAAACTTACAATCTATAGATTAATCAGAGAGAGAGGGAGACTGCAGGTAGTCTCCTGCAGAATGCAGGAGGGTAGGCAACTATGGCTGGGGACCGAGTGGTACAGATTCAGGCCCATATTTTCTACAAAACTAGTATTGATAAATATGCCACTAACAAAGTTAAAAAGTTATGCCTTCCCTTTTTATACTGAATTTACTTTGTAAATATGTTTTTATAATGTGGTATGCAGTAAAAATGCCAACAGTGAGGAGACTGACAAAGAAATGACAATGGATCCCAAAAGTACAGTATATACTGGCCTTGGGGTTAGGGTTAGGCACTAGGGGTAGCTTAGTGTTAGGCTGCAGTAGGGAGTGGGGTTAAGGTAGGTCAAAAATGCTTACTGCTATCTGTTGAGAACCAGCAGTCAGTCTACTGATCTGCCGGGATTTCATATGCTGCTAATTTACATAATGCCTGCATGCTCTATAGCGCTGAGCAATCACCTTTATTCTTTGCTCACATACCCAGCTTTGTGATACTTCCTGCCGTGCCATTACTCCTCTTTTTAAGGCAGCATGTCATGATTTTCTACCATGAGGTTACAATGTCAAATATATCACCACCATGAAGGAAAATACATAGCACATGTTACTGAGTGAGATCAGAGAACACAGGAAAATCCTATACTTTGCTGAAACTGCTTTATATAATAATGATACTGTAGCTCAGTAAGAGGTTTGTATTCACAACAAACCAATTTGAAGTGTGTCCATATGGAGAATACATTTAATGGATTGTTAAGATTTTGACAGTTACATTACAATGTGGCAGTTATATGGTGTCATAATGACAAAAAATTGTAAAATAAATCAAGTACTTTCATTTACTGTACAGTGTTTATCCTTCAGGAATTCATAGTGGGGAAAAGATTTGAATTTATTTTCTAAACAAAAGCTTTTAGTCACAGGTGAGTAATTCTCTAAATACAGTGCACTATAAAAATAAATAAATATACCATGCAGGCTCTTTATACTTATTTATTAACAGTTTCTTATACAGTATAGCGCACACATATTCTGCAGCTCTTTACAGAGAATGATTGAACATTCACATCAGTCCCTGCCCCAGTGGAGCTTACCATCTATATTCCCTACCACATGTGCATGCACACCCAGACATTCTAGGGTTAATTTTTGTTGGAAGCCAATTGGCCTACCTGTATATTTTTGGATTGTGGGAGGAAACCGGAGTACCCGGAGGAAACCCACGCAAGTACGGGGAGAATATACAAAATCAGCACAGTTAGGTCCATGGTGGGGAATCGAACCCATGACCTCAGCGCTGTGAGGCAGTAATGCTAACCATTACACCTTCTGTTATACAAACCAATATGTTTAAATACCTTCTGTGCCAATCTGACCTTAACCTTTGAGGTCAACAACCAACAACAATCAAATGCCTAAAGTCATACATGCATTTATATCATCACGACTAGACTACTGCAATGCTCTCTTTCCCTGGTTCTTCCAGCAAAAGAATTGCACCTCTTGCAGCTGGTACAAAATGCAGCCGCCAGACTATTAACTAACCAGCCCCGCTCCTGCCACATAACTCCCATCCTCTGCTCCCTTCACTGGCTACCTGTAAAATGGCGAATCATTTTCAAGATTGGCTTCAAGGGCGTAACTAGGGATGGTTAGCGGTAGGGGAGAGGGTAAGTATAGTTATGTTTTTCCATTCACTACAACAGTGTATTCATTGTTTTTTTTAGATAAAATGGTATATGAACTGCATCAGCCCAAAATTTTATTTCAAAGCAAGCATTATTGCACGCTCACACTGTTTAGTTCTGGCATATATGATATGGTTAGTTAATACTTGCTCACATATTTTCTCATGAAATCTGAAAAACTTTTGTTTTAGAACACTGCTCCATTTTTGCATCGTACAGCCTTTAGTTCATAACCCCTAGGAGTGACTGATAAATTCTTGTAGTCCACAATTTGTTTGTATTAATTAAATTTTTGCTCATTTGAAATATACATGGTCAACCTTGTAAAATAATCTTTCAGGGGTAAATTTACTAAAATGGGAGTTCTAGTGAAGAAGATAGGGATCTCATTGGGCATATAAGGACATAAGGTGAGCTCTGGGCTGACATTTAAGTTCATGAGATGAGCTCTGGTTAGGGATATAAGTTTATGAGGTTGGCATATAAAGACAAGGTGGTAAGGAGACTCTGAGCTATGAGAAAACATATTGTGGACCTAAATTCAAGGTCATCTTTAATTTGCTTGCCAAAAGAAAAGTTCAGATGACCCTAGTCTAATGTTTCCACCATGTTGCAAAACACTGTACTACCGCCTACATGATACAATGTACTTGCTTCCTTCCTACTGTTCTTCCAAAGGTTCCAATGTTCAACCACAGACCTGTCACTATGGCTAAATTAACAGTGGAATAAATGACGCTGCAGCCTCAGGCTGAAGGCTCCAGGTTTTGAGCCCCTCCCAACATTATTTGTGTCTGTGGTGGGGTGTTACTTGTGTGCTCCTTGGAAAATGCACATGGCCTCACAACAAAGGAATGGTCTCACACAAGGGCGTAATTACCATAGGTGCAAGGGGTGCAACTGCTATGGGGCCCAGAGCTGAAGGGGGCCCATATTTGCTGTCTAATATGTTTTACATACATTTATCACCATCAATTGCTAATTAGGGGGCCCTTACAAACTTTTGCTATGGGGCCTACTAATATCTAGGTACGCCTCTGGCTTACTCACTTTCAAGGCCCTACATGACCAGGGCCCAAGGTACCTGCAGCAGCTTCTGATTCCTTACTCTCCTACTTGATTACTACGATCCATTGAAAAATACTACTAACAGTACCCAGAATTTCCCTGAATTCATCTGAGGGTCGAGATTTCAACTTTGTTGCTCCAGCTCTGTGGAACTCTCTTCCTCGCACAGTGCGAGAAGCCCCCACTGTAGAATCCTTTAAAAATAGACTAAAGACGTACCTATTTACTCAAGCATTTTACTGATATCCACTGTTAAGCTTGTTTTGTATTTTGAGCTGTAAAGACAATGGTAAAGCACTTTGAGTCCTATTGGGAGAAAAGCGCTATATAAATATCATTATTATTATTATTATTATTATTATTATTATTATTATTATTATTAACTTCTAATTCCTAAAGCTGGCGTTAACCTCCACAACAATGCCCCGATGTGTGTGTTTCAGTCAGTGGCCCTTTTTTTTTTTGCCTATGGGTACTCGCTGCACCCCCCCCCCCCCCCCCCTCCCTCCCAAGGTAAAATCCGTCACTTTAGTGAAGCCAGATGCAGTCCAGGAGACTGCACTGGCTTCACTGTCACTGGCAGTGACTTCCTGTTGGAATTGAAACCTGCCAGTCACTCAAGGCAGTCCCATTGGGTGGTGTATCCTCCCTCTTGGACTGCCTCTTTGGCTTCTATGGGCTGCAGCCAAAGCAGCCTATAGAAACTTGGGGTATGCGCATGTCTAGTATTGAGGGCGATACTGCGTATGAGCCAGTCCTGGTGTTCCGCATTGTACAGGTGCCAGGACGATGGAGGGGGAGCAACAGGTGAACAGGTTCGGCGGTGGGCTTGCCGACATTGCAGACAGCGGCAGCCCCCCTCCTACAATTAGGTAGGAGTAAAGCCCCCCAAAATGTTGTTTTTACCATATATCTCCTTTAGTGCATCCCGCCTATTGTATCATGCCGGATGGCTATGGATGATGCAGCATGGACATTTTTAAAGTCTGGAGGCATGGTACTGCTGCCCAGCAAAATCCTCCCTGTAGCACTAGCAACTCATTCAGCAGCATACCATGCGTTATGGCCAGGCTGGCCCTAGCTGGGCAGCTGCTACATGATTGGTTGATTTAGATGTTTGATTTGATGAGCAGGTTTTCACTAATGTAAATAAGTGGTCACTGAGGCAAAAGACAAGTATTTCTAGTATAATATTAAAGAGTGCTTTTTAAAAAAAACTTTTTTATTTTTTGGTGCTGTTAATTCTTAAATCACTTGTGATGTTCCAAGAGGATTCATTACTGCAATCAGTTTGAAACTTGATTTAAATGTGGTTGTGGAAGTTCAGCATGTCTGTGTAGCAAATCTGCATAGGACACCTCAAATGAGTCTATTTCATTCTGTGTTCATACCAATCAATGTAATGAGGACCTCATTTTCAGTTGTAATTTAAATCCAAATCTTTCTTCCACAATACGGAAGTTAAGAAAAATAAAACAGAGAGATGCTTAACTATGCATGTTTAAATGGCTCCCAGATGGATATGTAATAGTGCTTGCAAATTGCCATGTTTTGCATATTTTTGCTGAATTTGTGTTTTTAGAAAAAATGTATTATTCATATATTTAGCATCCTATTATATACTGGCCCCTGTGCCAAGCTCAGAACTGAAAAAATATATATATGACACATGGTTTAAGTCTCTTTTCTTGTAACCACTTCTATGGGGACAACTCAATTAGAGTCAATGGCTGCAATGTGCAGGTTTTTTCCCCCTATTTTCTGGCATATCAATCGTCATATGCCATAGATCTGGGGTTAATGTAAAAAGTGCTAATATGCCAGAGAGGAGAGCTTCCCTTTCCGTTGCTAATCACATGTAATGCAATTGGCCTTGTCGCGATGGGTGGTGGGATGTACCATTATTGGTTGGTACATCCCACCCACTGTGAGAAATTGCACACTGTATTTACCACACAATAAGCAGATGTATGAAGTTATGAACTAGCATTAAGTGCATTTCTGCGGGGGGGATTACATTTTTGACATGTATCAATAGCGCACCTGACGTGCGCTACGGACAGCCCGCCAATAACGCTCGATGGGGCTGTCCCCTGCAGTCCCCCCCCCCCAGTAATTAGCATGTATTACGATGTATTACCAGCCGCCTAGGCGTTAAATCGCCCCCGCCACTTCGCCAGCTCAGGGCTAGCGTTGTCCTATCCTCACAGCGAGGACAACGCTAGCCCTGCTCCTGGCTCCAGGCTCGCAATAAAAGCACATGCCCAGACAGCCGGCCAGGGGGAGAGAGAGGGACATTTTTTAAACGCGCATGTGCAGTGCTGTGGGTGCACCGATATGGAGAACCATTAACGCTGGATATAATGGCTCTCCTTATCAGCACAGGGGGGTGGGGGTAATGCATCAGGCAATAACAGGTGCCCGAATTCACCACGTTATGCAGGAGAAGCGGGACCCGTTATTTTACAAACGTTGTGGCCCCATTCATACATCTGCCCCAATATCTGGGTTTCATCCTTGGGGAGGAGTAATTCCCCCATTCCTTCCTTTTGATGAAAAGGAGAAATGTCTGTTGGTCGGCTAAGGCAGTGCTTACTTAAAAAATATTGCATCGGACGAAAATGCTGGATGATCCGGCATACCTGACCAGTCAATAGTTTCGGATGAATCACTCTAATAGACTGTACAATTATCTGGGTGTCTAGACAATGGCCCTTATTCTGGTTCACTCGCAAAGGCTAATTCCATCTCAATAGGAAAAAACAATGTGCACTGCAGGGGAGGCAGATGTAACTTGTGCAGAGAGAATTACATTTGGGTGGTGTTTTACTTCAAAATGAGATGAGATTTGTATTGCAGTGTGAAAATAAAGCAGTCAGTATTTTCCCTGCACAGAAACAAAATAACTCACCCAAATGTAACTCTCTGTGCACATGTTCCATCTGCCCCACTTGCAGTGCACATGGTTTTGTCCATTTGAGAAGGATTTTACCTTTGCGAGTGAACCAGAAAAAGGACCAATATCTGGGAGGTCGGCAAATAAATGCTGCATGTGTTTCCAACTTAACAGGTAGGGGAGAAAAATTAGAAAGAGAGATATACAGTAACTGATAGGATGCACAGTAAAGAAAGCCAATGGTATAACAAACAACCAGTGGCACTAGGCAACCATTGAATAGCCAGATAGCAAGACAAGAACACACAATTGACACAATAAGAGTTTTTAATGAGTTAGAGAAGAACTCATTACTGTAAGAAGTAAAACATTTCTCAAGGTCATGGAAATGTAAATACTGTACTCTACCAACATAGCCTGTTAAGTATTTCAGTTCTTCAACAGTCAGAATTATATTGGGCTATTTCAGGAGGTTTCATCTTTGCCGAAAGCTGGCAGTAACATGACCATACCAATACATTACACCCTGAATGAACATGATACTACGTTTTCTTAGCTAGTGCTCCAGGCTCGGTTTTGAAATATAGTATTACATGTTTTCTCTGAATAATACAGTGTTAGATGTAACAATAACTTTGTGAAGTCATAATATCTGAAGATGTAATAGAAATATGATAATACTGTAATTTAATAAAACACTTATCAAAATGAAGGCAAATGGGTCATTCTAGGAGTACGTATCTTCCATTTGGTTAATAAGATATGAGGGTGTGCAGAAGCTCATTTTATGAGATAGCTACAGAAATGCAAACACCATTAGGTTTTATAATTCTCACACCGCCTCTCTGGAAACAGAACTATTAATGACTAATGATATAATACATCAGTGTTCTCCGTTTCTGTTTGATTGGCTCAAAATTATAAATGTCAAGTTGGGTACACACGATAGGTTGTGTGGATAATGCCTATTGCCTAGACCAGTGGTTCCCAAACGTTTTAAAATCAAGGCGCTCTAGAGTATCAGAATTTTTGGGGGGAACCCCTAGGCCAAAAGTTTCTTAGAGCACTTAAAAAAAAAAAATATTAAATGAAGTAACTCATGTTTATGAGGTGTACACACGCTTCGATATTTGCATGTTTTCTAGAAGCAAAATCGAATCGAAATCTAATTGAAAAAAAAAACACTATATCGAACAGTGTTAACTGACTTTGATGCAGGCAAGTCTATTTCTGCTTTGATCTGGAAAATCAAAGGCAGTGTAATGCAGCACTATGCTGAGCATGTCCAGAATGGATCTTGCTATGCAGCTCGTATTGTAGGTCCCTGCCAGCCACAGCATAAAAGACATGCTGTGCATTTGGGGGGGGGGGGGGGGGCATTGGCCTGTACAGACCATTTTTTAAGGGGTGCACTATTGGAGCGGCATGTCTATCACAAATTACTGGGCAAGTTTATCACCACAATCAGTTACTGCATATGTGCTCGTCTGCTTCCTAGTGACCTCTTCAGGGACCTACGAATCATGTCATTTGAAGGCGGCGCCCGGTTCAATGAGAGCATCGTATTTATACTGTTTACATGTGGCATTGTCTACAAGGAACCTGGACTCTATACTCATACTAGAGATAACATTGCAGTATTTATATGAAGGCTGCAATGACATCGGTATAATGACATCTGGCACATACAAATACACCCACAGTCTGTCAGAAGATACTGATAGAAGTTAATGTACCTATACAGTTATATTCCAGTGTATTACCTATACAGTTATTATCCCATGTGTAACAGTCCTCGGAGGAGCATACAGGAGTAGCCTTCCTCCCTTCTCCTTCACTGGCAGCGCAGCACACAACAGGGGGAGAGAGAGAGCATGGGTGTGGCTGATGATGTATGAATGGCATGACGTCATGGGGTCAACACGCACTTGGTTCTGTGATTATAAGGAGCTCAGCTCAGCTGGGCAGAGCTTCAGCATTCTGCGGGCACAACGCGGCAGGGGGAATGTAGCCACAGTCTGGGGAGATTAGCTGGGTGTAACAACAGCATCGGACTCCATGTGTGATAGCGGTGGGTAGCATGGCATCGGCAATGCTGAGCATGTGATACTCGGCACACCTTGTCTGTATGCCTATGTTGGGGTGGGGGGCAGAGTGGGCAGTACCAACAGTGTTCTTAAGAATTGGGTCACATTTTGAAGGCATTCTGTGCCCAGGGTCTGTGTAGTTGGACTTCCTGGACCTGAGAGTCCACTCCAGATCCTATTGCCAGCCTGTGTACGCTTTAGTCTGTAGTGTAGATGCTGCATTACAATATTAATGACACGGAATCGCTCAGCCGCTTTCATATAAAACATGAATCAGACCCTCTGTGGTCAGATGTAAAAATGGACTTGTCTTTGTATCAAAGATGCCTTTTTTATTTTATTGATTGATTGTAAATCTCATACCAAACTAGCTGTAGTGTCTGTAGTGCCATAATGATCTCTCCATGTCATCGGCATTCACTGCCTGTGAATGTTCTGGGTTTGATTGCGATGAGAAAATGTTTATCTGAAGCCTCTATCACTTTGTCTCTTCATTGAATACAATGGACCTTTAAAAGATAAAACTAGAGATTTTATTCATGCAATGTCTGCATAGCCTTAGTATTTATAATAAACATCAAAGGATATGCCCCAGAAGGCTTTGTGAGTTCCTATGGTACATAGATCCTTTTATGTATCTTCTTATCATTTAATTTACTGTATTTGAGCAATATTTTCAACATCAGTTACCAAAAGAGTGTCTCTCTACACTGTGTAATGCATAGGGAATAATTATGAATATTGATGTGCATCACAAAATAGCCGCCATGTACATGCGCGTGTGCTCTATTCTTGAAGTGTACCGATGTGTACTTATATACTGGGGCATCTTTTCTGTGGCATGAAAAATAAGTGCACTAAGATGCGAGAGGGTCCCCGTTATGAAGTACCCAGCTCAACAGCTAGGTGGCCAGTGCTCTGCTGATGCAAACAAAAGTATTGCATACAATAGCATTGTACAGAGATGGCACTACAGTATAACAAGTCCCGACTGGCAGACAGACCTGTATGGACAGCTAAGCAAACAGACGCAGATGTGATCATTCATTAAACCAAATTTCTAATGTGCCCATCTGCAAGTCCCTGGAAATTTAATGAGCAAATTAAGGTGTAGTGTTGATAAAGAATGGACTACAACTACCAGCAGGCCCTTGATGCTTGGTTATGCTGGCACTTGTAGTTTGACCATTGCCGTCATTCCCTACCAGACTAGTTGGAATCAGTAGTTCACCTGTAAAGAAAACAATAATTTTATTTTAAAATGAAACTACTGTACCTCTGCATGCACCACCACCAAGGGCACATAGAAGAGATAAAACTATGGTTGGTTGGACCCACAATAGGAGAGGAACCAACACTTTTTTTCTTATTTGTGGATCCTACTCTTCTGGGGGAACCAGCCATGGCGCCAAGTGGCTAAGGCTGAAAGAAGGTGGACCCTCAATTCCTTTATGGTTCAACTTTCCACTTTAGAACATCAAAAGCTAGTTTTCACCAGTGGTTTTGGGCCGAGAAAATCGCACCTATCCCAAATCCACGGAAGGTGCTTAATTACTATAATGACTCCGTTCGAAAGGAGATGTTTGCGCTCCATCTCCATGGTAACCTGAGGTGCCGTGCGTTCCAATAGGCGGAAGCACGTCACCACCTACCCCAAATTCACGGAAGTTGTTTAACTTCTACAACAGCTTCGTTTTAAAGAAATGTTTGCGCTTCATCTCCATGGTGACCTGAGATGCCGTGCGTTCCAATGGGCGGAAACACGTCACTACAGGATATCCGGAAACGCTATTATGACTATAGCAATTCTTTTATATATATAAAAAACGCTATTTGTACCACTCGTTTTTGTTTCATTTAATGTTTTTAAAGTATATTCTCCTCCTGCTCATGCATCCTGCTGTTAAACAATTGTTTTTATGTATGTATTAGAAAACTGATTAATTAACTGTTTACCCCTCCCCCCCCCCCCACTCACTACATCAGTGAGGGTATAAAAACCCCTCTAGTCCAACAATTGTTACACCTTGAAAAAGCTCCCTGTAAGAGCGAAACGCGTTGGTGAATCACCTGGGGCTGACTGACTGGACCCACCACTTCACTTCTGCCACAATACCATCTAACACCTCCGAAGATATTTTGGACTTTATGGCTTGTTGGATTCAAAACCATTCTTGGGATTCCTAAATATCCAAAGATATCCCATACCACCTATTGGGCTACAGAATTTGCAGAAAAATCTTGCACCCCTCATTTGGACAGCCAACGGGGCAATTGGAGCCACCATCCCCACCAAACTTCAGTGAGGTACTTTAAATGAAAAAAGGACTACCACCTAACCAACTGGCATAACAATACGGTACCGTATGAACTATCAAACCAGTCAAAAAGTCACCCCCTGATACCCTTTTTTTTTTTTTTTTTTTTTTCCCCTTCCCACATGTTTTAAAGCTATACTCATATCCGTTTTAATACCATTTTTAATATTGTATGGTTAAATTGCATATTAAATACCTTGATTATCGATGTGAGTAGTACACCATTATTAGCGCAGTCACTTCCATATCTTGTTCTGTTTTGGGCCGAGACTCTGAATACCTCTCTGCTATCTCATCTTGGATGTCTTCTCTCCTCCTCAAACTCAATATTTCCAAAACTGAGGGGAACATTTATTCAGCTCGATGAAGTGATAAAGTGTCTGGTTTTATCACTGACCAATCAGCTCCCAACTGTGAAGTTACAGGCTTGGTTTGAAAAATGACAGGTAGGAGCTGATTGGCCAGTGATAAAAACCAGACATTTTATCACTTTACTGAGCTTACTAAATCTATTATATTCTACTTATATTCCCACCAGCTAAGAACAGTTACCATTCTGAGATCTTCATCACTGTTGACAACTTGACAATCTACCCTACCCCACAAGCTGTTTGCCTAGGGGGTCATCCTTGACTCTGAACTGTCCTTTGTTCCCCACATTCAATCTCTCTCCAAATCATGTTCCATGCATCTAAAAAACATATCCAAAATACAACCCTATCTCACACAAGACACTACTAAATCTCTTATCCATGCACTCATTATATCCCGCATTGATTCTAACTGGTCTTCCCAAGAACAGACTCTCGCTACTGCAATCCATTTTAAATGCTGCTGCTAGGCTGATCTTCCTAGCAAGGTGTTCATCGTCGGCTGATCCGCTCTGGCATTCCCTGTGTTTTACCGTATTCAATATAAATCACTTCTACTCTCATATAAAGCTATTAACCATACTGCACCAGCATATATCTCTTTACTCATCACAAAATATCTCCCATCTCGTCCTCTCCGCTCTGCACAAGATCTGCGTCTCTCTTCTGCACGGATCATCAGCTCCCATTCACTATTACAGGACTTTCATCGGGCTGGTCCAACCCTATGGAATGCCCTTCCATGCACAATAAGACTCTCTGCTAGCCTCCAAACTTTCAAGCGCTCCCTGAAAACTCACCTCTTCAGGCAAGCCTATCATATTTAAGTTCCATACGCATAACCCTCTGAGGCACTTATGTATAATATAGATTCCCTTCTGGACCTACAAGCTATGCTATTACTGGTGCCTGTCCTTGTGTTTCCCTCCTATGTTCCTGTAGATTGTAAGCTTGCAGCAGGGCCCACTTACCTCCATGTCTGTTTGTTGTTACCCAGTTTGTTTTATCTCTATTTACAATTTTAAAGCTCAAACGAATCTGCTGTGCTATATAAGAAACTGTAAATAAATAAATAAGCTAGTGAAAAATTAAAGAACTGGCAGGAGAGACTGTCTGCCCACTATCCCAATTGTAATTTTTTTTGTATATTTTATACTTTTATCATTAAATTCATTATTTTTTATTACTTGAGCCTCTTCGTTATTACGGTTCAAAGAAAACCAAAGAAACCCTGATGTGAGGATTCCCCATATGCAAAAGTAAGCTTTCATTTGAGCATCATAAACACTCCTGTCTTCTTTAAAAGATACCTTTACATGTGTTACCAGCACCCCCTTTAAGTAAGCTTGATGTCAGCCTTTACTATATGGATAAAGCACTGAAGGTGAAACAGTAGAAGCGAGAAAACACCTACCCATATACTATGGGGGACCCTTCCCTACCTTTATGGACATTTATTGATCTGTTTATTATTGACCTGCTACACCTATAATATTTTTTGTCATTTCATATACGAGGAAAAAAAGCTTTTTCCTATGTAAAAAGCCAGCCAATATCAAATACGGATAACTGCACGTATGTATGAAATGTAATTGTATTAACATAGAAGGCGCAGTTTTACTCTGTTGTATTTTCTGTATCTCTTCGAATGTGATTGACGGCACATTCAATATCCTCATCATAATTGCAGCCTACGGCGCAGTGATATCTGCCATTTGTTTACATTGATAGCAATATATTTTGGGAAATTTAGCAATTATTGGTTCTAACAATGCTGCCTGCAAAACTGGATTACTTATTTGCTGTATTATTATTTTTCTCATCTCACTCAGCTCAGATATACATGATACATTTGATGCCTATGCAATATATTTCAAATGCAAATTGACCATGTGATAATTCTTACTTTTAATAATATTTTTTTGGTAAAAAAAATATTTAAAAAAATTATTTACAGTCCTTTTTTGTGTTAAACTAAAGTTTTCTAATAAAAAATTCCACGGGTCACACACCAGACACAGATCACAGGGATCGGTTAACCTCTACTGTCATGAGTCCTACAAGGTTTTGCTGAGAGTTGGCAGAAGAGGCTAATGAACCTGGAGAGAAGTCATGCTAGTGAGTGGAGCAAATCACTGCCCTTGGCTAGAAATCCCTTGGTGGAACCTTGGGTAGAGTGGAGAATCCAAAGATTCAATTTATAATAAAGGCTTCAAACAGGATTCTCCCACAGTATCCAGGATAATAGGCAACTACTGTGTGCGTCACTAACTCATGATTTCAAAGTGAGCCCCTTTAGTAACAGGCTTGGTGTCAGTACTAGTCTTTATTATGTTTGCTTGTAGAAGGCTAGCTCCGTACCACAGTCTGAACAACCTAAAATTAGATGATACCTTTGTTCCATCCCTCAAAGAGCAAGGAAATGTATTTATTTTATGGGTGAGCTCTTTTCCGAAAAGAAAAGGATACATACTGTATATCCACCAGTCAATTAGAGTTCTTACAAAGTATTTAAATGAATATTACTACTGAAGGGTCTGCATTGAAGGTGTACTAAAAGCAGACTTAGTAGTGCTCATATTGGCAAGGCATGCGGTTTCCCATTCATGTTTTACTGCTTTCTTATTGCTATTTAGATTAATTGTCTGCCAATAGCTTGTCTTTCAGGAGAGAACAAAGGCTGCTTTGTACACTTTCTTATGAGAATGCCTCAACACTCTGCGCCAGGCCGTATTCTCTCACAAACGGCATCAATGATCGTTTAGACATAACAATTTTAAGCTTCGAAAGAAAAATTGTTTTTGAAAGTGTTTTAGAGAGAAACTCAGGGCACTTTCCAGTACATCTCAGTAAATTGAAGTTCAATAGATTGTACGTTTGCTCTTCTGAAATGGAATTGATATCCGCTGAATGGCAATATAATAGCAAACCCTCATTCACAGCTCCAGTATCTCGAAGTTCAGCTGTAAATGGCAATGCGAGATTAGGCTGTAGCTCTCACAGATGGAATGCTGCCATTGAAAAAGTGTTCTCTGCTTAGCAGAGAATTCCCATTGTTTGGTATGCAACGCTTGTTGGGTCCATAGCATTGTTTTCATTGCAATGAGGCTGCATGGGCAGAGAATTGCCAAAGGAACAAGAAATAATCATTCCAGAAACATTCTGTTTAATACTGTTTACTTCTGGGCATGGTATAAATTAAGTCTATGAAAAGGAACTATGGTTGATTGCTTCCAAAGTCTCCATTGTGGCTGTTAGAGTATGTAGGGAAAGAAAGCATATACCCAATGTTTTCTACACTATGGAGGTCATTCTGGTTGACTTGCAAAGCTGTGAATTTTGCAGCTTTGCGAGCCAACTAAACGCCGCCCATACCAATGTCTGCCCCCCCCCCCCTCGCAAGCCGATTAACCCCGTCTGCATGTGAATGGATGTTTTGCCTAAACATTCATTTGCAGCCTTGCATGAGGGGCAGAAACCATTTGATGGTTACCGACCTTTGAATGAATTCTCAAGCATTCATACATCTGAATCACTCTCTGATGACTCAGATTTGTGGCACCCTGGTGTGGGAACAGGGCAGGCAGCTGACATCCGAGGACATCTGCCTGCCATGGCACCCACGTCACGGCCGAATTACACTGAGCATTCCCATGGGTGCCACCTGTGCCCCCCACCCCATGCCCCCCTGTTCGCACTGCTCTGTGCAAACAGGACAGCGCCTATACAAGTCGATGCATCCGTTCCCAAACGGATCCTGCACATGTGCATAAATGCTTAGGCGCAGTAGCAAAACATCGCTCCCCCGTGCGAACCCGCGTTGGAGCGTAAGGATCACTTTTTCAATGGCCTACCTGAACTGTTTGATTTGCTACTTACAACTGTTTTCAATTTTTATAGGACAGTGTGCTGAGCTTTTTACTTCTAGACAATAGTTCCTTACAACTTTATGCCCCACTATTTATCTTTTGCGACAGTCAGAAAAATGGACCTGATTTAATATTTCAACAATATTTCTGCCTGTCAATATCATCCGTGATTTAATACGCCCCTTAGTGCCTGATTCTAATTGCTTCGGTCCCCAGCGTGTTCACATCGGGGACCAATGTTGAGCCTCTGCGCATATCTACATATCTGCATTTGAAGAGCTGCTGTACACACTTGCACAGTTTCTGAGGTGTTTGCATTAGGTATGCGGATCAAAGCGGGTAAGGGACTGGTGCATGGGAATGCCCAGCATTTCCTGGGCGTACCCATGAAAATGCTGGGCGTCACCCCATGCAAACGCAGGCAGGCAGCTGACGTCACAGGACGCCGCAAGTCTAAGTCAGCCCAGACTGATACCGCTTTCAGACCGCACTCTAGACCCGGGTTATTGCCGTGTTCTTGCGGCCCCAACACGGGTCAAGGTGTGGTCTGAAAAGGCCACCACGGGTCGAGCAACACGGGTGTTCAACCCTGGTAATGACCAGGGTTGAACACGGCTATGACCCGTGTCAAGTGCAGTGTGAACGGGTGCCTGGACCCGTGTCCCGTTCACAGTATGGAGGAGGCAGCACTGTCAGCTCCAAGTACTGCCTCCTCCCGAGCCCCCGATGACGCGCCGCTGCCCAGCTCCGCCCCATGTGACGTCACCGACTCGGCAATATGCCGTGTCGGTGTTGGAACTTTCAGACCGTATTGCCGTGTTGCTCTGGGGATGGGACCCGTGTCCTAATCCCGTGTGTGACACGGCATTTGCGGTCTGAAAGTAGTACTACTTAGATTTGCAAACAGAGCAGAAATCATCCAATGGCATTCGCGCAGGCAGAGCTAGTGAAGGTACGCTGAGTCAACCAGAATCACCCCCGTAGTCTTTTGTGGTGGATAAAAATTGTAAAAACTAGTATATTTGCAAATTTTATTTTTGAGTTAGGGCCTGATTCATCGTGTATCGAAAAATCAAAACCATGTACACTGCATGTGGGGTAGATGTAACATGTGCAGAGAGAGTTAGATTTGGGCGAGGCATGTTCAAACTAAAGTATAAACTACAGTGCCCTGCACAGAAACATAGTAATTCACCCAAATCTAACCTCTGCACGTTACACTATGTGCACTGCCTCACCTGCAGGGCACATGGTTTTGCCCATTGGAGAAAGATTTCCATGCTGAATCAGGCTTTTCGTTCTGTTACTCACTGACATACTAGGCTGTTAAAGGTCATTGATGATATGCAAAATTAGCTATGATTGTAAGGTATTTTTATGCAGGGTTGCCTACCGTCCCAGAATAGCCAGGAGGGACCCGGGAAATGGGTCCCCTCCTGGCACCCGGAAAGGGGGGCAAGCCTCCTGAAAAGCTGGCAGTCTCCTGCATTCATCACCCTCAGTGTGGGGGTCCGCGGGACCAAATCAAGCGAATCGCATCATTGTAGCCCCACCACCACTGTGCAGTTCCTGAAATACCGGCAATACACTGTGGGGGCCACAATGGCATGATAACTCTGGCCATGCCCCAAACAGTTCCATCCATGGCTTTGCCCCCATCCCTCCCCTTTTTTCTCCCAGCAGTGGCCCTGCCCCTTCAGGGCAGCCGGAAAGTAGGCAAGCCTGTTTTTACGTGAGCAAACGCACCAATTTGTATATTGAGGTGTACACCATCATTTTGGATTTCTTTATTGTCCCTATAAATGTTTTGCGGATTTGGCCATCGGTGCACAAAGTGTATGGGAAAAATAATGTAATTGTTTTTTTTGCCTTTTGGTGCTTTACTACTGTAAGTACAAACCTGCACATCAGGCCTGATACAGAGTAGAACATAAACTTGTTGGTTTGCATAAAGTACTGTTCCGATGAGGGGTGAACTGTGCATACACAGGACCTGTTCTGCTTCTCCCATCACTAGATACATGCCACCGCGCTAATGCCACCATTCTCATAAGAAAGTTTCATGTGAATTCCTTGTATTTACAAGCATAGACTGAAACGGTAAGATTCACATTTTTGCAGCATTAATTTGTCATGTTTTTCCGTTCTAGATTAACTTTGTTTTGAATTGTTTTAATATGGACAATAAAGCATTATCTGTATTGTTTTTATCTGTCTATCCTAAAAAAACAAACATTTTTGTATGTGTAGGAAGCCTGTAATCTTCCAGTTTTAACTGTGCGTGGAAAAATATAGTGCTTCCTTAAAATGAGCCAGTACCGTACTCTGTTTATAGCTGTGTCTGAAGGAAAATCTCCTGAGTCTGTATTGAGCAGATTAAAACCAGAACATAGTAAGAATTATAGCCATCTTTATAAGCATTTACAATCATTAAACTGATATTACCTGTTTAATTAGATATTAAGGCTGGTTGTATATTTTGAAGCTCAGTTGATCCAAGAGCTAAGGAGAACAGTGGTGTATAGCTATACTATTTGTAACTGTCTTTCAGCCTTTACCTGTCGTACAGAATTTCTGGATGACCCAATAATGTATTTACAATAATTTAATCGTACATTTTTGGAGGTGTTTTGGCTTTATGTTGCCCCTAAACAAATAGACTAGATATTGTATGCCAAATGTACTTAGAATAATATGGTTCCAAAAATAATAGTATTACAGTATAGGTATATTGGAATCATACACATTTCCAGATAGGACCAACTTTAAAATATAGCAGTATTTCTATATGACATACTACTGTATATATCAATTGCATATACATTTGGCCAGTGCTACAATAGTTACCTGGCTAAGATAGAGTTTGTGATCATTGCAAGACTCTCCTTACCCTATTCATAGACAGTACAATGTAATGACTGACTTCTTTAAAACATAAAACAAATACACCCAGATTATTTGTTCCCTGTTTTAGATATCCAGTGCAGTAATCATCATTCATGCAGTGTTAAAGGAATCCAAACAGATGGCCGTAATATAGCTGTAACACTAGTGAACGAAATACTAACAAATGGATTAGTCAGCACTGGATATCCAATCGGAAATGCCTAGATAGCACTACTGATATCATAAACATCATCATCATCACCGCATTTTTCCCGCAGGACTTTGTTGCTTGCTTATGCTTGCTTAAATCTTTTCCAACTCTATAGGTTTATGCAAGGATCATGTATTCTTTATTTGGGAGGCCACCACTCCCACAGAGACCCCGACTAGGGCTGACCAGCCAAAGTGATAATGTTTTGGCCCCCCTGTGGCATTACTTTGTTGGCTGTTGGGCCACAGGGCTGGTTCCAGAATATGGGGGACCCCTTCTTTTTTGACCTCTGAATTTTTGGAACCAGGACTGGTCCAAGAGACTGGTGCTGGTTTTTGAAATATGGGGGACTCTGTTTTTTTACACCCGTATTTCTCAAAGAGCCAAAGGCTGGTTACACTGTGAGTGAAAGACCCACACCGTTTTTGTCTGTTTGTTTCTTTGTTTTTTTAATTTTCAAAAACTGTCAAAAACTGATCTATTTTTCTTGCTATATAAATGATTAGGGTACGATTTGAAAAATGATTAAATTTTTTAATGAGAAAACATCTGGATGCTGTTTTTGAAGTGCGATTTTTCTTGCTCGTGGCAAAAATTTAGATTTTTTTTACTGCAAATCACACACTGTCACATGAGCAATTTGCTAGAAATGTGCGATTTTGGTCGTTTTTTTCGGTACTTGTGTATTATAGCGGCGCCCCCGATTTCCATCACGCAATGTTTTAATCGCGTCGCATCGCATGCCATACACCCGATGGCATGCGATGCGACGCGATTTTTGGCCCCTATACGGGGCTTACAATGTTAAATGCACCCCCACACCACCCCCCCCCCCACTATAAACATGAACCCGAAGCGTGGCGAGCGTAGCGAGCCCGCGTGGGGCGGCGGTACACGTCATCCGACCTTTTCATACCCCCACTATCCACGTCGGCATGGAGTTGAGAATAGAAAGTGTGGCGAGCGCAGCAAGCCACCGAGCCCGAAGCGTGGCGAGCGGACGCGGATACCTTCACAGGTATCGGAGTCCCCTTGCGGGCTTCACAGGTATCCGCGTCCCATCGCGGGGCTCGCTGCGCTCACCACGCTTCGGGCTCGGTGGCTCGCTGCGCTCGCCACACTTTCTATTCTCAATTCCACGCTGACGTGGATAGTGGGGGTATGAAAAGGTCGGAGGACGCGTACCGCGGGCTCGCTGCGCTCGCTACGCTTCCGGTTCACGTTTATATTGGGGGGGTGGCGTGGGGGTGCATTTAACATTGTAAGCACCCATTAGGGTGCTTATACAATGTTTAATCGCATCGCATCGCATTGTATGGTATGGCATTGTATGCCATATACAATGTCATACAATTTTAAAATTGTATGGCATTGTACAATATCGCGCGATATCGCGTCGCATCGCGTACCATCATATGCCTTATGGTATGCGATGCGATGCGATGGGCACCGCCAAAATACACAAGTACCTTTTTTTCCACCCCCCCAAAAAAATCACACTTTTTGCACCCAATTAAGGTGGATATTTAATCTGGTGTCACGATTGTCGGGCTGGCCCGACAGCCGTGACTCGGTCCTGTTCTCAGCCAGATCGACGTCAGCTCGGCAGGCAGGATTCAATGTCCCGCCTGCCAAGTGCTGAAAAGGGTGCATGGCCACGAGATGCGGCCAGAAATCATCGAGCTGCTGCCGGGAGCTCGCCAATTCCTGGCCTTTCTCGGCAGAACGTGCCCGACTGCTTGTAAAGTTGGGCACGTTCTGCCAATATGCCAATTCAATGCTGTCGGGGAAGACAGCATTGAATAGGGCCCCGCACTTTTTTCCCCCATCGGGAATAGCAGCGGGAGATTGATTACCCCCCCCCCCCCCCCCCCCCAAATCTCACCCAAAGATTTGGAACAGAATTCTTTGGAGAGGAAGCAAAGTGCAACTGATTTGACTGGCCTTACTTTTACAAGAAAATACACCCCGAAGAACATCCAACATGTGTTCTGATGGACCTATGGTATTCCTAAGATAATAGACTAGTAGCAGTGTGGAGCATCAATTTTTTTTTTATTATTATTTTTTTCACCATCCCACATTGCATGGGGAGTAGTCTGGTACCAAACTGTGATTTTTTTTTTATGTTGTTGCCATCAATAGCAATGAACATGAGCGATCTGGACAAGGGAAGCTCTGGAAAGTTGAGTTTAGAAACAACTGAAGCCATGATAAATTTCGTTCAACCCCAGAACTGAAATTTAAATATTTGTTTGTGAAAATTGTGCAGGTAGAATTGAATAAGAAAATGTTTCGTACCCAACCTAGCCTCCCAGTAAAGTTCACCCATTTCCTGAATGCTTTTTACAAACTGCAAAAAGATGGTCAGATACAATTAAGTTGCCAACTTGCATGAGTTTCCTTGAATATGGTTCTAGGTAAATATTAAAATCAGGGTTGCCTACTTTATGGCTGCCCTCTCCGGGAGAGGGCAGCCAGTTCCTTCAGGCAGGGGGAGTGGGGCTGCTGAAGGGATGAGAAAGGGGAGGGATGTGGGCAGAGCTACAATGGTATGGCACATTTTGAGACTGTGTCCTTGTGGCCACGCCCCCGCACCGTGCAATGCCGGTATTTCAGACAATTGATGCTGTGCTAACCATACGCCCTCATCATCATCTTCCTAGTGAACTAACCAGCCCGCATCTGGAACATCCTTGGATTACTATGCTGCCCTTTTTAATCGTCAGGATATCTCATTTGATTACGACAGAACAATATTGCGAAGGAACGCCACCTCTCTAATAAAGTCGAGTTAAAGAGGATACTGTCTGGTTCTAGTTTAACCACTTTGTGGAGGAATGCCACTCTTCCCATACAGTTCTGCTAAAGAGCTAAAAGAATAACATTCACCTCCTACCAATGGAAACCCCCACGAACGATATTGGAAGTATACAGCAGCATATATTTCTTGCATGTCATTTTAAAGCTTTGCTAACTTAGCTATTTGTTAGGATTGACCGAGTGCGCGGGCCCGGTTTGCAGCAGCTCAAAAGTCCTACTTGCTTCCTGCAGGCTAAGGCTTCACCTTTAACAGCTGCGTTTGTGAGGCTGAATTAGGTCCAGGTCTTTGGTAGAACAAGGCCGCTTGCAGGAGTTTGAGATGCTGCAAGGAAGGAAGATCGTACAGGCACACACAGCCTTCCTATATGTGGTTAAATGACCCTGTGGGTGCAACAATGCACAGCTGGAACCTGGGAATGATACTATACCCAAAAACACAAACGCAACAATGCAAGAAGACAATACCGGATACCAGACAATAATACGTAAATGTAACAATACACAAGTTGACACCATTAACCCCTTACCGCCGCAGCCTGTTTTTGCCTTCCTGACAGAGCCCTTTTTTTCAAATCTGACATGTATCACTTTATGTGGGGATAACTTTTTATTGCTTTTACTTATCCCAGTGATTTTGAGATTGTTTTCTCGTGACACATTGTACTTCAAGTTAGTGGTAAATTTTGGTCGATACAGTCTGTGTTTTTTTGTGAAAAATACCAAAATGTCGTAAAAAAATTGAAAATTTTGCAATTTGCAAAATGTTAAATTTTCTGCTTGTGAGACAAATAATCATACCACTCAAAATAGTTAATAACTAACATAGACCATATGTCTACTTTATGTTGCCATCATTATTTCAACCTCCTTTTAATTTTTTTGGACACTAGGAGGCTTAAAATATGAATAGCAAATTCTCAAATTTTCAAGAAAATTTCAAACACTGATTTTTTTAGGGACCAGTTCAGTTCTGATGTGACTTTGAGGGACTTGTATGTGAGACACCCCCATAAATGATGCCATTTCAAAAACTGCACCCCTCACAGTATTCAAAACAGCATTTTGGAAGTTTGTTAACCCTTTAGGTGTTTCACAGGAATTAAAACAAAGTGTAGGTGAAATTTCAAAATTTCATTTTTTTTTGCAGATTTTCAATTTTAATACATTTTTCTAAGGAAAGTAGATTTTACTAGAGAAATGTGACTAAAAATTGATTCCCCCAATTCTTTTGTTTTCATAAATATCCTATATGTGGCCCTAGGGTGCACGTTGACCAAACCACAGGCTTCATGATAGGAGCACCTACTTGATTTTGGAGCCTCCTTTTTATGAGATTATTTTTTAGGCACCATGTAGGTTTCTAGGCACCATAAGATGCTAAAAGTTAGGAACCCCCCCACAAGTGACCCCATTTTGCAAACTACACCCCTCAGGGAATTCATCTAGGGGTATAGTGTACATTTCAAACCCCCAGGGGTTTCACCAATTTTGGTACAACTGGGCTGTGAAAATGAAAAATTACATTTTTTTACACAAAAATGCAGTTCTGGCTCAAAATTTTTCATTTTCACAAGGAATGAAGGAGACAAAGCACCCCAAAATCTGTGCCGCAATTTCTCCCAAGTACGGCAATGCCTCATATGTGACCAAAAAATACCATTTGGGTGCATGGCAGGACTCAGAAGGGAAGAAGTGATATTTGGATTTTGCAGCACAGATTCTGGTGGAATGAATGGTGGGTGCTATGTCGCATTAGCAAGACCCCCGAAGCACCAATACAGTGGAACCCCCCCACAAGTGACCCCATTTTGCAAACTACACCCCTCAGAGAATTCATCTAGGGGTATAGTGTACATTTCAAACCCCTAGGGGTTTCACCAATTTTGGTACAACTGGGCTGTGAAAATGAAAAATTACATTTTTTTACACAAAAATGCAGTTCTGGCTCAAAATTTTTCATTTTCACAAGGAATGAAGGAGACAAAGCACCCCAAAATCTGTGCCGCAATTTCTCCCGAGTACGGCAATGCCTCATATGTGACCAAAAAATACCATTTGGGTGCATGGCAGGACTCAGAAGGGAAGGAGTGATATTTGGATTTTGCAGCACAGATTCTGGTGGAATGAATGGTGGGTGCTATGTCGCATTAGCAAGACCCCCGAAGCACGGTGAAATGATGAACCTAATAATCCATAGATGTGTGGTATATTTTAAAACACTCCTTCATACATAGGCCGGGTTTGTCGGGGCAAGTTTCACAGTGGAAAATAGTTTACTTTCTTATTCCCTTTTTATAGCAAACTTTGCACCTTTTTTGTGTCCTGCCCTTTTTTCCAGTGGAGGGGATTTCGTTGGGAAAATGCTGCCCTGATACAATACGGGGGCCAGTACTAGAAGTACTGGGGCCAGTACTAAAGTACTGGGGCCCTCTGCCTGCTGGTTTCCAAATATTAGGCCCTTTATGACTTCCTCTTGAAAGTGCATAAATGTCCCCGTCTGGCTGGTAGAACGGAATAGTACGTAAGCGTTATACAGTTCCATCTGGATGATATACACGGCCAGCTTCTTATACCATATTTTTGTTTTCCGCAGGGCACTGTACGGCTTCAGTACCTGATCTGAAAGATCCACTCCGCCCATGTACTTATTGTAATCTAGGATACAAATAGGTTTTGAGGTGTGGGTACTGGTACCTCGTACAGGGACGGAGGTGGTACTGTCTCCGTGAATTGTTGTCAGTATAAGGACATCCCTCTTGTCCTTATATTTGACCAACAACATATTTTCGGCGTGGATTGTGCCCTGCTTTCACCCTTTCTCAGTAATTGGGCAATGTGCGTTTTTGGGAGGCCTCTTTGGTTCTTGCGCACAGTACCGCAAGCTGCTGTACCTCTTGAACCAAGGGCCTTAAACAGGGGGATGCTGGTGTAAAGGTTATCCACATAGAGGTGATAACCCTTATCCAGGAAGGGGTGCACTAAATCCCAGACAATCTTTCCACTAACACCTACGAGGGAGGGGGGGCATTCTGGCGGTTCAATTCTTGTGTCCTTCCCTTCATATACCCTAAACCTGTGGGTGTACCCTGAGGTACTTTCGCACAGCTTATACATTTTTATGCCATACCTTGCCCTCTTATTGGGAAGGTACTGGCGGAATTTAACCCTTCCTTTAAAATGTATAAGTGACTCGTCTACACAAATGAATTTTTCGGGGATGTACATCTCAGCAAATTTGGCGCTGAAATGATCAATGACCGGCCTGACTTTGAATAGCCGGTCAAAGGTGGGATCATCTCTGGGTGGGCACTGTGCATTATCGTTGTAATGCAAAAATTTAAGGATCGTCTCAAAACGAGTCCGGGTCATGGCCATACGATGAAGTGGGGTGCTGTATAGAACATCTGTACTCCAATATTGTCTAATTTCTGGCTTTTTAACTATGCCCATATGTAACACCAGACCCCAAAACGTCATCATCTCTACTGCATCTACAGGGGTCCACCTAGCAAATGATGACGTGGGGTTTTGAGCAATAAACTGCTGGGCATATAAATTACTTTGGTCCACCATTAAATTTATAAAATCATCAGAGAAAAATACTTTGAAAAAGTCAATTTCTTTGAGGCCTGTAGTATCAAATTGGATTCCTGGGTTGGCCAAAAACTCAGGAACCTGGGGCTCAAAATTGTCTGGTGGTGGGGTCCATACGGGATCAATCATTTGGGGGGGGGGTCTCAGCTGCTCTACGGGGGCGTCTTAGAGGAGGAAAAGGAGCTTAAGACGAATGCAAATTCATCGCTTACATCACTGGCTGTGTCAGTGTCAGAGGCAATAAGGGCATATGCCTCCTCCGCTGAAAACAGTCTATGGGATGATTGGGACATTTTTATTATTTTTGTGTTTGTGTAAGTGTAGTTTTTCAACACGTGTATAGTGTAGGGGGGGTACAAACTTTATTTCAACACGGGGGGTATGTAGTGTGTATGTAGTGCTAAAAGAAAAAAAAAAAGCTCCTGCGCCAAAAATTGAGCACAGATGGTGGTCAGTAACGTCCGTCACTGATCAGCGCTCAGCGGCCACAGGACACCCACAAAATCACCGTGGGTGTAAAAAAAATTTAAAAAAAAGACCCCACAGCACCCTCAAAAAAAAAAAAAAAATGCTGATCAGTCAAAGGCAACAGGAATTTGATCCAAAAAAAAAAATTAGATCAACCCTGTGCCAAAAATGCTGATCAGTGATGTACGTCACTGATCAGCGCTCAGCGGCCACAGGGCACCCACAAAATCACCGTGGGTGTAAAATTTTTTTTAAAAAAAGACCCCACAGCACCCTCCCAAAAAAAAAAAAAAACTGCTGATCAGTGATGCAACACTGATTAGCAGTGAGGGGCAGCTGGCGCACAACTTTTGGTGCAACCTGACGGGGTATATATATAAAAAAAAAAAAAACCTGCACCCCAAAAAAGTTGCTGATCAGTTAATTTATACTGATCAGCACAAAAGGGGGCAGCAGGGGGCAGCAGAGACAAAATTATATTACAAAATGACGCTGCAGCAGCACAAAATTATATTTCACAATGACGCTGCAGCAGCAGCACAACCACCAGGAAGCACCAGCAGCAGGCAGCATGGATGCCACCACACCACCAACGCTGATCAGGTCAGTATAAGAGGACAGATGGGCACGGAGACCGCTCTGCACGCTGTTCCTGACCGGAATGGCGGCTGCAGGGCTGTCTCCGTTATTTTCTCTGAGGTGTAATGGCTGTGATTGGTCCGTCGGTCCGACGGACCAATCACAGCCTTGGGGGCATGTGGGGTGAGGTGGGGTGACCACCACTGACCCCTTTACACGCGGTGGTGATTGGTGCTGTACTTAACAGCATCAATCACCACCGATCCCTGTGTTACCGAGCGCCGTTATTCGCCGGTACACTGAAAACGCTGCAATTGGCTGTTCACATTTGAACAGCCAATCGCAGCGATCGCCGATGGGGGGGGCATCGCTGCCCCCCCTGGGCAATGAGGGAAGATGTCTGCTGTCAGGGACAGCAGCCATCTCCCCTCTGTCACCGCGTCTATAGACGCGGTGACACTTTAAATGCATGACGTACATTTATGCCATGCGTCGGGAAGTACATCCCGACCATGACGTAAATGTACGTCAAATGTCGGGAAGGGGTTAATTAATAAAATGACTGGAATGCAAAAATGCAAAAGGATGACATTAATAAAGTACACAAAGAATTCAAGCGGATATCTCCTGACTTATCTGTGTGGTAGAATATGCAGACAAGAACAGGAGATGCCAAGTGCTGATGGCGTGCTGGAACAGAGCAACAGCAATCACAGGGAACCAGGAACATGCAGATTGCAGCACAAAGCAAGGCTAGGGCTCAGGACGCTATAACCGGCGCCATAATGACAGGAGAGCTGGGTTATATTCATAAATCTCCACCTCCCTGCGGGGGTGATATCAGACGCTACCCAGAACTAATTGGAAGCTCACTTCCCTGCTGCCTGCCCTGCCTGTCCGTCACCGGGTGGAAGTTCGAGGGCGTTGCCTAGCAATGTCCCCAACGCTTCCCAGCTGGGTGCAGGGGCGATCTAGACTGTACATCTATGGGGGGGGGGGGGTTGTTTGAAAATACCCTCTTCATTACCCCTCCCACTTTTTGGCTCCACCCATTATCACCACTTTGTCTCCCATGCACCTGCCCCAACCTGCTGCGCATAGCAGGGAACCCACGCCTTCCCCTGGAAGATAGATAACCCACACAGCTATCTGCCCCCTGCCCAAATCCACAGTACAAAAGATTTTTACACAATGCGCTGGATGGAAAATCAGCAGCCAACACTATAATGGAAGAGGTCTGACAGTGCTCTTCCACACAAATACATAGAACAACAAATTTATAGTGTTTCAGGTGCTCAACCCAAGTGCTTATAGTGACACTTACACATATATAAGGCAAGTGTCCTTAATGTCCAAGTACTCCTAGGGACAAAATGGATGAGTGTTCTTTCTGTGTTTACTGAGACTCTTTTATCTCATAACTCTTTCTGGAATAGAAAAGATATCCAATAGTGCAACACCGTCAGTTTAAGGGAAAATAAGGTATTTCTACATTGCACTCACATTACACATAATAATAAAAGCATGCAACACCCGATTGGTGATAAAACAATGCTCACAATGCACCAAATTCAGGGTCTCACCACCCGGCTTCCTTGACCAGTCAACAGGGATTTCCGGATTCTCCACAGTTTAGCGGTCATAAAGTGCAGGTGCAGGATGGCTCTTATCACCCTTCTGATGAAGGACTCTGTGAAGTCTGAAATCTATAGAGCTGACTGATCCCTGGCAGTAGGAGAAGTAAATCTTGCACAATCGCACTTTCTGTGGATAAGAGCCATCCTGCACTTTATGACCGCTAAACTGTGGTGAATCCGGAAATCCCTGTATATAAATTTGTTGTTCCCTGCCTAAATCCAACACTTACCCACAAATACCCAGATTGTCCGGCAGATCAGACCCGGGACGTGGCATCACACGCTGGTGGCAGGAAGGAGCAGCAGTTGTCTCTTAGTGGGGGGGGGGGGGGGGAGAGGGTGGCAGCCAGGAGAGTGAGGGGATAGACCAGCAACAGCTACTCCTCCTCTTCTGCAGCCACTAGCAGTGACAGCAATCCTCCTCCTAGCTCCACAACTCTGTCCGCCCTGCCAGTGAAATCACTACATAGCCCAAACTGCGCGGTGTCCTGGCTGACGGCAGAAGTGTTTTTATACCCTAGGGGGGGGTCCCTGAGCCTGCAGCGCGATTACTGAGAACAGCGCTCAGAGACACAGGGGAGTAGCGGAGGTGGTGGCCAGAGGAGGATGTAACACTTACTTTTAGAGTTCTAAATTAATATTAGATGTATGGCCTTATAAGGGAGTGACGTCCCTTTTCTTTTGGTTGCTGCTTGGCTAACCAGCTCACTACAAGGGGCCCTTTAGATAACACAGTTATCTTCCCCTCTTTTTGCATAATGTTTCAATACATGTTTGCAGTACATTTTGTACTTGGTGGCCTTGCTAAGATTGTGAGACAGGTTGTGTAAGTAAGCAGTTTTATTGCTTTTACTGAATGTAGACAAGACAATAATGAGAATTGGGATCTTAATGTCGAAATTATTTGAGAGCTAATTTGTGTGAATTTTTTTTAATTGAATTTATACTCCAAATAAAATCTATTTCTCACTAAAATATTAAGTGGCCATCTGCTTCCCGCCGTCTCAGATAATTGCAAAAACATGGATAATTAAGTATATTGTTCTGTTCCATTCTCAAGAAATCTGAATTTATCAGCATTGTTTACCCCGCCTGCATGAGGATATCATAACTTATGTGTTACTAAGCGCTTGATAGTCCAAGCCAGAAAAATTGAAATTCAATTCAATAAATCCAGCAAATTATTTTTTTGTGTCAGTTGCTTGAGGCAGACAGACATTTAAGAACCTGCTGTATGACGACTGAAAGAGACACAAAATGCAATAAGGATCTGGAGGCTGGGTAGGAGAATATTTCTGTTTGGTCCAGAGGATAAAGAATTTCCAAGAACTACCACGCTAAAGGACATCAATTTGTCTTTTCCTGTGACCTTCTACATGTGGCGAGACTTGATTCCAGCATTGACCATGAGCAACCTTTGGTCTATTGCATAAATCATGATGGCACTCTTTTCTGTTGTGGTAATAAATCATGTTACAGGCTAAACAAATTTGTCAAATATTTAGAAGATATCTTGTAGATGTGAAGACAAAATAAAGGCAGCTTCTGTTGGTGCCTGTATTATTCTGGTAATGCTTTGAGGATTGAGGACCAATGATTTGCTGGTAATGGGGCTGCAGCACAGATCAAAATTCAAACAGGGAAGCCACACCAACTGCCATTATAAATTGACTCACTGGCAGTGGGTGTGGCTCCCCTATTTGAATTTTAAACTGTGGTGCAAACTCACCTCTGAAGCCGCCAATGGTTATTACAAAGGTCTGCTGTATTTTTTATACCACATAATGGGGCAGATGTATTAAGCCTTAATAAGAGATAAAGATGATGGTTGAAAGAGATAAAGGGTGATAAAGAGAGATAAACATCCAGCCAATCAGCTCCTTACTGACTTTTTCAAACACAGGGGCAGATGTATTATACCTGCTTTGCCTTCCTGCGAAGCATGAAGGGACATCGACAAGATGTATTAACATCTTTGTCTGTCGATGCGGGGGAGTGCAAACTCCCCCCTCTGACGATGTCCCCTCCTGTTCAGTTTACACTGACGTGCTGTCTCCTTCCCCCTGGCCAGCTGGACTGGGCATGCGGGGATCTCGTTACTCACGCGAGATCTCCAGTGCAGCCCAGAGCCAACAGCAGGGACAGCGCTGTCCCTGCTGTTGATATAGGGCTTCGCCAGCCTGCTGCTGGGCAAGCCTATATCAGCAGCGGGCGGAACGTTCAGCGACATTCGGCCTGCTATCATATAGATAGCAGCGCTGATATGGACAGCTATGCGCCTCTGTCATTTACCGCACACCAGCTGCTTCATACATGGGGAGAAGCGGTATCAGTGCATATAACGTGCGCTGATACCCTTTCTCCCCCATACCGCACCATCATACATCTGCCTCAATGCCTGTAACGTGGTAGTTACCAGGTTATTGGCTGGATGTTTATCTCTCTTTATCACCCTTGCATTTATCTCTAACATTTTCTTCCCCAATGTTCCACTGAAACTCACACAGACATTGGAAGTTATGATTCTTGTACTTATACTAACCTTTTTTTTAAATGTTTTTTACTGCTTCTTTTCTGAACAGTAGTGGTGTGTATGTATTGAATTTATTTATGCAGCTTACTGTACAGTGGAGTGGAGTTGTACAAATGATTCTAGTGTTGACATATGCAGAGAAAGGCGATTTCCAAAGCACGTTGATGTTGACTGTGGCAGAGGACTGGACTCCTATAGGGTCTTTATGCCAAGGAATCAGAGAACACTTATTGTTAGGCTTCTGTCTTTCCTGTGCGGGGCACTACCACCCAAAAGGATTTTATTTATAACTGTTTTTTATATATATTTTTTAAATGTATTTCGTTGAATTTTATATGTGGGTAAATAAATTGGAAGGTAGTACACTTTCAGTACTTGTCCTGTTTCTTACATTCTAAACAAGTACATATAAAGGCATCTTGTACACCTCCTGAGATTAGCCAAGTGCAGGAAAACTAATGAGCGCACTGCATTCTTACTACATGTGAGTGCATATATCCATAGTGATGTTACGGATATAAAACGGGCTGATATCCAGGCTTGAGCACAGGTGACTTAATGAGTACCTCAGTTATTTTGATTTAACCTTCTGTGCTGAAGCCTGGACATCACTAAAACCTGCACTGTAAGATTGGGGGAAAATTGATAGCAAATTTTAAAATCAGGCATTCCCAACCTCATTCCCGGTGTCCCTTTTTGGAACGAGGTTGGGAATGCCTGATTTAAAAAAATTTGCTACCAATTTTCCCCCAAACGTACCTGATCCAAGGCTGGCTCCATGAGGTTTTGATCTTCTGTGCATTTTCTAGATCTATAACGAGGCCGAACGCCATCATCCAGCTGTTGGATTCTCGCGAGATTCAGTCTTTATATAAATACTGGTGATCAGCACCATCTTCATTCCGCCAGTGTATTTCAGACAGATAGCTATTTTTTAACCCCCTCTGTGCCCAAGCCTGGCCTGCTCATACTGTATATCATTCCTACTCTAGCATAATGATGTGTTTAACCAGTGTAGCATAATGAGAGGCACAGACAGCAGAGCCCTTACACAAGTGGAACTTACAGTATGGATCCGCGGTTGTCTTTGCTGCTTACGCGCCGCAGCAACCCGTCTCGGCACACAGTTTGCAGAGGATGAAATGCACGAGTGTTTCACATGCAGGCACGTCAAATTCTCTGCGAAAGTACTGTATACTCGCTCACTTATCCCCATAGCCCATTATAAATAGCATAAAGAGACGCACGTCTATGTAATAGTATTTTCGAAAAATAAGGTTTGATGACAATCATATTGTATGTTCCCAGTTTTACTCACATTGAAGCTGGACACAATTTATAACAAAATGCAGTAACATATTGCATCAATAAACAGTATGCAATCTGCATAACATGAAGAGCTGCTGGTATCTTAAGCTGCATGAATCTGTGCATATTGCATAAAATGTATATTTAAACAAAATGTACGCTACTAGTGCAAGATAAGATATAGTAAGATGCCACAGATCACTTAATTAAAGCCCCTGATTAATACATTCTAAATGTATCACTGCGATGTTTGATATTATAGTGTGCAATTTCTCGTGGTAGACATCTAATGCATTCACAGTGTAATACATGTCATAAAAATAATCAGCATGCACAGCACGTGCAAAGCAACAGTTTTGTAAGATTTCCTGAAAATTGCCTTGATACAGTACATCTGCTGCTACCTATCATATTGCTCCGTCGTTATTTTGTTCCAAATCATTTAATGAACATTAAAACATATTAAGACATTGAGGCCCATAAATTATATAATTTATACATTTTTGTAGATATATTGAAATAGTATTTTAATTATAACTGCTAATTGTACATTTTCACGAATTAATGATGTACAGAAATAGAAATATGTAATCTGTCTCATCGATCATAAAATTATACACTTTTCAACTTAATTAATTCCCAGATGAATGCAGGGGAAAAAATAACAGTAATTTGTTATAATTATTAATATGTAGTTTGTACACATTCTGCATAATTCATACTTATCTACTATTCTTAACACCTCTTTGGGAGAAGTCAGAGAGGTGAAGCAACTAGGGTCTTCGGGGGTGGAGCCAAATGTGCACATAATTGCACCCCATGCCCATGATGGTGAAACCTGCGAATCACTGGTTCTCGAGGAGGGGGTGGAGCTAAATTACATCAATTCACTTAAGTAGATTCCCCGATTTATCTATGTATCCTGCCCGCTTACCAGGGAAGCAGGTGCAATACTGGAGGTGCACCCACTCTACCGGTGTTGCAGGAACCTACCCCAAAAAACAGAAGTCTTCTGCAACTTCCGGGACAGTAGGAATATATGGCATATTTTCAGTTGTATCTCTTCTACATGACAACAGTCTGTGGCAATTAAAAATTAGTGCTTGCAGGATGGACGCGAGTCTTTCCTGTAACTATGGGCATTATTCTAGTTCACTCTTTCTGACAAAATCCTTCTTAGATGGACAAAACCATGTGCACTGCAGGTGGGGCAGATGTTACTTGTGAAGAGAATTAGATTTGGGTCGGGTTTTATTTCAAAGTGAGATCTATATTGCAGTGTAAAAATAAAGCAGTCAGTATTTACCCTGCACAGAAACTAAATAACTCACCCAAATCGAATTCTCTCTGCACATTTTAGATCTGCCCCCCTGCAGTGCACATGGTTTTGTCCATCTAAGAAGGATTTTGTCAGAAAGAGTGAACTAGAATAAGGCCCTATGTAACTTGTATCAATTCATTTCCTGTATCCTAAGTAACATAATTATTTGTTCAGTTTAGAAACTGTTGGATTCGTCTTTGTATATAAATGGCAAAAACAAAAATTGACTCATCACAATGGGCCTTATTCAGATCTGCGTGCATTCGCACGCAGTTCCGATGTTGGCCACCTGCGCATGCGCAGACGGGTATCTGCGCATGTGCAGGCATATGGTGCGTGCACCCACGGCGACCTTTCAGGCGGAGATGGGCGGGGGGCGCCGGGCTGCCCCATTACCATATGGGAACACCCAGCGTTCCATGGGCGTTCCCATGAGAACGCTGGGCGTTCTCATGGAAATGAGGCAATGACGTGGGTGTGGGGGGCGGGTGGCTGACATCACCGGATGTCAGCTGCCCGCCCATATCACGCCAGCGTGCACGCAAATGTAAGTAACTCAAAAGTCACTTATATAAGCGTGCACGCTAAACATCATTCGATGGTCGGTGACCATCGAATGATGTGGGCGGACACCCCAGCAAAGCGAATGGATGTTTATGCAAAACATCCATTCCCTGCTATGCGGGCGAAGCTGCACTTTGCTGGGGCGGCGGGGGGGGGGGGGGGCGTGCGTTCGCCGGGCGGGGTTTGGTGGACTCGCAAGGCTGCGAATCAACCTGAATAACCCCCAAAATCTCTTAAACCACAAGACATACAAACTTGAATCTTGGCAGGTAGCTTCTCCTTAGGTCTTAGGTCAGGGCTGGGCAATTGCGGCCCTCCAGATGTTGATGAACTACACATCCCAGCATGCCTTGCATCAGTTTCAGCATGGCCACATAGCAAAACTAATGCAAAGCATCCTGGGATGTGTAGTTCATCAACATCTGGAGGGCCGCAATTGCCCAGCCCTGTCTTAGGTGCTAAGAACCGGTTGCACAAATGACTAGAGATACCATCATCCTTCAGCATGTGATCCCTGTACAGGTGTGAGCACAGCACTGATGCTCAGTGGGGATAATAATTACCAGTGACAGCTCTCTGCCATATGACAGCGGAATCCCACAACCAGGGAGATAAAGTGCAGTAATCCTAGGGACCATGGAGCTGCTGCTGCTACTGTGGAAGATGATTGCAATCAGCCAGCCTGCTTCTCTGCTGAAACTGGCACTTTCCACGCCGGGGAGTATGAGTGCAGTACCAGTACCTGGTGGTGGGTCCTCCGTGATCGTCAGCAGACACGTGGGAGGTCATAGATATCGCTACACTCCCCCATTGACTGCACGGAGGAGCCCACTCCGGAGCAGAGAGGATGTTTCCCCGAATACTGCTGTATGTGGGGAGGGGGAAGGTGTGTGTGGGCATCTCCCCTCCATTCAGGTGTTACTATCAAAAGTCCTGTGCTATGCATCACACACGCACCTGCACTAGCCCTCATGAGCTGTGTCACTGCTGAGGGTACCAGGGGACCATGTGCCATGTTTTCTTCACATGTACACATGCTACATACATGCCCCTTGAAACAGGTCCTCTGATCTCTATAGCTGACATAAGCTGCCAACCATGCCACGGAGTATGAGTGCCAGAATATTGTGCCTAAATTAGGTGTAGTTGTTCTTGTGATTGCTGTTGCTATCTTTTGCCATTTGCAATCGCAATTATATGCTATGGTCACTTTTCTGCGACGTCGTAAGGTGCCCACACACTGTAAAATGTTTTGAAACGATATGGCAGTTTCCGACTGATCGGAACCACCGATCCTTGTGGGTGCCCACAGGTCATTCATCAAGCCTGCCTATACCTTTAGTAGGTGAAAAGATGAACAACCTGTCGTACAACACTCCTGAAATTATATGGCACAATTGGCAGCACCCCTGGAATTATACTGCACACTTGGCAGCACCCCTGGAATTATACTGCACACTTGGCAGCACCCCCGGAAATTATACAGCTCGCATGGCAGCACCCCTGGATTGATATGGCACACTGTGTACCACCCCTGGTATTATACAGCACACATGGTAGCACCCCTGGAAATAAATGGCACACATGGCAGCACCCCTGGACTGATATGGCACACATTGCAGCCCTGCTTTAAAATACACAGCTAGCCCACACGGGGCTTGAATGCACTCACCCCCCTGTCAGGCTCCTGACAGTCAGTATTCTGATGTTGGAGAAACGTCCATCGGAATCCTGACGGTCTGTGCCTTCTAACTTACCAGGCCTCTGCACCCATGGTCATTCTCAATGACTTCTGTTTGATATTACTATTCTCTTTCAGTGCTCCTTTAGCTCTGTCTTAACCTGAGTGGCAACAACCTTATTGGCTGTCTCTGGATCAGGTCTTTCAAAGTCACTTCTCTGGTGCCTCCTCACTTGTATGATGGTTCCTGCTGTCTTCTACCTTTGGTTAAGGTCCAGGCTACTCTTCTTCCTCAACATCTCACTGCACTGAGCCTATTTGCATCTGTGAATATAAGCACACACAAGTGGGCAGAGCAGCGGTGTTGTGGGATCATATCCTGGCACCACATTCCAATCTTGGTGATGACTTGCTCAAATTGGCATTGCTGAGCACTGTGTCTTCCACTACATGACTTTGGGCGAGATGTATCAAGAGGATTCTCTAAGCTTCAAAAGTGATAAAGTGGAGGGTGATAAACAACCAGCCAATCCGCTCCTACCTGTCATTTCTCAAACCCAGTCTGTGACATGGCAGGTAAGAGCTGATTGACTGGCTGTTTATCACTGAAGCTTGATTCATCTGGCCCCATATGTCATTGGGATGCATTCATGCATATTGATTATATGCCTGATTTTCCTCCTCTGAAATCAATGTTTGCTCTAAAGGTTTATGCAACAACCATAAAGAGGCTACCATTCAGTAAGTTCTGTCCAACTTGTGGTCATGTTTTACACAGAACACATTGAGAGATGAACAGATTGGGTTAAAACATTATTGCTAGCAGGTTTAATGCTATGCTAGGATGCTTGAAAAAAATATTCATTATATTATTATTGATTTAGCAAAATCTTTCATTCGCAGGAAGCAAAGTTTAATTACAAAGGTTGCAGATGGATATACTTTGAGCTTGTTTGCAATTTTTTTGTGATATTGAAAACATGCACTAATTGATAATCGTGTCAAATGTTAAGTTTTAGTTCTTATAAACCTACTGTATCTAGGTAAAGTAACTCTTTGAGCTTGTTTAAACTAGTGAATAATGAGCCTTTAGTACAGTTTTACTCTACTCAGTGTTCCAGTTGACCCACACACACCATGAGCAAACTGTGCTCTGTATCCTGCAGGCATTTGGATCATTGAACTCAGTGACTACAAGCATCTGCTGTTCACACACACAGCAATAGCAGCTGTGAGCCGGCACCCAATCTTTGAACATCATACAGTTCATCTTGATATTCTGACATTTGGGGTAGATGCCCAGTTCAACTTTATTTATCTGAGCAGCAGGAGCATGTAGCCATCAGAAACAATGATCCTCATGCCCGCATCATATTCACAGTGTTGTGCTCGATGTTATTATCAGGGGCAAATTTAGGGGTCAGGCTACCCCTAAGTACAACATTATTGGTCGCCTTCCATCACATAACTGCACCCTTCATGTTGGGACCACTACCAGTGAATTTATACTGCCAAAGCATTCCCAACCTCACTCTCCCCCCCCCCCTTTACCACCACAATTCACTGACCAATGCCAACTCCCCCTGACAGTTTAATAAAATAAGACAAAAAAAGTAATCACCCGGCCTTATCTGGCCACAGCCTAACAGGGCTCTCAGGCTGGGCAGTCCTTAATGCAACGGAGGGGGGAAGTACCCTAGCGACACACCCGACGTGCATTTGATATACTTACATCTGCTACTTCCTGCTAAGGCTAGTATGAGCTCTTCCCTGCTGTACAAGCGTGTGCATGGACTGGATGCTGTTATTAGATGTACCCATCAGATGCACCATCAAAATAAGCACTTGCCCCATGAAAGGAGAGGAATCTCTGTCAGTGTATGACCTCTAGTGTTAACCATTAAGGGGGCTATTCAATCCTGGCCGCAAATTTCACGGGGTGGAAATAGTGCCCGTTTCCAACCATTATTAGGCAATGCCATTCAATCTATTCAATGTGGGCTCCGTTATTCCGACTGGCAGACTACTCTATATTCCACCAGTCGGAAAATCCCAGCATCGCCAAAAAGGGGTGCTGATAGTCGGAAATGGCCGCAGATTTGACAATCCAGTGGCCGTTCCTGACAATATAGATTTGCTTCCGTAGGGAGGCTGACCTGTTGCAAGCGAGTACCATCCATTATTGAATACCCGGTGGAAATAGTGGCCAGGATTGAATTAGAATCTCACATTTTACGTATATTAGATGTCCAAGTTTTTGTTTGCTGAGTTCACTACAATTTTTTAACTATTGTATTCTTTAGGTGACTTTAGGTGTTGTTATTTCAGTGAACCTATGATGGCTTTCCCTAGTCTTCGAAGATATTAGCAGATTTCAACATTATATGCAAGATGTAATAGAGTGCGAGTTTTAGACGTGTGATTTTTTTGGTCAAAAATTTTCAGAATCATGTAACAGGGCAAAATTACAGTAAAAAGAAAATATCACACATTTTACCAAAACCAAAAAAAATTGCACCGTAACAATCTCATCCGGATTATGCACAGATCAGTAAGATCAGATACTGTATATGTAAAAGTAAAAATTTAAACTAAAAAGCTCCACTGGAGCAGGGACTGATGTGAATGTTCAAATATACTCTGTAAAGCGCTGCAAAACATGTGTGCGCTATATAAGAAACTGTTAATAAATAAATAAATGAAATAAAAACGGTGTGGGTCTGCATTTTTGGGGGAATCCTCCCTGTAAACGGCTGTGACCCTCCTCCAAATGTCAGCTGGCTGTTAATCTTGAATCGTGAATGAAAAGCCATTGCTGGCTTTGTTTGCAGGGGGACCTCACACATGTGCACAGTGGACCATGGGCATACGCTGTTTTCTGATACACCAGCCTCTTCTGCACATCATCCATCTCTGCTACACCATCTAAGGGTGTGATACCAACTTACAGCAGCAGAATAACTACTATCTTGGTGTCACTCCCTGAGATGGTGTGGCCTGCATGCCCTAGCGTTGTCACTATGTTAAGGTAGGCAACACTGGATATTGCTTTGTATATGTAGCACAGAATACACATGGTTTATAGTTTTTTATCTCTGTGGATGTATAGAAAATAATTTAATGGAAGGTTAGTACCATGTGGCCGATACAGTCTGCCCTGGGGGTAAGGTATGTTCATTAAAGACTAATTAAGGTGGATAGAGAGTTTTTCCAAGCCTCATACAAATATTTTTGTTCTGGAGCTAGTTTAGTGTCACTTATTTTACGAGTAAGGTGTCCGGGCAGAGCTTTACTGTGTATAGCGACAGGAGCTGCATATCCTAAGGAGTCATACAAACTATTTCTAGCTGACACGACCAAGTATACAGGAGCTGCATATCCTAAGGACTCATACAAACTATTTATAGTAGACAAGACACCTCTGTGAAAGTGTCTTTCTTCACTCTTTGATTGAAATGTAAATGAGTCAGATTTACGACCCATAAAAGCCCAAGGCTATACTGTGTAGGTGGAGATTCATTTCCCAGATCAAAATCCCTTCAATTTTTAGTTAATCTTGGGAAGCGAAAGTTTCCATCACCATTATGCTGTTGGAGGCTATTTTGTGACAGTTGAGATTTGAACAAGGAAGCATTTCTTGGGCTCTTTTAAGAAGGCTGATTGCAGTTTGAACAGATTTGAAGCTGCCATTCAGATTACATCTGAACCATACTATCTAACCCTAGAGCTAACTGTCTAAGTCCATAAATGGCAATTGCAGGAGAAGGACCGTTGCAAAAGTTGTGAGCCATTAATTTGCACTATATGATATTTTATATGGATCTTTGTCGTTTACCAGAGAAATCTTGAAACGGTTCTGTTTTTCTGCCTCATGAGTAAATAATGAAACATTTATAACTAAGTTATGGACTTGTCCGTAAAACATAATTTTGGAAGATGCCTTTAAACGTGACAATGGAATCAAACACAACTCTAATCTGACCTGCTTTCTCTAGGTTGAATACTATAAACATTGGTCAGTTCCAGCAATATTGAGCACTATATGTATGTGAACAGAAGATTGCAGTATGTACTCTTTGTTGCTAGGTAGGCAATGTTTAAAACTCATAAATATGGACAGAAAAGCGGCGCTGTCTATTAACACTTTTTAGTTGTTTTATTCATATTTAAAACATGGTAAAATTATGATAAAAGACGCATTGAAAAACAGGATTGGCAAATAAATTGATTGGATCCAATTAGTTGTATAGTCACCAGTCCAAGGTATTAAACCTGCTCTGATCCTGGGAAGGGTGGGATTTGTATAGGAGTCCTGATTTAGCCACTTGATGGTGTCCTGAATAGATTGTGTCAGACTCAACCGAAGGCAAGGTTGGAATTAGCCAACTCGGCGAGTGGTCAGGTGTCCATGTTGATATCGGCATTCGGACTTCCAGGCAAATAGGGAGCTTGATCAGATGAATAAGCAGGTGGGGCCAGTGAAGGAGGGGTGAATCCTTGGGGCAATTGGGTCCAAAAACAGCAAGCACCAAACAGCAAGCGCCAACGCGTTTCGCAGTACCACTGACTGCTTTATCATAAGCATTTACCCGATATCAGAACACAGACAGCCGGGTTCCCGATGGCCACCTGCTATTTTCTCTCGTGGGGGTCCACGACCCCCATAGAGGGAGAATAAAATAGGTGGCGCACGTAGCAAGCTTACTGGAATACTTACATTCCAGTTAGTATTTCTCCAACAGCTTTTACTCTGATCTTTACCCATAGTCCTTCATTTAGAACCTAACCCTAACCTCCCTCCTCATCCAACTCTCCAGCTTGCAGCATATCCGAAATGTCAACATTCTGCCTAATGAAAATTTTTTACCGGTTGATATTCCGAGAGTGTCAACATGTTGCTGAAATTTTAACAATGTCGACATCATAGCTTTTATCATTATTATTGTCAACATTTTTCACTGCATGATTGTTTTGACCAGAAGACTGTATAATGTGTAGTGTACCGGTATATATTATGTGCTGTTCTGGGTTGAAAAAAAATAGAGATTGTTTTGTGTGTGTACTGTACATCAACACTACATAAAACACATACTTTTAATCCCTTGAGCGGTGGGATTTGCTGGGGCAGGACAAACCTACCAGGGCAGGTTTGTCCTGCCCCAGCAATACTCACCACTCAAGAGCAGATGCCAGTCCCGACTCCCCCTGTTCCTGACCTCCGCCCTCCTGTGGTCTTATGCCAGAGCTCCCCGCCACCATTCGCAGTGACCAGGTGGCAGGCCGTGCTCGAGGAGGTCCGGGGCCTGCCGCCTGGCAACTGATGCCGTGTGAATAGCAGTGGGAGCAGCGGTAGGGGAGCTCTGGCGTACGATCGCTGGAGCACAAAGGTCAGGGGGCGACAGGAAGAGGGAGCAACGGGAGGGTGCCGCTAGAGATGGTGCACCAGTGGTGCACAGCTGGAGGTGCCACCGGCGCACACATACTGTACTACTTGTGGTATGCTCGGATATTTTCCAGGACAGCCCGCTGCGGCAATGCAGCTGAGCCCAGAAAATTTCTGGGAATACCACCGAAGTGGTTAAACAATGCTGATGGGTCCTTCTTAAAAGTTGATAATAAAAATGTGAATTTATGTAATATTCCACCAACAAATTAAAGATCATGGTACTGTAGCTTGAGATAATGGAGCCATTCTAATTAATGCAAAGTCACATTTACCTCAGATTTTTCAGGAAATATGTCTCATAAACATTTTTTTGCAGAAATAATTATAGATGGTGTGATTTAGATTATTTTAATATACTTTTCTAACTGTAATTTGTCTGTCTTAAGTGCCTCTTTTTCATTCAAATAAATGGCACACTATAATTGGGTTCTAATCATTTTAATATGTTATTATATTTGACAGAACATGTTCTGTAGTATAAGAACCTAATTATCATTCTAATAAAAAATGGCATTATGACCAGGTAATCTAATAACCTCTTATTATGGCCAGTCACCAGCCTGGGTTACCACTTCTTCCCATGTAGGTCAAATGCCAGATGGCTTGATGGAATGGTCTGGCCATGCAAAAGACTGGGGCTGGCCAAGCAACTCAGTCTCCCAGCATTTGCTTCAGCCATCTGGCTCAGATCATGCAAATATGCCACAAGGCCAGTCTCCCATGACTCACGGCATTCTGTGAGCCCTAACCATATTACAACCCCAGTACTGTACATCTCTGTTCCCATCTTTCAAAGTCATTTTCGTGCAAAAAATGTACTGTGATAAACTGGGGCAGGATTCAGATGTGTTTGAAGGTGATATCGTAAGATCATTAACATTACTAATATGTTAATGCTGCAGACAGTGTCATGCCTCTCACTTGCATTAATGATCTGTGCGTCAGATCGCCTATATACAGGGTGCTCCCTTCTCCATATACTGTTCCTGCCATATGCCACATTCTTGGCACTGCCAGATTACTTGCCATCCACAGCAGCAGTAACCAGACAGACCCGTTACATTCAGAAAGGAGGCACAGGGGACATGGGGGGGGGGGGGGGGGGGGAGAGGATGACTCAGTCTGACAGGAAGCCATCAGAAACACACACTTATTGTTACACAAAAATAATGACGGCACGTCTGAAGGCAGGCAGCAAAAATGTAGAGCGTGGGCAAGGGGCGTTGCAACATTTTAGTACCAATTCCCATTACACCACACACTGCTCCAAGTCTCTTAGACACACTGCAACATGATTACGCACACTGTAATACCCATTAGACATTGTCACACACAGCAATGCCCATTACATATTATGCCACACACCATAATAACCATTACATATTATGCCACACACCATAATGCCTATTACAATTCTACAACACAACATAATGCCTATTACAATTATGCCATGCACCGTAATGCCTTCTACACATTATGACATGCACCGCAATGCCTATTACACATTATGCCACATAACTGCGGCGTACCCACATGCTTGTTAACCAGGAGTTACATGCATGTTGCCAGCGGTTACATGCTCGTTGCCAGGGGTTACATGCTCATTCCCTGCCACAGGGGGTGTAAAATTCTAGTTGCCAGGAGGGTAGCATGCTCCTTGCCACGGGGTTCATGCTCGTCACTAGTGGTTTCATGTTCAATGCCGTGGGGTGGGGATTAAATGCTTGTTGCCAGGGGGAGTTACATGCTCATTGCCATGGGGGAATCCATGCTCGTTACCAAGTGGGAGTTTCTTGCTTGTTGCCCTGGGGGAGTTACATGCTTGTTGCCAAGGGGGAGTTTCTTGCTCATTGCCATGGGGGAATATACAGTATGCTTGTTGCCATGGGGGAATACATGCTTGTTGCCATTTGGAAATACATGCTCATTGCCCAGGGGGAGTTTCTTGCTCGTTTCAATGGGGAGTTACTTGTGTGCTCTTTGCCCGGGGGTTAGGCGCACCGCACGCCCGGAATCTACACTGCCGGATATCGCTGGGCGCTTTGCGCCCCCCTCTTCTCCCCTCTCAGATGATGTGTGTAGGAGCGGTGGGCAGCGAACAGTAGAGGACCCGCAGCCCAGCACTATTAAGTAAGCTGAAAACTGCTACTGTATGTGCCGCAGGCGACCCAAGAATGCTTCTCCGGCAGGCAGTGTCAGCGGCCATTAAAGCAGTGGGCCAGGCCTGTGGCCTCACTTCAATTCAAATTAGCAGGGCCCGAGACACTTATCCCCATGGTACTCCCCTGATCGCTATGATGACTGAGAGGTGGAGGGGTCGGTGCTGGGGCTGCAGCTGATGCAGTGAGAAGGCAGATAGCCAGCTCAACTGTTTATAATTCAATACACGCTGGCAGGGTTATGTGCTTCCCAAACCCCACAGACACCATGCCCAGACCCCTCCGGCCAGCTGTTGTCCTGGAATGCAGTCTTTTCCCCGGCGGTCAAAACCCAGACGCCAGAATCCCAACCGCCAAAATCCCGGCACTTTGTCCCTCTGTGGGTATCCAAGCAGGGCCGTCTTAACAGCAATGTGGGCCCCTGGGCAAAGCAATGCACTGGGGCCCTTACACATTCTCCCCTCCTAGGGGTGTGTGGGGGGTTGCTATCAGCAGCAGCTTTGATGTCCCACGGGTGGCAGGGGGTGCTCTATCTTCCACTCAACATGTAGGACCTGGAGCAGTAACTTCTGCTTATTACTCCTTTACTGCACAGGTGGTGGGAGGGAGAACACTAACGTGTGGAAGGGGGGACTGAGCTGAATAAAGGGTCCCATTGTAAATGACTTCCAGGGAGGTAGGGGGTGTTTTATACACAGAGGAGGGTTGGATAATGGAGTGGGCTTAATATTCATCATTTTCCGGTGGGAGGGCAGCTTGTTTGACTGCAGATATCGCCATAATCTGGAAATAGTTTTCTTAGCCTTCAATAGTATAAAAACCTAGAGTCCCAACTTTCAGGAGGTGCTGGGAACTTGGGGATCAGAGATCAGGAGCCAGAGCAATCCATTGACAAAAATACAAAACTGTACACCAGACGTTTGGAGCTGGAGCAGGGACCGGCTGCTGGAAGGCTGATATCTCGGGTTCTGGGTACGATAGAGACAAGCCGCTAGTATCGACAGAATGGGGATAGTCCCAGCTTTTGGAATATACTCTCAGAAAAACTATAAGTGAGAGAGAACCTGATAAATATGACTGGGAAGCACAATTAATAGGTCAGATGTGGACTGCTATTTTGAAGTTGGATATCTCCAGTTCCCCAGGGCCGATTTTAAAAATTCTGGTATCCCTGGAAAAAAGGAGATCCTCAGCTATCAGGGCCCTTATACACCTGGGGCCCCTGGGCAAGTGCCCATTAAGCCCATATGAAAAGACGGCCCTGTATCTAAGACACCCATAGAGGGAAAATAAATTAGTGTGCCGAGCGTAGCGAGGCACCGGGTCTGCTGCGTGGCGAGCACAGCAAGCCCGCAAGGGGAGGGGGGGCATCCACGTCCCACCCTTGTTGGGAATTCGGCGGTCAGGATTCCGGCATCGGGATTTTGACCGCCGGGATTCCGACCGCCGGGATTCCATACCAATCCCGTTGTCCTTTACCCCCAGTGAGCTGAATTCTGTGGGGGACTGATGAGCTTACATGCACTGGGGTATATAGTGCAGCATCATTATAGCTGGGTGATGCGGTCGTTAGGTCGACAATAAAAAGGTTGAGCACTATTGGTTGACAGGCCATAGGTCGACACATGAGAAAAGCCGACATACCTCAGGTCGACATGGTCAAAATGTCAACACATGCAATAGGTGAAAGTAGAGTGTAGGTAGATGGAGAGGTTGGGTGTTTGCACAAAGAACCAGTTGTGGAGCTGGAAAACATATGCAGAATATTTTGTCCTTCATAAGATACAGATCCTTTGTATGTAGTGTGAGCATCTCAGAAAAAGCAAGAATTTGCTATTATTAGCAAACTATGACAATGTTGTGTATATTATATTAAAGATATTAAACTAAATTCAGATTTTGTAGAAACTATGGCCTTTATTCAGATCTGATCGCAGTACAAATTTGTTTGGAAAATGGGCAAAACCATGTGCACTGAGTTATTTTGTTTCTGTGCAGGGTAAATACTGGCTGCATTATTTTTACACTGCAATTTAGATTTCATGTTTTAGTTTTAACACAACCCTCCCAAATTTAACTCTCTCTGCACATGTTACATCTGCCCCACCTGCAGTGCACTTTGCCCATTTTCCAAACAAATTTGTACTGCAATCAGATCTGAATAAGGGCCTATGTAGGTGGTTGGGGCATGTGTACCACAATCCACATTTAATATATGGCTGTTTTGTAATATTTTTATGATAGTAAAAATGTGGTAATGCAAATGCTTGCAAGAAAGCTCTTTCCCAGTGAATAGTTAGTAGCTTTTCTACTGGGTATGGCCCTGGCTAGCTTAATACTAATGTGCAGCCTTCAGGTCCTCAGGCATTGATCTCATAGTACCGAGGCATGTACCAGGGAGGGAGCTGAAGGTCCCTCTCCAGTGAAAAAAACAACAACCCATAGAATAGCTACAGTATTAGTGGCAACTCTGACTTTGACAAAAGTCACATTATAGCAGCCTTCTTAGCTAGTTTTTATTGGGCTGCTCTTGCAAATGATATCTGTTGAACCAGACACTTCTTAATTCCCAGAGAAACTTATTTTTTGTGGGTTTTGGGGATTTCCCACAAATTCCCCTTGTGAAATTTACCCCTTTAAGAGATTTTTTTTTGTAAAAGCTAAAGAATATGCCACTTGTGAATTTCGTAAAATGACATTTATCTATAAATAGGGTTACCACCCGTCCAGGATTGCTCCGGACAGTCCGGTAATTCAGACCGGCGTCCGGAGTCCGGAAGGGTGGCTGCCCCGGACTATAGTTTGTCCGGTAATTGATCCCCCCGCGGCTGCCCGGTGACAAGTTGACATTGACAACTAAACCACATAATTTATTACATACGCAACCCATGTGAGGAAGCCGGCGCCGGGGGGAGCGTAGGACAGTGATGATCGTCCTCCTACTCCTCCTCCTGTCACTGTCTCTGTTCTTCTTGCTGAGTGATACACACTCCGCTGCTGCGCTGGCTGACTGGGAGGAGGCGGGACACAGAGTCAAAGTGACAGTATGAGTGTCACTCGTCCGGCTCCTCCTGCAGGCTGCAGCCATGTGAGCTGTGAGACAGCTCTGGTCGGCGCACAGTGCCGTGTGAGTTTGTGTGGCGCCGCGCAATTAAACTTCAACTGTTGTCTTGTCCAGTGGCACACACAGGCTACCTACAGCAGCAGCGCAGCCAATCACCAGGGCAGCCAGGGTTGTAACTTGCCAGGCAGTCCCCCTTCTGTGTGCCCAGCCCAGGTCACCTGCTGGGCAATGTGCCTGGCCCAGCCCAGGCCACAGCCAACCTCCCCAGGCCCAGCCAGCCCAGCACCTGTCCAAACTTAAGGTTAGTACTGTCTAGTGTGCACGGTGCACCACTGTCAGTCTGTCAGTGAAGAAGATTTTTCTTTTAAGAAAACTTTAAATAAATCTCAGCTAGCTAGTCAGCTAACTTAAGCTTTATTAATATTATAAATATACTGGGGTATATTATAATCTATGCCGGGGGCAAGCTCAGCTGTATGAATTCAATGGACCGACAAAACCTATGCCAATTCCCTATGGTAACCACCCTTCCGGGATTACTCCGGACAGTCCGGTAATGAAACCCGGTGTCCGGAGTCCAGACGGGTGGTGTTCCTGGACTATACATTGTCCAGGAACCATGCGGTTACTTTGTGGGTGATGAGACGAGGAGGATAAACTAGTAAGAGAGATGCGGCGGCACGGGACCTGCCTGCCTGCCTGTCAAACCTGGCATTTCATATCTTGCGCCAATCATATTTCACGGTCCGGTGGGTGGGGGGAGATCAGCCACGCCACCACTGCTGCTCCTGATTGGTTGCCCAGATGCAAGCTCCTATTGGCGGGGGGCACAACATTTGAAATGCCAGGACTGACAAGCAGGTCTTATGCCGTGGCTATCTATCCTGGACAGTGAAATTACCCCCACCCGGCGCCCTCTCACTTGCCTGCCCTGCTCCAGAACAGAGGGTAAGGAGAGAGGGTCTGTACTGTTGCTGTCACCTGGGTGGGGGTGTGGAGGTTTGGGTTCGCTGCAGGCTGTGACATGTTAGGGAATTTTTGTAAGCTTTGCCCCTCTGTCACGCAGTATATATGTGAACCTGTCCCTTCATCTGTCACCCTTTGTGTGCCCCCATCACCCTGTGTGTGCCTTCATCTGTCTTACTGTCCCTTCATCTGTCACCCTGTGTGTGCCCCCTGTCACCCTGTGTGTGCCCCCTGTCACCCTGTGTGTGCCCCCTGTCACCCTGTGTGTGCCCCCTGTCACCCTGTGTGTGCCCCCTGTCACCTTGTGTGTGCCCCGTCACCCTGTGTGTGCCCCCGTCACCCTGTGTGTGCCCCCCGTCACCCTGTGTGTGCCCCCCGTCACCCTGTGTGTGCCCCCCGTCACCCTGTGTATGCCCTCATCACCCTGTATATACAGCTCTGTCACCCCATGTGTGTGTGGGCATCACGGTGTGTCGCATAATGTGTAATGGCCATTACAGTGTGTGTGATGTAATGGACATCATGTGAGGTGTAACATGTAATGGGCATCACGGTGTGTGGTGTAATGTGAAATGGGCATTACGGTGTTTGGGATAACGTGTAATGGGCATTATAGTGTTTAATATAATGTGTAATGGGCATTACGGTGTTTGGTATAATGTGTAATGGTCATTATGGTGTTTGGTATAACATGTAATGGCATTACGGTTTGTGGCATAACATGTAATGGGTGTGTGATGTGTAATCGGCATTACGGTTTCCGTGTTGTCCCAATTTTAGAAAAAATGTAAGTCCTGGCATAACAAGTAATAAGCATAATGTGTAATGGGCATCACGGTGTGTGACATAACATGTAATGGGCATTATGACGTGGTATACTATGGCATTTTGTATACTATGTAATGGGCGTGTGATGTGTAATCGGCATTATGTTGAAAATATTTGTCGCGCGCCTACGGCGCGCACTGTCCATATTATCTCTCCTTTACAAATAATGTTTTGAGTCCTGGCATAACGTTTAATGGGCATTGTGGTGTATGGCGTAACATGTAATGGGCATCACGGTGTGGGGCATAACGTTTAATGGGCATTACTGTGTGATCTAACTTGTAACTGGCATTATGGTATGCAAAATCAAGAATGAAATTGAAGCAAAGGTTTAAAAAAATCAACATAAGGAGGGTCAATGGGCGGGGCTGGGGGCGGGGCAGTGGGTGTGTCAAGGGGCGGGCCAATGTCCGGGAATCTCTCAACAAAAAGGTGGTAACCCTATCTATAAACTACAGTGCTCGAAATGCATAAAATTTATAATAAATCTCAAGGCAAGCCGGTAGACTCTAGGGATCTCCATTGATTCATTCTTACATATAATATAATAACTTTTGCCTGGGGGAACAAGTTGATATTTCAAACAGTTTGTCAAGGTGTGTTGAATTGTATGAGATACTGTATCATTTTGCTGAATGGCGATATACAAAGTCTGATACAGCACTTACTGTATCCAGTGCTATTTTTCAGCAGGAACCAGCAGGAACTCAGTTCCAGAACCTATAATTAAATATGACATCATCAGGAACTGGGTTCCTGAACCTGTCCTGGGCCAAAATGTACTTTCCATAAGATAAGTTTTATATTAAAGTCCCCTGTGAATGCCTTCATTTCTAAATACAATATATACATATCTTCCGCTCTCTATTTTTATTTAAATCGGTCCACCACCAGACCTTCCTAGACCTATTTTTCCAGAAAAATAGTACTAACTGTATCCATGTTTTTCTCATGACCATGTTGTGTGTGAATAAAGAATACTATACTTTAGATTTCAGGATGAAATCCTTCTTCACAGACAAGTAATTATGTTCCAATATTCTCTAATATTTATGATGGGTTTTGAAACAGCATCACTGAAATTCAGAAGCATTACAGTAATTTCTAATTACTGTTGCTTCATTGCCGATCTATTTCTACAGGGAAGGAGATGAAAGAACTTGTTAGTGCTTGTGAATTTACATTTAATGCACACCTCTAGAAAATTAACTGTGCAAAATAATGCTAAGAACCTTCATTACTTTTCATGTGTTCATACATTTGGGGAATGGTAAAAAGTGACAGATCATAATAATCTCGTACATGGAAAAAATGCATTACTTGAACACCAAAAAAGGCTTGCTGAAAACCTTATTAATAATCCGCTTCTAAGGCAAGAAGAACATGAAATGGTGATTTGTATGAACAATTACCAAGTGTGATTTGTGATAAATATGTATAATGTGGTTATGAGATTAGAGAATGTGAATGAATTGCACCACTGCTGATACTTATGGATGGGTTCAGGCAATATCAGAGTTAGTATTCAACTGATTATGACTTTTGATAATCATTCAAGGTTGTTGGAGCACATTGTTTATATTCAGGCTGATAAAATGATTGGAAAGATCTTTAGAGTGTATCCACAGTTGGTATATAGAAAAAGCAAGGCTATAGGAAATCGCTGTATACAATTATATATACTGTAGGAAAGTGTCCTCATGCATCATTGCTGGAGAATATGCTGGCCTCTTTCCCTTCTGTGGTGCATTAGTTTAAGGGAGCATAAACATTTTTGTGTAACGTGCGTGGGTGCGTGCGTGCAGTAGAGGTGGGCAGAGCCCTCAGCCGAGACTGCTGTTTAGGACGGCCACGGCAAAACCCTACACTCTCTCTATTGACCTTCTCGGGCAGGTGACCATAGACTTCGGTGTGCTAGGCTTCTCCTTTAGGCACCGCGTTCGAAGGAGCAAGTTAAGCCCGCTCCGACCCCGATGCAACCAGGTTTTCGGATGGTACAAATCTACGTTGACTGTCAGAAATAGGACCAAGAGGATGTTCTTACTAACAGGGCCTATCTGGGTAGAACACCCTGGCTAACGGCACCACGTCGAGGACGGGGACTGTGACCAAGTCACAGGCACCGGACCAACCAATAACGGGGTGCCACCAAACAAAATACACGCCAACATAAAACAGTGGATACACATAAAGTAACGGTACCCCAAAACAGGCGTGAACCCACAGCCGTGGGCCTCTCCGAATCACGGAGAGCTGGACCAGAATAATAATAATAACTCAGGATAAAGGGCAGCTTGCCCACAGAATAACAGAGATAAGGAACCAGGCTCCACTGGAGCACTTACGTGACCGGACCAAACCCACCAGCTGCACAGGATGGTATCGTGCACGCCAGGAGTGACTTGGCAGGACTGGATGGAAATAATGCTGACCAAGACGGAACCGGATCAAGATTGGACCAGGACTGGATAGTGACTGGACCGTGACCGGACCAAGACTGGACTGAAAACCGGACCAGGACAGGACTGGACACAGACAGCAGCAACATGACAGCTGGTCAATAACTGGACCCCGACTGCAATAGGACAGGACTTCCAAAAGGACCGGGACACGACTGGACCAGGACAGCAGAGTGAAGCATGCACTCTGTGGGGAACAATATCACCGGCAGGGCTGAGCTGGGCCAGATTCCTTAAAAGGGATGCACTGGCCAATCAGCCGCTGCCGCCGGACCAGGCCCCCAGTGATTATAAAATGGCCAAAGCAAGCTGAGCGCATGCGGCTTTGCATCCCCTGGTTGCTAAGCAACCGCCAGCGACACAGCCTGACTGCTCCTGCTGTCTCCCTGCCGGGCGGATATGACATCATCCACCCAGACACTGCCTGGCGGAAGTGCCCGGGACGCCCTTCTAAGGGCGCCGGGACACTGCTGTGGTGATTTAACAGAGATATTGATATGCAAATAATGTCAACATTATTATTTAATTGATAAAAATAATCAGGTTTCCTAGTCTGTTGGATCCCTCCCCAGCCAGCCTTCTCTGGATAGCCATGGTGAGTCCAGGCCTATTGTTCTCAGCTGCAATACAATACATAGAACAATACAGTAGCGGATTAGCAGGGTAATCCTGTTACTCACCTACTGTAATCCTACTAAAGGGCTAGGGGTCATGCCTAATGGTAGCGCTCCTCCTATGTCCTTGCAGTATTACTGATGTAGGCTATGAAGCAGAAAGAGAATGCTGACTGGCCACTCTGATATTCTCTACTTCTTCCCAAGAAGCTCAGGAAACAGATCATCACAGCCTAATCTGCCCCTGCTTGAAGGCCCTGAGAATTGGGGGCCCTTGGGCAGCTGCACATTAAGCCCATATGTCAAGATGGCCCTGAATAGATCTGCCATGAGCTATCCAATTAACTCCAGTACCTGACAATTATTGGAGGTCATGCTTAAATCGCCGGAATATGTGACAGCTCTCTGAGCCACTATAACACATGGGATTGATAGTTTATCCCAGATCTTATGTGTAATCTCAAAAAAGCAGGTCATTTTTATGACATTAATTGTTCAATTGTATGTGATAATGTTTCCACCAAAAGAGAAGTTCTCTTTTGACCAGTGTCGTTGAATCTGAATATTTACCTACTCATCACCTAATCCCAGACAAGGTTAAGGCTGTCATTAATGCTCCATGTTACATATTTTCTTGCTGGGAAGGGGCATGGCCACAAAATAGTACCCCCGATTCAAATTATGCCACACAGTAGCGCAACTTTATTCACATTATATCATGCGATGGTGTCCCTTATTAACGTTACATCACACAGTAGCACCACTTTACCTTATGTACATTACTCCTCACATTATTCACATTACACCCTTAGAAAAAAATCCTGAGAAAATATTGTATTTTAAGCACCTCCGTGGCCACACTGCAACCCAGCACAAAGCAGTGTGTGCTGGGCAGAGGAGAAGAGCTGCAGCTATGCTGACACTTAAGGGGCGGGGGCACGGGGCCCCCTCTGGGCCCTTCCATCAGACTTTGGCCTGGGAAATTTGTACCCCCTACCCCTTTCTCTCGGCTCCCCTGATAATACCACACAGTAATGCCCCTTACACTTGACACACATTATTAATGTTTTTCTAACCATGATGCCCCTTACACATTATGCCAACCTTTACTAATGCCCTTCATACACACATAATGCCCCTTACACATATGCCGAACACTATTGCACAACCAACCCACCCGCAGACAGCACTCGCACAGCCGCTAACACTGTGACCTCTGCTTCGATACAGATGTTTCCTCATACATCTTGCCTCAATAGGCCATGCAGCTCCTGGCCAGTTCTGCTAACGTTGGGTGCCTTTTTTGCTGAAAATTCATCTTATTTGCATTGTTATGACCAGCACACACAAGGAGCGTCCAATGATTAAAATGATATGCAGCATGCCTATATTCTGTGTGTGACTGTGGCTGTACCTGAATACGGAATGCTATGTTACAGTGATTTCCATGAATACACTATTTCATATGCAGATACAGCCTCACTCAGTATATAGGCATGCTGCATATCATTTTAATCAGCAGAAGCTGCTGGTGCCCCTAGGTATTCCAAATGCCCTAGGCAATTTCCTAGTTTGCCTATGCCTAAGGCCGGCACTGAAAGCAGATCTTTTACACAATGCCTAAATCCATCAATGGGCAGCCGCAAAGCCAGGATAACAATGTAAGCAAATCCCCTAATCCCTGATTGTTCAATTGTAGGTAAAACTTTTTGCAGATTTATATGTGCTCGAATCTTTTGGTAAATTAAACTAATATCATGTTCTTATTGCCGCCCCTGCAAAAACCTGGGTTTTGGTTGCCGGGTGTTTGGCGGGGCACAGATCATTTCAGCTCTACAGACCCCATTCATACTGCACCTTAGACCCGGGAAATTCCCATGTCTGCCCCGTTCACACTGCTTCCCCTGGTCTGCCTGCCAACAAGTGTGTGGAATCTAAGAGCAGCTTTGATTGTCTGTTGAAAAAGCAGCTTTGATTGGCTGTTTAAAAAGCAGCTTTGAGCAATGCAATGAGCTTGCTTTTTGCATCTTGTGTGAAAAACCCGGTCTAGCCTTTTTCACACTGCCATAAACCAGTGTATTTCCCAGGAAAAAACCTGCAAAACACCCGTGTGAAATTAGCGGGGCATTACACCCGGGAATTTGACTCACATCCGTTCACACTGAGACACGACGCAGGAAATTACTGTTTGCCCTGGCAATTAGCCGGGTTTTGCGGCAGTGAGAACGGGGTATTATAAGGGTGCTATAATTCTAGATAAACTACATACTGTACATGATACATTATATAATCTTTGGATGAATGTGGTGAACATGTGTGTTGTGTTGCCAAACTTGCTAATTAAGTTTCCTTTTCCCTAGTAATCAAATACAAGGACAGTTTGAGTACTATACTTTCTGTTATAGACGGAACCTTTTTCTGTGTGGTAAAACAGAAATCTGTACACACATTAATAATGCAGTGAGCTAGATTTGTCTCTCTGATTTTCATTAGAAAATGAGAAACAAATTGTAGAGTAAACTTTAATGAGGGAAATCAAATGTGGACACTGGAAAAGAAGATCACAAATTAGAAATTAAGTGTGTTTCTCAATCTTCTGTGCTGCCTTTATCTCCGTAAAGGAAATGTATTTATTCCCATTAGAATTACAGTGAAGTTACTATGGTTACAGTTGAATTACTAAATGGCAATTTACTGCAAATTGCTAAAAGAAACTCTTTAACAGTACTGTTCACAAATCACAAACTTGCAATGTAATTCTGTATAGTAAGTAAACTGTGCTGGCTAATCATTATCAGTATACTTAACTTGAATGCATGTTGCAAATGCTATAGACTGAAAGTAGCCAGGTTACCATTATCATTATAGAATGTTTAGATTCATTGAGAATATGGAAACCATTGTAAAATAATATGTTTTCTTTGAACTCTTTGCAATGCGAATATACAGTAGCACTCAACAAATAGTTTTCACAGTTATACCCCTTTCAGACCGCACTCTCGACCCGGGTTGTTGCCGGGTCATTATGTCACCAACCCGGGTTGAGGTGCGGTGTGAAAGTGCCACCCCTGGTAGAGTAACCCTGGGTGTCAACCCTGGCTCTGACCCAGCTCAAGGTACAGTGTGAATGGGTAACCCGGGTCGAGTGACTATGAAGGAGGAAGTGCCAAGCACTGCTTACTTCCCGGTGATGCGTTGCTGCTCTGCTCCGTCCCGCCCCCGTGTGATATTAGCGGCCCTGCAATAAGCTGGTTCAGACGGGGTGCTTACAGAACGCAAATGCCGGGACACTCCTGGGATAGACCCGCGTACTAATCCCAGGTGCGATCCGGCATTTGCAGTCTGAAAGGGGTATTACAGTACCACTGCATATGAAGTGTTATTCAATATTCTCATTCAAACTATTTAAAATTATTTAGGAAAGTTGTTTTATTTGTAAATGTGCACCTGTGAAAGAGAAGAGAAATAAGCCAAATGCTGTTTGCATTTAGTATTCTATAACATGGGGCTAATAGGGACTGCATAGCTAACCAGGGGTGGATTGGGAATGAAACTGGCCCTGGGAAATTTTGTAAAAGGACCTCAATATGGGCAGCACCAGTTTTATAACATGGCATGTAGTCATGGCAGCATCACTCTGCAGAAATGGAATAACAGTCTCAGATATACGTTGGCCCACCGGGAATCTATACAAATAAACTATGAGGAGTGGTTAAGACCCTGTGTATTTGTATAATCTGTAATATTGGTACACTAATTAAGATATTAATATACTGTAATTATGGGTTATGTTACGCGGAAGCTGGTGGTGTTTATTAATAAAGTATGCAGTTATTATCTTTATGTGGCTTTATGTTGGAGCTATTTTTGTAATGTGAGGAGGAGAAACTATTAGTTTTTAATGTGTTGTATTTTTTATTTAATGAAAGACTATTAGAGAAATGTGGGACTGATTGGAGCGACTACGATTTACAGGCTATGGAAAGATTTTTTCTTAAATGGGGTTGTTACAGTATTGGTTTAGTGTGAGACTGATTGTAGAAGAAAGGTGTTACTCCACTTTCCAGGAGGTATCCAAACAGGTCCTTATTCCAATGTCTGATCAAGCTAAAAAAAAAAACTAGCAACGGTAATCAAAGCTGTAACTCAGGTAGAGTGCCGAAGAGTTTGCAGACTGCCCCGATTCTGGTGAGTCACTTAATTTAAGTGCATTGACAGATGGGAAGTATTTTCCACTTCTCACTGCTCCTATCTGCAAT